>NW_028270154.1:34547150-35153400 GCF_037043375.1 Chiloscyllium plagiosum
TATCCTGCCCATTCAATTCCTGAGGAAGACAGTAACCATATGTAAACTTCCAATGATAAAGTCATGAATTTTCTTCTCAAGCTCTGCAGAAAATCAACCAAGACTATACAGTATTGATGCTTTAAGTATTCCACAAGGCAAGCAGGAAACAAGGCAACCAACTCACCATCACAAATCATAGAATCCTTACAGTGTGGAAACAGGCCCTTTGGCTTGACAAGTTGACACTGACCTTCCAAAGAGTAACCCATCTAGACCCATTCCCCCTAACCTATTACCCCACACTAATGCACCTAACCTACACATTCCTGAACTCTTTGGGCAATTTAGCATGGCCAGTTCACCTAACCTGCACACCTTTGCATTGTGGGAGGAAACCAGAATACCAGGACGAAACCCATGCAGACATGGGAAGAATGCAGACGAAACCCATGCAGACAGTCACCTGAGGCTGGAATTGAACCTGGGCCCCTGGTGCTGTAAGGCAGCATTGCAAACCACTGAGCCACTGTGCCACTCCAATTGGTGTCACCCAATCCAACTAGAATTACACTCACCCTGTTTTGCATGAGATCTGTTAATTTTATATTCACTTCCTAATTTTACACTCATTGATGGTAAATATCCATGTTGTCCTCTAAACATGTAAGAAGAAAAAGATCATGTTTTTGGAATCTTTTATCTATTAGAAATTTTTTTTCCCAATTTAAGACTGCGAGCCATGCCCTCATACTGAATACATTTTCACTGAAATATTCTTAATGCTTCAATGCCCCTTTGTTGTTGGACAACCAAACAACACACAATGGTCTACTTGTTGTTGATGCGCTACTCAGGGTTAATATGGATTCCTAACGATTTTTGTTGAGCTACATTCAATAGTGATGGTTTTACACTGAATACTTCAAATGATGTGAAATCTCCTCCACAGCAGACCAGCCAATGAACACATCAAGACACTAAACTTTGTAAATCAACTAAACTACCTGAATAGCTAACTACCTGAAATAACTTGGCAAAGCAAAGGTGAACACCAACGAGCAAAATTAGAGATTCCGAGTTCAGCTAGTTTCCAGGTTAGACACTATAAACCTTAGCACAAAAGTCAAGGTAAGGAGTTTAAGTTTATGATTCTACCCCTTAAAAAGCACCAGAATGGAAGGAAGTGGCTGAAAACCAACTTAATCATTCCTGGATATGGCTGACTCATACATAGCACCTGAGAGTGGACTGTTCACCTTTAATGCCATTATTAGTAGTCACCTTTCTCTTTGTAATCATATTTTCCCCACCACTTCTAGTACTCAATAACTTAAGATAAGGAAAGCGAATTTGCAAATAATCCCGCCACCACCATCTCCACTGTATATGACCCAGAGTGAAAACCAGTAGAAAAACAGTAATACTTGGAAATGAACGTGCTGCTCTTATTGTTGAAGTGTGCAAGATCAGTCGGATAAATATGTCTCATTAGCCAATTGTACTTGTTTTCCTTCTGGTGAAGACTCTTGCCTGTTTCATAGAACATAGAACAATACAGCGCAGAACAGGCCCTTCGATCCTTGATGTTGCGCCGACCTGTGAACTAATCTAAGCTCATCCCCCTATACTATCCCACCCATATACTTATCCAAGGATTGTTTAAATCTCCCTAATGTGACTGAGTTTACTACATTGGCAGACAGAGCATTCCACACCCTTACCACTCTCTGAGTAAAGAACCTGCCTTTGACATCTGTCTTAAATCTGTCACTCCTGAATTTGTAGCTATGCACCCTCGTACAAGCTGACATCATCATCCTAGGAAAAAAACTTTCACTGTCGACCCTATTTAATCCTCTGATCATCTTGTATGTCTCTATCAAATCCTCTCTTAGCCTTCTTCTTTCCAATGAGAACAGACCCAAGTTTCAATAACTTAAGAATCATAAAATTGCCACAGTGTAGAAACAGGCCATTCAGCCCATTGAGCTTAAAAATGTGTTGCTGGAAAAGCAGCATCAAAGGAGCAGGAGAATCAACGTTTCGGGCATAAGCCCTTCTTCAGGAATGAGGAGGGTGTGCCAAGCAGGCTAAGATAAAAGGTAGGGAGGAGGGACTTGGGGGAGGGGCGTTGGGAATACGATAGGTGGAAGGAGGTTAAGGTGAGGGTGATAGGCCGGAGAGGGGATGGGGGCGGAGAGGTCGGGAAGAAGATTGCAGGTCAAGAAGGCGGTGCTGAGTCTGAGGGTTGGGACTGAGAAAAGGTGGGGGCAGGGGAAATGAGAAAGCTGGAGAAATTTGAATTCATCCCTTATGGTTGGAGGGTTTCTAGGCGGAAGATGAGGTGCTCTTCCTCCAGGGGTCGTGTTGCTATGGTCTGGCGATGGAGGAGGCCAAAGACCTGCATGTCCTTGACGGAGTGGGAGGGGGAGTTAAAGTGTTCAGCCACGGGGCGGTTGGGTTCGTTGGTGCGGGTGTCCCAGAGGTGTTCTCTGAAACGTTCCGCAAGTAGGCGGTCTGTCTCCCCAATGTATAGGAGGCTACATCGGGTGCAGCGGATGCAGTAAATGATGTGTGTGGAGGTGCAGGTGAATTTCTGACGGATGTGGAAGGATCCCTTGGGGCCTTGGAGGGAAGTGAGGGGGGAGGTGTGGGCGCAAGTTTTGCATTTCTTGCGGTTGCAGGGGAAGGTGCCGGGAGTGGAGGTTGGGTTGGTGGGGGGGTGTGGATCTGACGAGGGAGTTGCGGAGGGAGTGGTCTTTCCAGAATGCTGATAGGGGTGGGGAGGGAAATATATCCTTGGTGGTGGGGTCTGTTTGGAGGTGGCGGAAATGACGAAGGATGATACAATGTATCTGGAGGTTGGTGGGGTGGTAGGTGAGGACCAGTGGGGTTCTGTCCTGGTGGCGATTGGAGGGGCGGGGTTCAAGGGCGGAGGAGCGGGAAGTGGAGGAGATGCGGTGGAGAGCATCGTCAACCACATCTGAGGGGAAATTGCGGTCTTTGAAGAAGGAGGCCATCTGGGTTGTTCAGTATTGGAATTGGTCCTCCTGGGAGCAGATGCGGCGAAGGTGAAGGAATTGGGAATATGGGATGGTGTTTTTACAGGGGGCAGGGTGTAATCTAGGTAGCTGTGGGAGTCAGTCAGTTTATAGTAAGCGTCCATGTTGAGTCGGTCATCCGAGATAGAAATGGAGAGGTCTAGGAAGGGGAGGGAGGAGTCTGAGACGGTCCAGGTAAATTTGAGGTCGGGGTGGAAGGTGTTAGTAAAGTGGATGAACTGTTCAACTTCCTCGTGGGAGCATGAGGTAGCGCCGATACAGTCATCGATGTAGCGGAGGAAAAGGTGGGGGGTGGTGCCAGTGTAGCTGCGGAAGATGGACTGTTCCACATATCCAACGAAGAGGCAGGCATAGCTGGGACTCATGCGGGTGCCCATGGCTACTCCTTTGGTTTGGAGGAAGTGGGAGGATTGGATGGTAGATGAATTAGATTACATAAGTGGGAGAATTGGAAAGAGAAGTTGTTCAGAGTGAGGACCAGTTCAGTCAGTCGAAGGAGGGTGTCAGTGGAAGGGTACTGGTTGGTTCGTCGGGAAAGGAAGGAGCGGAGGGCTTTGAGGCCTTCGTAATGGGGGATGGAGGTGTATGGGGACTGGATGTCCATGGTGAAGATAAGGCGTTGGGGGCCGGGGAAGCGAAAATCATGGAGGAGGTGGAGGGCGTGGGAGGTGTCCCAAATGTAGGTGGGAAGTTCTTGGACTAAGGGGGACAGGACCGTGTCAAGGTATGCAGAAATGAGTTCGGTGGGGCAGGAGGAGCCAATTGAGTCTGCACCAACCTATGAAAGAACATCCCACCCTATCCCAATAACTGTGCATTTCACATGGCTAATTCACCTAACTTACACATTCTTGGACACTCTGGACAATTTAGACTGAAACAAAATCAACAAACAAGGAACATATTAGTACTTGAAATATGGAAACTCTTAATTGCCTAATCTGCCACTCCAAACATTCTTGAATTGCTGTACTGCATGATCTCAGCATACTTGGCCTTATATCACTGTGAATAAATCACGGTCCATGAAGTGGTTATATAGGGTCAAGAACCAGGCATTAAGGAATTGCTCCCAACATTGCAGACTCCTTTCGTATTTCTAGCACTAGTGTTAGACTTTGAGTCACCAGCAATACCTTAGCAGAAATTCTAAATGCAGCCTGACAGTCATCTATGTTAAGGTTAAAATAACTTGTTTCAACTTAAAGGATTATTTTGCAGTCACTGGGTGTAACTGCATCAAAAAAAACGATGAGAATATTTCCTCCAGTCAGTATTTATAGTGAAGTTGCAAAACACATTCAAAAGAAGAAAGCATGTTCAATTTTACTAAAAATATCAAGCAAAGGAAATGTTTCCACATTTGCTTCTGATGTCACTGCGGATCTAGAGTTAAATCACCCCTTTGGTAGTTAAATGTTCAAGCAATTATTGTTTCCACAAATGCTTCTTCAGTGGAATTCCACGATAATGATGATTGATTTCAAATACTTACAAGTATTGGTGGTGAGCATTACATTACTCCTTGCACAGAGAGGAGAGTCAATGGGCAGGATGACATGCCCATTGGAGAACTTACCAAATTTTCCTTTCTCAAATGATTATTTATATCTAAGTGCAAAAAAGGAAATTCTGTTCAATAAATTTCAGACAGTTCTGATTTTAAAAATAAGTTGTAAAGAATATAATTTGAGAATACTGATTGAAAAATATTTGTCATGGAGAACTCTGTGGTTAATTGTGGGCTTCATTATTAATTTTTAAAAATGGATTTTTCTCTTCAAGGTGGAAAATCCACAAAATCCCTTTGTAATCTTACAAGTTTTTTCCTTACGGCCCCTTAATATTCTTTTATGAATCCCTTCATGAGGGTCACTCAACTGCAATAATTGGCAGTCCTACAATTTCTCAAGCCTATGGTTAATCTTGATGGCTGAACCTAGATTGTGATCAGCAGTCAGTATTTGATCACTTGAGATATTACAGCTAAGTGCCATCCTGTACTCACCCAAACTGTTATAAAACAAAATGGGCACGCAGGACTACTCATGAACAAATGAGTGGGAATAACCATTTTTCTTTCTTTAATTGAGTGAATCAGAATGTCCAGTTTGACCATCCTTCATGCCAGCTCTGACGAAGAGTCACCTAGACGCGAAACTTTACCTTGCTCTCTCTCCATTGATGCTGTCTGACCAGCTGTGATCTCTCGCATTGGTTGCAGATTCCAGCATCTGCAGTAATTTGCTCCTGCAATCCAGTGTCTGGCTTGTTCTTACACGCAGTAAGGAGATTCTCTTGTCTAAATTGCTTTCCAATGGTAAGCCTGGTCTGCAGGTTTCATCTGCATAAATTTAGCCAGATTGGACTAATACATTGATCTGGACTAGTACATGAAGATTACACGGGAAAAGTCTGTTTTTGAATTCACTGTTTTAATTATATAGTTTACACTCGTATGACAGTAGTTTTTCTGATTTAAAAAGTAGGTAATTATTTTTGACACATTTTGTATTAGCAAATTTAAATACATCTCAATGTTTATAGGAGCTTGCAATTTATTTATTTTTTTTCCAGATCACTTCTAAAATTTCACCAAAGCTGAGAGTTCCGCTAATAAACTTCAATAAACCGCAAACAGAAACTGTTTGTAGCACTCTTTTATGTCAAGTAATGGCATCTATGATTTTTACTCCATTTGACATCATGCCATATCAATAACTGGGATCTGCTGAATCTCTTGAAGAATTTAAAGAATATAGGGACATTCTTAAGAAGAGAATCAGGAAAGCAAAGAAGGGGATATGAGATAGCATTTGCACGTAAGGTTTAAGGTAATCCAAAAAGATTCTTCAAACACATTAAGAGCAAGAGAACAACTAAAGAGAAAGTAGTCCCCATTAAAGATCAATGAGGTCACCTTTGTGTTGAACCTCAGGAGATGGGAGACGTCTTAAATAAACATTTTGTGCCAGTTTTTAGTGTTGAAAAAGAAATGGAGGCGAGAGATCTCAGAAAAATAAATATTGATGTTTTGACAACAGTTCACATTACAGAAGAGAAAGTGCTGGAGGTCTTAGAAAATGTAATGGTGGATAAATCTCCAGGACCTGATCTAGTGTATCCCAGGATGTGGGAAGTTAGGGAGGAAATTGCAGAGTCCATAGCAGAAATATTTGTATAATTTATGAACACAGGTGAAGTCCTGGAGGAATGGAGGTGCTTAAGGTTGCATAATATTTTAGGAAAAGCTGTAAGGAGAAGTCTGGAAACTATAGACCCATAGACTATAGACATCAGTGGTGGGTAAGTTATTGGCAGTAATTCTGAAAGATAGCGTTTCCATGCATTAAGAGAGGCAAGGATTGATTCGGGATAATCAGTATGGTTTTGTATGAGGAAAATTGTGTTTCACAAATTTGATTGAGCTTTTTAATGAAGTAGCAAAAAAGAGGGAAGACGACAGAATGGTAGATGTTGTTTACTTGGACTTAAGTAAAGCATTTGACAAGGCATGGTAGATGAATTAGATTACATAAGATTCAGGGAGAGCTTGTCAATTGGATACAAAATTGGCTTAATAGCAAGAAACAGAGCGTGGTGGTGGAGGAGGGTGTTTTCTCACATTGGAATCCTGTGACCAGTGGTGTTCCATAGGGATCAGTACTGGATCTACTTTTGTTTGTCATTTATATAAATGATTTGAATGAGAATATAGGAGGTATGTTTAGTAAATTTGCAGATGACAGCAAAATTGGTGATATAGTGGACAACCACCTGATGAAGGAGCAGTGATCCGAAAGTTGGTGCTTCCAAATAAACCTGTTGGACTATAACCTGATGTTGTGTGATTTTTAACTTTGTCCACCCCAGTCCAACACCGGCACCTCCAAATCATGAGATTATAAAGATCTTGATCAATTGGGTCAATGGGCTGAGGAGTGGCAGATGAAGTTTAATTTGGATAGATGTGAGATATTGCATTTTGGGAATACAAACAAGGGCAGGACTTATGCAGTTAATGGTAGGGCCCTGGGTAATGTTGTAGAACAGAGAGGCCTAGGGATTCAGGCATATAATGTTTTGAAATTTGCGTCACATGTGGTGGTTAAGAAGGCAGTTAGCACGCTTGCCTTCATTGCTCAACCTTTTGAGCATTGGAGTTGACATATCATGTTGAGGTTGTACAGGATGTTGGTGAGGCCTCTTCTGAAGTACTATATGCAATTCTGGTCACCCTATTATAGGAAGGATATAATTAAACTGAAGAGGGTTCAGAAAAGATTTACCACGATGTTGCTGAGAATGAAGGGTTTGAGGCATAAAAATACACTGGAAAGTTTGGGACTCACTTCACTGAAGTGTAGCAGGTTGAGGTGGACTTTCCTGAGGTTTATAACAACATGAGTAACATGGATAAGGTGAATGACAAAAGTCTTTTCCCTAGGTTGGGGGAGTTCAAAATTAGGTGGCGTATTTTTAAGGTGAGAGGAGAAAGATTTAAAAAGGACATGAGGGGCAACCTTTTTAAACAGAGAGTGATTCCTATGTGGAATGATATGCCAGAGAAAGTGGTGGATGCAGGTACAGTTACAATATATAAAAGACATTTGGATAAGTTCATGAAAAGGAAAGGATTGGAGGGACATGGGCCAAAAGCAGGCAGGTGGGACGAGTTTAGTTTGGGAATATGGTTGATGTGGATTGGTTGGACTGAAGGGTCTGCTTCCACACTGTATAACTCTGAGTGAAATCGCCCCTGAATTTCCGACATCTTCTAATGGTGCAACCTCACTGTTTGATGGAGATCATTGTAGTTTCCATATTTCAGCCCCCAAACTGCACCCCCCCCCCCCCCCCCGCCCACTCCCCCCAAAGCTTTTTTGGAGACATAATAGGAAAATGTGGCAATCCTAGCGTGCACAAAAGTATTAATCAGATGTTTTCCATGGTCTTGCCAAGCTGGAGCGAGGCAGAGCCAGCAGCCGTTTTGTTTTTTTGTGTGTTTTAGTTCAGAACTGTGGTTGTGAACCATATTGCAGTGGAGTGGGTGTACAGCAGGAAGCAGGAATGACTGCTGCTGGCTGCAGATTATTACCCCCAGGGGATCATGCCGGCCTTTTACATGCCTTTGATCTTTTTTTCAGCTGGTTGCTAATGAGTATTCAGATCTTTTGCAGTAGGATTTGTATGACATCCCTTCCCCCAATAGACTGTTTAGCTGCTGTGGTGTGAGATGCCTTAGCTCATCCCCCTCAGGCTTCAAATACTTAAAAGTACAGTTCAAAAGAGCCAAAACAAGCTCGTACACCTTTAGGAATTAGAGCGAAACACTTTTTATTGGAGCTAGGTCTCTTCGTAGTAACAAAGAACTCAACACTGTACAAACAATCGTTTTCCTGTCCTTAAAGCATGCAATATTTAACTGACTTAATAAGCGAATCATTTAAGACATTCAGATTCTGACAAAGAACAGACCAAAACCTTTTGGCAGCAAAAGATGTTTAAGGTCTCAGATGGGTGAGAAGTGGTGAGGTAGGAGAGATCAAATAAAGAAATATTAATTGACCAACGTTTCATTTTGATGAGCCCAAAACTTTCCCTTTTTGTTTTCAGTTATGTTCTCCTGTCTACCCCTGATGAGGTTCTTGCAGCTTACGTTTGCAAAATTAAAAATCACACAATACTAGGTTATAGTCCAACACGTTTATTTGGAAGTGCATGCTTTCGGAGCGCTGCTCCTTCATCAGGTAGCTGAATTGAATTGAATTGAATTAGAGTCATACAGATGTACAGCATGGAAGCAGACCCTTTGGTCCAACCCGTCCATACCAACCAGGTATCCCAACCCAATCTAGCCCCATCTGCCAGCACCCGGCCCATATCCCTCCAAACCCTTCCTATTCATATACCCATCCAAATGCCTCTTAAATGTTGCAATTGTACCAGCCTCTACCACATCCTCTGGCAACTCATTCCATACACGTACTACCCTCTGCGTGAAAAGGTTGCCCCTTAGGTCTCTTTTATATCTTTCCCCTCTCACCCTAAACCTATGCCCTCTAGTTCTGGACTCCCCGACCACAGGGAAAAGACTTTGTTTATTTATCCTATCCATGCCACTCATAATTTTGTAAACCTCTATAAGGTCACCCCTCAGCCTCCAACCCTCCATGGAAAACAGCGCCAGCCTGTTCAGCCTCTCCCTGTAGCTCAGATCCTCCAACCCTGGCAACATCCTTGTAGATCTTTTCTGAACCCTTTCAAGTTTCACAACATCTTTCCGATAGGAAGGAGACCAGAATTGCATGCAATATTCCAACAGTGGCTTAACTGCAAATGTCCTGTACAGTTGCAACATGACCTCCCAACTCCTGTACTCAATACTCTGACCAATAAAGGAAAGCATACCAAACACCTTCTTCACTATCCTCTCTACCTGCGACTCCACTTTCAAGGAGCTATGAACCTGCACTCCAAGGTCTCTTTGTTCAGCAACACTCCCTAGGACCTTACCATTAAGTGTATAAGTCCTGCTAAGATTTGCTTTCCCAAAATGCAGCACCTCATATTTATCTGAATTAAACTCCATCTGCCACTTCTCAGTCCATTGGCCCATCTGGTCCAGATCCTTTTGTAATCTTAGGTAACCCTCTTCACTGCCCACTACACCTCCAATTTTGGTGTCATTTGCAAACTTACTAACTGTACCTCTTATGCTCGCATCCAAATCATTTTTGTAAATGACAAAAAGTAGAGGTCCTAGCACCGATCCTTGTGGCACTCCACTGGTCACAGGCCTCCAGTCTGAAAAACAACCCTCCACCACCACCCTCTGTCTTCTACCTTTGAGCCAGTTCTGTATCCAAATGGCTAGTTCTCCCTGTATTCCATGAGAGATGAATTGAATTTATTGTCATGCGTACCGAGGCACAGTGAAAAGTTTTGGCTTGCGAGCAATACAGGCCGATCACATAGTTAAGTTGTATAGATAGTAAATAATAGATAAACAGTGGCAAAAACAAAAACACAGGTACAGGCGAATGTTAAGAGTTTGTGAGTCCATTCAGTATTCTAACAACAGTCGTGTAGAAACTGTTACGAAACCAGCTGGTGTGTGTGTTCAGGCTTCTGTATCTTCACCCCGATGATCGAGGTTGTAGAAAAACATTGCCAGGGTGGGATGGATCTTTGAGAACGCTGGCAGCCTTTCCTTGACAGCGGGCCTGTTGGATGGATTCTATAGATGGGAGGTTGGCCTTTGAGATTGTCCAGGCCAAGCAAGTGGAGTAGTGGAGTATGTTTGTAAACCAATGCAATTCAGAAATGAGCTGCAAGGGGACATGCTTGAGACCTTTCTTCTTCTGTGTCAATGTTTGACTCCTTGTTCAAAATCACCCCCGTGTTGATTTAGTGCAGGTTGAGAAATTAGCATGTGTAGAAGTGGCTCATCCCTACTCTAATATTCCATACATTGCATTCTTTTATTTAGGACTCCTTTAATTCACATTCTCAGATCCTTTTATATATGTACTGGCTTCCACTGTTGTTGCTGTTAAATCTGTAACAGATGTGTAGGTGCAGGTACAACTGGCACAGGATGATAGTTTCATGCAACAACAACTTATGTAGCACCAATAATGTATTGAAATATCTCAAAGCATTCTCAGAAGCATTATAAAACAAAAGATCACATTGAGCGGCATAAGGAGACATTAGATCAGATACAGCCAAAGGTCTGAGGTAGATTTTAAGGAGTCTCTTGAAGGAGGATAAGGTGGATAAATCTCCAAGACCTGATCAAGGACGCTGTGGGAAGTTAGGGAAGAAATTGCAGGGCCCCCAGCAGAGATATTTGCATAATCTATAACCACAGGTGGGGTGCCAGAGGACTGGAGGGTGGCTAATGTTGTGCCTTTATTCAAGAAAGCCTGTAAGGAGAAGCCTGGGAAATATAGACCTGTGAATTTGACATTGGTGGTAAATTGTTGGAGGGAATTCTAAAAGGGTATCTGTGACTCTATGACTAGGAAAGTGAGGTTGAGAGCAGGTGTAGGGTGAGTATTTCCGAACGTGGGGCTGAGGCATCTGAAGTTATGAACCTCAATGATGGAGCAGAATTCTGTAGAAGAGTGGGAAAAGAACGAGCTGTCCAATTTTAGAACAACAGAAGAAGAATATTGAGATAGGATGGTTTGGAAAACTGTTTTGAAGTCAACACACTGGGTCATGCAGCTAGGATGAGGAAAGGAATGATGGAAATATGGGACTTTGTCCTTCAACATGAGCATCTGCTATAGTGCAAATTTCCTAACAACCCCAGCATAGGAGCATAATTGATGCTTTTGATGCCATCTTGCCTAAAAAAATGTCTGTGCACTTTTAAACATTTTTAAATTGCTAAAGGCAAAAAATTATAAGTGCTTTGTTGTTTTAATGACAATGCATTAACTTTCCTTATAGCCACCAAGCACAGTGGAAGCATAAAGTTAATTGTATGTTTACTCAAACGTTCAGATAATCACAAAATGTGATTTGAGCAGAACACTCCATAATTTCTGTGCATTATATAGAAATCTTTATCATTAAATTCCTGCAATGCTGTTAAGTAATGATGGTCTGAGATCAGATCTGCCATCCAATTTGACTTTTGTTGTGGCATTTTGCAGTTTGTCTAAGATAATTTATTTTGATTTTGATATTTCTCTTAGAAAGAAACAAGGAGAAGACTTTGTTTTATGCTGTGAAGCTACAATAATTCCCTGTTTTAGCTTCTGAATTTTAAATTAAGTCAGCCCATTCAAGGTATTGTGTACTAAACTACAAAATAAACGTGCCTTGACACTAACTTCATAATATGCTTCCTTTTCGGTGTCACAAACACAACTGTAACTGAGCGGTGTGATATTTCCTTTCCATACATGAGCCATCTTTATGGCCTTGCTGGAAAAGCGCAGCAGGTCAGGCAGCATCCAAGGAACAGGAGAATCGATGTTTCGGGCATAAGCCCTTCTTCAGGAATGAGGAAAGTCCGAAACGTCGATTCTCCTGTTCCTTGGATGCTGCCTGACCTGCTGCGCTTTTCCAGCAACACATTTTCAGCTCTGATCTCCAGCATCTGCAGTCCTCACTTTCTCCATCTTTATGGCCTTGCTGAGTGAAATTGTCATTTTACAAATTTGCACTTCTGGCATGGAAGTGCAAATTTCCTGAGGAATTGAGACTGTTCTTTGTAGATGCTCAAGTGAGATCCTACTGGTACACCATGCTTGCAGTAGAATATAAGCATGGATTGTATTTAGTTTCCATTTGTTTTATTAAGGGGCAAAATTACAACTGGGATTTCTAAATGCATTGTCTACAAAATCATATCTCCCATTAGATAGGCAGCAGCATTGAATAATCATCAATTTATGCTCTTTGTGGTAAAGTCCCCGGCCAAGTGTGTACATTATGATATTTACCATTAGTAGTAAACTGCAAACAGCATTGAGTCCACACCCACATCAGGATCTGAGCAAAGTATGCCTGACCCCATTTCATGGAAAATCAATATAGTTAGGAGAAAATGAAAGGCTTAGTTTTGCCACCTTAGTATAATTGGAAACCAGTACTAACTTCATTGAACAACCTTTTCCCATATTGTGATGGAAGCAATCAATAAGGTGGATAAATTTGAAAAAACAAAGGGCTAGGACCAGCAAGAAGAATCAAAATACACCAATGCAGGTATTTTGTGATTACATTGTTGTGCTTGTTGATGACGATGTTGTAGCATCCTTAAACACAGGTGAGGTGCCGGAGGACTGGAGGGTTGCTCATGTTGTCCCCCTGTGCAAGAAGGGTAGTAGGGATATTCCGGGTAACTACAGACCTGTGAGCCTGACATCAGTGGTGGGAAAGTTGCTGGAGAAGGTACTGAGGGCTTTTGCCCAAAATGTCAATTTTCCTGCTCCTCGGATGCTGCCTGACTAGCTGTGCGTTTCCAGCACCACTCTAATCTAGACACTGATTTCCAGCATCTGCAGTCCTCACTTTTGCCTAGGGAGGGATAAAATCTATTTATATTTGGAAAAGAATGGGCTTATCAGTGATAGGCAACATGATTTTGTGTGGGGGAGATCGTGCCTTACCAACTTATTCTTTGAGGAAGTGACCAAGTTGCTGTAGATGTCATATACATGGATTTTAGTAAGGCATTTGATAGGGTTCCCCATGATAAGCTAATGGTATGCAGGGTGTTCTAGCTAGATGGATAAAGAACTGGTTGAGCACCAGGAGACAGAGAGTAGAAGTTGAAGGAAGTTCCTCGAAATGGAGAAAGGTGATCAGTGGTGTTCCACAGGGATCAGTGCTGGGGTCACTGTTTGTGATATACATAAATGATCTGGAAGAGGGCACTGTAGGTATGATCAGCAAGTTTGCAGATGACACAAAGATTGGTGGAGTAGCAGAAAGCATAGGGGACTGTCAAAGAATATAGGAGAATATAGATAGACTGGAGAATTGGGCTGGGAAGTGGCAGATGGAGTTCAATCCAGGCAAATGTGAGGTGATGGATTTTGGGAAGTCTAATTCTAGAGTGAATTATACAATAAATGGAAAAGCCTTGCGGAAATGCCAGAGGAAAGATCACAGAAGTGCTTCACAGGAGGCTCCCAAGCACTGAGGATGTCACCTAGACAGGGGACGAAACGTCTGCAGCACAAATTCCCAGCTCGGCGAACAGAACCACAACAACGAGCACCCGAGCTACAAATCTTCTCTCAAACTTTGAACAGCCTTGCGAAAAGTTGATGAGCAGAGAGATCCGGGAGTGCAGGTCCATTGTACCCTGAAGGTTACTGCACAGATGGTTAGAGTGGTCAAGAAGGTATATGGTATACTTGCCTTCATGGGATAGGGTATTGAGTATAAGAGCTGGCACGTCATGTTAAAATTGTACATGACATTGGTTCAGCTGCATTTAGAATACTGTGTACAGTTCTGGTCGCCACATTACCAAAAGGATGTGGACGCTTTGGAGAGGGTGCAGAGAAAGTTTACAAGGATGTTGCCTGGTATGGAAGATGCTAGCTTTGAAGAGAGGTTGAGTAGGTTAGGATTGTTTTCATTAGAAAAAAGGAGATTGGTGGGGGGGGAACCTGATGGTGGTCTACAAAATCATAAAGGGTATAGACAGGGTAGATAAAAATAAGCTTTTTCCTAGGGTGAAGGATTCAATAAGAGAGGTCATGCTTTCAAGGTGAGAGGTGAAAAGTTTGAGAGGGATACACACGGCAAGTACTTTACACAGAGGGTGGTAGGTGCCTGGAACACGTTGCCAGCAGAGGTAGTAGAGGCAGGCATGATAGATTCATTTAAGATGCATCTGGACAGATGCATGAGTAGGTGGGGAGCAGAGGGATACAGATGCTTAGGAATAGGGCAATAGATTTAGAAAGTGGATTTGGATCAGCACATGCTTGGAGGGCCGAAGGGCCTGTTTCTGGACTGTAAATTGTCTTTGTTCTTTATGAGTGTAATTTACACTACTAGTTGGCTGAGAAGTTACAGTACATAACATTTCAAGCCTGAACCCAACCTGCTTTGAACACATCAATCTTTGGTTTTAATGGAGGGGAAATGGGGAGGGGGAATAAATGAGAAATCATTTTTAGAAGATATTTAAATATGTTGTGGTTCTGTTCGCCGAGCTGGAAGTTTTTGTTGCAAACGTTTCGTCCCTGGCTAGGAGACATCATCAGTGCTTGGGAGCCTCCTGCGAAGCGCTTCTTTGATGTTTCCTCCGGTGTTTATAGTGGTCTGTCCCTGCCGCTTCCGGTTGTCAGTTTCAGCTGTCCGCTGTAGTGGTTGGTATATTGAGTCCAGGTCGATGTGTTTGTTGATGGAGTTTGTGGGTGAATGCCATGCCTCTAGGAATTCCCTGGCTGTTCTCTATCTGGCTTGCCCTATGATAGTAGTGTTGTCCCAGTCGAATTCATGTTGCTTGTTGTATGCGTGTGTGGCTACCAAGGATAGCTGGTTGTTTCGTTTCGTGGCTAGTTGATGTTCATGTATGCGGATTGTTAGCTGTCTTCCTGTTTGTCCTATATGGTGTTTAGTGCAGTCCTTGCATGATATTTTGTACACTACATTCGTCTTGCTCATGTTGGGTATCGGGTCCTTCGTTCTGGTGAGTTGTTGTCTGAGCGTGGCTGTTGGTTTGTGTGCCGTTATGAGTCCTAGGGGTCGCAGTAGTCTGGCTGTCAATTCTGAGATGCTCCTGATGTATGGTAGTGTGGCTAGTCCTTTTGGTTGTGGTATGTTCTCGTTCCGTAGTCTTTCGCTTAGGCATCTGTTGATGAAGTTGCGCGGGTATCCGTTTTTGGCGAATACCTTGTATAGGTGTTCCTCTTCTTCTTTTTGCAGTTCTGGTGTACTGCAGTGTGTTGTGGCCCTTAGTATCCTGATGCAGCTTCGTTTGTGTGTGTTGGGGTGTTACTTTCATAGTTTAGGACTTGGTCTGTGTGTATGGCTTTCCTGTATACCCTTGTAGTGAATTCTCCGTTCGGTGTTCTTTGTACCATCACGTCTAGGAATGGGAGTTGGCTATCCTTTTCTTCTTCTTTCATGAATCGGATTCCTGTGAGTGTGGCGTTGATGATCCGGTGTGTTTTTTCTATTTCCGTGTTTTTAATGATTACAAACGTGTCATCGACATATCTGACCCAGAGTTTGGGTTGAATTTGTGGTAGGACTGTTTGTTCTAACCTTTGCATAACCACCTCTGCTATGAGTCCCGAGATTGGTGATCCCATGTGTGTTCACGAAAGAAGAAGAAAAGGATAGCCAACTCCCATTCCTAGACATGATGGTACAGATACCACCGAACGGAGAATTCACTACAAGGGTATACAGGAAAGCCACACACACAGACCAAGTCCTAAACTATGAAAGTAACCACCCCAACACACACAAACGAAGCTGCATCAGGACACTATTCAAAAGGGCCACAACACACTGCAGTACACCAGAACTGCAAAAAGAAGAAGAGGAACACCTATACAAGGTATTCGCCAAAAACGGATACCCGCGCAACTTCATCAACAGATGCCTAAGAGAAAGACCACGGAACGAGGACATACCACAACCAAAAGGACTAGCCACACTACCATACATCAGGAGCATCTCGGAATTGACAGCCAGACTACTGCGACCCCTAGGACTCATAACGGCACACAAACCAACAGCCACGCTCAGACAACAACTCACCAGAACGAAGGACCCGATACCCAACATGAGCAAGACGAATGTAGTGTACAAAATACCATGCAAGGACTGCACAAAACACTATATAGGACAAACAGGAAGACAGCTAACAATCCGCATACATGAACATCAACTAGCCACGAAACGACACGACCAGCTATCCTTAGTAGCCACACACGCAGACAACAAGCAACATGAATTCGACTGGGACAACACTACTATCATAGGGCAAGCCAAACAGAGAACAGCCAGGGAATTCCTAGAGGCATGGCATTCATCCACAAACTCCATCAACAAACACATCGACCTGGACCCAATATACCAACCACTACAGCGGACAGCTGAAACTGACAACCGGAAGCGGCAGGGACAGACCACTATAAACACCGGAGGAAACATCAAAGAAGCGCTTCGCAGGAGGCTCCCAAGCACTGATGATGTCGCCCAGCCAGGGGACGAAACGTTTGCAACAAAAACTTCCAGCTCGGCGAACAGAACCACAACAACGAGCACCCGAGCTACAAATCTTCACATAAACTTTGAATATTTAAATATCTCTATTTCTCAGGCCTCAGGCAAGCCAACAGTTGGAGGGAGGCAAGAAATTTTGAATGGGGCAGGTCTTTACAGTATTACTTGACCACAAGACGCAGGAGTGCTTCTCACAGCCTCAACAAGCTACCTTGTTAAACTCCTTAGTAATTGGACACTCTGGCCCCACTCCACATCCCCATGATCTGATACCACTCCTAAGTCCTTTCCTTGCAATATCATCCCTGGCCCAACCTCTCCAACTCACCACATCCTCTCCAGCCTGTAAATTCCCTCACACAACACCCTCCTGATCTGCTTGGTGATCCTGCCTTAATCGTGTCCCCTCTCCGATATCCCCATCAAACCAGTATTTCCTCAAACCACAACCTCTCAATCCTTCCTCTATCGTCCTTGACTGTCACCTAGTCCCGCAGACCTGCTGACAGGGAAACCTGACAGCCTGTCACTCTCGCTGCTTGTGGTCAAGAAACAATTCCGACTAGGTCAAGCAGGCTCTACTGCAAAATTTTGAAGGAAAAGTTAAAGTCACCATCCTCTCCCTACTACCATCCTGCCCGTGTCTTCATCATAAATATCAGGGATTTAGAAACATTGGTTTGTGAAACATCCTGCCTGTAGAGCAGTAATGGGAGAAAGTGAGGACTGCAGATGCTGGAGATCAGAGGTAAAAACTGTGTTGCTGGAAAAGCGCAGCAGGTCGGGCAGCATCCAAGGAGCAGGAGAATCGACGTTTCGGGCATGAGCCTGAAGAAGGGCTTATGCCCGAAATGTCGATTCTCCTGCTCCTTTGATGCTGCCTGACCTGCTGCGCTTTTCCAGCAACACATTTTTCAGCTCAGTGTAGAGCAGTAATACTGACTGAATTGAAACATTCAAAGGGAAATTGAAGTGATGCCTGATTCAGCTGGTTGTAGAGAGGGAAAGGCTGAATCTGCATGAAACCAAAAAATGGTCAGCTCAGATCCGGAAGGATAGAACGAGATGAATCAGTTCCTTTTGTTGCCATCTCATCTCCATTTCTTGATTTATCGTTTCAAACTCCATGCTGTGTTGTGTCACTTTTGCCGACAGTTTTTCAAGCTTATAAAATATTCTCCACCTTCCTGGTGCTTTTTACATAGTAATACCATAGGGCTGATGAGTGGGCTGTGAAACAACCTGGAACTCCAGTTGATAGAGCATTACAACACAACAGTGGAGGCAGAGATCCACAAACTGGTGTTTGGCTCTTTATTGGACATAGTGAGTTGCTTCCAGGCCTGGCTTTGAGATCAGGGAGCTTCCACCTGAGACAGAAGACAGCTTTATTATAATAATGACGCAAGAGTGATGTAATAACACCTCCTCCACCTTTTTCCAGCCACAATGCTGAGTGTATGCCACTTCCTACATCTGCATGTATAAACCACTGTTCACAGTTCTTGTGCTACACTTTTCCTGCATAATTAGTAAAAGGGCAGCCATCTAAATCCAACAGATATTCCACTCACTCTTCAAATATAAAGGGCTCTCTTTATATTTGTGCAGTTCCAGTGAACTGTTGCACCCAGGAGGGTAAGACCGTTTTGGAGAGATCCTTAATCGAAATGGATTTGCCTAGGCAGATTTTTTTCTATTTACCTTACTTAAAGGCTACATTAGCAATAGAATCCTAGCAGAATTCCAAAGTTTGAGACTACTCTATGCCTCAAGATGTCTTTGAGCCACACTCTTCATTTTCTTTGTCTCATGTTACTTCTCAGCTGGTAGTAGAGACATCAGTAGCATAGCCAGTTTGCAGTGTGCATTCAGCAAGTGTCTATTGCGGTTTTTGTAACAGATTGCAGTAATATAACTTGCCCCAATTCTAAGATCTTCCCTTCAATAGAATTTCCCAAGATGCAAGTTAGTGTCAAGCACATGTAATAGTGAACCAATCATGAATCAGAAAGTACCACTTAATCAAAAATGTGCACCCCTTAAATGACCATTTGCACAATTTAATGCAGATGATAGTACTATTAATGCAGTCATTGTTGTGCACCTGACAAAAGAAATGCAGACCCGAATTGTGAAAGATCAAAACTATACATTGCAGTTCTGGTTCATGGCCCTTCTGAGGCAGCCTCAAGACATCTGCAGAACAGAATTTGAAGTGGGTCCAAATGTCTATTAATGCTGGCAGAGAGCACATGATGTTGTGGTGAAGAAGCTTTTCTTATCATGACAGATAAGTGTATGGTCTAAGGTTGAGCCTGACTAGAGTGTACAGTTCATCATTATGTTTGATAACTTCACTGTTCCATTAGGAATCCACTTAGGAAGAGTCCACAGAATATCAATCAAGGAGATATTACTGATGAGCCTGATTGACCAGGAAATCTAGTCAAGCAAGCTCGCTTACCATCTCCAAAGGTCATTTGGCAAATATGCCTAAATGGCCACTTCCTTTAAACACCCAAATTATCCAATGCATCAATGAAAGCAAAATGTTTCTGGGAATTTACAATAAAACATAAAATGAACATTAAAAAGATCTAATGAAAGGTCATCAACTTGAAATATTAACCCTTTTTCTCTCTGTGCCAATATTGCCTGACCTGATGAGTTTTTGGTGCATTTTCTGTTTATCTCTGCATCAGTAGTCCTACATCCCTCTTTCATTTGCTCATAAGTATATCATGTTGCTCTCCCTTTGAAACAGTAAGTCTAATAATTGGTCAGTCATACCACTTCTCAATTGCACATATCTAGCCCAGAGGCATGAGAAATGAAACTGCACATGTAGCAACTGAAATGCTGTCATGTTGCGATTTTCCAAAATATGCAATCGTTCTGATTCTAGTGACCCTTGCAAAGTGCTTCTCCTCCTCAGTCATTTTTTCCTGTTGTGCTGTACTACCCAACTTTCTGCTGCTTCTTGATTTTCTTGGTTGTAGTTGAAGCCAATGACATAGCTGATGGCTGTGTCTATCCAAGGCTCCCGAGACGTAGGGAGCAAACTGAGTCATTGAGCATGAGACCAAGATGGTCCAACTACAGGAGGGTAGCAGCAGGTGGCTAACAGTGGATATAACCTGACCGTGATCTGCACAATAAGTGCCGAATGACTTGCTGTCTTTTTCCAGAATCATCAGTTATAACTCAGTTTTCCAACATCGGCATTTTTTTGCACATAAAAGAAATCACACTTTAACTTTCCACAAGCCTGAAATAAAACACTGACGTCAGCCATCTGATGAATGAGTGTCAAATCGGAGGTAGTAATCATGTCTGGCTGGCACTTGTGTCCCACCTGTGGTAATGAACTAACTCTGAAACACTGACATGAAGTGGACATTAAGAGAGGAATATGCAAAACATGTAAAACCAAATTTCTACTACAAACTAGATGCTGACTCTAAGTACAATGTTTTCCTGGTGTTTCAATTAAACGACATACTCTTCCAACCAACCCAACCAGTGAAACAGATATTTATATCCTTCACAATACTTTTGTAATTAACAGAGGAGAAAGTGTGGAAAAGCGCAGCAGGTCAGGCAGCATCTAAGGAACAGGAGAATCAACGTTTCGGGCACAAGCCCTTTTTCAGGAATGAGGAAAGTGTGTCCAGCAGGCTAAGTACATGAAAATGATAAGATGCACTTTTACTAATACTCCTATGATTCCATTCTCTGGTTGCCTACAGTAGTGGCCTGAACATGGTTCTTCCATATCTGAAGACTCTAAAGCAATCCAGGAAAGTTGGCAACTTTAATTACAACACCCTGGCCAGTTGTATGAAGTTCCTGTTCATTTACCAAGGTGAAGATTAGTTTATTTTCTGCAATACTTTACCTTGCTGAGCCATATCTCTTTGCTGTTATAGAAAAGAATAACCACCACATTCAATGTAAATGAGAATGAGTATATAAAATTCATGAACAAGTAAAAAAAAATTTCCAGTTACTAAAATAAACAGAAAGGACAGTGTAGTAACTATGCACTAAATTATAATAAAATGCCAAAGCTGAATCCCATTTTGTCTAGACATCAAGTAACACAAAGGTCAATATTTTCGCTTTAACTTTACGCAAGTTCTAATGCATTGATACATAAAGCCAGAAGGTGGCGCTGAGCATATTTTCTACAAGGTCTCAGGTGTCCTCAGTCTGGTTATGTGAAGGTACAGTGGCAAAAGCAAAAGTTGTCACTGAGTTAAATTATAAATTTGGGTAGAATGCAGCAGAATCTTACATTACTGAATGAAGGTTTGCTCAGTAGAAGGGATATTGCTACACACTGGGAAGTATGAAGGCTGCCAGAATTACTGCTACAGGAGCAACCAAATGAAAATCAATTGAAAATCATGAAGATTGTTCCAATAACTGGCAGATTTACTATAGACAAACCCTTTTTCTCTTAACGCTAATTGCTATCTAGAAATTATAAGCTTGTGATAGATGACACATAGCTTCTGGTTATGTTTTGCCACTTGATAAGCAGTTCATACACGTAACAGCAGATCTCTCTAAGGGCACACAATGTTAAAATGTTTGCACCTTTGCAGCGATTTTTAAGTGCAAGCAGGAGAATCATCATCCTCCTTTCCAGCAGCTGCTCAAGAGTGCAATTCCTGGAACTTAACTATCATTTAAAGGCAGTTGTGTGGTACATTTTTAACTGTCAACTTCCCTCCTCATCTTATTCATGGAGGACATTTTACAATGTGAAAAATGTACAGCTCAAGCACACCTGATGTGATGCCTCACAGTCTTTAAGCAGTCCACTGAAGTATTTCCTTGCAACAATTTGAGAAGTGACTACACTTTTAAATTACCAAGAGGTGGATGGAAGATGTACAACTCAAGCTCTATCCATTGCTATCAAGTGTTCAAAGGACCTTAAAGAGACTGTTGCACGTTTCCAAGAGAATGATTTGAAAACTGGATTTTTGTGGGACCAGAAAGAAAAGCGATAACACTCTTTTACAACCTGATGGTCCCAAAGTGATTCATAGTCAACAAATTACCTTTTAAGTTTACTCATTGTGAGGGATTGAGGCAGCCAAGTTGTTCAAAGTAAGTTCCCACAAACTATATTGTGGCCTTGTCTAGATAATCAATTGAAATTATTTTGGTTGGAGGTCAAGTATTGTACAGGATACAAAAGAGATCTTCTTCAGAACCTTACCATCATACTGAAAGGATAAATATGGCTGCAGTTTAACATTTCCATCTGCAAATCACTAATAAGAATATTTAGCCTTGCTTTTGGGTTTAATTTATTGGCATGGAATTTGAAACCAAATTTCTGCTCCCACCACCTGCCTTTCCCCAACTTGTCAGAGGTTCCAATGGAATTGGTCAGATTCCCTGCATACATGGTAAGATCCTGACTGCACTCACCACTAGTAGCTAACAAAGAGCCATCTCATCTTGACATTGCATAGCATTATCATCATTGAAACCCCTGTTGTCAATATACTGAGGGTCATCATTGATAGAAACTTACCTGGACAAGCAATAAATATGCTGCATCTACAGAGTGAATCTGAGGTGTGGAATTCTCCTTTGAGTAACTCACTTCCTGACTCCCAGTGTTTGTCCACCATCCATAAGACACAGGCTGAGAATATGATGGAACACTTTCTACTTTCCTGAATGAGTACAGCTCCACCAACACTTAAGAAAATTGGCACGAGCCAGGATAAGATGGCCTACTTGCTTGTCACCCATCCAACAGCTTCAATACTCACTCCCTCCACCAGCAGCATACAATGGCAGCAGAGTGTACAATGTCCCAGATGCACTGCAAGACTCTTTGAGATTCTTCAGTAACATTTTACAAACTTGCGATCTCTAGCACTCAGAAAGACAAGGGCAGTAGATGCATATTAACTGTACCCATGGACAAGTTCCCCTCCAAGTTTTACATCATCCTGACATGGAAATATTTCAGTATTCCTTCATCTTCATTGGGTCAAAAACTTGGAATTACCTACCTAACAGCACCGTGGGCATATCTACCCAGATGTACTGCAGAGCTTTAAGAGCTCGATGACTAATATTTTCTCAGGAGAAATTAAGAAAGGGATAAAAAGTAAGAATTAATCATTGCTGGCCATGCCAGTGATGTCCATATGAATAACTTTTTTAAAAAAGTAGATGGCCAACCATGTAATCATTAGAATTGTCACTGGAGCCTTTGGGATCCAATAACCATTGATCCACTTACAGCCCAACCAAGGTGCACTGCAAAACAAAGTTTCTTAACAAGACATTGAATTGCGACATTTGGATGGAAAGCACGTAAGGAAATAAAAGGCTTTTGGTGTATTCAAATCAGATCTCTAGCTGCATAACAAGAACATGGAAAGACAGGGAACCACTTCATTCCCATACTGAAATATAAATGAGGCAGCCTACATGTGTCCGTGAGAGTAGGCACCCAAATTATGCCAGTGTCAAAGATGGGTTGTTGTCACTAGCACCATTCTGGTGTACGATCACCACTCTTGATCCTGAAACTTTGGGGTGGTGGCACAGTGGCTCAGTGGTTAGCACTGCTACCTCACAGCACTTGAGATCCAGGTTCAATTCCAGCCTGGGATGACTGTGCAGAGTTTGCACATTCTCCTCGTGTCTGAGTGGGTTTCTTCCCACAATCTAAAGATGTGCAGGCTAGGTGAATTGGTCATAGTAAATTGCCCATAGTGTTCAGGGCTGTGTAGGGCATTAGTCAGGGTAAATGTTACTCTTCGGAGGGTGGGTGTGGACTGTTTGGGCCAAATGGCCTGTTTCCATACTGTAGGGATTCTATTCTTCAATAATTATCTCCAGCCTTTGACATAACTGATCACATAACATCTCATTTGACGTAAGGTGTTTGTTATCTGACTCAGTGAGATTGCTCTTACTTGATTTCATTCTTGCCTGTTCAATCACAGCAGAGGCTCCTTTTCCCACCGTGGAATCTCTCAATAATCTGTCCTTGATCTCTCCTTTCTTATCATCAGCATGCTCCCTTTGGTGATTTGTAAGAACAATGCCAGCTTCCACTTGCCTATTGTATGCTAACAATACCAAGTTCTACTTAGCCGCTACTTATTCCAATCCCACCACCGCCTCTCTATTATCAGATTGCTTATCCAATATCCAACCCTGGATGATCTACAACTTCTTTACAGTTGATCATTGGCACAAAAAATCTAAAACCTTTATCTTCAGCCCCTGATGCAGGGATTGTTTAGTTCAGTTGACTGAATGGCTGGTTTACAACACAAAGAAATGCCAACAGCATGGGTTCAATCTCACTCAAACTGAGGTTACCATGGATGGCTCTCCTTCTCAGCCTCTCTCCCTGCCTAAGGCACAGTGATCCTCAGGATAAACCACCACCACTCAACTCCCACTGACCGTGTGGAGTTGTACATTTTCCCCGTGTCTGCATGGGTTTCCTCCGGGTGCTCCGGTTTCCTCCCACAGTCCAAAGATGTGCAGGTCAGGTGAATTGGTCATGTTAAATTGCCTGTAGTGTTAGGTGAAGGGGTAAATGTAGGGGTATGGGTGGGTTGCACTTCGGCGGGTCGGTGTGGACTTGTTGGGCCGAAGGGCCTGTTTCCACACTGTAAGTAATCTAACCTAAAAAAAACTCTCATTAACAAGAGAGCAGCCCTATCTTTAGACCCTGCCACAAACTCTGCATCTTGCAACACATTTAGTTACCTTCATTGTCTCAGGCAACCAACTGTTTGCAACCTTGTCATCCATTTGACCTTAAGTTGAGAGTTTACAACCCTTTTATCCCTGTGTCACAGAAAGTGTCTCCATACCAGTTATATTATATATGAGGATCACTATGCCTTAGGCATGGAGAGAGGTTGAGAAGGAGAGCCCTCCATGGTCTGAGGTTTGGCTGGACAGTTGGTTTGCAATGCAGAGTAAGTTCAATAGTGCAGGTTTCTGTACTGGTATGGTGACCCTCAGGGTAAACTCATCACCAGTTAGCTCTGTAATGGAGGACTGGACTAATTTGATTTTCACTTTTATCTCTCCTTACTTTACCAAGTAGGAGCTGCTGGACTTTAGGCCAATGGAATTGTTGATCCTTCCATTCAGTGTAATCATAGGCAAATGTTACTATTTTCTTCAACCTTGCGGTGTGAAAATGGATTGCACAAACCATGAAATTGCTGATTGTGCATCGTCAAATTTAATAATTTTTCATGTCTTGACCAAGAGTTAATCAGATGTACAGATTAAATGCGGAAGAACAGACACCTGGTGAAAGCTACAAGGCTGTGATCTGCTGAAAAACTTTAATCATGGGTACCTGCTCCTTCCTAAAAGCTAATCCTTTGAAGAAATGTCATATATTATTTGAATGTAATGCTATTTAGTCTCACAATATTTGACATGGTAATTCTTTCATATTTGCCAAATGGCTCACAAATTTGTAACTGGTCCTGCACATCAGAGCAGTATCCATCAGCACTGTGGAATGACCTGTTTTCTCAGGTGCTCAGCATGAGTTTCAACAACTATTTAGGAAAGTCTGCAGCAAACAGCTCCTGCTGTAGCAGCAGTGTACTTTAGGTCTAATCTGAGAACAGCTCCCCAGTGCATCATTGTGACATTTTGATCTCCTACAAAACTGTGTGTGTCAGCTGTTGCTCTCTGGGTATCACTCTCACCATTGAAACCAAGTCCTCAGCATATAACCCCAATCTGAAACTAAGTGCAGACCTGCAGAAGTGTTGCATTGTTGAATGTAAATGATCTCATACCACTTTTTTGAAGAACTGAGACATTTTCCCACCATCCTGGTCAGTATTTTATCCTTCAACCAACACCATTAAAACAAATTATCTGCTCATTTACCTCATTGCTGTCCATGGGAGTTTTGCTGTGGGTAGATTGGCTCCCTACATTATAAATACTTTAACATTGTGTATAATCAGGTGAAGAGGGGTGAATTGACTCACTCATTTTCAACTTCCTTAGTTGGTGGCCACCAAAAGTTTTTTGTTCTTTTAGCATGCAGCTGCATCACATTTCAATTCAAAAGTACTACTAACCAACATTAAGGAGCCAATTACAAAGTGTTTTTGAGTGAAAAAAAAGTAATTTTGTTGCTTGTCAACGCTGTGAAAAATTTTAAATTATCACACGCAACAAGCTCACAGGTGTGAAGATGAAAAAGCAGAGAGTTTCTCATACAATAAGAAGATAACGATGAGGCAGTGCAGCAAGTTCTTAACATCATTAAATTGTTATAATTAAACCTGAGACCAGGGTTTTATAATTGATGGCTTGTATCCTCAAAGAAGCATAGTTTTTGAATGGATGCAAGGTTTGTGAATGGATGTTTCTCTGATTTGTTCAATCACTGGTTTTTGAAATATTGAGAAGGAAATGGAGAGAGTCTTCCATTCCTTGTTGATATCAGTATACTTTTTTTTTCTCTCTGCTGCTCTATCAGCAACTACTGAAATGCAGTTTATTTGTGCATTCCTGAATCTGGCTTCATCTAATCTGGATAGCTGCAGGCAACCTTTCATACCTAATATCTGCAACTTCTCAAAACATGAGGTACAAATTTCTTGATGCCTAATTTGGTTGACTGGTTTCGATGTCTTTAGATAAAATGGTAATTTCAGTTCAGACAATTTTGTTTATTCCACATTGGTTTCCTGAACTTGTCTCAGTCTATGTTCAGGTGATTGTTGTTGCTAGTTTGGGTGCTTTTATCACCTTGATTTTAGGCCATGAAAGTCTCAGCAATTAAAATTAGAGGATGGAAGTTGGAAAGCGATTGTCCATATTTTACTACTTACATGATAAAACACAATTTTATTCATTGCAAATACTTAGGGGCATCCTGAAGTCAGGAAATGCATTATGCAAATTCAATCTTCCTTTCTCTTCTACTGAGTAATTTTGGTGATTAGTGGTAAATTCAACTCACAGTAGACAACAAACGGATGTCTTTTAGCCCATTTTTCGAAAGTGGTTTCAGGTTCAAGTCCACCAATTTCAAAGGCAGGATTTTAACTGGGAGTGAGGTGGCTGGATGGGGATATGCAGATATCAGTCTGTCAATGTCATGGTTTCAATTAAATTTAATTCTGGACTACATTTACATTCCTCAGCTAGCTGCCAACCCTGAAACAGGTACTTTGTTGTGTGTTTATTGGTTCCCTGCATTACAAAAGTGCCTGCCTCTTAAAAGTATTTAATTGACTGTAAAGTATTTTGGGACCACTTAAGGTCCTGAAAATTGCGACAAATTTTTTTTATGGTGGAGAGATGAGTTACGCAGCACCCGAGTATACACTTTAGGGGCAAACCTCACCCTGTGAGGTGACTCATGAGAATGTGCTCTGCATATCTGCATATCCACTGCACTATCCCATTAGGTTTGCATCAGAGCTTATTTCTCGTGTAAAGATGATAAATTGCCTTTCAAAACCGAATGAAACTGGAGGGGATTTTGAAATTGATGAAATTTCCTTGAACATGGAAGTATATTTATAACTTTGGAAACGCTATTGCAGAGGAATCTCACCATTCTACAAACAAAAAGCATTATAATGCAATTCGATTGCAGCGTGAAAATGTAAGAGTTGCTGGACTGTACATAGCCTGGAGAAGATCAAAAGCAGTTTCAGAAGGGATATGTTAATTCGTCTTTTGAGTTAATTTTGTAATAAGGCATTTCCAGTCTAGTAATCGCACAGGTTTTTTTTCATCAAACCACCAGGTTAAATGGAAACTTTCCCCGGGTTTTTGACTCGAAGTTTCATTTTGAGTGGGACATCCGTTAGTAAAAGCACCATAATGCGTACACATTTGCAGATGTACAGGAAGGTTCCATTTTAAGGTGCAAGTTTACTTCATATCAATCAAATGTCATAATGAGGGTCCTGAGCACATTGTCCAAGGAGGGAATCATTGAAGATCATTAAATCTGAAGGTGTTATCAGTTCAGTCTTATCATTTAAAACCCACTTCACAAATCAAATAGTTCATATAATTAATCTCGTTTTTTTTAGTTGGATTGTTTTAAAATCTTCATATGAATTGGTTGGTCGTAATAAAGTCCAGTAAAATGAAAGAGTTAAATTAGCATGCATTCTGGCTAAAACGATGAAAATATTTCCACATTTAAGGTTAGTCACTTATGATGGTAATGGTAAATACAAACTATCAAATTTTAACACCCAACACCTAATTGTTATGCTTGGGATCTTTCATGGACAAAATGAGTAAAAATAAAGGTAAAGGCCAACATTAATGGTTGTGGCATGTCTACTCAACCACAGATTGAGGCATGTCCAGGAGACCAATATGGAATAAACAAATCAGTCTTCATTGTAATTACTATTTTATCTATAGACATTGAAACAACGTTGAACTTGATTTTTTTTCTGATTCGGATGCAAGTCTGCCATCTCTGAATCAATGCTGACACATAGGAAATCCAAATTTAGTCATTAGTATTCTGTAAAACAATTGGCTGTTTTAGTTGATATAAAACATCGAGTACTCCCCACATCCCAGTGATGTTCTTACTAAATTGCAGACCATCTCTTAAGTTTTTTTGGGGCACTAGATTGTTTAACAGGTAGTGGGTAGCTAGTAAATAGCCTTAAAAGTGTAGTTTATTCCATAAGTTCTGAAGGGATTTTATACTAAGGCATCTTCAGACTATTGTCTGAGAGATTATGCAGCTCCATCACTCCCAGTCCTTGACTATCTGCATGGTTGAAAGAATCTCTATATTCTGAGGTCAGTTGTAATGATCGAAGCACCAGATGCGATTTGTCATTCAGGTCTTCAGAAGATAAATTCTGAATGCCCTGATTATGTCAGGTAGTCAGTGGAGTCTGACACTTTTGGCAATTATAAACTCTAAGGAAAGAATGGGCAGTTATCCTCCTGACCTGAGTTGAGATGTGGTCATAGCACTGACTATTACAGATGCAGTAAAGACATCACTGGTCACCATAAATCTGTGCCCAATTTATTCCTGACACAGTCCACATTGCAGTAGCAACTGTGAAAAATATAACATGTAGTTTTCAGAATTTGATTTATGTGTTTGTTTTTTTCTCTCTGTAGGTAAACTTTGTAAAGACAAATTACTATGAGGGCACTATTCCACTCAAAGTTTTTCTTCTTGGAGTTTGACAGTTCTCCCTTGCCCAGATTTTTTTTACCCTTGTTGAACAAACTGTATGAAATTTCTGACAAGTAAATCATCCCATTACTTTGTATATATGTACTGTGTTGCAGTGGACAATATTACAGAAACTGCCAATTTGTTGTCTCTCATAAATTGTTTTAGTAATAAGAACAGTACCATTAAGACATAATGTGTTGTCTTTTGGAGCAAAAAAGATAGCCTGTTCAGATGTGTGACAATCTGTGGAACTAAGACTTAAACCCAGCATTCCACCCACAGCCCCTCACCTCCTCTGAATCAGTGATATCATTGAGCCACAGAGCTTCAACTCCTCTGTCCATCTTCTCACCATCTCCTGGGCCAGAACCAAGTATTCAATTACATCAATAAAAATTACCAACACAATTAGTAACCATAACACATCTGTAGACAGAGTTCACACTGAGGAAATATGTGAGTAATATCTAAAGTGATTATCCTTAATTAGTTGCATTTATGGTTAATCTAGACAATAGTCAATCAAGCATTCACTCAAGACTTGTTTTCATCCACATTCCAGTGTCTGGGACAACCTTCAGTCAAATTTAATTACTCTGTTATGAGTAAATTGCCTGTTTATTGCTTAACCATATTGGGAAAGGGATTGAATTGAGTCTTCACTTTATGTATTGCCATGTATTAAATGCAGCAAAGCATTATCTAGAATCAGGAAGTTATCTGGGTTAAGGATTTATTGGAGGTAATACTGGTCTTGATCCATTGTGATTCAGTTGGCTGCTCTGCAGCAAATCCAATTTTCTTTTCCATACTACAAAACCAACTTCACCCCCAGTTCCTGCCATACTCATAAAGTTGTTATCAGATTATCAAGCAGTGTTGCAGGTCTACATTAATGTTAACATTTGAGAATTTTTATTTAAAAGGGTCAGTTAGACTCGAAACGTCAGCTCTTTTCTCTCCTTACAGATGCTGCCAGACCTCCTGAGATTTTCCAGCATTTTCTCTTTTGGTGAATTTTTATTTAACTTGTGCTTGCTTTCCCTTTTCTAAAGGACTTGTTCTGTTAGACTTGCAAGCAAAATAAGATGCTCAAACAACATACACTGATCAAAACTGCTAAATGGTCCAATATATCTGCTCTAGAGCACTTTTCAGAGAATGTTGCTCTTGTTATTTAACCAATCTGATAACATTGTTTCTTAAAAAACACATATTATAAATCTTATGTGGCTGTTTAATGACCTGACCTGATAGCCAGTTTTGGTGAGCAGTAGTCTTCTGTATTGAACGGTTATTGGTTCATTCCCATTCCAAAGACATAAGTATATAATCCAGGTTCATACTTTCTTTATGTAATGATGCTGTTTTCGACATTTTACGTGAGGTATTAGATTAAGATGTTGCTGAACAGGAAATCTCCTTCAATGTTCTAGTCAATATTTTTCCCTCAAACACCAACAAAAATAGGTTATCTGGTTACTACTATATTTCATTTTGTGGTACCTTGTAAATTGGATGGTGTATTTCTTGCATTTCAATAGTTACTATATTTTGAAAGACTTAATTAGCTACAAAATGCTCGAAATCATGATTGGCGCAATGTAAGATTAAATCAAAATTTTCTACTACACCATGCATTCATTTGATGATGCATTAGTAGCAGATATACACAAAAGCAATCTCACTGTACAGTAAGAAACAAAAGACATTGTATCTGGAAAGATGCTTGTGATCATTTTCATCCATAGCCATCTGGAACCTAACTGCAAACTTGTTTGACCATGATAAACTGCCATATTTTATCTATTAATAAAGCATTAATCTGTTATTTTACAATATAGAAAAGTTACACATAGAATAATTTAAAATGTTAAGTTTTATGCAGTAGGACCTGATGGTTGATACAAGCTAATACGGCAGAGACAATTAGCTGATTTGTTTTAAAAACTGTCCAATTTTTTTTTTTGGAAGAATATGGGTAATGTTACTGTTATTTCTTTTTCTCACGTAAACCATGAGCATATAATTTCATTTTAAAACACTGACAAAGAGCAAATATGAAAGAACAGTGCTGGCATGTCAGCTTCCATTGCTCCTTGCCTCTGCCAAAAGGAGTCATCTCCTGTGCAAAAGTATAGAGCGAAAACTGTAGATTATGGCAAAGCAAGTTCAACAATGAGAGTAAGAATGCATTAAAAGTGACAAAGAGAGAAAGTTGAAATGCATCGACTTTTCACCTTGATATATAACCTGCAATCATGCTTAAGGGGTTAATAGCTGAAAATCAGGCAGCTAGGGAGTGGTTAGAGTTTAGATTTTTTTTTGATAAGAGTATTGAGAGTTCCAAAACTGAAATAGAGAGTGGGCTCATTTCTGGTCTTTCTCTGTTTTCGAAATTATGGGTTCCACAGTGTGGGTAGCTTGAAAGTGAGATGACTCATTCGGCCTCACCACTAATTGCTGCTAAGGTTATCCCACAGATCAAGTGATGCTAAACCACACCAGAGATCACTGTTGATGGGGCGATACAAAGCGGAGCTGCTGGCAAAAATATGTACAGTATCTGGTTAGTGACAGTGAGAGCCCAGTCATTTCCATACGGTGGTGGGCTGGCTCCCAATTTGTCTCCAGGTGATAGTTGTGATGTGAATACTTCTAAAAGGTATAATGAAATCATTTGTTTCAATAACCTCTGGTTGATTCAGTATTAGTCACTTCAATGGGAGGTCTACATCGTGTCAAAAATATCAAAATATTGCATTAACAGCATCAACATGTATCAGTCTTTTCAGTAATTTATCACTTTCTGTTTACTTCACTAGTTTCATTCGAGGCCCAAAGGTTCTTGTATTTGTGTGGGAATTAATAGTTAGTAAAGCATGCAGAGGATAAGATTGAAAATTGGAAGATGATAGCTCAGTTAATGGTATTCAGCTTCCAGTGTTGTGTAGTGTAATCTGAAGAGATACAGTTTGTGAATGTTAAGAAACTTTGTCAGTATTTATGGTACTAACTGCAAAAGGAGGAAGTGAGGACTGCAAATGCTGGAGATCAGAGTCAAGACGAAACGTCGATTCTCCTGCTCCTCGGATGCTGCCTGACTTGCTGTGCTCCAATGCAAAAGGTTCTGTCTCCCTTACACTCACAGTTGTGACCAGGGAGTGACTATTCCCATCAAAATATGTCAATTCTTGGTTACCATCTGCAGAATGGCCATGTGCGATGTAGCATCTAGTTGCCTGAGGAATAGTACTCAACAAGAATTGGCCATCTCAATAAAGAAGAGGCAGGAATCTTGGAAAATGGAACAAAATGTCAGAGTAGGGAAAGGCGTACATTTTGGTAGTGTCTGCTGGCAACTGCATCTGTGTAGAGTCTACAATCATTTTGCATTATAACGTAGTTTAGCATCAAATAAAAGTATTACCCGGGCCTCAAACTTTGTTTAACCCTGATGTGCTGAAATTAAAACTTACTTCAATGTTCCTGTTTATAAAATTACTTACCCCCCCCCCCCCAGGACCTCAATACTGGAGCTCCTTATTTTCCCAGTTTTTAATTTCTGTTGCAGTCTTCCAGTTTTTAAAACTGAAGTTTGGCATCAGCTACTCGCACTTCTGACTTACACAGGCTTCTGTTATATACTTTCCAACCTTGGTCAAATGTTATTTTAAGAGCATTGGCTTCTTGTTTTAGTTTCTCATGGTGAATATATAATGTATGATGATGTTATCCGTACACTCGCAGTATGACTTACATCACAAATATTATCAAAAAAAATGCATCAGTGGAAATGACCTTACTACTTCCAGGGCTGAGCAATTATTGTACCTCTGGTAAATTGCTTACAGTTCTTTTTTTACCAAGCTCGTTATCATAGAATCCCTACAATGCATGTCTCTGGACATCACGGGGCAATTTTTAGCATGGCCAATCTACCCAACTTGCATATCCTTGGACTATGAGGGGAAACAGAAGCAGCCAGAGAAAAACTACAAAGGAGAACAAGCAAAATCCACATAGACAATCTCTCAAGGCTGGGATTGAACCTGGATCCCTCACACTGTGAGACAGCACTGAGCCACCATGCTGCTCACAATGTAATCTGATTACCTGGGCATTCAAGGATCTATTAATCAAACATGTTAGATTAAAGATTGTCCTGAGTTTTGTATATATATATTTAAAATCCTGTTGAATTTATTTGAAATTGCAAAGTCAGTTCTAATGTAGACATTATTTTGGCTCCGGCAATGTAAATTACATCGTATAATTCACCCATAATCACTGGTGCTGAGTGATAGTAGGGATATAAAGCGACAAGATAGTTGATAAATTTAATAACCATTCCTGAAAGGAATCAAGAGGTGGTGTCGAAGATTTAATTGTCTTTTTAGTACAGCTTTCAGATGGAGTGACTTTCAGCAAAACTCTCTCTCTTGTAATAGTTAAACTAATACTTGGAAAAATATCAGATTGAAAGTGAGAAACAATGCAGTTAATTGTTTTATCATAAAGTGAATTTGTTGTGAAGGAGATAGAAGAACTCAGGAGTTGACAAGCTATAATTGCTTAAATTGAAATATTTAGAATTGTGTCAGTCAAGAATCACTCTTTATTTAACAAATTCAAGTTCCTTCGAAGCCACTGATATTTTGTTTCCTTTGAGATACATTTTTTTCATTTGTCTATACAATAATCCAAAGTTTTCAGAGTTCCTTCTGAGGATAGAGTTCAAATGTATCTCTTGCTTTCATTCATTTCTATATAAACACTAGTTCCAGCTTTTTCATTAGATCGCTTTGATTGTTTATCGAATCTAATGCATAAATTAAATTAAAGGGGGGCTATTTTTATATTTGGGAGAAAGAAACATAGTCCTGTTGCAAGCCATTATGACGGACACAATCAATTCATTTATTTAATCAATTATTTGAATAAATTGAAACAGGTTACATTGTTATATTGGTAGCACCAACTTTGAATTTCGTACGATGCTGATTTCTGTCTTGATTGTCAGCTCTGCTTAAAGTCCCGAGGACTCAACATCGAGTTCTCCAACTTCAAATAACCTCCCTCCCCATCCACAGACTCCCTTCCCTGCCCCTTCCCATCTGTTCCACTACTCCCTGCCACCAACCGGAGCCACCTTAGGAGTCCTGAAGAAGGGTTAAAGCTGAAACATTGATTTCTCCTGATGGCTGCCTGGCTTGCTGTGTTCTTCCAGCTTCCTACCTGTCTCTCCCCTGTTTAAAGCATTGCCAGGTATGGCTCAGGACTCCCAGTCTGACATTTTTGTAACGAGTATTTAAAAACAAGCATTTTGTCCAGCAATTTCGATAGAGATAAAATGAACAACAAACAGTTTAACTGGACGACAGCAATAATGCATTGATGATCTTTCGGCACAGTATGCCTTTCAGTACAGGTACCCTCGAAAAATATAATTTTTCTTTTGTGCACCTGAAAATAGCCGTGTTAATAATGTACAATTAGTAACTAGAATTAACAAAATTCTACACTGCTTTTTCTTAGAAACATAACATTAGAAGCACAATTTTGCAAATCTGAAGCTAAGAAAATTTCTTATCTGCTTTTAAGCATTAGCTCTATGCTTAGCGAAGCAAAGTGAAGGTAAACATTTCCATGCTAAAAAATGTTAACTTGATGTTGCCTTTAAATTGTTTTGGCATAATCATGGCACAAACACTGAATATACTGATTCAACCACAGAAAGGTACTAGAGAGCTCAGAATCTGTACAAAGGAGGTACTGGCAAACACAGAAGCTGAATTTTCCCTGTAGCTGAATGATGTGGGAATTGACAAATATTTGGGAGAATCACGTGTGATCAACAGTAAGGAGATTTCTGACACTGAGGGCAGAAGTCTCATTTTCCAACCAAATGTTGAAAGGCATGACAAGAATCTCACTAGTGAGCAGCGAGTGGCCTATTTGCATGCATTAGCTTGCATTATCATCTCATCTTATCTCATCGACTTGCAGTTTCCCAATCTCTCACCCACTGGATAGAAACAAATGGTAACAATTCCTCACATGGAAATCAGAGTGATTACCAGCCAACTCTAGCTCACTGGTTGCTTCTCCAGCACTCCATCTTGGACACCAATCATCAACATCTAAGGGTACACTACTTAAGAAGCAACCCTACCCCTTCATGCAGCAGGATCTACAAGTTTCTCCCTGTCCAATATGGCTGAGGCAAATGAGGGGAATTGCTATGGGCAACCGGATGCATAGCTGGGCGTCAAAAGTAGCAGTTTATCCAGGAATCCCTAGAGGTCCTAGCAGTGATCAGTATGCCCACTTGTAGCAAGACGGAAGATAAATCAAGGGGGAATACCGGGGTTGGGGATATGTTGTGTAGGTAATGAGGCAAGTTTGTGAAAATAGCATTAGAAACTTCCATCAGGCTCCATGGAAGGAAACCCTCTATGAAACTTGTCAAGATGATCATGCAGCCAATTTCTGACAAAATTCAGCTCACATTTTGTCCAGATTTATTTCTGGATTTTCATTTCTGTAAACTAAATGAAAAAAATGTACTTTATTATTATATTTTAAGACTCTATCTTAGAAAGAGATTATTGATTCATTATTTTTCGTAGAAAGTATTGTATTTTTAAAAGTTATAATTTATATTTGGAACTTTCAAATTGATTATTACAGAAGGAAGAGTAGAATTCAACTTATATCCATGTGACATATTGCACTCTGAGGTATCTTAATGCAATTGCAATACACTAGGTATTTAGAATTCATATTCTACGTCAAACAGTTGTAAGTGCTAGTGACTGGAACATACTTGTAGCCTTTGTTAAGGACAAATTGCAGCAAGCACTTCCAGATCTGCATTGACACAGTCATGACAAAAACATGTTCCTTCTCCCCTCTTCCATCATTATTCCTTCAACCCCAAATTCAGAAGAATGTTATCCACTGCAAGCTTTTGTGATAATCCAAGTATCTTTACCAACTCGATAGTCATTGGCCTGAAGTATATGTGGCATCGATTCCTCCCCCTGCACCCTACCTGAAGGGATTCTGAAAGATCTCGACAGTGCAGGTGTTTCTGCTAGCTGGGGAATCTGAAACATGGGGTCATAATCTTAAGATAAGGAATCATTCATTTAGCACTGATATGAGGAGGAATTTATTCAGTGTGGAATTCTCTACCCTGAGTGTGGTGGGTATTTTATTGTTACATATATTTAATGATGAAACAAATCTCTGAAGTTCAAGGGATATCGACAGCTGGCTGGAAAATGGGGTAAGTCAAAGATCAGCTATGGTCATATTGAATGGCAGAGTAGGCCTGAGGTGCTATATGTTCCTGCTCTTGTATTCTTACAGTGTCTGTGTCAACACTTTCTGCTTCCAACTAGTAACATTTTGCATACATCAGCAGTAAATTCTACCTGCCATTTTTGTTCAATGACTTCATCTCCATTGTAATATTTAGATTGGTATCTACAAAAAATTTTCTTAAATCCAAAGTCATTACCGAAATAGCTATTAACAGGTTTCAGTGGATTGAAATTTGGATGACTTCTACTGTAGGTGAATACACTTCAATGTTACTATTTCATAGTAAATACGAAAGTAGTTATTTACTTATCAATATGTCAAGGACAGGATGTGACTATGAACGAGGCAGGTAGATGGATCCAGGAGGTAGTGCTGAAGGAGCCTTAGCTCTTGTGTTTGTCTGACAGGTTTGAGATTCTTGCTTTCTGTGTGGACGAGAGCGGGGGCTGGAGCGAGATTGGTCAAATTAACCATAGCATTATGGTACAGGGAGCTATTCAAGAAAAGGGAGAAGAGAGAAATATAGTTGTAATCAGGGGGTAGTATGATCAGGGAATAGACACTGATCTCAATGGCCAGGATCGAGTGTCCAGAAGGCTGTGTTGCCTGCCCGCTGCAGAGGAACCCGGAGTGGAAAGAGAAAGATCTAGTTGTCATATGCCTTTAGACATGAACAATATACGGAGAGAGTAGAAGGAGGTTTTGCTGAGGGAATATGAGCAGCTAGTGGCTAATTTACTAAGCAGAATCAAAAAGGTAATAATCTCTAGATTACTACCTGAGCCACAAGTTAATTGGTACAAGCTCAACAAGATTAAACAGGTGGCTGCATGGCTCAAAAATTCGTTTGGGAGAAAATGTTTCAAAGTCATGGGACGTTGGCATCAGTACTGGGAGGGAGCTGTTCTGTTGGGACAGGCTCCACCTGAATGATGCGGAGACCAGACGCCTGGCAAATTGCATAACTAGAGCTGTGGATAGGGCTTTAAATTAAATCATGGGGGAGTGGATTCAGTTACATGGAAAATTATGGAAAACATTAGAGGGGAGGAGGGCTAGGAGAGATTATTAAAGTTTCTAGAATAAGTAATAGAACACAGAGTATGGAAAGGGGCAGGAATCTAACTTCAGGCACAGGAGATAAGGGGATAATTATGAAAGGGAGGATGGTCAACACAGAACTGAGGGCATTGTTCTTAAATGTACACAGTAAATGAAACAAGGTAAATTAACTTGGCAGGTCTGATGTGGGCATCACAGAAACATGGCTACAAAGGGATCAGGGTTGGGAAATAAATATCCAAGGATAGGCATCCTATCAAAAGGACAGGCAGATAGGTAGAGGGGGCAGGGTTACCTTATTAGTAAGAAATAAAATTAAAACAGAAAGGAAGACATGTATAGGGTCAGAAGGCATAGAATCTGTGTGGGTAGAGTTGAGAAACCACAGGAAAACAAAAGACGTTGATGTACAGGCCCCCTAACAGTAGTCAAGGTGTGAGGAAGAAAATAAATCAGGAGATAGAAAGGCATGAAAGAAAGGCACTATTACAATAATCATCATGACTTGGAGGTGCTGGTGTTGGACTGGGGTGGACAAAGTCAAAAATCAGTGACACCAGGTTATAGTCCAACAGGTTTATTTGAAACCACAAGCTTTCAGAGCCCCCACTCCTTCCTCTGGCAGCTAGTGAGAGAGAATACATCAGACACAGTTTATAAATAAAGATCAAAAGGTTATACAACATATGCAAATGTATTGACAAACCTGGCTATTAAGTCTTTTATCAGTAAGAAGAGAGATACAGGTTTCAATTGATCAATACGTAAATTCCAGAATTTCTTTCAAGTCACTGCCCCAAAATAACTTAAGTTTTTAATCAGTATAAAGGTGACATCTCAAGTCAGACAGTGCATTTTAGATGTGAGGCATCGTTTCAAGTCTGTTTGTGCGTCATCCTCGAGTCAGATTGGTTTTATTTCCAGAGAAGGATTTTATAAAATGCCACATTACACGATCAGTAGACAGTCATTTTTTGAACAAAATAGAATGCATCTGCAAATACAAATCAGCAAATGCAAATTCACCCCATAGATGTATATGTGTTTGTATGTGAATGGATGGGTGTGTACAAGTGTGTGTGTGCATGCGCTTGAGAGAGTGAGTCTGTGTGTGGGAAATCAGGTGTATAACTGATCCCAAGAAAAGGAATTTGTGGAATATCTGTGAAATGGTTCTTTGGAACAACGTGTGATATAGCCCATTAGAGAACAAGTGATTTTGGATTTGGGGATGTGTAATGAGGAGACTTTCATAGAATAGAATCCCTACAGTATGAAAACAGGCCATTTGGCCCAACAAGTCCACACCAACCCACTGAAGAGTAGACCTACCCAGACCCATTCACCTATCCTATATATACCCCTGACCAATGCACCTGACTTACACATTCCTGAACACTGGACAATTTAGGGGAGGCCAATTCATCTAACCAGCACATCTTTGGATTGTGGGAAGAAACCGGAGCACTTGGAGGAAACGCATGCCGACATGAGGAGAATATGCAAACTCCACACAGACAGTCATCCAAGGCTGGAACCGAACCTGGGCATTGTGAGGCAGCAGTACTAACTACTGAGTCACCATGCTGCCTGGGGAGATTAGGGAGATTAAGTTGAAGGAACTTGGAGAGGGAGTGAGCACAATATGATAGAATTCACCTTGTAGTCTGAGATGGAGAAGCTGGAATCAGATGTAATGGTGTTACAATTGAGTAAAGGTAACTACAAAGATATGAGGGAGGAGCTGGTCAGATTTGGTTGGAAGGGGAACCTAGCAGGGAAGACCATGGAGTAGCAATGGCAGGAGTTTCTGAGGGTAACTCAGGAAGCACAGCAGAAATTCATTCCAAGGAAGAAGAAACATACTAGGGCAAGGATGAGGCAACTATGGCTAACAAGGGAAGACAGAGACAGCACAAAACAATAGAAAATGCGTACAATATCATGAAGATTAATGGGGAGCCAGAGGATTGGGTAAACTTTAAAAACCAGCAGATGACAACTAAGAAGGCAGAAAGGGGTTAAAACATGAAATATGAGGGCAAGCTAGATAGTAATATAAAAGAAGATTGCAAGAGTTTCCTTTGATATCTAAAGGGTAAGAGAGAGGCATTGGACGTTGGGCCACTGGAAAATTAGGCTGGAGAAGTAGTAATGAGGAGCAAAGAAATGACAGAGGAACTGAATAGGTATTTTGCATCAGTCTTCACAGTGGAAGACCAGCAGCACACTGGAACTTCAAGAGAGTCAAGGGACAGAGATCAATGTAGTGGCCATCACTAAGGAGAAGGTGCTGGGGGAGGTGAAAGGTCTGAAGGTGAATCCATCACCTGGACCAGATAAACTACATTCAGGGACTTTACCATCTGATGTGCCAATTTCAAAGAACTCTCACGGCGCATTTCCAATCCACTTACAGGATGCTTCTGCACTTCAGTACTGCAACACAGGCTGCATAAGCAATTCTCAATGTTCTGCTGCAGCAAGGGCACTATGTGCTCAGGGACATGCACCCAGCTCATGAAATTGGACCAGGGCTGAATCTCTGTGCTCTTTATTAACTGGCATAGCATTCTCTCAGCCTGAATCTACTTGGATGCTCAGAGCACCGCTGCTTTGTGTTGCATTGCCTTGTCTTTTTACACATTCCCCCTTCAGCCAGAGATATCAGGTTCATATTATTTCTGTTTTGCCATGCCATTTAGCACAGCCACAAAGTAAGGAAGCTAGTCATAGTGATCAGCAGGCCTCCATCAAGTCAAAGGGGATAGCCTTCACTCAGGATGTTCTGGTTATTTTGAGCTCATCCTGGAATGAAAGAAAGGGTGAGTAAGTAGACAGTGCAGAGGACATGCAGAATTAGTGGTGTTGTGGGTTAGAGTGGGTGACATTAAGGTGAGGGACAATATTGCAGGCCATGTCAGAGTGGAAGAGCAGGAGTGTTGTTGGGAGGAGGCTACAATAGCAAAGATAGAGAGATGATGAGGTATTGGAGAGAAGATGGTGGTGCTTACCGTGGAGGAGTGGCGAGGACATTGAACTTCTTCCTACAGTGCTGTGAATTCCTCCAGACAATAGAAAGTGCTTTAACCTGGGTGCCAGCATGGACCAGACATGGTCTTGTGTCATGGCCTCCACTCTTGGCTCTGGGACAGAGGAAAGGTCCACATCGCATCACGCTATCAGGTAGGGCCTCCGGGAAGGAAAGCCTGCAAAGTGAAATGCCAATTTACTCCTGTCTGCCATCTCCAGGGCAAATGGCAGGAACTGCACAGGGCAATTCCAACTTGACACAATGAGATTTTAAAGGAATGCCGATCTTTCAGCAGACGGCTGCTGAACACCAAGTTATTCCAGAAACACCGCATGGTAAGGTGGGGTAGAAATTGGACATGAGACACACCATTGGGATGGTATAGGTAATTAATGAGGTACATTTGGTAAAATGTGGCAAGAGAATTCACTAGGCCTTGCAGTGACAATCCCTCCAAAAAACCTGATGCAACAAGGACTTCGCCAAAGAATCCTTAAGATTCAGCCCTTGGTCATTGCTCCTATAGCATTGTATAACTTTAATTCTAATTGATATCATGTTACAAACATAAAATTGGAGAACCAAAAGATATTATATATCTGAGAAATCAGAACTGAATCTGTGAAATCGTGCAGAGATGCTTCAGTGTGGTTTGGACAAGCTGAGTGGGCAAATGCACAGCAGATACAGCATAATGTGGATAAATGTGAGGTTATCCACTTTGATAGCAAAAACAGGAAGACAGATTACTATCTGAATGGCTATGAATTGAGAGAGGGAGTCTTTGCACACCAGTTTCTGAAAGTAGTCATGCAGGTGCAACAAGTGGTAAAGAAGGCAAATAGTATGTTAGCTTTCATAGCGAGAGGATTAGAGTGCAGGAGTAGGGATGTCTTGTTGCAATTATACAGGGCCTCAGTTCGGGTCTCCTTATCTGAGAAAGAATATCTTGCTATAGAGAGAGTGAAGCAAAGGTTTACCAGACTGATTCTGGGATGCAAGACTCAGACATGAGGAGAGACTGGAATGGTTAGGATTATATTCACTGGAACGCAGAAAAATGAGGGAGTATGTCACAGAAACCTATAAAATTCTACCAAAACTAGACAGGGTAGATGCAGGAAGGATGTTTTCGATGATAATGGAGTTCCAGAAGTGGGGTCAAGGTCTAAGGATGCAGGGTAAACCATTTAGATGAGATGCGGAGAAATTTCTTCACCCAGAGAATGATGAGTCTGTGGAGTTCACTATCACTGAAAACAGTCAAGGCCAAAACATTGCATGATTTTAATAAGGGATTTGATATGTACTTAGGGCTAAAGGGAGCTAAGGTATTGGGGGAAAATGGGAATAGGCTATTGAATTGGATGACCATGTTGGTGGAGCAACTTCAAAGGGCAGAATAGCCTATTCTTGCTCCTATTTTCTATGTTTCTATCAAAAGGTTGATTTTTTTAGACACTTAAGCTGTAATAAAAATCCTGCAAAGGTACAATTCATTTGCTGGGCATGATTGAATGTGATTATTCCGGGTCATCACACAATGGGCAGCTGTCGGTTTGATCCCTCACCACCATTTCAGCTAAAACAGGAAATGAAGGTTCAGTCTGTGGTCACATTAGAGTGACCTGCCCTTTTAGCACCAGACACAGAGTTCATAATGAGTACACACTATTGTCTATCCTTGACAATAGCCTTCAGTGCAAGTGTTTGATCTAGTTATTAAACTCATCCAACTTCATAGTTCAAAATTGAATGTGTCAGTATGAAGGAAACTTGGTAATATAGTTATTATAAATTAAATAATGACAGTATTCAAATCACCATGACTTCAGTTATTAGAAAACCAGATGTGGCTGTACAGACTAGGCAGGAATTTCTCTTTATGGATGTTAACCAATTGGGTCTGTATTTTCATCATTTCCTAGTTAATGTTTAGAACAGTTCGATCAAGTTATGTATTGTGAATTATGTTTAGTTTGAAAATTTGAGTTTATTCACTCTGATTTGGAGCAGTATTGAAGATATTAACAAAGTGGCCCTGGGTTTCGTAGGAAAAAAAAGAGATCAAAAAGACTGTTTTCTACTAATATGCAAAGACTCATGGGTAATCAGAACTTGGAGACACAGTTTAATCATAAGCATTCACCAATTTAAGACGGAGGTGAGGAGGAATTTCTCCTCTGAGAGTGATTGATCTTTGGAATTCTCAACCCAGAAAGCAGCAGAGGCTGGGTAATTGAATATATACAGGGCTGCATTAGACTGATTTTGGATCTACAAGGGAGTCAAGGATAATAGGGAGCTGGTAAGAAATTGGAGTTGAGACCACAATCAGATCAGCCTTGGTGTTATTGAATAATGAGCAGGTTTAATGGGTCGAATATCTTATTCCTGCATCTTAATAACTGAAACTCAGAGCAACACAGCCAAGGTAGGCAACGTAAATCTATGTGCGTTCATGGGTGGCAGCCATTTCAAGATACTACCATCACATACAGCCTCACATAACTCAAACTAGAACTTGGAACAGACTGCCACCTAGTGAATGATGGTTCAGTTAATGTATCTGGAAGGAAATTGGATTGATTCCTGAATCAATCTGGAGCTAGGGATTTACGTGGGAAAGCAATGGGAAAAAAACTGGTCAACTTAGTTCTGTCCAAAGCCTTAGAAATAGAATCAGTTGAGTTTATACCTATACTTACATTCATACAGGTGCCTAGTTTTAGAAAAAACAATGATCAATGAATGTTGAAAATTAGGTTGTTGATCTTGGCTAATGGAGAATGCACAGATTAGATTACTTACAGTGTGGAAACAGGCCCTTGGGCCCAACAAGTCCACACCGCCCCGCCGAAGCGCAACCCACCCATACCCCTACATTTACCCCTTACCTAACACTACGGGCAATTTTTAGCATGGCCAATTCACCTGACCTGCACATCTTTGGACTGTGGGAGGAAACCGGAGCACCCGGAGGAAACCCACGCAGACACGGGGAGAATGTGCAAACTCCACACAGTCAGTCGCCTGAGGCGGGATGTAGAGATTGGGAAATTATTGTCCAATTCACTCATTCTGAGTGGAATCTTAATTTGAAAGGGATGTTAGAAATCTGTAACATTATTCACTTGTAAAATCACTTTCCTAACAATTGAGCCTGTGCAGATATATGAAATAGAATTTATCTTGGATGCCGGTAAAGTGTTGGCTCACTCACTGAGGTTTTGAAAAAAGCCTGCAAACCCAGTGACTGATGTTTTTATGCTGTTTTTCAGCCGGAAGAATGTCATTTCCGTAATTTACAATGTAGCTTTCACTCTTCTTGGCCAGGTCACCTGGCAGAAAGAGTGAAAACTGACAACCACAGGTGCTGGAAGGGATTGATTCTGCTGAGCTGATGTGTGCATTTTGCAATTTGCTGCATGTTTACTTGTCCTATTCTCCTCACTGTGGTGTGAACAGGTGAAAGGTAACAGTGGAAGGCTTGGTTTGTTCCAAAATGCAAGGAAATAAATTATACCTTGATTTAAATGCATATACGCCTCACTGTTACAGGGAAAACAAATAAGATTCAGCTGGCTCTCCTCTCAGCAATCAAAGTGCAATGAATTTTGAAATGTCCTTCCTCCGAATTTGTATTGTCAAGTGGAACAGGAAGAGTTTGCTCAGAGAGTTTGCCTGGAGGGGGGTGTACAATGTCCTGGGAAACAACAGCTTTTAAGGGCCTACAGATCCCCTTTAAAAGGGACAGTAATGGTAATGCACAGGATTGGATTAATTGTCCATTGTGACATTATGGATAACAGCTGTTCCTTTGATATCGAGTAATTAAAAGTTATGTTGCGGAAACTGCACAAAGGGTGGGGTCTTATTTGGAGCTGCATTCAGCATGAGCTCTGTATTGGAGTATGGGTTTGATCAAGTCGCTACAATCACCTAACTCTCTCAAATCTGGCTGTGTTTAAGGAGAGGTTTTTGTAATATCAGGAGTAAGACGAGTATAGATTTTCTTTTCATATCTAATGGCAGTCAATAAAAAACAAAGATGTGATGTGACATCCAGGCTAAGGTGTCTCTCTCCAAAACCTCACCCAACCCTTCCGCTGTCTCCATTATCCAGCTGTGAATGGGACCACCATAATTGCCCCCAGCTAAATGTTAGCAAGACAAAAACCCTTATGATCGTATCATTGCTACAAATTCTATAACTCTCATTAGAATTGTCTTAGGTTAAACCAGACCAACTATAGCCTTGGTATTGTATTCTACCGAGTTGTATTTCCACAACTTGATCCTACCCGTCAAAGATTGCCAGTTTCCAGTTGCACAAATTGATCATTTCTATTATGATCATCAGCACTTCAGCTGCCAAAACATTCATCCATGTTAGCTGATTTAACTGCTCAGATGCTTCTGCCTGATATCTCATTCTCCACCTTCTGTAAACTTGAGTTCACTCAAAAATCCATTTCACCTAACCTGTTCCATACTAATGCCTGTATCTTTGAGAGTGTCTTGATTGCACCTTTAGGTTTGAGAGCCTTACTACCACCCCTATTTGGACAGGATACCTGTCACTCCGTGAATGTCCTAACTCAAACCAGTGTCCCACTAGATAGGAGCAAATTACTGCAGATGCTGGAATCTGTACTGAAAACAAGTGCTGGAGATCACATTCGGGCAGGCAGCATCCATGGAGAGAAAGCAAGCTAACTTTAAGGCTGAAGTGAAATCTGGAGGCGTTAACATTTATGCAATAATTGGGGGGGGGGGTGGTTAGAGGGGGGTGCTGATGTTGGTTGAGGGTTGGGGGAGGTGTGTTGGAGTGCTGAGTAGAAAGTATCTTGATAGTTCGAATTAAGTGATCAGACTGCGAGAATGACAAATCAATGGTGTGTCTGACTGCCAGACTGGAAAGAACAGATAATGCCACTGGTGGGGAGTGGGGAAGGGAGGACATGGTGACAGAGAACATAACAAGCAAAGCTAAAAGAAGTGGGTTCACAATTTAAGAGGTATTGGACTCAACATTGAGGTCAGAAGATTATTAAGTGTTTGAAGAGGAGATATTGCTCCTCCAGTTTTCACTGTGATTCAGTGGAGCGTTGCAGTATGCAGAGGACAGACCGTGGGCGTGCGAGCAGAGACTGTATTTAAATGACTGGCTACAAGAAAGTTGGGGGGGGGGGTTCATGCTTGCACACAGACTTGAGATGTTCTGCAAAACAGTCACCCAGTGTCTGTTTGATTTCTCCAATGTAGAGTAGATCATATTGGTTGCCCTGAATATAATACAAGATTGGTGGTGGTACAGGTGAAAGGCTGCTTCAACCAAAAAGACTGTTAAGCAGGTAGCAGTACCTTAACCTGCTTAAACCCAACGCTCTAGAAATCCCTCCATCTCCTCAGTTGGCCAAGCTTTTGATCAGCACCTCCTACTGCCCCTTTTCAGACTTTTCCAAAAAGAACACCCTACCTCTTACCAAATGTCTTTAAGTTTAGACTTTCTCTTAGCAGTTGTAAAGTGCAGAAATAATGTTTTGGACACCTCAATCAAGTAAGTGCAGCTACCTGTGAACCAGGGGTGGGCAAATTAGAACTCATGGCCCCACCACCCCTGCTTCCACAACATTGGTGGGAGCCAGGTTACAGGATGGAGCCTCTCCCTCTACACAAAATTTTAGACTCAGTTTTTCATCCATTGCTCTAAGATGTATCCTCACAACAGCTCATCATGGTTTAAGATCCATGTGGAACATTTGCTGCCTCTGTCCTCTTTCCCTGATAAAGGGTTTGCTAGGATGGTGTGGTAGTGTTAAACCACCAGAAACCCTGAAGAAAAGAAGCTCTTACCTTAAATAAGATGCAGTTTGTTGCATGTTAGCAACTAGGTACAGGTTATACTGGCATGATATACATTGTTACTGAGTCTGTGGGGAAGACCTCAATGTTCGGTCTTACTCTTTCAAAATCCAAAGCAATTCCCTCACAGAATCCATGTAACATCATCATTGTTAACAGTGATTAATGCAACCCTCAACATTAAACCTTTTATACCTAGACACCCTGATTCAAGATTCTCTAAAAGATGCTGTCATGCAAAAGATAGGGGAATTTGTCTCACATTTGACTGATGTCCCCAGATGATGAAAGACAGCTGAAGTTTTCAACTCAGTGGAGGCTGCCTGCTAAACTATATGAATGAGTTTTAAGGGTGTGCCTGCAAGTAACGAAGAGAGATCTAAGTTAGTGTCCCTTACCCAGAATGCAGTGTGATACATTACTTGAGCAAACACTAATGTCAGTAGTTGATCAAGGCAGAAAAAGGGGAATGGTTGGTGTGTGTTTTCATGTGGCTTGTGTATGAGCTTATCTCTTTTCATCAAGTCATTAAAGTTAATGGACTCAGAATTGTGGTTCATTGACTGATTATAGGGAGGCACTGGTAGATTGGAAACAGGCAGATGTAGTGCCCATATTCAAAAGGGATAACTAATTAGACACAAAAAACTACAGAACTATAACTCCTATAATCTTAGTTTCAATTCCACGTTAAATAATGGAATAATTTTGAGGAACACATTCAAGAATATCTGTGCATGGAGCATTTGCCAAATTGAGTAAATACTACTTTACAAGGTGAGGGTATAAATGCAACACTATCATCATTAAACTAGAAGGAACAGTGAAAATTAATGTTGCCATCCTAAAAGTTACAGAATTCATGACAATATCTGATTGAACAAATGAATAGAAGATGAGTTTAAGACAATTAATTCTAATATATGGGAGATAGGCAGGAAAATTCAATGAACAGTCTCAAGGATCTGAGTTATGAGAAAAGACTGAATGGAGTTAGATTTTGCGGCTTCTACAAGAGGTACTGATCTTTTGGAGAAGGGCATTAAACAAGACAGAAAAAGTTATTCTCACATAGTATTTTAACTAAAGCACTGAAAGTAGGACATGGAAACATATGTTGAAGCTAGTAAACAGTAACTGTTATCAAATGCCTTTCAAGGAAAGCAATGATCAGCACTTGTAGTGAACTGCCAGAAAAAGTAGTATAGACAAAAAAAAACACTGAAACAATTTAAACATCAAGTAGATGTAACAATGAAGGATTATGGGGTCTTAATGGATAGGTAAATCAAGACAGGTCAAATCCAGAGTTCCCTTTCTTATTGGCTATCCAACAATCCTTGCTGAAAACAACATGTTTGGGCACAATTGAAGATACTCAAACAAATATCCACATTTGTGTAGCCTGCCAACAATGGCCATGCATTCAAGAACAATGAGTTGAGTGAATTACTAGTTACTAGTTACTGGGTTACGAGTATCAGCATCCTGCCATCTGCATAAGATGATGGACATGTAACAAATCCATTGCGGATGCAGCACTTTCACATGGTGCACCTTGGTGTAGGCTGAAGAAACTGACTTGTGAGAGGCAGATTCAGCCAAAAGTGCCACATATGAACTGGTTCTCAAATGTCATCGTGGTTGCTGACACAGTGGAATTATGCACTAGCATTAATTGGCAAAAGTACAAGGGAGAAACCTAGGAGAGAATAACATTCAATTGTTCTTTCCAATGATTATTTGTGGCAAGTGTCTTGATATCACTCAGAAGTATTCAAAACTTGACACTCACTGCCTACAGGAATTTTTTATGCAAATTTGCTAAGTTAAATTGCATTGCTTGTGGTAAGCATTAAAATGCATTGAACTCATCGTAACACATCGCAACAAAATATCTTACCAATTTATAAATTATAATTAGCAGTATTCAAGTTCACCGCATAATAGATTGTTACTCTTGAAAAGTTCATTTCTAATGACTGCACACATATTTTATTCTTTATTCATGGGATTTGGACATTACTGGCTAGGCCAGCATTAACTACCTCTCCCTATTTGACCAGAAAATAGTTAAGTGTCAATCACATAGCAGTAGGTCTGGAGTCACATGTAGGCCAGACCAGGTAAGGAAAACCGTTTCCGTTCCTCAAGGACATTAGTGAAACAGATGGGTTTTTCTGGCAGTGGTGTCATGATCATCATTAGACTCCTAATTCCAGATATTTATTGAATTCAAATCCCACCATCTGCCATGGTAGGATTCAAACGAGAGATTCCCAGGGTCTCTGGATTAACAGAGTCAAGAGTGTGGTGCTGGAAAAGCACAGCAGGTCAGGAAGCATCTGAGGAGCAGAAGAGTCGACATTTCGGACATAAGCCCTTCATCAGGAAATGGGCTTATGCCCAAAACATCGATTCTCCTGCTCCTCGGATGCTGCCTGACCTGCTGTGCTTTTCCAGCACCACACTTTTGACTCTGATCTCCAGCATTTGCAGTCCTCACTTTCTCCTCTCTGGATTAATAGTCTAACAATAATACAACTAGGTCATCAGCTCCATGATTTAGTTTTTAGTTATAATATTTTGAATCAGTTTTCTCAAAGTGCATTCATATTGTGAAGCCTCATTCTCCAAGGTTGGTATGTACAGTTAAGGGATGGAATATTATAGGAAATACACTACACTAGAATTCTCCACGTGAGCTTCCGGTCAGCAAAGCTGTGTTCCAGGAGTGTGCAATCAGAAAATGCTCTCGTTTTGAGTCATAGATCCACAATGCTTCATTATTAAATATACACCTTAGCACTTCAGTCCTAAGGGATCTAGGTTTGAATTTAAGTTATTAATTAATTTAGCAATGTGTTCTGAAATGGCCTAGCAAGCCACTCAGTTGTACGAAACACTGTGATGTCTGGACAGAAGAGTGAAAGTGGACAAACCACCCGGTATTGATCTAGGCAGCAGAAATGACACTTTAGGGCAGTGTTTCCTCCAATTCTTTTTCCTCTGCGCTGACTTCCAAGGACTGTGCATGGCAGTGACTTCAGGAACCAGACATCACCATTGTGACCTGTACCAGCATGCCAATCGCCAAAAGTGGAACGCTGGAACTGCTTCGAAGGATCATTGCCTCGAATCCAGATTCTAGGGGTTTGTGCCAGTAATGGGAAAGCTGTCCCACAAACTGACAAGGAACTGCCTGTCACAGTTGTACTCACAGAACCAGACCTTACAGACAATATGCCAGGCGTGATCACCAGTATCCCTGAGTATGTCCTATCCAACTGCCAGAAAAGACAACCAGCGATGGCAGCATAGTGGTATATCATCAGTAAGGAGATGCCCTGAAAGTCCTTATATTGACTGTAGACCCCATGAAGCCACATTGCATCAAGTCAAACATAGGCAAGGAAACCTGTTGCTCACCATCTACCAGCCCATTGGCTTGTGAATTAGTACTTCGCTGATCGAAAGATGTGCTGAGGGTGACAAAGACACAGAGTGTCCACCTCCAAAAGTGATTTTTTTGCACCACCTCTGACATAGTTGTTTGACTGAGTCTATAGCAGGTGATGAGGAACCAATAAAAGGGAAAGACTTACTTGACCTCATTCTCATTAATTTACCTGCTGTAGATACATCTGTCCATGACAGTATTGGTAGGAGTGATTGCTGCAATCTTTGTGAGGACTAACCTCCACCTTCATATTGAGGACACCCTCCATCATCATGTAAGCCTCTACCACTGTATTCAAGGCTGAGAAAGATACATTGCTTATTTGGGCTAATTCACCTTGAAGCAGAAAAGATTAAGAGGTGACTTTATTGAGGTCTTCAAAAAATTATGAAAATTTTTGACAGGGTGAAGAAGGATATTTTGTTTCCACTAATTGAATAGATGAAGCAATGCAAACTTGGGTGCTCAGGGGGCACTGTGGGCCATCAGTAGCTACAGAATGGCAGTCACCATGACTTGTGACCTCGTGGTTAGAAATATTTCCCAGCCCACCATCACCATCAGACTGGGAAATCACTCCTGATACAATAAAAAATGTAGGAATGCAGTACCAGAAACACCTAAACATGAGATGCCAACCTAGTGAAGCTACAAAACAGGAGTACTTGCATGCCCAACAGTGAAGGCAGCTTGCAACAGATCGAGCTAAGCGATCACCCACCCAACAGATCAAATCTAAGCTCTGCCGTCCTACCACACCCAGGTATGAATGATGGTGAAAACTTAAACAATTAAATCTACAAGAGATGAAGAGGAATTTCTACACTCAGAAGGTAGTGAGTCTGTGGAATTCTTCATTGCAGCAGGCTTTAGAGATTGGGTCGTAAAGTGTATTCAGGGCTGAGAAAGATACATTGCTTAGTTGGGCGCATTCACCTTGGAGCAGAAAAGGTTAAGTGGTGACTTTACTGAGATCTTCAAAAAGTTATGAAAATTTTTGACAGGATAAAGAAGTATATTTTGCTTCTACTAATTGGTATGTCAGTAACTAAGGATCACAATTTCAAGTTTGTCAACAAGACAATTAGGAGTAAAATAGGGAAAAACTTCTTTACTTGGAGAGTTGTTTAGATTTGGAATGTGTTGTCTGATGGAGTGGTGGAGGCAGACTCCATGGTAGGTTTCAAAAGAGAGCCGGATATATATTTTAAAGTGATGAATTTAGTCAGTTATAGAGATTGGGAGCTGGTACAGACATACCTGTAGGCCGAATGGCCTTCTTCTATACAGTAAAACTCCATGATTCTATTCAGTGAGGGAATCAGGAGTTATAGGGAAGAGATACAAAAGTGGAGTTGACGATTACCAAATCATATTGAATGGTAAAACAAACTTAATGTGCCAAATCGCCTCTCTCTGCTCCAATATGTTATGAACTTCTGGTGTTAGGGACAGAGCTACTATTGTTCAAATGTGATAATAAACTGAGGCCCCTTTTAATTGATTTTTTTTTGAAAGGGCATTCTTTTGAAGGGCGTCAAGGGAACTCTCCCTTTGCATTTGTCTAATATTTATGCCTCAACTAATCAAAACACAAATGATATGGCAATTTCTCATTGATGTTAGTGAGACCGAGCTGTGTATAAATTAACTACCCCATTTCCTATAACACAGCAGTGACTATAGTTGATTTGTGCCTCACTGGTTGTGAAGCACTTTAAGATTAGATTCCCTACAGTGTGGAAACAGGCTCTTCGGCCCAATAAGTCCATACCGACCCTCCGAAGAGTAACCCATCCAGACCCATTTCTGACTGATGCACCTAATACTATGGGCACTTTAGCGTGGCCAATTCACCTGACCTGCACATCTTTGGATTGTGGGAGGAAACCGGAGCACCCGGAGGAAACCCACGCAGACACGGGGAGAATGTGCAAAGTCCACACAGACAGTCGCCCAAGGCTAGAATTGAACCTGGGACCTGGGTGCTGTGAGGCAGCAGTCTTAACCACTGTGCCGCCTCCAATCATCTTTAGAGATGATATCACGTGCAATACAAATGCAAGTATTTCTTTCTAGATCATAGTCTCAACAACTACAATGACAACTTCTATTTAATGTATTGCCTTTAGCATAGCAAAGCAGCTCAAGGCACACCATAGGAACATATAGGAAGACACTGAACCACATAAGGAGATGTAAGGATGCAATAAAACTATGAAATGGGTAAACAGATAATTGATAAAAGGACAAAAAAGTCTCAAACTTACCTGTCTTTTTAGACCCAGGTTGATAGAAAGCATAGACTAGATTTCTGTACTGAACAAAAATTATTATTTATTACAAATAGATTCCAACTATAGGTGAACAATAATGAACTGTCGACAAATAACTCTATTGGTTAAAATTCTATCCCCTTTAGAAAACTACACACAAAACAGAGAACGAAAATACATTCATTGTTGTTATGGGTGGAAGGAAAGATTAGGAAGATAGTTTAATGGTCCATGTCCACAGCTTTCATTGAGATAATGCTTTCGGCCTGCCAGAATTTGCTATTTCATGATCTTTCCTCTTCAAGTCCCTCCGCTTGCTCGTGAGAGACACAGAGCGGCTGGTTCACAAATTGCAAAATCTCTAATATATTGATTTTTTTAAAATGGTTTACAGTAACTCGTGAGGGAAAATAACCTGGCTTTCTTCATGGTTTAGGTATTTTTGTTGTAGAGAAAAGGACACCACCTCCCATTCAAGAGGTCCAAAGGATTCTAACTGTATCATTCACCACCACAAGCTGCTCAGCTATCTGGAAACCAATCACATAGTTGTTGGCAGGCAGAAGTCTTTGTCACCACAACTGGTCCTCATTCCACATATCAATCAGCTACCTGTTGCTGGCTGAATCTCACTTTGCATGCGCTGATAGTAAGCTGCCCCACTGATTAAACAAACAACAGTGCAAACAATGCTTACATTATGTTCAATAAATTTTGATTTTGCGAAAGGCCCTTTTCCCATTTCAGCCCACAACCAAACCAAAAAGTGATATGATCTGGTCTTTACAATTCTAATATTTAAAAATGCTGTACCAGAGAAGGCATAGAATGTTTTAATTTATTTGTAACCACATTTTGTTGATTTTTTTTCGTGATATATTTTAAACAATCAGTTTAAAAACACAGTTGTGGAAATTAGCTTGAAGCTGCTCTAACAGAGAGTTGAACTGATCCATTGAATTGAACTTATGGCCATTGTAGCTTTTAGAGAATTAGGAGACAGAAACGTGAATCCACAGATTGATGAGTAGTGACATTAGAATTACATGTCATAAAGTATTTGATTTCATGAGAGCTTTGAGGTGCAATATATAAACCGATACACCATAACTGCATTTGCAATGTCTCAACGTTTCCAAGTTAATTTCTAAACTGCTTTAAAACTGCAATGCTGTTAAGTTTCACTTTTAAAATGAACTCTAATGATAAGGCTTCCTGTTTAATAAATGTGTTAATGAAGAAACCGAGGGCCTCAGTATTTATAGAGTTTCAATATATATCTAAATGGAGTCAGGTAGGTAAAGGGGACGTACAACAAGATCTAGGTGTTCTTGTACATCAGTCAATGAAAGCAAGCATGCAGGTACAGCAGGCAGTGAAGAAAGCTAACGGCATGCTGGCCTTCATAACAAAAGGAATTGAGTATAGGAGCAAAGAGGTCCTTCTGCAGCTGTACAGGGCCCTGGTGAGACTGCACCTGGAGTATTGTGTGCAGTTTTGGTCTTCAAATTTGAGAAAGGATATTCTGGCTATTGAGGGAATGCAGCATAGGATCATGAGGTAAATTCCTGGAAAGGCGGGACTATCATATGTTGAAAGATTGGAGCGACTGGGCTTGTACACACATGAGTTTAGAAGGTTGAGAGGAGACATATAAGATTATTAAAGGATTGGACACTCTGGAGGCAGGAAGCATGTTTCCACTGATGAGTGAGTCCAGAACCAAAGGACACAGTTTAAAAGTAAGAGGTAGGCCATTTAGAACAGAGTTGAGGAGAAACTTCAACACCCAGATAGTGGTGGATATATGGAATGCTCTGCCCAAGAAGGCAGTGGAGGCCAATTCTCTGGATATTTTCAAGAAAGAGATGGGTAGAGCTCTTAAAGATAGTGGAATCAAGGATTATGGGGATAAGGCAGGAACAGGATACTGATTGTGAATGATCAGCCATGATCATAATGAATGGTAGTGCTAGCTTGAAGGGCCAAATGGCGTACTCCTGCACCTATTTTCTACTGTCTATTGTGTAATGGGGGAAACACAGACATTTTTACAGGATTAAATTAACACATTTAAGAAAGGAGAATACAGCTGGTTTTGGCTTTAAGGTAGATATCAAGTCAGGTAATCTCCTGACTCAGTACATCTACTTCAGCAATAGTTCTTAGAAACACATGATTTTTCACTCCTGGGAGATGGGTGCAAGGTTGAATGTAAAAACTTTAACAAAAAGTTGCTTTATTCAGCAATATTCAGGTTTTGTATAACCAAATAATTTCTCAGAAAAGCATTCATAATGACCTAACGCTAGACTTGGGAAAATGTCAACAAAGATTCTATTGAAACTGCACAAACAAATTCTCCTGCTTTTTAATATCTCACACCTGTCAATCAAAGCATAACAACAGAGACCTAAGAGGCAACTTTTTCACTAAGAGGGTGGTACGTGTATGGGATGAGCTGCCAGAGGAAGTGGTGGAGGCTAGTACAATTGCAGCATTTAAAAGGCATCTGGATGGGTATATGAATAGGAAGGGTTTGGAGGGATATGGGCCAGGTGCGACTAGATTGGGTTGGGTTATCTGGTCGGCATGGACGAGTTGGACCAAGAGGTCTGTTTCCGTGCTGTGCATCTCTATGACTGTATAACAGAGCACTTTTTAAACTCACACTGAGAGCTGCCATCTTTTTTGTTAAGTTTAAAGAATGGACATTTTGAAACTTCAAATAACTGTATAGACTTTACCCACCCATTAAGAGCATTTACCTCTTTTCCATCAACTAATAACTGCCACACCGGTGTTAACCAAAGAATCATACAGTACAGAAGAAACCATTCTGCCTATCGAGTCTACACCCATAAAAACTACTGTAAATCTGTACTTGTCACACTTTCCAGCATTTGGCCCATAGCCTTGAATATTATGACATTTCAAGTGCCAATCCTTTTTAACCTCAAACTTTTTAATGTTTGTTAGGATTCCTACCTCAATAATCCTCCCAAGCAGTGCTTTTCAGATTTACACCACCCTTTGGGTGAAAAATCATTTCCTTAAAATTCCCTCTAAACCACCTGCCTTTACTTCGAAATTATGACCCACATTATTGAAGAACTGTTAACTAAGGGGAACAGTTGCTTTCTGTTCCTCCCGGTTCCTGTCCCTCATAATATTATACACTTCAATAAGGTCCCTTTTCAGCCTTCTCTGCTCTAAAGATAACAATCTGAGCTTATCCAGCCTCTCTTCATTACTAAACTGCTCCACCCCAAGCAACATTCTGCTGAATCTCCCCTGTATCTCTCCAGTGCAATCACATCCTTGCTGTCATGCAGTGACCAGAATTCCACACAATGTCCTTGGAACAGCCAAAACGATGTCCATTTAAGCCTAATATTGAGTACAAATGTTTCTGCTGAGCATGCCTCCCTCCTGTGTGAATGTGACCACATCTCTTTCTCCTGTCAGCAAAGATTTAATTTGTTGGAAATGGGTTTGGGATTTCTACAACTCAACCCTGATGGCCATTTTTAAAGATCAGAGAACCTTATCAAATCCATGAAGATCCAGCTGAAAGAAGTGGACACTGTTTCCTATCACAAATAACTTGTAGAGTATTTGATTGTGTACAGTCATCAGACTCCTCCCTTCTGAAAGAAAACCATTAGCGTTTACTCTTTAATTATCATGATTTACATGTTAAGCTAGGTCATTTTGACGTCTTGATAAAAAGAAGATACTTGCTGATTCTAATCCCAATGATATTCTCTGTAATCAGTAATGCTCCGATTTCATTTTCACAAAAACTTAATTTGGTGGGGTTTTCTTTTCCTTCACTAAACTCATCAAATCAGTTCAGATTGAGGATTCATGACATAGTGGTTTTATAGGACATGCAGTGAGGACATTGTACAAATTAACATTATGACATTTTGAATCAGGTCACTGTTTATGGGAAAGAGTTTTGCAAAAGTTCATGGACCAGACCTCACAGCACATATTTGGTGTCTTTCTCCACCTTAACTAAAGGATCTAATATGAGATGTACAGAACTGGCTCAAAGGTAGAAGACAGAAGGTGGTGGTGGAGGGTTGTTTTTCAGACTGGAGGCCTGTGACCAGTGGAGTGTCACAAGGATCAGTGCTGGGTCCACTACTTTTTGTCATTTACATAAATGATTTGGATGCGAGCGTAAGAGATACAGTTAGTAAGTTTGCAGATGACACCAAAATTGGAGGTGTAGTGGACAGCGAAGAAGGTTACCTCAGATTACAACGGGATCTTCATCAGATGGGCCAATGGGCTGAGAAATGGCAGATGGAGTTTAATTTAGATAAATGAGAGGTGCTGCATTTTGGGAAAGCAAATCTTAGCAGGACTTATACACTTAATGGTAAGGTCCTAGGGAGTGTTGCTGAACAAAGAGACCTTCGAGTGCAGGTTCATACATCCTTGAAGGTGGAGTCGCAGGGCGATAGGATAGTGAAGAAGGTATGCTTTCCTTTATTGGTCAGAGTATTGAGTACAGGAGTTGGAAGGTCATGTTGCAGCTGTACAGGATATTGGTTAGGCCATTGTTAGAATATTGTGTGCAATTCTGTTGTCCTTCCTATCAGAAAGATGTTGTGAAACATGAAAGGGTTCAGAAAAGATTTACAAGGATGTTGCCAGGGTTGGAGGATTTGGGCTATAGGGAGAGGTTGAATAGACTAGGGCTGTTTTCCCTAGAGCATTGGAGGCTGAGGGGTGACCTTATAGAGTTTTATAGAATCAAGAGGGGCATGGATAGGATAAAAATCACACAACACCAAATTTTTAACTTTGTACACCCTAGTCCAACACCGGCATCTCCAAATCATGGATAGGATAAATAGACAAAGTCTTTTCCCTGGGGTCGGGGAGTCTAGAACTAGAGGGCATAGGTTTAGGGTGAGAGGGGAAAGATATAAAAGAGACCTAAGGGGCAACTTGTTCACGCATAGGGTGGTACGTGTCTGGAATGAGCTGCCAGACGAAGTGGTGGAGTCTGGTACAATTGCAACATTTAAGAGGCATTTGGATGGGTATATGAATAGGAAGGGTTTGGATGGATATGGATCGGGTGCTGGCAGGTGGGACTAGATTGGGTTGGGATATCTGGTCGACAAGGACGATTTGGACCGAAGGGTCTGTTTCTGTGCTGTACATCTCTATTACTCTATGACTCTATCTTCCTGGTCTGCATGCTTTAACACATGAAAACAGTCTCACTTTAAACAGAATTCATCTTTCTGCATGAACATCTACTTTAAATTGATTATTTTTATACAGTTAATGGAGACAACAGCCTCTAACTATAGTAAAACTTTGTAAATGCTGGTAACTTGAAACCAAAACAAAAAATGCTAAGGCCACTCAGAAGGGTCAGACAACTGTTAACAGAGTTAACGTTTTAGCCCAGTAGTCAGTCTATAACATCTTTTTCTGAAGTTAAATAGGAAGTACTAAATATTGGGTTGTTGTTTATTAAATCATGCTGGCCTTGTGAATCTAAATATTGTAGAGATGCCGGTGTTGGATTGGGGTGGACAAAGTCAGAAGTCAGATTCTGGATCAGTGGTGCTGGATGAGGACAGCAATTCAGGCAGCGCTTTTGCCCGAAACGTCGATTTCGCTGCTCGTCGGATGCTGCCTGAATTGCTGTGCTCTTCCAGCACCACTGATCCAGAATCTGGTTTCCAGCATCTGCAGTCATTGTTTTTACAAAGTCAGAAGTCATGCGACACCCGGTCATAGTGACTTCAGATGACAAAGGAGCAGCATTCTGAAAACCTGTGACTTTAAATAAACCTGTTGGACTATAACCTGGTGTTATGTGAATTCTAACTAAATATTGTAATTTTGTTTTTAGTTCAGCTTGTCCATACTCGGTGTCCGAACAAATGAAGTAAGAAACTTATCACTGAAAAACAATGAGAATATAAATGCAGCAATCCACTATATTCCTCCAAAACTGAGAGTCGACTTTAAAAAGCTCATATTATTCAAAGATGTTAAACTGTGATATAACTATTTGAGTAATTTGAAATATAGGTTTTATTGTACTGCATGCTCTGTTCACTGTAATCCTAGAATAAAAAAACAACTATTCTTTACATGGAAACCACTGAAACAATTACTTTTTCCAATCCAGCATGGGTTTTGTACTTCTTGGGCTCTGTACCCACTAATATTTCCAGGCTAATTCATAACAAGCTGTACAAACCCAGTGCAAAGCCATTTCAAAATGATCTATTTTAAAATAGCCTCTTGAAGTGGTTTCAAATGGATAATTAAAGCATGAGCCAATTGCTTTCATGTGAGCACATGGGAAAAACTCATTGAAGTCAGTTCCAAAGTACATAAAAAGCAAACAGGCTGCAAACTGAAACCAAAAGCTATTGCTGTCGACTGAGGTACATTAGATACTGATTCCATTAATTGAAAAATTAGCTTCCTGCCTTAAGCAAACCATTTTTCTCGATTTGTGCAGTGATAACATGTTTTATTTTTAATCTTTAGAAATCAGTGATCTGCAAGTTGTGTTCTAAAGGCACTTGAGTTGTTCCTTGCTGTGATAACTTGAAACGTTGAGTAAATGTTGCTCTCACCGAGTTACACATTTTGGGGCATGGATCTGGATATTAAATACACCCACTGAGTGTGTTCTATGTGGTAGGCTCATTTAATATCGACTGGACATCTAGCCCAACACTTTGCCATCCAGCCAGTGCCATAATACAGAAGGTGGAAAGGTACTAAGACCAGTGGCCCACCTACCAAATATAAATAAAAGGTCAATTGAGTTTGGTAAAAGCTTAACTGATCCTAACATTATGCCAGCTGTGCCATCATGGAGGTGGCATGGGTTGACAGGTGAGAGTGGGCAATTCCTTTTTATTCTCAAAATGTTTAAAGTTGTAGAAAGAGAGTTGCAATAATTGGCAGGGTGCCCCTTGCCAATCAGGGCTACCAAGTGAGAAGACAGTAAGAAATGGAGGGATATGGACCAAGGGCAGGCAGAAGGGGTTAGTTTTATTTGGTATCATGTTCGGCACAAATCATAGGCCGAAGGGCCCATTTTCCTGTGCAGTATATGTCTGTGTTCTACAGCAGTCCCCCATTTTTCCTGCCAACACATGGTGCAAAATGTTCCCATCACTGGAACCAAAGCAGCTACATATCCACCCCACCACCAAACATCATCCAAAGTCTCCTTGGTGTCTTCTACATACATCTGTCTGCAATCCTGGCAGCGCCAATCACAGAGCCCTGGCAGGAGCATGGCCATCAGTTCCCAAAGTGAGATTTCCACCTACTGAGGGTTGTTTATCCCCCTTGCAGTGTTTAATGGCTATGGGGATGAGGGAAGACATCTAACCTTGCACTTCACAAAGAACGCTCCTTGCAATTCTATGGACAGAATGCCAGCCTCGCTGGAAGAAAAGTCGGTGGTTTGCAATCCATCTGTGAATTGCAAGGAGTATTCTTAGTAAAACCAAAGATATAGGATTAAAGAAAGGTACAGCCCAGAATAAGACCAATCAGGCTATCATGCCAGTACCTGCTCTTGGAAAGGGCAGATGTGCTTTCTTCCATATCTGTGCTTATTATCCCATCCCTATCTTGAGTACCTGACCAACTCTATGTGACAATTATTTATGAAGTTAGCTTCTACAACCATTTCAGGTAGAGAATTTCAGTTCCCAACAACTCTGAGTGAAAACAAATTCCCCCATCTCCTATCTGGATCATTTGACAAAGAGTTTAATCTGCATCTGGGTCGAGAGGAAGCTATATGACAGTTTTTACAGTGTCTTGCTGGTTAATCCTCTAGAGACCAACTGCAGTGCAGTGGGAATATGAAATGATCAAATACCAGGACATCCACCTGACCCTATTCAGCTTATTTAAGAGCACCCAGCAAAAAGATTTGTGAGAAAATGGAAGAGAATCAAAAACAGAATGCTCAATCACTTTATTAAAACTCTTGCAATCTGTCAAATAATTTGCCAAACTCCAATCCCCAATAAAAAATAGGAAGTGCTAGAAAACCCCATTGGGTCCATCAGTGTGTGTGGAGAGAGAAACAAGGTTAATGTTTCAAGTTTTTTTCAGAGCCCACAAATCTCCATCAACCATTCAATGATAATAAAATATTTCAAGTAATGTTCAATAAATATCAGGGCTTACACTGTTGTTTTAGACAGCATTTATCATTCAGTCAACACCATTAAAATTAATTACATTTATCTCATTCCTTCATGTGGGATATGTATGAAAATTGTCTCTGCATTTGCAAGTACCTTAAAAGAGTGACATCCTCCAAAGTGACTTGATTGTCTGTGAAGCAGTTTAAATATCCTGATGACATAACAGATGTCAGACAACATCTGCTGTGAAATCGTTTAAACATCCTGAGGATATGAAAGATGATCAATTAGTACAAACAATTTTTTTTTCTTATTACTGATTGCTAGAGTTAATTATGTAACCAGGAAGGCAGAGATGCACTACAGTAGAAACCAGGTTAGAAAAGGAAAGATTAACTGATGTATCAACGTTTGATCACAATGCAGTGTCAGTACTAGAAGTTCAGAATGAAACTCATTCTGATGTCCATTATCATCAATAACACCAAGGCCTGGAACTTCCTTTTCTGGCAGAGTAAATGAGAACAACAGCCTTCTGCCCCTCTGATGTCTCCATTTTCCTGGAGCCACTGTTTGGCTGACAGTCAAGTCTATCTGTTTAGGTAATAAGTTTTGTTCTAGCTTTCCAGTTGGCTCAGGAACGCTTGTGTTTGCTGACTACTTGCTGGAGCATGGGGCAAGTCATGTGATGACATATATTTATTCACAGTTGGAAAGCTGACATAGAAAGTAACAGAAGGTCTAGGCACCAGGGGGTCAACAGGAACGAAAGTGATCTTTGTCTGGAACAGATTGCAGGAAATAGCAAATAACCCGTTTTACAACCAAACAATTTATTTTGGACATCAATTGAAGATACTATTGGGTTGGTGTCAAATAGCTTTCCTCCTTACCCCTGCCCAAGGCAGACTTCACCCTCAAAACATTCAACAGCAGCTAGGAAAGAAAAAGCAATATATTTTTAGAAGGACCACAGATAGAGGAAAGCATCACAATTAATTGAGCAGCAGAGCGCAATCTATTTGATGTTAAAAATGGGGATTGATAGAAACATTTTGTTTTAACTTGGTCTTACTAAAACCAAAGGAAACATTAACAGACCCTAGGAAGATTATTAAATGCTCCCCATTTGACTTAAGCTGGGAAACGTGGCAAGTAGTGAACAAGGACCTGGGAAAGAAAATTCAAACCTGTGTTATGATTTTCACTGCTCAGATTTTATGATTTATTGTCACTTGCATTTTATAGTGAATGATACAATGAAAAGCTTCAATAGTTACCACAATCCAGTGTCATTTTGACTAGTTTAAGAATAAAAAGGATAAAAGCTATAATTGAAACAGAGTCCTGAGCCCTGACTGGCTCACTAATAACACATGTGCTGCCACCCCTCCTCCACTACCATGTCACCTCCTATGCTAGACCCAGCAATGTAGGTAACACCACTCTTTAGGCACCATCTCTTCACCACTGGGTCCACCTCATCGCTGCCAATGCCAGTTCCCATGCTGAACCCACACACCCTCCAACTAGGAGTCCTCGGCTCTGCTCTGGGCCTGCTGCAATTGGGTATCCCTGGATCTGATGCCAGACCCGCCTGCTGCCAATATCTCACCCAGGGTTCTATTGCAGCCACTCCCTCCTCTTTGATGTCGCTTTGCCAGCACCATCTTTAAAGCCCACTGGCGTTCACTGCAGGAGCTTTGCCATCACCGAATGCTGCCACTGCCACTGCCTTCAGTTGCCATGAGGAGTCCCCCCATTCCACACATGGTCTATTCGAGTGCCACACTAATGTCGCCAACCAACCCACGATTCAAGGCTCCAAGGAAAGAAAAACAAAAGAGAAAGAGCAGAAGTTAAAAGGAACAAAAAGAAAGCAGATGGGAGTGGATGAACCCCAGGCAAGAGCCAGCTATTCCGCACCATCTTGATACTTAAGTATCAATGGATGGAATGTGTGCCCTGATGAAGCTAGATTTTGAGCAGACTAACTAGCAATGTTTAATCGCATCACTGCAAAGGCCACACGAAAGCAGGAAATGTTCAAATTGGAAGATGGTTTGTGGTGTTCAGAGGGATATTGTTGCAAAAATCAATCCTCATGCTGCTAACCCTCTACAGTAATGGCCTAGTAATCTCTCCTTTCCTCCAGAGTCCTGGAACCTCAAAATGTGCATTGGAGCCACTGAATTTTCTTGAAGTTAAATCTATCAGTCAATTTATAAAAGGTTGACTTTGGGATGATTTCTGACAGGAATCGTGGCACTTGCTAAGGAGCAAGTGACATTCCCTATCTGATGGCTATTTGAGCCGGCTTCCAGCAGGAATTCTTTAAATAAGAGAACCTCCCCAATCCAAGACTGTCCTCCAGGGCCATCACTTGGAGGAAAGTATCTGATATGAATACCCAGGCTAAAAGACTGGCAGATCTTTGAGCCCTGTGTGTTTGCTAACAATGGGGAAATAGCTTTCTTGAAAGCCATCAGTGGGAGCACTGCAGATCACAGAGTCTGCCTTGAAATGTTTATTTGTTTCAAATCAGTCTCACAGATTCATTATCTATAAATTCAATGCATGGACCCAAATGATAGATCAAAGCAAAACATTGGTATTCAGATATAAAAAAAGGTCTTTGTTACAAAAAGTACAATATGCAAAACAAAAATCAATGCCTGTACTGTAAAAAAAAACAAGAATTTGTTTTTTGGCCAAAAGGAAAGATGATATGTAAGTATCCTTCTCCAACAAAAGCATGGTTGTATTTTGATAATTACTGAGTTTTGATGCACAATTTACAACAGTCAGAGGGAGCTGAAAATGTGTTGCTGGAAAAGCGCAGCAGGTCAAGCAGCATCCAGGGAACAGGAGAATCGACGTTTCGGGCATAAGCACTTCTTCCGGCTTATGCCCGAAACGTCGATTCTCCTGTTCCCTGGATGCTGCCTGACCTGCTGCGCTTTTCCAGCAACACATTTTCAGCTCTGATCTCCAGCATCTGCAGACCTCACTTTCTCCTCAATAGTCAGAGGGACACAGCCTGTCTTGAATTCTTTCTATGCATGCAACTGTTAGAATCACTTTGAAAGCCATCTGACAGTATCACAGATTTTTGATTCTGAGGTAATTATCCCTCCAAGTTACTGTCCCTTTCTGTGGTCAAGTATTGTTGTCTCTTCTTAACATTTTCCCACGATAAAATACCGAGATCAGGAAGTCAGCGTGTGGAGGGACTGTGGCTGTGAACTCACATTCTGAGCTACTGGACCACAAAGCAGCAACCCCCGCTTCCATTGTCAATGTGATTCTTCTTTAAACTTTATCAATTAGCTCACATGTAAACATTATCCCTACTCAGAAGAGAATAACAGCAATAATTTGGAGGAACGTACCAAAGGTTGTGAGATCCCCAATCACCTCACCCTGTCACTGATGCCCTTTGCCCTCACACCGGACGCATTCATTTTTCTTTGATCACTTATGGGTAGTGGGCATTGCTGGCATTCATTGCCCATCCTTAATTGCCCTGGAGAAGGCAATGATAAGCTGCCCTCTCGATAGTTACACCAACAATGCTGTTAGGAAAGGAGTTCCAGGATTATTACCCCACCAAAAGAACAGCAATTTATTTTCAAGTCAGGATGCTTTGTGGTTTGGAGGAACTTACAGGCTCCCATGCATCTGCTGCTATTGACATCCTAAATGGTAGACATCATAGATTTGGAAGGTGCTAACAAAGGAGGCTTTGGGAGTTACCACAATGTATCTTGTAGATGGTACACACTGCTGTCACAGTGTTTCAGTGGTGAAAACATGAGGTGAGTTAGTCACCACAGATTTGGCAACCTTTGACCTGCTACTGTAGCCACAGCATGTACTTGACTGGCAAAGTTCAGTTTCTGATCAATGGTAAAAATGGAGGATTCAGCAGTGGTAATGCTATCATAAGAGGGTATTCATTAGAATCTCTTCTCTTGGAGATAGACATTGCCCCGTACTTGTGTGGCCCAAATATCACTTGCCACTTGCCAGCCCAACCCTGGATCATGTCACCTTGCCTCATATGGATACAGACTGCTTCAGTATCTGAGGAATCCCAAAGGGTGCTGAATATTGTACAGTTATCAGCAAACATTCCTATGTCTAATATTACGATGGAAGGAAGGCCATTGATAAAGCAGCTGAAGACGGTTTGGCCGAGGATGTTACCCTGAAGAACTCCTGCAGTGATGCCTTGGACTGAGATGGTTGACCTCAAATAATCACAACCATTTTCTTTTGTACCAGGTATGACTTGTGGAGAGTTTTCCTTCTGATTAAACCCAAATTAAACTTCTATTGAACAAGTTATTCATCTGTAAGTTATTCCTCTGTAAGTGCCACCTGATGTCATTTCTTCCATCACATCGCTCATGCCGAGAGTGAACTGGGTTCTGTCAGGTTCACACAGCTCCTGATTTCATTACAACCTTAGTCTAAACATGAATCGAAGAAAGTGGACTCGTAGGGTGTTAATTGGCGCATTCAATTTGCCTTGTTTTCTGTGTAGAGGACATAACTGGGCAATTTTCTGTATTGTCGGGTAGATGCAAGTTAGCATTGTAGCTGTACTGGCACAGAGTGACTAGGAATGCAACTAATTCTACAGTATAAACCTCATGAAAAGGCCAAGATCAATCATCCATTTGGTCCTTCTGGCTGGAGATGTTTGCAAATGCATCACCCTTATTTTTTGCATTGGTGTGCTGGGCACATTGTGGCTGGGAATATTTATGGAGTCTATTCCTCTTCTTAGTTATTGAATTGTACATCACCAATTATAACTGAATGTGACAAGAATACAGAACTTATATCTGATCCATTAATTATAGTATCACTTTGTGCTGTCTGTTGCAAGCTGATATTTGGCATGTAAGTAATACTGTGTTGTAGCTTCACCAGGTTGTTACCTCATTTTTAGGTCCACTGTGTCTGCTCTTGGCATGCTGTCCTGCAGTCTCCATTGAACCAGGTTTGATCTCCCAGCTTCATGGTAATGGCAAAGTGAAGAATATGCCAACCCACAAGATTAAATATTGTAGTTAAATATAATTCTGCTGCTGCTGATGGTCCACATCACTTCATGTATGCCCAGTATTGAGTTTCTGGAACTTTTCAAAGCCATTTCGGATGCTGGCAGTTCTGCATATGATGGAGAGAGTCTTAATGCAAAGAGCTTGCATTTCTTACTCTTTCCAATACTGCCAGGGGTAGATGCCTCTGTAACAGGTAGATCAGTAAGGATGACATCAAGTAGAATTTTCCCTTATTGGTTCCCTCACCGTCTGCAGCAGGCCCAGCATAACATCGCTGTCCTTTAGTACTTGACCAGCTTAGTTATTACTGTGTTACTGAGCCACTCTTGCTGGTGGGCATTGAAGCCCCCCCCCCCCACCTAGGTACACTTTCTGCCCTTTCTACTCTCAGTGCTTCCTCTAAGTAATGTTAAACATGAAGGACCACTGATTCATCAGCTGAGGGGACAAAGGATAGTGGTACTTGGTAGTCAGCAGGAACATGCCTTGTCCATGTTTGATCTAATGCCATGAGACATCATGGGTCCAGAATCAATATTAAAGACTCTAAGGTTAACTCCCTCCCAGCATTAAACTGATTGGTTATGTTGGTATCTGGCATAGTAGAAGACATGATTTGTAAGTATGCTATGTCAGTCTACTGCTTGACTAATCTGTGAGAACACTGTCCCGATTTTGGCTCAAGCCTACAGATGGTACTCAGAAAGTTGCTGCCAAGTCAACAACTTTGTATTTGCCACTATCATTTCAATACCCAAGTCAATGCCAAGTGGTTCCTATGGCTTAATTTCTTCTTTAGATGTAGATATGGACCAGACCAGCTGGCAAAAATAGATTTCTTTTGCTATAAAACCCTTATGAATTATAGAAGCATATCCCAGCATGATTGATTATCTTCATTACAGGATGGCAAAAATAATGAGCCCAGTTAATTATAAGGCTGAGAATCTTAGAGAGAATTTGGCGAACTGGATGGAAAACTGACTAAGTTAAGTAAAAGATGACAATAAGATAATGATGAGGAGGTGGTGGGGAAGAGTTGGGGAAAGGCCTGGTTGGAAGAAGGGACAGTGACTAACAAATCTTTGCAGAGGACTACTCCAAAAGATGTACTGTTATGTCTGTATCAAGAAATGTTTTTCTTGCATAATCACAATGAACGTTTTAAAATTTGCTGATGGCATTAAGGTAATGCAGATGGAGGAATTGATAGTATTTAAAGATAGCCGAAGATATATTTTAATGATAGGAAGTGGAAACTTGATATGCATATATGATGAAGGTAGATCCATTAGTAAAGATGGGACAGGAGAAGGATTTAGATGTGATTATTGATTATTATCCACTGAAATTTCCAGTTAATGTAAAGCTGTTGTCCACTAAGTTAATCACATACAGTATTACAATAGCTCAAAAGAACACATTTTCCTTTTTCTTCCCAACTTATTCCACTTGTGTTATCCTTTTCTACTTGACTGCATATGGTAGTTCAATGACACAAGCATTGCTTGCCCTCTGGTACCCACCCAAATGACATTTTATCACGTGTGAGCCCGAGCAATGTCACTAACTATCTAACTTTGGTGGGCAATGGTTGAAAGCTGTCCTGTCTTTCTCCAGCCTTGACCCTCATGCTCATTAACAACAATTTACATTTACATAGCGCTTTTGATTCAATTAAACATTCCACTATTTGACAATTAACCAATCAAAAAATCCCAAGGGACACTCTAAAGTCCTATTTCTCAATGAATTGAGTTTTACTAGGACTGCTTGATGCCACACTAAATCAGGAAGTGTGGCACTGGAAAAGCACAGCCAGTCAGGCAGCATCCAAGGAGCAGAAGAATAAGCTCTTCATCAGGAATGTGGGGGTGGCCCAAGGGGCTGAGAGATAAATGGGAGGGGGGTGGGTCTGGAGCGAAGGTAGCTGGGAATACGTTAGGTAGATGAAGGTGGAGGTTGATAATGATAGTTCAGAGCAAACAGTGGAGCGGATAGCTGGGAAGGAAGATGGACAGGTTCCTCCCCAACTATCCGCTCCACCCTCCGTTCCAACTTATCACCATCACCCACCACCTTCATCTACCTATTGCATTCCCAGCTGCCTTCCCCCCAGCCCCACCCCCCTTCCGTTTATATCTCAGCCACCTTGCGCCACCCCCACACCCCCTCAATTTCCCGATGAAGAGCTTATGCTCGAAATGTCGACTCCCCTGCTCCTCGAATGCTGCCTGACCAGCTGTGCTTTTCTGGTGCCACACTCCAGTATCTGCAGTTCTCATTTTCTCCTCCTTAATGCCACATTATGTCAAATGTTGCCCTGATATAAAGACTGGTCACTCTCACCACAATTCTGAAGTTCAGTTCTTTTGTCCATGTTTGGATTGAGACTGCAATGAGTTACTAGCCAAGGCAGAACCCAAACTGAGTGTCAGTGGGCAGGTCGTTCCTTTGCAAATACTGTTTGTTAGCATTCCCTTAATGCTAACATTAACTTTGTATCTACACCACAATGGGCCATGCATACAGGAGAAAAAAATAAGGCTCTGGTTGTGAGAGTTCTTTACTGCTGACTACCTTCTATTAAGAAAAGCACTGCCTTTCATAAAAACATATTTTAGCAAGTGTTGACACTTCTTGATACTCTAGTTCATGATGGATCAACATTTCTTGACAATTCTTGACAGGTTGACATTTTTTTTAAACTTCACAATACTTCTTAGCCAGTCAGCACTTCTTGACAGTGCTTGAGACTTCTTGACAGATCAGCACTTCTTTTCAGCAAATAGTTATTGGCACTTGTTGAAATGGTAGACAGTTCCCAGAGGTTTGTGCACTTCTTACCACACAGCCTCTCCACAATTAACAGCCCAAAGCATGTTTACTTGCCACCTCTCCACTCCTGCCTTGATTCATGATTCCTACATCTTAAGGATACAGATTCCATCCCCCAAGAAATGCTGAGTCCCAGTCCTGGGACCATATCAACAGGGATACCTCACTCTCCAAAGGACTACACTGGCTGGCCAGAAGAAACACACTAAGAATCGATGTTCTCTTACCTGCTCCAATTTCCACTCTGTGTTCCAGGCCACCAGGGATTTCAAAATAAGATTTGAGTGGAAGCAGCTGACTATTTAAATAGCCCACTTTCACCACAAAATGTTCATGTGCAAGCTACAGGTAGCCCTCAATTCTCCTGTGAAAATGGAAAATTCCTGGTGTGGGACAGGACTTGGGTTTTCTGACATCTTCAACAATTTTTTTTTCCTTCATCACAATGGAGAGGCAAAAATCTGTGCCAGAGTCACATACAAACTTGGCTTCATTGGAAGGTAGCAGAACAGCAGAACCTAATTTCTTAAATACTGAGAGCAATGGAAACTGGATCTCATCTGGTTTCAGGTTCTATTTGTTGCTAAAGTTTAGTGCAAAAACTAAGAGATATCACCTGAAGCAAACATAATTTTTGGAACCAACATGTTTATATCGAGAAAACCTCAGATTTAACCAGCGAGACACCTTTGGAAAGAATAAATATAGACCATTAAGTGCAAACTTAAGTAACTGTTAAACACGAAGTAATAAACATATATTAAGGAACTACCAAAAACAAATAAGTTAACAAGACATATTGCTAAAATAAGTTGATCTGCATCATTGGTGTAACCTCAATGTATCAGTAGAAACTCTGGTTGACTCCTTAGATGTGGTTTAAACAATTTAAACAAATCCTTATTTTCGCATCAATTCAAAGGATAGATAAGGTCCTCTCTGTCCCACAAATGAAGAAAGCTTGCTTTCCTCACACCTGAATTGGACTAAGCCAACATTAAAATTTTGAGTTCATTTGGGAGAGTGGAAAGTGTAAAAATAGATAAGTCCCCTGGGCCGGATGGAATTTTTCCTAGGATTCTCTGGCATTGACCTTTATGTCATCTTTGTCTACAAGAATAGAGCCAGAACATTGGAGGATAGTAAATGTTGTTGCCTTGTTCAAGAAGGAGAGTAGCGACAACCCTGGTAATTATAGACCAGTGATCCTTACTTCAGTTCAGGAAAAAGTGTTGCATGAGATTATAAGAGATAGGATTTATAATCATCTGGAAAGGAATAAGTTGATTAGGGATAGTCAACACAGTTTTGTGAAGGGTAGGTCATGCCTCCCAAACCTTATTGAGTTCTTTGAGAAGGTGACCAAACAAGTGGATGAGGGTAAAGCAGTTGATGTAGTGTATATGGACTTCAGTAAGGCATTTGGTAAGGTTTGTCATTTTTATAAATGACCTGGAAGAGGGCGTAGAAGGATAGGTTTGTAAATTTGCAGATGACGCTAAGGTCGGTAGAGTTGTGGATAGTGCAGAAGGATGTTGAAGGTTACAGAGGGACATAGATAAGCTGCAGAGCTGGACTGAGAGGTGGCAAATGGAGTTTAATGCAGAAATGTGTGAGATGATTCACTTTGGAAAAAACAACAGGAATGCAGAGTACTGGGCTAATGGTAAGATTCTTGGGAATGTAGATGAGTAGAGGGATCTCGGTATCCATGTACATAGATCCCTGAAGGTTGCCACCCAGGTTGATACGTTTGTTAAGAAGGCATCCAGTGTGTTAACATTTATTTGTAGAGGGATTGAGTTTCAGAACCATGATGTCATGCTGCAGCTTTACAAAAATCTGGTGCAGCCACATTTGGAGTATTGCATACAGTTCTGGTCACCGCATTATAGGAAGGATGTGGAAGCTTTGGAAGGAGTTCAGAGGAGATTTACTAGGATGTTGCCTGGTATGGAGGAGAGGTGTTATGAGGAAAGGCTGAGGGACCTGAGGTTGTTTTGTTGGAGAGAAGAAGGTTGAGGGGTGACTTAATTGAGATGTATAAGATCATCAGAGGGTTCGATATGGTGTAGAGACCCTTTTTCCATGGATGGTGATGGCTAGCATGAGGGGGCATAGCTTTAAATTGAGGGGTCATAGATATAGGACAGATGTCAGAGGTAGTTTCTTACCTCAGTAGTTTGGGATGCACTGCCCGCAACAGTCAAGGACTCGCCAACTTTAAGGGCATTTAAATGGTCATTGAATAGACAGATGGACTAGTGTAGGTTAGATAGGTTTCAAATTGGTTTTACAGGTCAGCACAACACCAAGGGCCAAAGGCCCTGTACTGTGCTGTAATGTTCTGTATTCAATGATTGGATTTATGAAATTCCTTTTAACTTCTCAGTTTGAATCGACCCATTCAGTGATGTATGAGTTCTGTGTGAGTTTGGGACAGTCATTCTGCAAGCACAAACCATTGTTTTATCCTAAACACCTGAAGTTAGAGTTAAGGCGTTATGTTGGGATGCAGTCGGAATTTATGAAACTGAGCGATGCATAGACTTTAGACTTTAGAAACAGACCGTTCAGTCTAACAAGTCTATATTGATATTTATGCTCCCTGCAATCTCTTCCCATTTATCTTCATCAAACAGCAATTCACTGTAGGAGGAACTTGACACAACATCTAATCCATATTTGACAAGGCATAGTGGAAAAAACAGTTCAAATACAAGATCCAGTTCCAGGCAAATAGTAAATATTAATGTAATAGCAATCGGTATCTCTGTGATTTCAATTCACTGAGGTATTGGGTGCATTATGTCAAAATTATATTTGCCTTTGTAGTTTATTTCTCAATATTTTAAATGTTTTGTCTTTCAGTCAAACAAGGTTCCTGTGGTGCAACCATCCCATGCAGTCCATCCCCTCACACCTCTCATCTCCTACAGCAATGAGCACTTTGCGCCCAGTTCGCACTCACCACACCTTCCAGCAGAGATCAACCAAAAATCAGGTAAGCACTTCTGATTAACTGTGTGAAAAATCATTTCCAACACGTTGGTGTTAATGAGGAAATGGCCGTTGAAATAGCAAGATATTTCACACAAGGAATAAGAGAGACAAGTTCACATCCAACTGGTGAACCTGAGTGGAGGCAGTTTGTAATCCTACTGAAGAATATACAGGATTTTGGACACACGCATTCACTAACAACACCCCCCCACCCAACAACGGATCTTAAGTGATCTAAAGTGAAAGTGAATACTATGAGTGGGCAGTCCCTAGCATTATGTTTCAGCTGGTTACTAATGACAATGGTAGCTCTCTGTAAAGTGCCCTGCACCCTCATGCATGAGACAGAAATTGTGACAAACTATAAATTACAAGAAAGGAATTATCTTCTGCAATGGTCTGCTTCAGTGTTAGTGAAGAGAAACATGTTCATTTAGAGAGAGCAGTGGACCAGCTTTCAAATTATTCTGATTCAGGTATCTAGACATAAAACTGTGTACGCTAGGTTTTCAAAGTGCTTCCTGCTGTCACTCCTGTTACCTTGCTCCAAAGTTCTTCCTGCTTTAAAACAGTTTCACATTCCTGTAAGTGCTTTTCTAAACCACATTGTCATTGATCTGCTTTTAACAAGAAATCAAATCAAAAGTGAAGGTAGAAATTAAAGCTGTATTTTAAAAAGTTGAACCGAAGATAATTATCTACTGGAGTGCTCAAATTGGAGTGTTAATCCTAGTTCCAACATTAAGTGAGTCCCTTTCAAGCAACGCTGGTTAAAAAAATCCTTAAAGCCTTTACCAGTCAATCAGAAAGAAAGCTTCCTTGAATTCTTAATAAGTGCATTCATTGAATAGTGTCCTGCTGAGGCAGACAAATCTGAAGGTTTCATTCCCGGTCATTGCTGAGCCTACAGGTCTTAGCAGAATGGCAATGATTAATCCTAATGTTTTCAGGCTAGGAAGAAGAAAAATATTCCACTGTGTCATTTAGTACTTCCTGTTGGAAAGTAGATAGTTGTGGAGAACATCTGACTTATGATAACAGCCTATAATGCACACTAACATTATAGATAGAAATACCAACCAAAACTCAAAATAAAGACTTAATGAAAGTCATGAAATAATTGCTTGTAAATTATACTTTTTCCAAATTAATCTTGACAAAAATAAATGCCAGCATCTTTAAGCATTGGACTATCTTTGGGTGTCAGACAGTGGTTTAACCTTTTCCTTCCCAAGCAAACTAAAAGCATGTAAATTAATTAACGAAATGTGTGAATGTGGTAACCTTGTGTCAGGGATTTGACCGGAAATAGCAGTGAAAAGGCAAAGTGATCTTTACATTGTGAGTAATATCTAAATGTCAAGTTAGGTCAATGTGAGACTGAGCTTTGGAGTCTGTGCTACTTTAAAAAAGATGTGTCATCACGTTTAGGAGCTTTGTGGTCAGATTTAGTGTGTTGTAAAACTTGGAGTTTGCTCAGAATACTTAGTTGGAACATTGCTGCCACAATTTGTATCAGAAGGAAAGTTCATTTGTCATCCAGTCTTACATTCACTGCTTTTGAACCATTCTTTCTGTATTATTTGCAATGTTCATTTTTAACATCAAACTAGTATGGAGTCATGTTATTATCTATTTACTTGGTAGAAATCTAAGTAGACATCTGACATCCCTTTCCCATCCACATTTCTTCAACTTTAGAAAGTCACATGTTAGAAACTATCAGTGGAGTGTGAAGGGAGGAAGAGACTTGGCATGTGGAGAAGTTAGGTTTTTCTCTCTCTCTAAATATTCAGATTGAACTCCAGTGCAATCATCAGGACCTGACTGCTATTTCAAACAGTGCCCAGAGAACTTCTGCCATGGGAGCCCACTGTCAAAATGTTGGCACCTGAAGAGGTCAAACCAATTCTTCTTTCTAAATGACGTCTTTCTGCCTGCTTTATGAGGTCAGAATAAATAGACATGCTTTTACAGGCTCCACTAGAAAGATTTAGACCTCCCCCTCCCTGGGAATTAAAATGGTTTGTACCTTACAATGCCAAAGTCAGGGCAGGTTGCCACTTACTTCTGTATGCACCTATCTGATCCCAGTCCTGAGTTGAACCTGGGGAAGAGATTGTCAGACTCAGTTAGTGATGTGGTGGAAATTAATCATAAATCTGGTCTCATCACTCTGTTCCTGCATGTCGAGCACGAGAATGGCATTTTAAGTTATGTAGAGTTAGGATACAGATCATCTATTTATGGAACAGATTGGAAGGTTGCGTGGTATAGTTCTTAACTGGAATATGCCTGAAAACATCTGCCATTACATTTTTGTAACAAATGTTTTTGGATTATTTTAAAAGAATGTAACATCGTATGAATATTGAAAAACAATGTTTTGTGTTAGAGGGTTGCATGTTTTGCCACATCTTTGATACTGATTGTTCACGTACAGGAAATTTGTTGTGAGTCAAAAATTCCTGCAAGTATTCTTTTTAAACATATTCAGAAGTAGTAATTAATTAGTCACACATTAAAAGGCATGAAGTGTTGTTCAAAGGCCAGTGAAGCTGACTGATAGCCTTGTGTTGTAATTATATCCTGATGTGGGGCAGTGAAGCCATATTTTGTCAGATTTGAATGCATTAAACTGTTTCATGTTCAGAGAGATTAGATGCTTAAATGATTTTCTGTCATTTGAATTTGAAAGCAGAACTTAAATAATATCATATCATACATGGGGTTTGCCTATCACAATGAATATTACCATAAACTGGCATAGCAATACTAAAAACATTGGCTTTTTATCATCTATTTCATAGGAGATATGGCATTATAATGGTCTATTCATGAGGGCAGATAACCTGGTACACTAACTGGGCTCTTTACTCCCAACCTTCATAATACACTGAATAGGAAGCTTTTTACATAGGAAGCAACAGAGGAACTGGATTAGACCACTCAACTCCATTAGTCTGTTCTGCCATTCAATTAGATTACGATTCATGTGTACATCAGTTTAATTTGCCACATTTGATGCATACCCCTTGCTACTTATAACCGAATAAAAAGCTTTCCATCTCTGTTTTGAAATTTTTAATTGGTCCAACATCCAGAGTTTGGGCAGGGTGGCAGGGGGTGGGGGAGGTGGCGGAGAGAATTGCAAATTTCCATTACCTTTTGTAAGAAGAAGGGTTTTTTGACTTCATTCCTAAATAGCATACTTCTGATTCAAAGATTATGGGGACCAGTTATCTCAGTTGGCTAGATGGTTAATGTGTTGTTCAGAATAACAGCATAGATTCCATTCCCATTCCAGCTTGGGACCTGACTCCACATCTTTCCATTGAAAGTGAAAGATAACAAAATATGCCAACCAAACAGCTCAGAATGAAATATCAGCAGATAATGAGCCAAAAACCAGCTTTCAAGCAAAAATACATGGCACGATCATTGTAACAATGTTCTTCCCTTGATCTAGGTTTCCCAGCTAATTAAAAGCCTTCTCAGTATTAAATTCTTTTACCTCTGTTAGACCACCCCTCAAACTTCAAATCTCAAGAGAATAAAAGATAAACCATGAAGCTCAGTTTAATTCAGCAGCTCATCATGGAGAAATGCAGTGATTAGCTCCTCCAACAAGTACAGGGACTAATGTACCATGAATGAGTTATATGCATGGTTAACAAGTCAGTACATATATATGGTAATCATTCAGGACTAGGATGCATTCAGCTAAAGAGGAAAATAGTAAGGTTGTCCAGTGGGTTATTAAAGTAGGGATCAAGCCATATTGTTTTCAATGGTTGTATGAGACAGAGACTATTATATGTTTGTATTTCTGATAACAAAACCCATCATACATAGCTCCTCACTGGAGTCTTGAAGTGACCTTATGGTCTGAATTTAAATCCAATGTGAATACAGGTGAACCTCGATTATCCAGCATTCGATTATCCGAATATCGGAATATCCAGCAAGATCTCAAGGTGCCGATGCTCAGCGAAACTATGCTATCCGGCATTCGATTATCCAGAATTCGATTAACCGAACAAAGCACTCCGCGCCTGTGTCCTTCGGATAATTGAGGTTCCTTTGTAAAAGGAAGAACTTTTCCAATTAACAGAGCCTATCTATATATCCTCTTCTAAGTGAACATGAACTCTGTTCCTGGAGTTCTACCAGGAATTCTATCATTGTTGAGATGGGCGTTGCTGACAAATCACTTCCATTGTAATGCTTTGCACCGTTAAGATGCACTTTGATATGACTTATGTCTGTACAGTGAAAAAAAAACTTTAAACAAGGTCAGGATATAGTCAGCATTCGGCCATTCCCAACATGGTGACCTGAAACATGCACAGCTTCCACTTTCCGTCATTTTGTCTTTTCTCACATGAGTATCATTAAAATTCCAAGTGCCAATGGCACGCATCCAAAACTCGTTTGATTACAGGAGGAGAAACTTTTCATTGCTGATACCCCCAACAGCTGATGATGTTCATCCATGGGCAGCTTATTAAAGAGTTTTCTGTTCAAACAGGGAGGCTGTTTGCTAGCCTAATTGCCACGTCTTAATGTAAGACATAAGAGCACAAAGGTGGTATGGGTGTTTTTCAAAATTAAATCTCAGTTGAAATTATTTCACATTACATTAGTTTTATTTTATTCAGGCATGCATCAGTATTATTCATTGAAATTTACTTAGTCTGACCGTCTCGTGGTTGGTGTGTATTGAAGGTTGTGGGAAATTAGGAACATTTCCTTGATTGCAGAGGAAGTAATTTTCTGTTTGTGTTTACTCATGCTGGTATCCAGTGTTGTAACCCCTAACGCCTTTCATTGTAAAGGATATTATCTGAGAACAATCTCAGCAAGGATAATTTAAATGTTGTAGGTGGGCTCAAGTGCCCTATAAGGACTCTGCCCCAAGTTGGACACCCATTTTGACAAACAGACACAGTCCTTTAAGGCCCCGCATTTTCTTATCCTGACTGACTATCCCTGCCGACACGCAGCACTCGCCCTTGTCTCCACCAGCATTTTGCACAAAGTACACCAGGCCTTTCCCTTTTCAGTTTTCTATGTCCCCAAACCCACTTCAAACTCCTCTCCACACTCAGTCACCCCAGCCAGTCCTATATTCAAGAGTTCATTCTTCTGCTCTTCTCCTTTGTGCTGTGGAGTTTAAAAATAATCACTGACCTTACACACAACTGCACAGACCTGTCATGTGCATGCCACCTTCAAATAGTTTTGAACTTGATGCCACAAGATTCCTGTGTGCCACTGACATTATCTGAAGGTGGGACTTTATTGACCATTATGGGCCACTTAAGGATTCTGTTCACTGCCACTGGGATTAACTGTCATCCTATGTCATTCCTGATAGCTTCTATCCTCTGTGTTACTTGTTACCTTAGCATGGGGATGGTGGGAAGAATGGATCCACTTGGTCAAAAGCACTCAGTGACTGATCAAGGGATTGGGCATCAGGCAGCAATTACCCATTGGGAATCACACCCCTTCCTTTGCTTTCCAGCCCTCTGGTTCCCCCATTCCCCACAACCCCAACCATAGAACTTGGGGTCTTGATTCCACGGCAAGACCTGCCAATGGTCTTTCCACTGATTGGTATTGATTCAGAAGGACTTCCCTGAAAACAGCAGTGAGGTCTTTGCTTGCTGTCCAGATACCGGATGGGATCTCCAATGATTTAACAAAACATGCGTAATACGTATCACTATCCGATTATTTTGAGGGAACAAATGGTCAGTTTGATATGAATTTTGGTCTGTACCAGTAAAACTAACGACCTAAAGCAAGAACAGTAATTGCTGGAGAAACTTAACAGGTCAGGCTGCATGTATGGAAAGAAGACAGATTTAAAGTTTTGGGTCCAGTGACTCTTGTTCAGAACCATTAGCAGCTAGGAAAAGGTGGTATACATGCTGAAAACAGTGGATGGGTGGTGAGAGGAGTAAACACATTGGTGGAGATGGAGCCCAGAGAGAGAAAAATATAGTTAAGCTTATATAATGGTAAGCCAGGGAAAAAGAAAAGCTAATCATGGGGGCCATAAGCAGGTGAAAATACATTGGCTGCATTGAAAGCAACTCGTGTCATAACAGGATCTGGGGTTTTGAGTCCACACTACCCTCTGAACAGCATCCCACCCACATCTACCCCATACCTGTAACCCTGCATTTCCCCTGACTAACCCACACATCCCTGGGCACTATGGTAAATTTAGAACAGATAATCCACCTAACCTACACATCCTTGAACTAAAGCACCCAGATGAAATCCACACAGGTATATGCAAACTCCACACAGACAATATCCCAAAGCTGGAATCAAACCCAGGTCCCTGACTCTGTGAGGCAGCAGAGCTAACCACCAAGCCACTGTACTGCCCACTGTCTGTCAGTGAGAGGAAAACATGCTGAAAATATACAACACATTGATCAACATATGAAAAACAGAAAATTTGCAGAACGTTTCAACAGAATTAGTAGTCTTCTCCTATGTCACAAATTGTCATTGACTAAACACTGAGCAGTCATAACAGTATCTGTGAACTTGATTTTCCCAGCCTTCATCTCCTACTGGTGGTGGAGAATTATATAGTTAGATGGGGATACTTATTTTGGGGAAGCGGGGCTAAGAACAACTGAAGCAAACGAGTTAATGTCCTTGTGTGGTTCCTGCTTGTACAGCACAGAAATGAAAAGTGCAATGCCAGAAGACTCTATTGGCTTCCAAGTAAACCGCAGCAAAGATCTGCAAACAACTGAAAATAAAACCACAATATGTTCCGCACACTAATCTTTGAAAATATGAAGGATTTAGAGTGCTTTATAAACATTTAAGAGTGTTTCCATTTAAAAGCATCTGCAGGAGGCCACAGTCCAAAGCATTTTGAAGTGCATATAAGATAGTTTATTTGAGATATATATATATCCTTTCCATGTAGTACTGGAATTTCTCATCCAACTGTATCCAGTGGTGTATAGAACTATACAGTGCTGGAAAGTCCCCAGTTTTAATCTCTTGTCTGTACTGAGTTTGCTGATATGGCTAGGACAATGAAAGGAATTTATACTTGATTTGCATGCCCCTGATTTAAGGATATGAAGATGGGGAGGAAATCACAGTTTCAATACTTTCCACTATACAGTGACCCCTGCTGGAAAGTGCCTCTATGCAGATATAAAGCAGTCATATCAATTCTAATAATTTTTTCCACTCAACTAACCAGTGCCATTCATTAGCTAAATCAGTTTTTATTCCATACTTATTCTCAATATGACATTCATTATAACAGTTCAGGCTTTGTCATCGATGTGTACAACCCAGAAAAAGGCTCTTATGCCCATTAAGTCTGTGCCAGTCAAAAACAATCAGCCATCTATTCTAATCCCATTTTACAGCACTTGACCCATAGCCTTGGATGCCTTGACATTGCAAGTGTCCATCTAAATACCTCTTAATGTTGTGGGGGTCTCTGCCTCTAACACCCTTACAGGCAGTGAGTTCCAGATTCAAGTACCCTCTGAAAATATGTCTCCTCACGTCTCGTTCTAAACCTCCTCTGCCTTACCTTCAATCAATGTCCTGAATCATTGATCCCTGCAGCAGGGGAAAGTTTCCTTTCCATCTGACCTGTCTATGCTCCTCATAATTTTATACATCTCCATCACGTCTCCCCTTAGTCTCCTCTGCACGAAGGAAATTAACCCCAGTCTAACCAATCTGTCATATAATCTCTCCAGCCCAGGCAACATCCTGGTATATCTCATAGATTTATAGCATCATGGAGCATAGAAACAGGCCCTTTGGTCCAAGACGTCCAGGCCAAACATAATCCTAAACTATGCTAGCCCTACCTACTTGCTCCTGGCCCACATCCCTCCAAATGTTTCTTATTCATTTATCTATCAAAATGTCTTTTAAATGTTGTAATTGTACTCGCATCCACCACTTCCTCAGGAAGTTCATTCCACACGTGAACCACCCTCTGTGTAAAGAATTTGCCTCTCGTTTATTTTTTAAAATCTCTCTCCTTTCACCTTAAAAATGTGCTCCCTAGTCCTGGAGTCCCCCAACTATCACTAACTCTATCTATACACGTTTATTTTATAAACTTCTATCAGGTCATCTGTCAACCTCCTATGCCCAAGTGAAAATATTCCGAGTCTTTCTTTATAATTTAAACCATCCATACCTGGCAACATCCTAGTAAATCTTTTCTGAACCCCTCTCCAGCTTGATAATATCTTTCCTATAACTAGGCGACGAGAACTGGACCCAGTATTCCAGATGTACACCAATTTCCTGTACAACCTCAACATGACTTCCCAACTCCTATACTCAAAGGATTGAGCAATGAAGGCAATCGTGCCAAACACCTTTTTACCTACCCTGAGTATATGTGACGCAAACTTCAAAGAATTATGAACCTGCATTCCTAGGTCCCTCTGTTCTACAACAATACCCAGGGCCCTACCATTAATTGTATAAGCCCTACCCTTGATTGTTGTACCAAAATGCAATACCTCGCATTTATCCAAATTGAACTCCATCTGCCATTGTTCAACCTATTGACCCATTTGATCAAGATCCCTCTGTAATATTAGAAAACCTTCTTCACTATCTACTATGCCATCAATTTTGGTATCATCTGCAAACTTACTAACCATGCCTTCTACATTCTCATCCAAGTCATTTATATAAGTAACAAACAAAAGAGCATCCAGAAGAGACCCTCGTGGAACACCACTGGTGACAGACCTCCAGTCCAAAAAGCAACCCTCCACAATTACTCTCTGTCTCCTGCCTTTAGCCAGTTATGTATCCAATCTCCTCTGTACACTCTCCAGTCATTCTTCCTTCCTTTAACATGGACTCCAGAACTGCACACAATACTCTAGCTGTGGCCTAAGCATGTCTTATACAGTTCCTGCATCACCTCCCTGCATTTAAACTCTATGCCTCTAATGAAGCAAGTATTCCATAAGTCTTCTTGACCACTTTATCTGTCTGCCCTGCTACCTTAAGGGACCAGTGGACATGCACACCATAGCATAAATTGAGGAAGAAAGGGAGGTTTGGAGAGTTATTTTTTCCAAAAATATACTTTATTCATAAATAATTTGATGGTCTGTACAATTGGGTCATGCCATACGTATGTAAACATTTACATACAGAGATCAAAACTTATCATTTTTATACAGGTCTGTACATTTTTTGATCATATGCCCATATAATTAACTGAGGCGTCAGCAGAGCCCAAATGACTGCGTGGGCCCCCTGTTCTTCTTAGGCAGGCAGACTTTACACAGTGGTCTTTCCCCACCGCACCTTGGCGGCAGCTGCCCCAAGCTTCAGCGCGTCCCTCAACACGTAGTCCTGGATCATGGAATGTGCCAGTCTGCAACACTCAGTCGGGGTCAACTCCTTTAGCTGGAAGATCAGCAGGTTTCGGACCACCCAGAGAGCGTCCTTCACCGAGTTGATGATCCTCCAGGCACAGTTGATGTTCGTCTCGGTGTGCGTCCCGGGGAACAGACCGTAGAGCACGGAGTCCCGCGTCACGGCACTGCTCGGGACGAACCTCGACAAACACCACTGCATTCCTCTCCAGACTTCCTCTGCATAGGCACATTCCAGAAGGAGGTGTGTGACAGTCTCGTCCCCCCCGCAGCCGCTTCGAGGGCAGCATGCGGTGCGGCTAAGAGTCCGGGCGTGCATAAAGGATCTCACAGGCAGAGCCCTTATCACCACCAGCCAAGCCATGTCTTGGTGCTTGTTGGAAAGTTCTGGTGATGAGGCATTCTGCCAAATGGCTTTGACAGTCTGCTCAGGGAACTGCTCGATAGGATTCACCCTCTCCTTTTCCCAAAGGGTCTCAAGGACACTACGTGCTGACCACTTCCTAATGGACTTGTGGTCAAAGGTGTTTTTCTTCATAAATTTCTCCACGAAGGACAGGTGATACGGAACGGTCCAACTACTCGGAGCATTCCGCGGCAGCGAGGCCAGGCCCATCCTTCGCAACACCGGGGACAGGTAGAACCTCAGTACGTAGTGACACTTGGTGTTTGCGTACCGGGGATCCACGCACAGCTTGATGCAGCCACACACAAAGGTGGCCATCAGGGTGAGGGTGGCATTGGGTCTATTTTTTCCCCCGTTGCCCAGATCTTTATACAGTGAGTCCCTTCGGACCCGGTCCATCTTTGACCTCCATATAAACTGGAAGATGGCCCGGGTGACTGCAGCGGCACAGGTTCTGGGAATAGGCCAGACCTGTGCCACGTATAATAGCAATGACAGTGCCTCACACCTGATGACCAGGTTTTTTCCCGCGATGGAGAGCGACCGTAGCTTCCATCTGCCCAGTTTCTGCCTCACTTTGCTGATACGCTCCTCCCAAGACTTGGCGCACGCCCCAGCCCCTCCGAACCAAATACCCAGCACCCAAATACCCAGGTGGTCGGTCCTGACGGTGAAGGGGATCGAGGATGGTCGGCCCAGTTCCCGAAGAGCATGGCCTCGCTCTTGGCTCAGTTTACCTTGGCCCCCGAGGCCCGTTCGAACTGGTCACAAATGCACATGAGTCTGCGCACGGACAGCGGATCCGAGCAGAAAACAGCGACGTCGTCCATGTACAGGGAGGCCTTAACCTGCAGGACCCCGCTGCCAGGAATAGTCACCCCTCTCAGGCTCGCATCCTTCCTGATGGACTCGGCAAATGGCTCTATGCAGCACACAAACAAGGCAGGAGAGAGGGGGCAGCCCTGCCTGACTCCACATCTGACTGGGAAGCTATCTGATTCCCACCCGTTGATTGAGACTGCACTGACAATGTTGGTGTAGAGCAGTCTGATCCAATTTCCGATTCCCTCCCCAAAGCCCATTTTGGAGAGAACATCTCTCATATACGTGTGTGATATTCTGTCAAAGGCTTTCTCCTGGTCCAGGCTGATCAGGCAGGTGTCCAACCCTCTGTCCTGCACGAAGGCAATCGTATCCCTGAGGAGTGCGAGACTCTCAGTGATCTTCCTGCCCGGCACAGCACAGGTTTGGTCAGGGTGAATCACCGACCCTAGAGCAGACCTGACCCGGTTGGCGATTACCTTTGACAGAATTTTGTAATCTGCATTCAACAGTGAGATTGGTCTCCAATTTTTGAGTTCCTCCCTCTCCCCCTTCCGCTTGTAGACGAGGGTGATGATGCCTTTCCTCATGGATTCACTCAGGGTACCTGTCCGAAGCATACTGATATACACCTCCAGCAGGTCCTGGCCAATCAAGTCCCATAGAGCGGAATAGAGCTCGACCGGTAAGCCGTCGCTTCCGGGAGTTTTATTCTTTTCGAAGGACTCGAGGGCCTTGGTCAGCTCATCCAGAGATAGTGGCTGGTCCAGCCTCTCCCGTGTTCTGTCGTCTAAGACCTCCGTGATAGAGGACAGGAACGACTGGGAGGCCACGCTGTCGGTCGGCTTCGCGTCATACAGACTGGCGTAGAAGGATTTACTGATCCTCATGACGTCAGCCTGAGATGACGTTATCGAGCCATCTTCTTCCTTCAGGCTGCTGAGCACAGAGCTCTCTTTGTGCACCTTCTGGAAGAAGAAACGTGAGCACGTCTCGTCCTGCTCCACCGAGCGGACCCTGGACCGGAAGATTATTTGGAGACCTCAGAAGCAAAGAGCGAGGCTTGCTGGCCCTTCACCTCCTTGAGGTCCTCCGTGACATTCACCCCCATCGTCTGCAGCAGGAGCAGGTTCTGCATACTTTCCTGGAGCTGGGACAGTTTTCCCCGCCTCTCTCTCGCCTCCTGAACACCTTTGAGGATGAAGAACCTCTTAATGTTCCCTTTTACTGTTTCCCACCAGTCCGCTGGGGACTCAAAAGAGGGGCTTCACGGTTCTCCAACCTGCGTAGTCCCTCTTGAGCTCCTCAATGTTTACCGGGGTCAACAGCTTGGTGTTCAGCTTCCACGTTCCCTTACCAGCCCACTGCTCGTCCTGTAGGTGACAGTCGGCCAGCAGGAGGCAGTGGTCGGAGAGGAACACCGGCTTGACATCGGTGGATCTGACCGAGAGCGTTCGGGACACAAACAGGTAATCTATCCTTGAGCGGATAGACCCGTCTGCCCGTGACCAGGTGTATCTACGCTGCGCTCCGTCTGCAGGTGCGCTGAAGGCGTCGTGCAGCTTGGCATCTTTTACCGTGTCCATCAGGGCTCTGGACGTTGTGTCCAGTTTACTGTCCCCCCCGCCGGATCGTCCATCTGCATCAATGATACAGTTGAAGTCTCCGGCCAGAATGACCGGCCTGGACGTAGCCAGCAACAGTGGAAGCTGCTGCAGGACGGCCAACCGTTCACTCTTACCCACTGGGGCGTACACATTAATCAGTCTCAGGGGAGCATTCCTGTACATGATGTCGGCGACGAGGAGGCGCCCGCCCACCACCTCCTTAACCTCGGAGATGGTGAAGTTTGAGGGGTTGTTTCTTTGAGAATTAAAACTGCTGGTATTGATTGGAAAAAAGCAAAGTCTTGTATTTTTACAGGTTGTGATTGTAACAGCAATTGGGCGTCAGAGAACAATGACAGGAAACAAATAAACATTTAAAGGGGCCTCGCAACTATCAAAACACACTCTACATTTCACAACCGCCATTGCAGCCTCACAGCTTGTGATTCTTAAATCTCATCCTGAAACCCCACTGGAAACACAACCCAGAGTTTGGCATAAACCCTGCAAATATCAATTCTTCCCCTGCATCAAGAATTAGAGAGCTGTTAGCGGTTGTGGACCTGTGCACCAGAATCATGCTGAAGAGATGTAAAGAAGATTAGGGACACAGTCTGAGCTCAATCTGCTGGATGCACAAATTAGTAGATTTTTAAAATTTAGATAATTAGAATGATTTGACATTTTTCTTGTTTAACTGTAAACATAGAATTTCTTAAAATCAATTTTAATACATAAAACTATGTTGAATAAGAGGAAAAACTAAAATCTACCGGACCTATCACAACTTTTTATAAGAATAACATTCACATTTTTCCACTGAAAAATTGGCCAGACGTCCTGATTTAACTCCATGATCAATATTACCAATAGAGAAAAAAGCATTGGTCGGAGAAAGGCTGTAAATCTCTCCATATTCCTTACAAATAACTCTTCATAAATGTGTGAGAGCACATTGCTTTTGAAATTGGTATGTGATATATCTATTTTCTAGGTATGAAAAGGACAAAATATTTAAAAGACTCACTGTGTAGCTCAGAGAACCAGGAATTTGCCTTGTAATTGTTTGGCCCTATTAATTGGCCTTATTGATTGACCAATTCAACCTGTTGCACCCTTTCATGGTGCATTATGCACTCCTGGAACTTACTTAAAGGATGCCACTGGTGACATAAATTGTCCAAATTTGACTTATGTAGTGCAATGAGCTTCCTATGGGTGTACATCCAATGCTTGAAATTTCAGTTGACACCTAAGGACTAATTTTATGGCCAAGATTAATTTCTATCAAGTCACATAGAAAAGAACATGTTGCATGTAATTGAATAATACAAGAGAGAAGCGAGTACTGTATGTAGAACGTGATTCTGATTTTTGTATCAAAGGTTGTATAATTTGAAGTGTATATGGTGAGTAAAGCTTCTTGTCAATTTTATGTTGTGCAGGTTTGCATCGGTCACCACAGGGTCCTGATCTAGCTGCTTTATATTCTCTGTCTCCTGGTACTGCAGGACAGATCACCCCGACAATAGGCTGGTAAGTGATGCATCGTAAAATGTGATCTAAACATCAAAGTTGTAAGACAGCCAAGGATGCTCATGGATGCACTTATTCTGTTTGGATTGCCTGCTCCGAAAAAAAATTAACAAAAAGTCATGTGCCTTCTGACCATGATCGTCGCTGAACCATAAACTAATCCAGTCCTTTGAAAAGGATTATTGCTGTGGATTCAGAAGATGATCACCTGAGGAATAATGCAGTGGCACTAGGCTCTCCTCACACTTATAGGTGGCTATGCTCCAAAAGGAATTGATTTCATTAAGGAGAGAAAACCATTATAGGAACAATGATATGGATCAAAACTGGTGTCATTATTAAAAAGCATTAATATTCAAGCTTGCTGTTATATTTGCTGATGATCATTGGGTGAAACTGTCTCTGTTAATCTGTCTTTGACAGCAGGTAAATTAGTGATTATATTTTCAGTTAACTATGGTCCAGCTGATGGTGTAAATTATCTATGATGATGGCAGTAAAATCCAAAAGATGAATTAAATAATGAAGTTTAGAAGTGTATATGTTTTGTCTGCTTTCCTTCCTTAAAATTCAATTTAAGAAGGTGATGGCACACACATTATCTTGAAAGATCATTGTGCATCTCGCAAGATCTTTGTTTCTGAGTAAATTTGGTACACGGATTCTACCATGATGGTGCCAGAAAGCACCTGGTTTCGTACCTGAAAAACCCTGGATTTGTCCTATCTCCAAGCAATAGGGTACATTTGGACCATCATCTAAAATTATGGCAGCAATGTCTTGGTTCTAAATAGCCTTTGCATAATTCATCATAACTAGTTATCAATAACATTCTTGTGTATTCCTGAATTCAAATTTAACATTTCAGTTTATATAGTGATTGTTGTTTTATTGCGGTTATTTTCTTTCATTATATTCAATACTGTACTGACACAACTCAGTTACTAATTCATTAATTTATAGTAATATATCACATGCATAATAAGCATCTCGAAGATTTCTCATATCTGTGTTTTTTATAAATTCCAACACTTTGGTTATCTGAGTCGTTGTCATTATTTTATGTATTAGCTCCTTTCAGTGAAGTCAGTAATACTGCTGAGAGAATGGGATGAAAAAACTATTTTTTAAAAAACCCTTTTTTCCCTCCCTTCCCTAATGCTCTCTGTTCCTCTTGGACCACATACAATGCCTAACCAAATGGAGGTGAGCAAGATGTTCCCTAGGTTCTGCTTATGCTGCAATACGAAGGGCTCCTAAGAGGTTGTACAATAATGATATGTTGGATGGCAAGATCATATCCTGTAGAAAGACAACTTGTCTCATCTGCTCCCACCTCTGTTCACAGTAGCTAGTTTCAATAATTTGCCCCATATGAGAGAAACCGCAGATATTATTTTATATCCAAACATGGAGAAATACTCTTTGGAAATATAAATCCTAACTGGACTCCACCCCCCCCCAAAAAAATTACAAATTTGAAGATACTACACACACACTAAATTACCTTGAAGCGTGCTAACTGTTGGTACAGTAAGGCAATCTTGTGCAATCAATTCCTTTTATCTATTCTGTGTGGGACTGTCTTGCTTTGAGAAATTTTCTGCAAATTTGAGATATAATTTGTATTTTTGGCAAATTCAGAAGTGGGAAAGCAGGATTTATCCTGAAAAATACTGAACTGTAAGGAAATTAGCCTAATTCGTTGCTCAGATATAATATGTAAAAGAGTTATATCTTGATCAAAAAGGATTTGCAAAATAACATTTGCTTACATAATAACCTTGTAAACTTATTCATACATTAAAAACGTTTACTTGGATTTTCAAATCTTTTATGAATTTTAAATACTTCTGTTGCATCCATTCTCCTATTACAACAGTCCCGTAAATTCTGAGATTACCGTTCTCGAGATGCTTTCAAATTTGTGCATTTTGATACTCATCATTTGCCAGAGCTGCCAAATTAATGTTGTCTGCAAATTTTGATAATTTGGACTTAATCCCATGATTATAAAAAATAAATAGTGACTGAAGAAACTCCAGGCATTCCACCATTAAATGACTATTAATTAAAATACCCCAGGTGTTACTGGTTGTTTCTCACCAACTGGCTATTTACTAACTATTTTTATATTATTGCATCCATTTATGCTCTCATAATTTGAATAAGTCCAAGATGCATTGTTCTCACTTTTTCCTGATGTTCAACAGGTAAATAAACTGTCTGACATACTAAATCAGGAAAATTGATCATTTGTTCTCCAATTCCTACTGAGTTGATTGTTTTCTGAGTGCCACTGTGACAGGGAGAGGAAATTACCAAATAAGTCATTCCTTACTTTAAAGTGTGCTCATATGGATGGTGGATAAGGACAATAATTGTGTCTGATATTTCAAGATTAAATCATCTGATGTCATGTACTATTTAGCCTCACAACTGAGGAATAACTAATTGGGTCAGATGCCAAATAGCAGTGGCATCAATGGATTCACTCCATCATAAGTCACTGTCTTCAACAGAGGAAGAAATTAAAAGGAAGATGGAAATAAAACTCCTTCAAACAGAGAGAGATTTTCATCACACATTCTAGGCTGAACTGAAATCCAGTGTCCAGAGGTGAAAGAGGAGCAGTCCATTAAACAAACAAATTCCCTAAGTTCATGTTTTTACATCCCAGTTTCTTCAAATCTATCAGGAAGGAAAACAATGGTACTTTTAACAGTATAGATGCATACATTGATGAAGTGCAGTCTATCGTTGTTAAGCTCATGGGTAAAGGCTGTAAAGCCGAGAAGCTGATAGATCCTTTTCTCCCCTGATCCCAGGCAAGGTCAGTCTGTCTATCCAATTACATCATGTGGATTTAGACAACCTTACTCTTCACCGCTTCCACCCAGCACTTCCATATCCAGGTAGGTATGGGCTGTGTGAGACTAGCTAGCAGCAAAGCCAGTCTCATAGCTTGCAGCTTCTGCCAAGACTTTGTCCAGTAGGCACTGTGACAATGGTTGGTGATTTGATTCTTGGAATAGAACTAGCGATATGCTGAACCTGGGTCTCAGTTCCAATCAGCACTCATCTGCTTGTAATTTACTGTATCTCAACCAGTTTAAGGTGGCTGAGCTCTGGTGAGTACTGAGCCCCAGGTATTGCTTTCCATGTGCCCTCACTGTCTAATAACAGGATCGCTCTCCAGTACTGTGACATCAGAGCCTTGTGTTATTCCACAAGCTTCAAAACCTTGAAAAATGCTACTAATTTATGAACTAAATGCTAATGTCAATTTGTCATACATAGATAAGTACCAGAAGCAATGTTGCATGTGGTTCTTTTCAGTACCTGAATAATGTGGACCTGATGATATTAAGCATGTGTGTGTGTTCATAACTACACAACATTGATGACACATTGCTGGAGAACGACCCTACGAATGTGATACTGTAATCATGTGTTTACAAAATGAGATGCACTGCACAGTGAAGCCTGGTTGAATAGTTTCGGACCCCAGCTCCACTTATCTCCCATCCATGCTTGTTCATCAACCAAGTGTGGGTGGAGGTGACAAGAGATGGGATAAAAAAAAATCCTGACCATTTTTGAGGTAATCATTAGTGCAGTGCCTGAGCAGTGACTAGGAAGCACATTAATAATGCCTTTGATTTTAAAAAAAGTTGACTTCAACACTGCTCCATAACAAACACAGGTTAAATTAATTCCTTCCAATTTGAAGAGAATATAGGTCTGGGAAATGGCACCGCAATATGCTAACCATAATCACCAACCAGCACTCTGTCTAAGTATGGCTGCTGATTGGGAATGTGGGATTTGTGAATTCACCCCGAATATATTGCTGTGTTCTCACACATGAAGATAACTCAGTTTAAAAATGAACTAATCAAAGGGAAAAGATTTTCTTGTTAATTGTCAAATCTCTGAGATGATGCAAATCTCATCAAGAAAAAGAAATCACATCTGTTGTCAGTGTCAGGACCCGTTAAAAAGATTTAACAGGATTCCCTTGCTAAAAAAAAACTATTCATAGTGTAGAACTGAGTTGTCTGGAACCAAAAGGAGACTGGTATAAGTTGTGTTGGCGATAGTAAATTATATTTAGTATGAACGTATTCTGACTCGGAATGGGAAGAATTAGCTAAAAGACACGTAGTTGATTACTACACAGGGAGTACTGCTGAAAAAACATATCCATGTGGAAATTATGTATGTCAATATTTGGATTACATTTGCAACCATCATAATAGCTTTGCTTACGAGTGCTTACATCAGGGCTTACAACACATGAAAAAGTTACTATGCTAAAAAAGATATGCTACTTCTTGAGGAACATAGCGCAAAATGAGCTCGCTCCCTCAGGGGAGAACAGAAAATTGGAAAGACAGATTAGCTTTATATCTTCTTCTATTACAAGTAATTTTTCTTTAAAGTAAACCGTGTTCTTTAGCTTATTTTGACAAAATACCATTACATCAAAGAATAGTCACTTTTCCAAGAGTTGCCTTTGAATTTCAAGTATAATTGGACCAATACAAAAGCAGAACATTTCAGTGGCTGGATTCCAAACTAAAAGAAAAGCATCTGTGGGGAGAAAAACAGAGTTACTATTTCAAATGGCTATGACAGGTATCCACAACTGACTCTCATTTTGCATCATAAATGAAGAAAGTTAGAGGTGTAATAGATTTTAAGCAGGCACAATGACAAAGAAAAAGGGGAGTAGGAATAAAGAACAAAAGGTTTATGACAGGCTGGAAGACCAAAGAGATCAACTGATGAAGGAGATCAAGGCTATCAAAGCTTAAATATAGCTTGACCCTTTTTTTCATTATTCACATATTTATCATGAAATGGGACTCCTCTCTGATTATTTAATTATCATCCAATTATTCACCAGGATTCACTGTAATTTTCCTTATTACTTTTATTTTTCTAAGATGTATCCTTTGTGCTTTTGTCTGTGATCCTTAAGATTATGATTTAGGGGACATCTATCAATAATTAAGTGTTTTTTCGACAAAATGAGGGTATCACTTAACCACTGTTGAATGTATATGTGCAGCTGTGATATATGTCTACCACTGATTTTCATATCTTAATTCTATTACAATTGGAACAATGTCAACATGTCAGCTTCTGATAAGCTGTGATTACCACTCTATTACTACATAAAATGACCCTGGTTTGATTATTCTTTTTGATGAAACAGATCTGAATCAAAATTTATGAATTGTTGAATATCTGTGCATGTAGAAGCTAATTTAAGACAAAGGCATTTGAAAAGTGTAGAGCAAGGTGAATAGTGTCACATCAGCCTTGTGTTACACGCAAGTCAGGAGTCTGATGGAATACTCGCCACCTGCCTGAATGAGTGCAGCCCCAACAACACTCAAGAAGCTGTACACAATCCAAGACAGAGCAGCCTACTTGATTGGCACAGCATCCATAAGTAGCTACTCTCTCCACCACCGATGTTCAGTAACAGTAGTGTGTACTATCTACAAGATGCACTGCAGGAATTCACAAAAGATCCTCAGGCAGCACCTTCCAAACCCACAATCACTTCCATCAAGAAAGACAAGGGCAGCCGATACAGGGAACACCACCACCTTCAAGTTTGCCTCCAAGCCACTCACCTTCCTGACTTGGAAATATATTGCCATCCTTCATTGTCACTAGGTCACAATCCTGGACTTTCCTCCCTAATGGCATTGTGGGTCAACCCACAGCAGGTGGACTGTAGCAGTTCAACAAGGCAGCTCACCACCACCTGCTGCCTCACAGTGCCAGAGACCTGGGTTCAATTCCCGACTCAGGCGACTGACTGTGTGGAGTTTGCACGTTCTCCCTGTGTCGGCGTGGGTTTCCTCCGGGTGCTCCGGTTTCCTCCCACAGTCCAAAGATGTGCAGGGTCAGGTGAATTGTCCATGCTAAATTGCCCGTAGTGTTAGGTAAGGGGTAAATGTAGGGGTGGGTTGCGCTTCGGCGGGGCAATGTGGACTTGTTGGGCCGAAGGGCCTGTTTCCACACTGTAAGTAATCTAAACCTTCTCAAGGGCAACTAGGGATAAATGCTGGCCAGTCACTGATGCTCGAATCCCACAAAATGAATAAAGAATGACACTACACTTGATATCCACATACACTTCTATTGAAGTCAGGGGGGTTGGTGAAGGTATAATGGGTGAGCCATGTAATGCCACTAATTTGCATAAACATGTTTGACCATCTTCTTCCCCAAAGCCTCGTTCAACATGAATGTAGGCGGCAGAATTGGAACACGCTGTGTTCCTCTCTTTGTCTCAAGGATCGATATCAGTAACAAGTTTCCTAACTCCAATCCAAACTTGTTTTCCTGAATTTCTTTCACAGATTCACCTTTTCTTACCTAAAGTCCATGAATCATGTAGACCACACCAACCTCACCCAGTTGGCTATTCTTCACATTAGAGGTCAGACATGAACATTGGATGCCTATGCAACTGTAGGGGCATTATGACCCATATTGATCTGTTCTTGTCTAATTACCAAAATAGTTCACCTTCAACCTGCTACAAGTCGGAACAAGACACTTGGCTGTTATTTTTACTCCTTCCAATCTTTGTGGCTCAGCACCTCACTCAGGCACCTGTTCTAATTCAGTGTTTATATTTTTTAGACATTAATCTACTAATCTAATCGGCAATGCCTGGGAGCTATATTCCATTTGCCTATATGTGCCAGTTCCATCTATACACACCCACTAACAAATTAAAACAGCCATGATGTGGAGGTGCTGGTGTCGGACATGGCTGGACAAAGTTAAAAATCGCACAACACCAGGTTATAGTTCAACCGATTTGTTTGGAAGTACTAGCTTTCAGAGTGCTGCTCTGAAAGCTAGTGCTTCCAAATAAACCTGTTGGGCTAATAACCTGGTGTTGTGTGATTTTTAATATTAAAACAGTTTCTGTGTGAGCCACGCAATGATGTTGTCACTGAGGAAAATATAGCACCAAAATGACTTTGCTTGTTTGCAGGTTTCCCCATCCTCTGGTGTTGGGCCCTCCAGGCATGCACTCTACAGGGATCCCCCATCCTGCTATTGTGAGTGCTTCAGGCAAACCAGACATGAATCAATATGACAGTGGGCTGCGATCCATGTAAGTAATGAGACTGAAAGTACACTGCATTGCTTACGCATGCATAGGTGGAAAAGCAGTGATAGCTTTTGTTTCTTTGTGTAGCTGTATGGGGTCCAATTATGCATGTCTCTTTGTGGGGTACAGGGAACATTTCTTGTTCCAGTCCTACTTGGGCTCCGGTCTGCAACCCTTTCTCCACTATGTTAATGGCATCATTGGGCTGCTTCCCTCTCTCACCCAGAATTGGAAATGTTTATCAATTTCGCTTCCAATTTCCACCTTACTCTCACCTTTACCTGGTCCATTACTGAATCCTCCCTTCCCTTGACATCTCTGATTCCATTTCTAGGGATAGGCTGGTCACCAACACCCACCACAAAGCAACTGACTCCCATAGTCACCTTGACTATACATCCTCATACCCTACTTCCTGTAAAGACTTTATCCTCCCAGTTCTGTGTCTCGATCGCATCTGTTCCAATGATGCCAACTTCCACAAGGAGGCTTCTAAAATATCCACTTTCTTCCTCAATTGAGGATTCCCCACCAACATGGTTGACAAGGCCCTCAGCCGTGTCCGATCCATCTCTTGCACCTCAGCCCTCACCCCCTTCTTCCCTCCCACAATAGCGATAAGGTCCCCTTGTCTCACTAACCATCCAGTAGCATCTACATCCAAAGGATCATAAGCCACTATTTCCTGTATTGCCCTGCATTCCTCCTGATGGCTGAGATGGCACTGACTTAGGTTGCAACCTCAGACTAGGTTGGCATGGTCTGGTGCTGTGGGCATCACTGCTGGCCCTGGTGGAACAGGAAGTCCCATCTCTGCACCACCCTAACCAGAGAAGCTCCAGGATCCTGCCCAAAAAGTGGGGTGCTTATTTGCCCCTGCCTACCATGTCCGGGGCACTTGTGAACCCTGTCAGACGATTCCAGACTGTTAGTGCTTGTCTGGGTGTAGAGCAGGCTTTTAAAGATAGCATAGGCACAAGGAATACTTGTTCATTCCAGGATATCCAGGGAGCAGCGAGCTCTTCTGGGAATGGTGTGCGGTAAGGTGGGGCTGGAATCAGACATGAGGGATGCCATAAGGGTGAGCTGGTTAGTTAATGAAGTGAGTTTTGACATCTCAAGTGAGATGCCTCCGCCAGACACACATTCCCCTCCCCTCCTTTGTCAACCTTCCGCAGCGTCTGTTCCCTCTGGTAGACCCTGGTCCACTCCTCTTTCACTCCCAGCACATCCCTGCAGCCCCAGGCATCTTCCCATGCAATTGTAGAAGATGCAATACTTCCTCCCTCCTCACTATACATGGCCCTAAATACACCTTCCAGGTGAAGCAGTGCTTCACCTGCACTTCACTCAATCTAGCCGACTGTATTGGCTCCCCACAATATGGCCTGCTTTACAATCTATGCTTTGCACAACAGCTATGTTTTGTCTGCAAAAATGACCCTAAGATTTTGTTTTCTGTCACTTCGACACACCACCCTATTCTCTGGCCAACATCTCTGTCTTAGGCTTGCTGCAGTGCACCAGAGAGGCTCAGCACAAGCTGGAAGAACTGCACCTCATTTTGCACTTGAGGACTTTGCAGCCTTCAGTGCTAAATATCGAGTTCAATAATGTTAGACCTGAGCACCTTCTCCCATATCCCCTCACACCAAGCTTGTCATCACATGGGCTGCTAACCCAAACAACCCATCGTCAGCTACTAATTCTCCCCTCTCCCCTCCCCCTTCTTCATCATATAGACCAACCTTACCCTAGCCACAATCAGTTCTGAAAAAAGGGTCAGTAGACCCAAAATGTTGACTCTGCTTTCTCTCCACAGATGCTGCCAGACCTATTGAGGTTTTTCAACAACTTCTGTTTTTGGTTTTGTTTTCCATCATTTTTGTGTAGGCTGAATGTTATATTCTTTTGACTAAATATGAGTGACTTTGAATGAGTCCTAGTGGGTTTTCTCGGCCTATCTTACCAAACTCACATTATTAACAAACTACCCTTATGGTATAACTCACGTCTGATTCCAGCCCCATCATAACACACACCATTCCCAGAAAAGCTTGCCACTCTCGGGATACCCTGGAAGGAACCAGCATTCCTTGTGCCTATGCTATCTTTAAAGGCCTGTTGTACACCCAGACAAGCACTAATAGTCTGGAGCTGCCCAACATGGTTTGTGAGATTTGCCACAGGCATGGCAGACAGGAGCAAATTGGCACCCCACTTTGGGAGAAGGTCCTGGAGCTCCCTCTGGGAGTGGTACAGAGGCAGGACTTCCTCTCACCCCAGGACCAGCAATGATGGCCACAGCAGCAGACCACGCCAACCTGGTTTGAGGTTGGTACCCAGATTAGTGTATTCTCACCCAGCTGGAGGAATGCATAGTAAATAGGAATAAGGTCAATTACCTTCTCTCTGCCAGCACAAGTGCCACCATCTTGTCTCCGATACTTCTACTGTACCCTACTTTCACCAAGGCTCATACCCTACCACTCACACTATTAACTGCAATATGTCTCCTCACTTGACCTCATCCACCCCAAACCCCAATACCATGCACTCTGCATGCCATCTGCACTGCCTATTCATTCACTCGGGACAGTTCCCTGTCCGGACAGACAGTGAAAGCTTGGCCACCCAATTTCATCTCCCATAATAGCTGCCTGTCTCATTCTAGGAGGAAAACTGTCCCCAATAAGGCAGAAAGATTCAAAACACGTGGAGAGGTGCCTAGCATGTAGCTCTTTACTCCATACATGGAGAATATCTTGCTTCTGACACACAGCCTGAGTGACTGATTGTCCATGATTGCTATTGGAGGCTGCCCTTTACTTGCTGTGCAAGTGCACCTGACCAAAGGCCATCTCTCTTGTCTTGACTGAGACCTGCGGGCAATAATGACAAGCTTCCTGCCTTTGTGTCTGCACTAAATGGCACAGCCAAGACAAAATTAATATGAGCCTGGTAACTCTGGCGGAGGGAGCAAAGCACATGAAAGCAAGGCAAGACAGAGATGCTGTGAATATCCAGGTAGGCGAGGAGTGAGTGAATACTGTGACAGTGAGTGAAGATGCCAGTGATGCAGCTTGGTCCACTCCGTGAACTGGGTGTGCGTTACAATGATAACTGCCAATGCAGCATGAGGGTACAACATTGAAGTGCAGAAGCTTCTTGTAATGACTCAGAAATCTGTCATAAGGGTTCTTAGAGCCTGGCACATACTGGATGTGGACCAGTGCCCATGGAGCATGCCCTGAGATGTTGGTGCCTGATGGAGATCCTGTGGAGCAAGCAGCGAGCTGACGTTGCCAGCTACCCACTCTGCTTTCTCTATCAAGGTGACATCTAGCTTAGTGTGTTTGGTAAGATAGGAAGGTGAATATTAATGAGGCAAGTTGGGCCATTATCAAGGCATTAACAAGCAATAGTGCCCCAAACTGGAAACAACACTGCCTAGCAAGAATGTCACCATACTGCTTGTCAAAAGATGGTGCAAGATTCTCCCAACATTGAGATAGAGCTCACTGGACTTCCCATGTGATTCAACCATAGGCCACATTGCTCAGACTCCTGTAAGATTTCAATAAATGACTTTATTGCATGGATGAGTACATTGATGTTATGGTTTTTATAAATTGCTCAACAGTGTAACAAAAATCTTTATGCTGCTGTCATCTCACTTTATGGGGAAAACTATTCTTGGGACTGAATCTGTCTCCCACCCAAAAAATCAGCCCAATAAATGGTGGAGAAGACTATTTTGGCTACTTTGACTCTGTTTCCGAATACTAAATCTACTAGCTAATTTTTTTCAAGATGGCAAGAAATATAATGTTCATCAAATAAGTATTTTTTGACTGTTAGTTTGGTTAAGCTGTCTTGTAACAACTATAAGGAGACCACAGTATTATCTCACACTCTTTTGTATTTTATACGTAAGCATTCTGAAATCTTAAAAATAAAATTCGCCTTCATACAAGGCCTTTTATGTTTGTATATAATGACAACCAGATAATTCATTTCACTTACAAAGAAGATTAATGTGACATAAATTACATAACCTTCTTTTAGTTTTTCTTCCTATATTAACAAGAAAGGGATTGCCATGACAGCATTGCCTCTTTAAGATTTAAGAACACACATTGAAGTAAATTAGATGACTCAAACTGAATGTATTTTCTTTGTTTTGTTGCTCCTCTCTTATAAGTGGTGACCTCATGCTGAGACCTGGTTCTACAGGTAATGGCAACTGTCCAGCACCTTGGCCAAGAAACCATCACTAGCATAGAAGCCTAATCAATATTATCATCCTTTAGTCACTTAATGATCACAGATAGACACTTCCAGCAAGGCTCCTGGAAGAGAATGAAAGGCTTGCATTTATATCCACTTATCTTGGTTGTTGGGCATCTCAAAGCATTTTACAACCAATAATGTAGTTTTGATGTGTATTTGTTACTGTAGTGCAATAAGGAAGAGAGACTCATCTGATTCTCCCCCCTCCATTGAGGATAGCTGTAGCATCCCTCACTGCCAGTTGAGCTGAAAGTAGCTAAGTCAGCACAAACCATAAATTAAATGGGAGACCTTCTGGTTTGTATGGCTTTGTGATAGGTGGTAATTTTATTCAGCAGAGCATCAAGGGAGCTCAGCAGACTGAACGTCTATGGCCAACATTGTACATTTTCAGTGTGAGGGAGTCTCAGGCTTTAAATTATATACTTAAGGAAATTATATATTTAAGTTATGTATGTACAAGAAAAATCTGATTCACAGTATTAGTATGTTTCATGAGGACAGACAGAAGATAAGGATGATTTTGATTTAATTTCGAGTCACAGGAAAGTGTGAACCTGGAAATAATTATCCTTTTGGCTATATGGAATGCTGAAGCAACTGTTACTTATAAATTACATAATTAAAGAGCTATTTTATATTTGGCACAGTATGAATCAGTCTCCTATTTGGGATAGAGGTTACTAACAGATGCAACATATTAAATAGACAATATTGCTTTATAACTGAAATTAAACTACAAAAGCTAACATTCTCTATCTTTAAATATGTGGGTATTAATTTGCATTTAATGGTAATTGTCATCTTGTGTATAAAGTCCACCTTCTCCACTATTTATGGGAACTGTTTATTTGCCACCTTGGAGAGTTTGTTGGGTGGGATATAGTTTAGGGAGAGAGCCATTCGTGGGACAAAACCTTTCTCCATGTGGCCATGGCAGTATCATGTGGCATCACCGGCATAAACTTTTGTTGTGCTGCTTAACAATTTATTTTAAAATGAATAGAAACAATCATCATGCAATAATGCCATTGTTACCATTCAATGTTCACCCAGAACTTTCAATGAATGCTTCCCTTAGAATGGGGGATTCTGATAATTTGACCAAGTTTATGAACTAGAACATGTTTCCTTTTACTTGCTGAGGGCTGATTATAAGTATTACCCTCAATTACTACATGATGTGGTGATGATTTCATGAGATGTTTGCCATGTTCTCTTGTTTTCTCTGAAGAGTAATAAATATCAGATTGTCAGATCATCCTTTTTAACTTAAATCAGATAGTGATCAGCATTATATGTCAGATCTGTAATGATGCTGAATGATGTCTCCAGCATATAATCCACAATATAAATCAAATCCAGAAAGACAAAATAATTTACTATATAGAAAATGACAATCCAAGTCAATGTTTTGAGCTCATCTTGTTTTCCATTATTATCTTTGAATTTGGTTGAAACCTAGAACAAAGCCTTGGTATTTTGTCTCAGTTAAAGATCTTCTCCCAAAAACCTGCCTCAGATGTTTCTAGCTGAAGAATAGTTTCCATTTTACTTCAAAATGGAGGTGGGATGGGGCATGGTTAACTTGTCCTGCCTTGTGGAAACCAGTGGGATTAAAACTTGATCAGTCCCTTTTCCCACTCCAGTACTTGATCACAACAATTCTGATGCCAGACAGTAAAGATTTCTCCTGACCAGCTTCTTTTATGCACTTATAGATTTTCTTAGTAAGACCAGCATTTGTTACCCACTCGTAATTTCTCTGCAGAAGATGATGATGTGCCATCATGTTGAACTGCAAGTGGTCCACAATTATTGGTTCACCCTTAATGCTGTTAGGAAGGAATTCCAGGATTTTGACCCAATGTCAATAAAGAATTAGTGATTGAATTTCAATTCAGAATAGTGTGTGTCTTGAAGGGAAACTTACAGGTGATGGAGTTCCCATGCATCTGCTCTCTTTGTCATTCTAGGCCCAGGGTATTGAAAATGCTGTCAAGAGAGATTTAACAAGTTGCTACATCTTGTATATGGTACACACTGCTACCATTATTCATTAATGGTGACCAAGTGGGCCACTTTCTCCTGGATGGTTTTGGGTAGGTTACAGGATCCTATCACTCAGCAATTTTAACAGCTTATTGGCCAGGAGAGCTCCATCAGTCTCTCTTCTGGATATCATAGGACATATCTCAATCTCTGCCACGCCATGCTCCCCCAACCTGCCAAAATGTCATAGCATATCCAGGTTATCTGGTACACCTGATCTTTGCTTGACAGCAATAAGTCAAGTAGAAAGTTGGTGTTGGAATGCTAATATGGCCCAGGTTTGAATACATGCCTGACCTTTCATAGAGTCCCAATGGGAAATTCAATGGTTTCTCCTGGCTTTTTGCATATGTCTAACCTAGCCTGTAAAAATTACAAAAGATTGCCTAATTTCATCCAGAATGACAGCTCTGCAGTCTTGAAAGGATTTTTCAGACACACATTTTCCATAGATCTAGTTTTGGAAGAATTTAATATCAACATTTCAGTGCAAGCATCCCTGATAGTCAAGCATCTCCTGTGGCACTTGTTGATTTAGTAGGTTCACAATTATCCAAATAGGTCTATTAATTCTTATGTTCTTATCCTTGAGGCTTCTCAGAATGAGTTTACAAGGTCAGTCATAATGAATGTGAAGCACTTTTGTGGCTCTGATGAATTGTCCAAAACCTTCAAGTTGAGCCTATACACCAAACTCATTTCACTTCAGATACTCAAACAAGAAGTGAGAGTTAGAAAGGGAAATTTTAATACTGTCCATCTAGGATTGATTCAATCTCAATTTCTCAGAAATGAAAGAACAATCTTTTGTTCCATCTCATTACCCTGTGCCTACAATCAAATAATGTTGATATTTAGTTGTTACAATTTATTCTTAAGCAATGTTTTTTTTTGTACTTTAGGAAACCTAATCCTGAACCAAAAAGGGAAAAAGAAAGTAAAAAGCCTACTATCAAAAAACCCCTCAATGCATTTATGCTATACATGAAAGAAATGAGGGCGAAAGTTGTAGCTGAGTGCACTCTGAAGGAGAGTGCAGCCATCAACCAAATCTTGGGTAGAAGAGTAAGTAAGAATATGTATCGCTGTCAGCTTTAAATAAATGAATATTTGATCCTTGTCATTTCTCACTTGAAGAGAATAGCTCATGCAAGTACACCTCCAGGATGCCAACAGTCCATAAGTCTTGCGATCAGATGCCACTCTTCATCTAGATTGAACATGGACAATTGAGTTTTGTGGTTTTGGTATATTCAGGGCTCAGAAAATGCCAATTGCACATCTTCCTATTTTTGCTTCCTCTATGCAAAGGATTTATGGTTCTGATACACAACCTTTTAGGCATTTGTCAATAGATCGCATTAGTTAAAGATAATTCAAAGGTAATCCCTATCTTGATTCACTACTACCAATTAGCTCCTTAAAACCCCCTCCCCTACTCTACCTTCATTTCCAACAATAGTGAAAATTTCCGTCATGCGCTTGACACTGATTTCACAGGAGTGGGGGTCAGTGATAATGGGAGGAATCCAATAGAAGGCAGTGAACTCAGTAAAGCGAGCTAGTGAAGGCCAATATCCAGCCAGACCAACTAGTGATCATTGGGTGACAGTGGACATCTGGTTATAGGAGGGTTCATCAGGGAATTATATGGAAAGATCAGATGAGGAGGAGGAAGACTGTAAACATGTCAGAGGTGGGCAAAAGTTCAGATTAGATCCTGATGACCTTCATTCCTTTTGACCTGTTCAAAGGCCCAGTTTAGTCTCAGGGGTAGATAAGAAAGCCACAGGATCTCAGTTGGAGAGGAGACTTGTGTTACTTCAAATATCCCTGCCTCACAATTCAATAATCCAGTTTCTACCAGATGGGACAGTTACAATTGAGGCCAAGGGCTAAGGATACTCAACTACCTCTGAGCCTATTTACTCCTTTCTGCTCGTCCAACTTGTCCAGCTATTCCCTTGTGGGACTCCAACCTGACACGGCCCGGAATCAGAGTCTTTCACTTTTTTCTTCTCTCTCTAAACTCATTTTACCAATGAGACAGGCCACTTGATCCTTTGACTTCAATCCCACTAAACTATTAACCGTTGAACTCCCCTTCTTAACCTCTGTGTAAGGTGTCATTATATCTTGTCCTCTTCTCAGAAACTGTATCCTCTATCATTGGACCCTTCCTGTTTTGATGAACCATTCTGATGAAGAGTCACAGGGTTCTAAACATTAACTGCTTTCTTCCCACAGGTGGTGCCATACCTTCAGAGTTTCTCCAACAATTTCTGTTTTTGTTTGTATCTTTCTAACCAGGTTTCTGCTTTTTTTTATTTAATTCCATTCATGGCATTGGCTCACCTGTCTCTGCCAATGGCATCCTTCCATCTATGTAAGACCTGAAGCAAATCAAACCCTTTGAAGATGGGGCAGCTTTAGAATGACCCTTTATGATGAGACCAATCATTAGAAACAAATTCTGTAACAAGTGTCGCAGATGAGATGGTGATCAGGTTAGGTTTTCTGTTGGTTAATGTTTCCAGTGTTGGTATCTGTTGGCAAACCACAGTAGCCACTGATTATAATGAAGGTGTACTTTGGTCCACAAGTGATGTCATCATTTCCCTCTGTCATCAGCTAGTGTCCAAGTGTGACAATTGTCATTTAGGGGCTCCTTGTCATATGCTTGCGAGCATCCTTTAAGGAGAACTTTAGACTGTCCTACTGGTTTCCTGGCTCTAGCTACCTCACCATAAAGAAAATCTTTGGATCTGCGACCATCTTCCTTCCTGCGAACATGCTTGAGGCAGCAACATCATCTCTATTACTACGGTAACTCCCTTCTTATCTACAAACTCACCATGATCTTTTGTTCTTAGAGCTCAAAATTGCTGTGCACCTCCCCTTGCTTTTTCTGTTGCTTTTTCTATTGTCTCCTTCCTTGTTGTGCCATTATTTTTGTCTGATCACTCCTCTGTGCATTCCTTTTATATTAGAAGTACTATTAACATTTAGCTTCTATCACACCATAACACTGCAATGACCCAAACCAAATTCACAGGTGACCTTTGGTGTTTCTTAGGATGAAGCATCCTTCCTCCATCTTTGTGTAACCTTTGATGTTGACCACGGTGTCTTTTTCATTGTCTGGTTCAGTGAGGCTGCCCTCATACATTTCATTTTTACCTCTCTGGTTGTAACCAATCTTCTCAGCTGCCACTTGGTGACATCATCTTTAGCTAAGAGATCAGCTTTTGAGTTCAACAAGAATCAATGTTTCATTATGAGGAGCAAAAAATGCAAATAGAGAGAAGCTCGTGTAGCACCCTCCATTGAGATCAGCTCAAACCAGTGATGAAAGTAGGACCTTCCTGGTCTCCATGGCTCAATCTCACATGGAACCATTATATACTAAACCATTAGGAGTATTCTTGCTGGAGTCACAAATGTTTCAATCGGGTTACGTTTTTAGATTCATCCTGCAAACCTCATTCGAACAGATTTCAGAACAGAGAATTCATAAGTGCCTGTGGTTTCAGGATTCAGAAAGTACTAAGTGAAGAAATAAATTGCGAATTCTGTTCCACTTGCCTACTTGAGAGCTGGATGGCTGGCTTATAATGCAGAGTGACACCCACCGCATGGGTTCAATTCCTGCACTGACTGTGGTCACCATGAAGATTCCGCCTTTTCAGCCTCACCTTTCACATTGAGGCATGGTGACCCTCAAATTAAACTAACCACCAGTTGTTTCTCTTTGATGAGAAAGAGCAGCCTCTCTTCCTCTGGGACGACAGCAGTTTTCACTTTCCTACATGAGATTTATAGGAGCCTGGCTTTATCTGATTCAGTATTAGTGCGATTCATCTCAGGCATCATTACATTATCCGTGGGATGATTGTAGAGAATGGGCATGTTATTTCTGATGGCCTTTGAAGACAGCTTATTTTCCTTGAATAGCTAAAAATTCTGGGATCTGAATGCTACTGTGATAAGTCAAGGGGATAAAGAGGGGGCAAGAATGCCTTCCACAATGCAACTTCCATCTTGGCACCAGGGGAAATAATTTATAAATGGGATAATGGCCCTTCAGTGAAAATAAGACAGTTTGCTAAATCTTACATGGTTGTATTTTTATTTGTACAGTGGCATGCTCTCTCCCGTGAAGAACAGGCAAAGTACTATGAATTGGCAAGGAAAGAACGACAACTACACATGCAACTTTATCCAGGCTGGTCTGCCAGGGATAATTATGTAAGTTGACTTTTATAAACCAATTATTATTAATATTTAATAGTAGAAAGCAGCTGATTCTAATCAGACTGGACAGTGGAATTTTCTGGAATAGCACCATCTACATTTTCCCCAATTTTCTCCCCCTTTTCTCCTCCTCTGAAGGTGGTGACCCCACGGGTGTCGGGAGCCCTCAGTGCCTTACCAAGTGGCTATTCTTCACGTGAGGCAAGTCAGCAAGTTCAGCAGGTTATTTAACCATGGAGAGGACATCATTTCTAAGCTTGATCCTCTCTTCACCCATACACACTTTCTAACCAAAGTCAACTATCTAACAACTAAAAGCGTGAAATTGGCTGGTATTTTATCTCCTATCTTTTAAGGCACTGACGCTACTTGTACCAACCTTATCAGCAGGCACAGTATTCATATTGGTGATTGGCTGTAGATTGTTAGCTGGTTCTGCATTCTAGAAATTCAGGGCACATTTTGTTTGACAACTTCTGTGTACTGCATTGTTCCTTCCTCACAAAATTATTATTTATAGGATTTTCTGTAATCAGTATACTTTTCTGCCCCTTTCTTGCCTATAACCTACAACATAGTCCCCAGAGATGCCAGTATACCTCGGTCATAAAGCCAGTCTTCATGAGTGGAATTAGATAGGGAGTTTTGGCAAAGTATTTGATTGAAAAGGGCATCTAAGTCAAATTCATTTTTCACCCAGTGCACACACATGTGAATTTTCCATCCAAGTCATTAAACAGTGTTCAGCAGCAGAAACTCCGGCTAATGTTCCCCTTCTTTAGCAAGGTATACTTAGCTCAGTAAAAACACCCTTTAATGGCTCAATTGAAGTCAGCAATGACCAGAGATCCAGTCTGGGGCATTCTGATCCATATCTTTGATTATTATGGAATGCAGTCAAACCCAGAGGTTTTCTCAGGGAGGTTTGTTAGTATTTCAAAGATCAAGTAACAAGTCACCTGTATTGATCTTATGTCTTGCAAAGTGAAGCCAAAATATGATTGGGAATGGCAGGGTAAAAGGAATGCAGTATGAAAACCTGAAAAGGGTTATTGGAAAGAATTACAGGAATAGATAATGAGTCATTATATTGCATGAAGATATCCAACAGCTTTCAGACAAACTATAGTGTAAGAAGGTCATTACTTTAGCATATCACTGACTGGAAGTAGGCAGGATTACTTGTAATTCCAATGATGTTTTCTCCATTCACATCTGACCTAAATGTATAGAATGCCTACAGTGTGGAAACAGGTCCTTCAGCTGAACAAGTCCACACCAACCCACCAAAACGTATCCCACTCAAATCCATTCCCCTACCTTTACCCCCGACTAATTCACCTAACCTTCACATCCCAGAGCACAATGGGCAAATTAGCATGGCCAATTCACCTAACCTGCACATCTTTGAACTGTGAGAGGAAACTGGAGCATCCAGAGGAAACCCAAGCAGACTCGGGGGAATGTGCAAACTCCACGCAAACAGTTGCCATAGGCTGGAATCAAATCCAGGTCCCTAGCACCGTGAAGTAACAGTGCTAACCACTGAGCCATTGTGCCACCCCACAGCGTTAAATAAGCACAGAGATTGCAGTAAATGTTAGAGTAAATTTTAAGCATTTCTCATAGTATATGATACCATCTAAACCTCTCAATTCCGTTTCATTTCACACCAATTTGCAAATTGTTTGCTGAAATAGGCCAATTGGCCCATCAAGTCTGCCGCACTGTTCAGTAAGATTATGGATGATCACCAGTTTGTGTTCTGAATGCCACATTCCCACTTACCTTCAATCATCTTTGATTCCCCAGTGACTAGCAAGGACCTGTCTACCACTGTCTTAAAAATATTCATGGTTTCTGCTTCTTCAGCCTTCCAAAGTCACACAGTCCTCTCGGAGAACAAAAAAAATCTCTGCCTTAAAAATGCACATTCTAACTTTTAAACAATAGTTCTGGACTTACCCGCAAAAGGAAACATCCTTTCTCCATCTTTTCAAAACCATTGAGAATCTTATAACTTCAATCAAATCTCAATCATTCCAAGTATCAAAGGAAACCTACTATGAACCACCTTCAGTGTATTTATACCTTCCCTTAAGGACAGAGACCAAAACTGCACACAATACTATATTTGAGATGTGATCTAACCAATGCTTTGTATAGCTGAAGCATAATATCTTTCTTTTATGTTCAATTCCTCTTATAGTAAGGATACCATCCCAACAACCTTCTTAATCAAAAAACCGAAGGTCTTGATCATTTGGATCAATGTGCTGAGGAGTCATAGGATGGAGTTAATTTGGATAAATGCAAGGAATTGCATTTTTGTAAAACAAACAGGGGCAGGGCTTATATAATTAATTGTAGAGCCAAGGCAGTGTTGTAGAACTGTGAGACCTAGGGGTTCACGTACATAATTCTTTAAAATTGTGTAACAGGTTGACAGGGTGGTTAAGAAAGCATTTAGCGCACTTGCCGTCATTGCTCAGACCTTTGAGTTTAGATATTGGGACGTCATGTTGAGGTTGTGCAAAGGTGAGGCCTCTACTAGGGTACTGTGTACAGTTCTGGGATTGGAGGATTTGAGTTATAAAAATAAGCTGGATGGGCTGGGACATTATTTTTCACTGGAGACCTTAAAGAACTTTATAAAATCATGTGGGGCATAGATTAGGTGAATAGTAAGGGTGTTTACCCTCGGAGTGGGGGAAATTCAAAACTAGGGGACATATTTTTAAGATGGGAAGAGAAGCTTTAAAAAGGACAACTTTATTTATACGGAGTGGTTTATAGATTTGATTCAATTCCCTACAGTATGGAAACAGGCCATTTGGCACAATAAGTCCACAACAACTCTCTGAAGAGTAACCCACCCAGACCCATTCCCCTACCCTATATTTACCCCTGACTAATGCACCTAATACAATGGGCAATTTAGCATGGCCAATTCACCTGACCTGCACATCTTTGGATTATGGGAGGCAACCAGAGCACCCGGACAAAACCTGCACAGACACAGGGAGAATGTGCAAACACCAGGCAGATAATCACCTGAGGCGGGAATCAAACCCAGGGACTCCCTCATGCTGTGAGGCAGCAATGCTAATCACTGAGCCACTGTGCCATCCCTGCCACACTGTTCTTGTGTAGAATGAACTGCCTGAGGAAGTGGTGGATGCAGATCTAGTTACAATATTTAAAAGATAAGTACATGAATCGGAAAGCTTTGGAGCGATACAGGCTAAACCTAGGGAAATGGGACTAGTTTAGTTTGGGAACATGGTTGGCATGGACTAGTTGGGTGAAAGGGTCTGTTTCCATGCTGTATGTCTCTATCAGAACTGTGGATGCTGGAAATCAGAAACAAAACCGAAATTGCTGGAAAATCTCAGCAGGCCTGGCAGCATCTATGTAAAGGAATCAGACCTAACATTTTAGGCCCAGTGACCCTTCTTCAGAAATGATGGTTGCTAGAAAAAAGTTGCTTTTTAGGGGTGGGGGAGGGGATAATGAGTGGAGATAGAGCCAAACAGAGAGAAGAGCAGTTGGACAGACAAAGAAGTGGATAATGGTCAGCCTAAGAGAATGAATGGCTGCTAATGACTATTCGTGGCTAACAATTAGTCATGTGTAAGAGCAGACCATATGATAACAAAGCCTGGTGTGTGGGGGTTGAGGTAAGGGCATGGGAGAAGGTGCCCCAAGTCCTAACATTGTTGAACCTTCTTAATCACATGCTGTACTTGCATACTAACTTATTATGATACATACACTAGAACATGTAGATCCATCTGCACCTCAGAATTCTGCAATTAGTCTCTATTTAAATAATACATAATAATATTTAAGTAATAATTTTAATTCTTCTGACAAAGTCAACAAATTCACGTTTTCCCACTTTATACTCCATCTGGCAGATTTCTGCACTGCAACTATCTACGTGGGTCGACACCCTTGTTATATTATCTACACAATGTACTTTCCTACCTATCTTTGTGTCATCTGCAAATTTAGCTACCATGTCTTTGTTCCTCTCATCTAAGTCATTGAAATAATTCATAAAAAAGTTGAGAATCTGGCTCAGAGACTGTCGGACTCCACTTGTTACATCCTGCCAATCTGAAAAAGACCCATTTATGCATGCTGTTTCTTTTCTGCCAACCAGCTTCTATCCAGGCCAATATGTCACCTCCTATAATATGAATTTCCATTTGCACAATAGCCCTTTAAGTGGCACCATAAATAGCCTTCAATAACTATCAGGCAATCACAAATCTTACTAAATTTGTTCAAATTTAGGGCTACGGGGAGAATGCGGGTCAGTGGAGTTGAAATGCCCTTCAGCCATGATTGAATGGCGGAGTGGACTCGATGGGCCGAATGGCCTTACTTCCGCTCCTATGTCTTATGGTCTTAAAACAAAGCAAGAACAATCTTTTTAAAGGCAATCTGTACCAGGAACATTGAGTGTGCTGATAGTACTACACATCACAGCTCTTACGAAAAGGGATATCACAAAAACAGTATGTAAGATAGAATGCTTGATCCCTATATCTCTGTTGAACTAACTGATAGCAGTCAGAATGCTGCAGTAGTCAGTCACACTTCCAAGATAGGAGGAGAAAATCAGTCTGTTCACCCACTCTGGATTGCATCCACGGATCCCTGTTGAAGGTGTATGCATGTGTAGGTATTTGTGTATGCATGTGAGCATAGATGTATGTATGTACACATGTGCAGACAGTTGATATTGACAAGATTGAGCCCATGGTCCATTCTACTTTACTAGCCTGACATCACGGTAGACACATGACTAACTGATACTTGATTAAGATCCGATAGAGATATATACAATGAAAGATTTAATGAGTTCAGGACATAAAGGCACAGAAGGGGAAATTTTAGCAAACAAAATCAAATTTAAAAATTTGGAATAAGCAATGCCTAAAATCAGTTGCAATAGAATATTCTTGGGAAGTCTAGACAATATCGTAAACCACAGTGGGAAAGCTTCTATACCACACATGAATGTCCAATCTGGAATTAAACTTTTAGTTTCCCAGTCTCAAAATTAACACCCACTAACCCAATTCTTTATGTGTCTCCAAATAGACATGGCTAGTGCTAAATTCCAACACACACACATCCATGGGAGTAAATACATTCCAAAAAGCAGAAAGCTTAATTCTGTAATCACAATCCACTGATAGGAAATCTGATACAGGAAACTAACAAAATTTTCTGTTCAGTCATCAAAAAAGCCATCTTCAATGTTGATCTTTTTTAAAAATATAATATCGGAAAATGGGAACTTGTAAGTTATCAGCTTTTAGTTTGAATTCATAGACATTTCTTGTACTGTAAAGCACCACATTTTATTTAGAAGGAATGGTCTGATAGAATAAAGATCAAACACTTGCATCTGTTTGTTCTTTTTAAATGGAAACTGGCAAGTAGCCTGCCTCCTTCCCCTTCCATGCTACTAGCTAATGGGAATTATTGTATTGCCTTTGCAAATTTTTTCAGGCTTCTGATGTTTCGTTCCTAGACTTTTCTTTGTGCTGATGCTCCTGGCATCTGGTGAGACCTGAGTGCGAAACTGGAATCTAGGTTATATTTCCTGGTCCTTACATCAGAAAGGAAGTACAGTGGGTCCCACACTAACAAAGCACACTATAGTGACGAAATGTTCCGCCTTCGGAGAAACCACAAAGAGCTCATGTTAAAATTTCAAAGGTTAGCTAGAAATGCCAAAAGACCAAAGACCATATTCCTCACTTGCACAGTCAGCTTTTCTTTAAAAAAACATATTTTGCTTCTTTCAACGTTATATTAAAGTTCCTCTCCCCGTCAACTGCACCATTTCTGTCTGAGAGAGGGGCAGGCAGTTCATAAGATTGTACCATTTCAGTTGGAAGTTAAGAGGTGTACAAGAGTGCCATGGGTGATATGACCTTTCATCTTCCCTTCCTTTTTTAGAGAAAGCCTTTTGCTGCCCAGAACTTCCATATGTACATCTACGGACTAACCATATTTCAATGCTTAATTTTCCTTAATGTTTTGATGAATAAATATGCTTCACATAAAATAAAGGATAATTTTTATTTTCTTTGTTCTCTTTGAATACTCACATCAATGTTTTAAAATTAATGTTATTATTCTTTAGTATATGGTCCCTCATTTTGCTTTATAACGTATAAGTTCTGCCTCAGGCAACTGACTATGTGGAGTTTGCACATTCTCCCCGTGTCTGCGTGGATTTCCTCTGGGTGCTCCAGTTTCCTCCCACAGTCCAAAAATGTGCAGGTTAGGTGAATTGGCCATGCTAAATTGCCCGTAGTGTTAGGTGAAGGGGTAAATGTAGGGGAATTTGTTGCGCTTTGGCAGGTCGGTGTGGACTTGTTGGGCAGAAGGGTCTGTTTCCACACTGTAAGTAATCTAATCTAAACTAGATAGAGTAACAGGCACATTACTGAATGTATCATAAGCTTTCCTAGGGAGAATCTCAAGGCTGCAGAGTGGACAGTTCAGGAGGATTCGAATCCAGGTCAGGAAAGTCTAAGCTTTCCTTGATGCTCTGGAGTACTCCTACAAAATGAGAGCCTTGCCATTAATAAAAACAATAAGCAGTTTTTAAGAATGCCCAAAAGACTAGAAATGTTTAGTATCTTGTGTCTTCGATAAATAGACTTGATTATGTTGGAAATTATTTATTGTAGGGTAAAAAGAAAAGAAGGAAAAGAGAAAAACAGCAAGACTCTGATCCAGGTATGGAGATTTTTCATGTCATAACATGTGTTTGTTGTTCACCTATGACTGTGCATCTCATTCAACCGCAACATGAAATCATGGGATGAATCGCAGTATGCAGTATTGCCAAGCTATTGTATTAAGGATATTTCTTAAACTTTCATTTTATCAAACAAGTCAACCATTTCACTAATGTTTAAAGCCTTCATTAAAATAGCAGCCTGTAGAATTTCAGACCAATTTGCTAATGCATACCATAACTACACTACAGTAGACATAAAATGCATTTGCAGTAACATGCAGCAAATAGGAGTTTTCTACGGGTCCATCCAGTGCTAAAGAAGGGCAAGTATATTCTGAAATTATAAATCACTGAAGTTCATTTGAACTATTTGCCTATATTTTGAACCCATAAAAATGTGACAGACTTGAAATAAACTCCAAAGTGTTTGGGTTCTTTGTAAGATAATCATTACATGGTTTACATAGGAAGCTTTATTTTAAGGTTTTAACTTCTTGTGATCATTCTAGCAAGAATTGAAAGATGCATATGTCACTGTGTCAAAGGACAGTGGCTGCTCGGATCTGAGAGTGAGAAAGAGAATTGGTTATCACTATGTTGTAGCATCAACCCCTGCATTGATTTATTACAGAACTTTTGCTAGGGCACTCTGTGCTTTTGAAGGAGGCAGAGGGGAGCACAGAGAGAAACCTGAATGAAGAGGATTTCACATCTTATTGAAGCTCACCTTTCAAAAATGGAAGGGGATTCAGCTGAGCTTAATTGCATCCGTACAGTCTTTACCACTTAATTTTCACTCTATGTTCTACCCAAGGAAAAGTGAAAATCCGACTCGCCCAGCCCCATAAATATCTGGATAACTTTTCTTCCTGTTTGAAAATGCAAATAAGCCAGAAGGGCTGTGTATCATCTCCATCATGATAAAACATTTCAAGATGATTTAAGTTTTTCGGTGGTGCATCTTTGACAAAAGGGCTCATCATGAATGTTCACTTAACTTGTCCTTTAACACAGAAATATTCAGTGTCTTTGTATTTGATTACTATATACCCTAAGGACTAAATTTGAGTGTCTTCTATAATTCCCTGTTTTAGAATATTTTAGATTTATTTGGTATATGTAACTTGAGAGGATGCCATTTGCAAACAGTTTTATTTGTTGGTCAGTGAGGGGCGTGGTGGGAGTAATCTTCTGAAAATTATAAGCAGAGCTTGTTCAGAAATCCTGTGGGTTCTTTCATGAACAGTAAAAGTATTACAATGTACCTTGAAACAAACTTTTCAGACAGAAAACCAAAATTGAAAAAGAGACTCTGCCTCTAAAATGAAAGAAGAAAGCTTTAAAAAGCACCTATGGTGCTGACACTTCTCACAATGTTAAACCTTGCACAGGCGAACACAGGACGAACAGTCCCACAGTTAGAGACAGGCACACACAAACAAACAGGCATAACACAAACTGCAAACAGTCAACCATGCAATACGCACAAAGAAGCAGTAGTAGACACGCCAACGTTAAGGGCATTTAAATGGTAATTGGATAAACATATGGATGAGAATGGAATAGTGTAGGTTGGATGGGCTTCAGATTGGCTTCACAAGTCAGTGCAACATCGAGGGCCAAAGGGCCTGTACTGCGCTGTAATGTTTTAAGTTCTGTGTTCTGTGTGTGGAAGGAGGACTTTAACCTTTTGATCCAACACAGTCAGTTAGGGTGGGTGTTAGCTGATGAAAGGGAGACCCCCGGTAGGGTGTAAGAAACTCGGACATTGCAGCTCCCCTTCACCCTTGCATGTGATATCACTGATGGGTTTGTGAGTTGGATTTCAGCCATAGCTCCCAGTCAGATGAGAAATACAGGACCAGATAAATCAGAGCTCGGATTGATGGGGGATAGTGGGAGGTTTCTGTCCACATGGGATGGAAGAGGGAAGGTGAGAGACCTAATGGAGATTGTGAGACAGACTCCTCAGTAAGGTTCCAGGAGCAGGTTCAGAAGGTTAGGTGGGGTGTAGGTTCAGATCGCAAATGTTTTATGATGCAGGTATGCTATATCAAGTGGTAAGGAAAAAGGTGCTACCTCCTTGATCCAGCGAACTTTCTCTCCCTGTGGCAGCTGGATTTCCCAAGGGTCAGGAACCCAGCAGAGCAGAGTTAGTTTCAATATGAAACATAAAAATGAGGCACATAGCTTCAGCAACCCAAGGACGCCTACTTTTTGAAATGAATATATCCCCATGGATTCATGAACAAGAATATTTACAGCCAAAGGGTCGCTAAAGCACAAGTATACACATACAGGCAAGTCCACAGAAAATGGAAGGAACAGGGACAAATAATAGCAAATACACACTGTTAGAAAGAAAAATCAATCCTGCTGTTAAGCCTCTCTCCAAAAATGAAGGAAGGTCTTCATGATGAAAATACTCTCATCAATAAAAAGCAAGCATCACTCACATATTTAATTCGGACTTTTAAGATAATATTACCCAGTTCTCCGAAATCATTGATCGAACTTTGATGGCCAGGATTTGATGAATATAGAAAATGACACTTCAAAAAGAAGCAAGGTTGTTGCTCGGCTTCTTTGGTATTTGTGGTTTGGCTCATATTGCTATTTTATTTTGTTTTTAGTCTTACTAAACATTTCCATTTATAGAATTAGGCTGCATGTGCAATTTTTCCAGTTAGAATGAACTGCATGCGCAAGCTGTTCTTTCCTTCAGAGATGGTTTAAAACATGAAAAATCCTAATAAGGTGGCCATGTAGTCTGAAGTACATATAATTACGATAAAATAGGAAAAGAAAAGGTGTACAGGAAGATTTTAAAAACACTGTCACTGTTCTTCCAAGTATACCACAGACAATTCTGCAGCTGTCATTTTGAATGGGTTTCAGGGAATACCTTAAAAATAAGGGTCTCCCATTTAAGGTGAAGAGGATTCTTTTTCTCTCAGACAATCATTAGTCTTTGGAAATTCTTTTCCACAGTGGAGGCTAGTCATCGAGTATATTCAAGGCTGAGTCAGACAATTCTTTTAATGACGAGGGAGTGTTGTTATAAAGAGCAGGCAGGAAAGTGGATTTAAGGACACAGTCAGATCAGACTTGACCTTGTTGAATGGTGAAGCAGGTTAACGGAGTCGAATGGCCTATTCTTCTGCTTACTTATGATTTTATCAACCACTAATAGAATTAATGAGAAATCAGAATGTCACGGGTGTTAGAAGGATTGGTAAAGCGTTAATATTGTCAGCGGGCTACATTCACATTTTGAATAATGAAAGACATTACTTTTTTTCTGGAAGAATCCGTTTACAAGAAATAGAACTCAATTTTGTTAGCATTACTTCTTCATTCCAATTTTGCCCTTTTGTCAAAAAATGACATTACATTACATCTCACTCAAGTGGCAGTTCTTTATGTTAACCTGCTTTGTTTCAGATCATACGAACATGTGTATCTCAGTCTGACCACTCCCTGTCTGATGTTCAAATCTATTTATTTTCCAAGAAGCAATTAATCTAGACAGTGCAGCCAAGTTTATTCCTTTCATTCATTGCCCAACAAGTTGTACCACTCTTCCTGCCCAAGATTGGCAAGCTAGCTATCAAACCTGAGATATTCCTACATTGTATGGGTCAGTGCCTGCCAGACATTTACACACTGAAGCACCAAGACACATATCGATTTAACAATTTCTCATGACAGTCGGGAGGTGGCCAGCTTTGAAGGGTTAGTTTCAGCTTTGAGTGATTTCCTTCATTCTAGCAAAACTCTGCTTTATCTGAATACTGTAGCATCCTCTCTGCAAACATGGAGGTTTTTTGCTTTCCTCTTTTTTTTAATATTAATTTCATAACACCTTTTGTGTTTGTTTAATTCAGCATCTTTATATGTAGTAAAAAGCACATGCACTCTGCTTAATAAGTAAAATGTTTGCCTTACTAAAACAACCTTCAAATTGACTCTGTTGTGTCAAATAACTTTGTTCAATTATTGTAACAGTTGCTATAACATCTATTGCTTTTCTTTGCTTTTTTTTCTATCATTTTTCATGCCTTCCTTGCCCATCCTTGCCACATGTTCTGCTTTTTTTTTGTTTCTTTTTGTTTTATTTGTTCAGATCCAAGCTCTCCTAAGAAATGCCGGGCACGCTTTGGCCTTGACCAACGGACAGACTGGTGCGGCCCTTGCAGGTGTGTATTTTGTTGCCTAACACTCTGCTTTAGCCATTCTTCTTGCCAGGTGCCTCTTCTTTCAGATTTGCAAGACCTGCAGATAAAGCACAGCCGATATCAAATCGAATGCAAATATTTCAGAGGCAGTATTACATTGTGTTGGGCACAATGATAAGCTCACCTGTCTTTTAACTTTGCTGCACCACTTCAAGGCATTTTAAGCAAATTACATTCAAGACAGACGAGCTAAGAACCACAATACCACAGAACTCTGCCACCATCTTGATTTTGTGGCCATACTATTGTATATTATTTCAATTCACCTTTCAAAAAGTGTTGTGCCAGGTACCTTCTTTAGGGCAGAGTCTCTTGTTCAAACAAATTAATAGTTTTGAGAAACAGTCTAAAAGGGCCTGCAACATATGAAAAAGCAATGCAATCTCTTTGAAGCCCATATTCTCTCTCCTGGTTGAATATTCTGTGTGGAGCTGCGGTTGCTTCTCTGGCTGACCTGGATTGCATACTAACTCCATTTCTTTTAAAAATTGTGTTCCTCTATTGTTGTTTTTGTTTACTTCACACTAACAGATTCAAACACCGCAATGATGTGTCGCCCATTGTTCGAACTTGATCTGCAATAGATGCGGTGCCTCCTCTGCAGGTACCCATAATTACTCTATCTTTAACGGGCTTGACATTTTTTTATAATAACAATTTTTTGACAAAACTTCTCTTACCTGTTCTGTAGAGGCTTCATCGAAGAAGGTCACCTTTATGGAGACAGCATTTGGCACACAATTTTCTTGTTTAAGTGGGAGAAGTGATGTAAGTTAGAAGAGATCCATCCATGTCAATTCCATCATGGTGACATTGTGCTCAAATGCTAACTCGATATTGATAACAAATTAGGTCACAGGACCTATTCTTGCAAACAAGTAGGAAAGAAAAGGGTTTGCCAAAGAAGTTCTCATGATGATGACCTTCCTTCAATGTAATTGTTCACAGTCTCACCATGGACTCAGATGGCACTGTTTAGGAGTGGTGTGAAGATGGAAGGGAAAATGGACCATTTTAAATAAATTAACAAATTTATAGGACTAGATCTAGAAGGTAGGAGCTTAACACGTGAGGAATGTATTTAACACCCATTTAAAAAAAACCTGTTCATATAAATACAATTCTCTCTTCACGGAAATTTACTGGAGCTTCAGTAAAATAGGAAAAGCAATTGCGTTTTTTTGTGGAAGGATAGCATGCTATTCATCGTATTCATTCTTTTCATCTCAGGTAGCAATGGCACCTTTCTGCTCTTTCATTTCCATTCCAGGAGAAACATTTTATGTTAAGTAGTCAGGCATTGTTACTGCTCTCCTTATGATATGACAGTTAAAAATATATTCAACAGCTGTGTAACTGTCTAGGTGTCTATGAATGATTATTGTCAGGTTTTTTCTGGTTAAGTTTAAGTGAGCAGGGAACATCACACATTATGTGCTGCAAACCTTTGCTGACTCCAGTGGCATGTTTTGGTGCGCAAATAAAAATCTTGTGTTTTTTGGGATGAAATCCAATTTTCCTTCAGATTCAAGACTCCACACCATTTTCCTTGGCATTTTCTGCAAATCAGAAATGCTTAGTGTGCAAAACACACACGTGTTCCTCCCAAGCAGTCTCCACCTAGGTCAGGTTTCCCCTTATAAATGGAGAACAAAAATTGGATTTCCTCATGCACAGAATGATCTTCAGCAAGCGTTAGGTCTTGAAAGTCCATTAATAGCACAACAGATTTGACAGTTTGTGATGAAAATGGTAAGACTGGGGAAGAGTCTGGACATTCAAAAAGGTAAGTGTAAAAGTTTTAGACACTTTCAAATGTCACTATAAGGTGCTGTATTGTAAATGAGTTGTAATGCAGAGATACATTGTCAGAGTGTGTCGTACAAAGGTAAATTTACCCTTACCTTGAACACTATTGTGCAATTGTTTACATGGATTATAGTGAGTTTCCAATTGAGATAGTGCCATAATATAAAACTTTTTTAAAAATATCCTTTGCTATCAAGCTTTTATGATCTGATTTGATTGGACTGTTCTGGCTGTTTTAAAAAATATGCCTGTTTATGAAGGTAGGAAACAAAAGGTTTAAAACTGCTCTCTTCCATTGATGGCACAGGGGAATCCGAGGAGGCACAAGGTGGTATGAAGTTTGTGAGCAGATTAGGAGAATGTGAGGTGGTGCAAGAAATTTTGAGATGGTATGGATTGACATGGGTGAATTGAGTGAGATTTAGGGGTCTCTGTATAATGCTGGGAGCAGTGCTGCTAGGTTGATGTGCTGCTACAGCACTCCTTTGCATTCACATTGTAAAGCATTGTACTTTTGCTCACAATATGCACTTCACATCCAACCCCTGGGTGAAAGAGACATGGATTAATTGAGCATTGAACTATGAAGATGCACCGGTTGGATTTTCTCAAGCTCAGATGAAAATTCAGCCCTAAATTTCCACAACATCAATGATCATTTGCGATGACTGTGGTACAATGTGTGGCCACATACATGTCCAGCCTTTTAAAGCCTGTTCTACTATTGAATTGAAACCTGACTTCTCTGTGCATTAATTATATTTATCTTTTAATCTTAGGCTAACATAGTTTGGGAGAAGAAAATTCCATATTTTCTCTAACTTTGGTGAAAAATTATTCCCTGATTTCAATGATCAAGTCTCCTCTGCTGGCCAGGGAAGAGAATTCTACTATCAGTTGACCCTCTGAGAGAAACAAAACACCTTATCTCCTTATCTCAGTCTTAAATGGGAAACCCTTGAATTTCTCCCTCACCTGTCTAGACTCCCTGAAAAGGGGAAAAAAGTCATCTCAGCATCCAACTTGCCAAGTTTCCTCAGGATCTTATATATTTCTTCATAACTTCCTTCATAAGATAACCTCTTCATTCCAGCAATCTACTCAGAACTGCTTCTATTGCAATTACATTCTTTCTTAGGCGGGGAGACCAAAACTTTACACAATATTTAATGCAATCTCACCAAAGCACTACACAGCTGCAGCAAAGTCTCCCTATTTTAATACTGTATTCCCCTTACAGTAAATAGCAAAATTCCATTTGCCTTCCTAATCAGTAGCAATATCTGCATAGTAACTTTATGATTCATATACCAGGACACCCAGATAACTCTGTACATTGAGTTCGAAAGCATCTCTCTATTCAAATGTACGTATGTAACTTTTCCAGCTGTCAAAGTGGATAATTGCACATTTTCTCTTATACTGTTTCTGCCAAACCTTTGCCCACTCAATTAGCCTATCTAAATCCCTTAGTAGACCTTTTTATGTACTGTTGACATGTTATTTTCCTATCTATCTTTATTGTCATCAACAAATTTACATTCAGTCCCTTCAACCAAGATATTGATGTAGATTGTAAGTAGTTGAGGCTCCATCATTAATGCCTGTGGTATTCCTCTGGTAGCACAGAAACATAGAAAAATAGAAAAGGGGTAGGCTATTCAGCCCTTCGAGCTTGTTCTGTCATTCAATATGATCATGGCTGATCATAAATCTCTAATGCTGAATGAATTGTATCCTGTTAAAGAAAGCCAGGTAGGAAAACACGGATGCTCTGAGGATCATTTTCCAATCCTCACTCAATGCAGGTAAGGCACCAGAAGATTGGAGGTCTGCAAACATTGTACCCCATGCAGAGAGGATGCAAATGATAGGTCATATGATTATAGGCTATATGATATAGGTCTGTCTACCTTACCTATGGTAAGGTAAGAGAATCAATATTAATAGGATCAACTCTTTCTTGAAAAGGCATGGATTAATCAGGGTTTGTCAGCATGGTTTTGTTAAATGAGGTTTGCATCATACTAATTTGCAGTGTTTGAGGCAGGAACAAGAAGGATTGATAAAGGTATTGCAGTGGACTTTGCATGAATTTTAATAAGATATTTGATAGGGTGCCGCATAGCATACTGGTCAGAAAAAATAAAGCCCATTGGATACAGGAGCATATGGGTGGTTGGGTTTAAAATTAGCTACGTGACAGGAAATAAAAGGGTAATGGTCAACCTACACTTTTGTGAAATGAAAATGGTTCCCATAGGTGTTCCACAGCACTTGGCATTATGTCCCTACTGTTACTGGTGTATATTAATTACACAGATCCAAATGTGGGAGGCAAAATTGGGAAATCCCCAGTCTTCACATTGGAAAAGAGCAATGTTAGTGAGAATACTGAGATACAGGCTACTAAATTAGATGGGATTGTGGTGGACAAAGAGGAGGTTTTAGCGATTTTGGAAGATCTGAAAATAGATAAGACCCCTGGGCCAGATGGGATTTATCCTGGGATTCTCTGGGAAACCAGGGAGGAGATTGCAGAGCCTTTGGTTTTGATTTTTATGTCATCATTGCTGACAGGAGTAGTGCCAGAAGACTGAAGGGTAGCAAATGTTGTTCCTTGTTCAAAAAGGGGAGTCGGGACAACCCTGGTAATTATAGGCCAGTGAGCCTCACTTCGGTTGTGGGTAAGGTATTGGAAAGGGTTATAAGAGATAGAATTTGTAATCATCTGGAAAGGAATAATTTGATTAGGGATAGTCAACACAGTTTTATGAGGGGTAGGTTGTGCCTAACTAACCTTATTGAGTTCTTCAAGAAGGTAACAAAACAGATGTTACCTGTAAAGCGGTTGATGTGGTCTATATGAACTTTAATAAGGCATTTCATAAGGTCCACACAGTAGGCTATTCCACAAAAAACGGAGTTTTGGGATTGAAGGTGATTTAGTGGTTTGGATCAGAAATTGGCTAGCTGAAATAAGACAGAAGTTGGTAGTTGATGGGAAATGTTCATCCTAGAGCTCCGTTACCAGTGGTGTGCTGCAAGGATCTGTTTTGGGGCCATTGCTGTTTGTCATTTTTATAAATGATCTGGATGTGGGCGTAGAAGGATGGGTTAGTAAATTTGCGGATGATATTAAGGTAGGCAGAATTGTGGATAGTGCCAAAGGATGTTGTGGGTTATAGAGGGCCATAGATAAGATGCAGAGCTGGGCTGAGAAGTGGTAGATATAGTTTAATGCGGAAAAGTGTGAGGTAGTTCACTTTGGTAGAAGTAACAGGAATGCAGAGTACTGGGCTAATGGTAAAATTCTTGGCAGTGTAGTTGAATAGAGAGATCTCAGTATCTAGTTGCCACCCACATTGCTGGGTTGTTAAGAAGGCATTAGGTGTGTTGCCATTTATTGGTAGGAGGATTGAGTTTTGGAGCACGAGATCATGCTTCAGCTGTACAAGACACTGGTAAGGCCGCACCTGGAGTATTGTGTACAGTTCTTGTCACCACATTACAGGAAGCATGTGGAAGCTTTGGAAAGGGTTCAGAGGTGATTTATTAGGAAATTGCCTGGTATGGAAGGAAGGTCTTACGAGGAAAGGCTGAGGGAACTGAAGCTGTTTTCACTGGAGAGAAGAAGGTTGAGAGGTGACTTAATCGAGACGTATAAGATAATCAGAGGGTTAGATAGGATGGACGGTGAGAGCCTTTTTCCTCAGATGGTGAAGGCTAACACAAGGGGATATAGCTTTAAATTGTGGGGTGATAGATTTAGGACAGATATCAGGGGTAGCTTCTTTATACAGAGAATAATAGGGGCATGGAACGGCCTGCCTGCAACAGTAGTAGACTCGCCGATGTTAAAGGCATTTAAATGGGAATTAGACATAGATGTGGATAATAATGGAACGGTGTAGGTTAGATGGGCATCAGATTAATATCACAGCTGGTGCGACATCAAGGGCCGAACGGCCTGTACTGCACTGTAACGTTCTATGTTCTATGACACAAAATTAGTCAGTTAGTTGATGGTGAAGAGGATGACTGCTAGTTACATGATGAGATCGTGTTGATTGAATGAGTGGAACAGTGGTAAATGGATTTCAATCTGGAGAAGTACAAGGTTTATGCATGTGGGGAAAAGCAAACAAAGCAAAAGAATACACAATAAACAGGAGGATATTAAGAGGGTTAGAGGGGGGTGAGAAATCTTGAAGTGCACATCCACAGGTCTCTGAAGGTAGCAGATAGGTAAATAAAGGTCATTAAATGAGCATATGGGATTCTTTCCTTCATTAGATAAAGTATTGAATACAAAAGATGTAATGCTGGAACTATATAAGATACTGGTTAAGCCATGGCTGAAAATTTGTGTACAATTCTGGTCATCACAATACAGGAAGGACATAATTGCTCTAGAGACACAATGGAGGACATTTACAGGAAAGTTACCAACGTTTAAAACTTGCAGTGTTGAGGAACGATTGGAGAGGCTGGGGTAGCTTTCCTTAGAACAGTGGAGGCGGAAGAGTGACCTAATTGAGATGTACAAATGAGGGGCTTGCGTAAGATAGATGGGGAAGACTAGTTTTTCCTAGTAGCAAGGTACATTACCAGGGGGCACTGATTTAAAATTATTAGTTGAAGAATTAGAGGAGGTGTGAAGGAAAAGCTTTTTCACCCAGAAGGTGGTTGGTGTCTGGAATTCAGTGCCCAGTTTGGCAGTAAAAGTGAAAACCTGTAGCTCATTTAAAAGGAACCAAATCTGCACCCCACAACATCACCCCAACCCCACCTCAAGGACTTCCCCTCACTCCCAGGATCCTTGTCATGCTTCCTGCATGGCGAACCCCCTGCCTACCAATTCCAGCAGCAGCATGATGAGGCCCCCAAGTGGTCATTACAATGAATTGCCCATGTACGGCCCTCAATTGGAAATGGAGTGGGAAGGTTGTCCATGGATCTTCATGCCACAGAGTTAATCAGGGTGGAGGTGGGAAGTTGGCAATCACCAGATTAAAGATTCTCCAACTACCAAACTTGACACGGGGGAGGGTATTAAATTCCACCTCTTTAGAAATGTGATATGATTTAGTATCATTTCAGAAGAAAACAGCTGCAAGCCTAACTACAGCAGGGTTACCGTGACATTGTAAAGTGATTTGAGAGGGAAATAATGACAGTAGACAAAAGACCAGGAAGAAGCAACATTTATGATCTGATTATTGTGAAGTTGTCAAAGCTCAGGAAGCAAGGATAGGCTATGTAATCAGCATTATTGTCTTTGTATTAGGGGAATCAAAATCATATATAAGATTCCGATTCCTGATCACTATATAATGGTTCTCTTGGAATGAAATAAATGAAAAGTGTGCAGCCTATTAACATTCATTGCTTCAGAAACTACGCTTCCTGCTGGCTTAAAATTTTTTTAAAACTGCACATAAATATCTAACAATTTCTGTAGTGTGCATTCCCCTTTCCCAGTGGCAGTTTAAATCTGGCATCAAGTCAAGGGATCTCCAAGTATTCAGCTGCAATGATGTCGCTTAGCAAGAGTAAGCAGCCAGTCAAGTCAAAATCTTCTCACTAACAACTAAGCAGGAAGTTAAAAGCACCAAATTGCTTTTCAAGTTTCAGACTGTGAGATAAAGTATGATTGGATTAACATAAAAGTTAAACTAAAGTTAAACAAACTTTATAAAAATGATTATTAAATCATTTGAAAAAAATGGTCAACTTCCGACATATAATATTAGCTTTTCCGAGCCAGTGAGTTTGTCAGTAATTATGAACTTTGTGCACTTTCAGCATTGAGTTACCCTTCAATCAACAATGGGTAATTTTTTTTCCAAGACCTAGTTCATTGATAATGAGAGTTTTCACCAGTTCAAAGATTTCCCATTGATAGCAATTAACAACGCATCCTTTGGAAGAACATAGAATCATTGATAGCAACCTTTCTATATCTGCGTCATTCCATTTTCGCAGGCTCCAAACGTTTCTGTCAGTTTCATGGGGAGTAATTGGCAAATACGAGCTGTTTTTACCCCGTGATCATGTTAAATATTGGATCTTAATTGGATCAAATGCCCAAACAAGCCTTTTTGTTTTACAATGAACAATCGCTATGTTCAAGACAACCAGAAATGCACAGTTTAGACAACATTCAAAGACACTTATTTCAAAAAGGATGTATTATTCTGATCATCTTATTAGATTACTTATTTGTGTACACAACAAGTATTGCAGATTTTATTGACTTAAGCATATTTACTGAGTCAAAAGTCACAATTGAAAATGTAGTCACTGGGAGTAACCAGCTTTAGACTAACAATATACCCTTCCACTTGGTTATATGCAAAAGTTCTTGCATTCAGTCCAGGGATCCCAGCATAGTTAGTCAATTTCAAAAGGGACTTGGGCACAGTCAGTCAGCCACTTGAGGTGGTCAAGGTCAGGGGGTTCATACCATACCATTCCATTCTGGAGAGGAGGCCACATAAATCCTGCAGACGCAGTACAATCAATCATGGTAAATTAGTCAAGCATCTGCAGAGATCAGTCATGGGTCTGGGCAGTCAAGTCAGGCTGTCGTTTCATGTCATTGTGCCACAGTCAGTCCTGGGTTTAGAAGGAGCCACTACTGTGGTAGGGATATTGGGAAATTAAGTCTCTGGATTGAAAGCATCATGATGGGATACAGAGGGGAATAACTGTGCAGGGAGGAAACTCAATGTATAAGGCAGGGAGATTAAAGTGGACATGGGCTACTGTGGGAAGGATTATCACCGATGGTCACAAGCAACCCAGTTTTGATGGGTGCACAGTGTGGCATAATGGTTGGCATGACTAAGCTCTGGGGGGAGAAAGCAACACTCCCTTAGAGAGGGTTCTGAAACAGGATGAGGCTAAAGCCAGGCTACCTGAGTAGCTTGGTTCTTAAATATCAATATATTTACAAAAGTGAACTTGTATTTGCAATGAAGTGTCAGCTGTGCCACTAATGTGTCCTGAGAAGTATTCCTTTTTAGCTCCCCTCCCACTATGTGCACAGTGAAGGACAACTGCTGGCTCGAAGCCTTGGCCAGGTATATAGCCGTGCTTTAAAAATGGCTTCAGTGCAAGAATTCTGGGAGATCGCAGCAGTGGCAAGTACTTCCACATGCACCAAGAGGGAACTTAGGATGAGCAGGGGGATATAGAGGAGTGGTTCGTACGTAATGAGGCAAGTTTCAGAGAATAACGTGAGAAATCTTGCTAAGGCTCACAGAAAGAAACCTTGGTGAAACTTGTCCAAAATTAACACTGAGCCGATTTCTGGTAAAATTCAGCTTTATACATTTTACGTAGAATATATTTAATCCCGCTTCTTTAAGAATAATTGTTTAATAAGTGTTCATCATAGAATCATAGAATCCCAACAGTGTGGAAACAGGCCATTTGGCCCAACAAATCCACACTGACCTTAGACCATAAGACCATAAGACATAGGAGTGGAAGTAAGGCCATTCGGCCCATCAAGTCCACTCCGCCATTCAATCATGGCTGATGCGCATTTCAGCTCCACTTACCAGCGTTCTCCCCGTAGCCCTTAATTCCTCGAGACAACAAGAATCTATCAATCTCGGCCTTGAAGACATTTAGCGTCCTGGCTTCCACTGCACTCGGTGGCAATGAATTCCACAGGCCCACCACTCTCTGGCTGAAGAAATGCCTCCGCATTTCTGTTCTAAAATGACCCCCTCTAATTCTAAGGCTGTGTCCACGGGTCCTAGTCTCCTCGTTTAACTGAAACAATTTCCTAGCATCCACCTTTTCCAAGCCATGTATTATTTTGTACGTCTCTATTAAGTCTCCCCTTAATCTTCTAAACTCCAACGAATACAATCCCAGTATCCTCAGCCGTTCCTTATATGTTAGACCTGTCATTCCAGGGATCATCCGTGTGAATCTCCGCTGGACACGTTCCAGTGCCAGTATGTCCTTCCTGAGGTGTGGGGACCAAAACTGGACACAGTACTCCAAATGGGGCCTAACCAGAGCTTTATAAAGTCTTAGTAGTACATCTCTGCTTTTATATTCCAACCCTCTTGAGATAAGAGACAACATTGCATTCGCTTTCTTAATCACAAGATACCTTGCGAAGAGTATCACACGCAGACCCATTCACCTACCCTATTACTCTACATTTCCCCTGACTAATGCATCCAACCTATACATCTCTGAACACTATGAGCAATTTAGCATGGCCAATTCACCTAACCTGCACATCTTTGGACTGTGGGAGCACCTGGAGGAAACCCACGCAGACACGGGGCGAATGTACAAATTCCACACAGACAGTGGTCTGAGCCTGGAATCAAACCAGGGTCCTTGACAGCAGTGCTAATCACTGAGCCACCTAATACATAAATAGAACAACACAGCACCGCTTCTGGGTAATTTGGTACAATTCATTTCAACTGAAAACCAACATTTGAAATGTATCACTCCCATTTGCTGTGCAATCCATTTGAATTATTTCATTTGATTGTAACAACAATAATAACTTTCATTTATGTAGCCCCTTTAAGATAATAAAATTTCCCAAGATGCATCATATGAACATTATAAAACAAAGTCTGCCACCGAGCTATCCTGAGGCGATATTAGATTAGATGACCAAAATTCTGGCCTAAGAAATGTGTTTTAAGGAGAGTTTTAAAGTAGAAAGTGAAGTAGAGTGAAAGAGAATAAATAAGGAAGATACGCTAAAGCTTGGGCTTGGGCATGCCACCGGTAGTGGAATTATTAAAATGACCAGAATTAGAGGAATACAGATATTTTGCAGGGTTGTGGACTTGGAGGAGATTAGAGAGATAGGAAAGGGCTAAGTCATGGAAGAATTTGCAAATCAGAATGACAATTTTAAAGTAAACAAGTTGCTTGACCAGGAGCCGACATAGAGTTGATTGGGGAAAAAGGACAAATTAAGACAAGGGCAGCAGTACCATCGGATAACCTCAAGTTATGGAGAGGGAATTTGGGAGACCAGTCAGGAGCACACAGGAATGGTCATGACTACAGTAAGAAAAGCATGAATGATGGCTACTGTAGCAGAAGAGTTAGGACAGGGACTACGTCAAAGTTACAAAAATGGAAGGGTGCTTTGCTGATGTCTGGAAATGAAGTCAGAAGCTCAACACAAGGTCAAATGTGACACTAAATTTTACACAGACAGGCTTTTGTTTGCATGCTATTTTATTAGATTAGTTTTATGGTTTACCATTCCCCCCCATAACCACCCCCACCCTTGATGGCTTTTATTCATTCATTTTCCCAATTTCTCAATTTTTTTGCCTAAGTCATGATGTTGATCTTATAAATTAATGCAGTTTCTGATAATCTTGAAGAAATTGTTCTTCTTGAAAAGTGAACCCAGATGATGAATGTTGATGGATCATTCAATCATAAGAGAGAATCTCAGACTAGTTCGAGCCCTTCCTCCATAATTGACACTTTCCAGTTAAGACCACACATTAGTGATCAGAAATGTCACTCCTGACATTTCCTTCTTTCATCCAGACATACTGAGGCCAGTCGTCCTACTTCAGCTCTACCAATAAACCAGCCAAACTCCACAAACCCAACATTAATCAGGGCTTGAACCTCATCTGTCTTGTTGGTACGGCATGGTACCAAAGTTCTGTGGTACATTTACCCACTTAGCCATCATAATTCATACACATATATTTTACATTGAGCTAATTGTGTGTTACCTTTCATGCTTAGCAACTTCTTTTTAATTGCCAGACATTGTATAATGTTTGATGGTTCCTAGCAGTAATAAATCATAACAACTATAATAACTTACAGCCATAGTAAGGTTTTGGTAGAGTCATAAGGATTCTGGAGCTCAGTAGACATGTTAGGTGTCATGGCCAGGAACTCAGCCTTCAGCAGAACTCTGTGCTTTTGTATTAACTCATTTCTGTAAAATCATATATAAAGTCCCTAATTGCTAACCACTGTGGTGGCTAAAATATAGTGAAGTGTAGTGTTGCATCTACTTTAGATATATTAATTGTGAAAGTGTTGTATCTTAGAAAATCATTTCAAATGTTATTTCAGAATGAGCATGATGGTAAGTACAGTAGTTACTTGTGTAACTGCCTAGGAATTTATTTCCCACTTTCAAATGTATGTCTCTTTGTTTGAAATCAAACTATGTTGAGGTATAGTGTTTCTTTTTGCCTCTTATAGCTGGGCTGAAAGCCAGCCTTTGTACTTGGGAATGAATGTTCTCATTCTCAGCTGGCTACAAATGGCCTGTGCTGATTTTGAGGTTGTTACAGTCCAATTTCTACTAGCATGAGGCTACACCACAAAATCTGCTCTTAACTGTGGAGAAACGGGCATGACATTGTCAGATTTAATCAGTTAAGCTGTACTTGGTTTCTGGAAGGACAGGGCATAAAGGGTAAACTGATACTTACTTTCTGGTTCAGTCCTTTCTTATGTTTTGAAGTATGGCTGGTATGACAAATAAAACATCACGCTGTTACTGTGAGAGGTAAGCTTTCAGCATCGTGATTATGACATATTGTTGACACATATGCCTTGAAATTATGAAATACAAACCCAAGATTAATTTTAATGGCTGCAGAGTCTGAAATGCTACAGTTTTGGTGTACTGATACATTTTATCATAAGTAAATCCTATGCTGGCAGTTTAGCCTCTTAGTTTTGGTGTCTAAACAATCACAAAACAACCTTAGGGTTTCCTGCTGGTACCATTGATAGAGTGAAAAATCTGTTCTATTCTGAGCATTGACATATCTTACAAAATGCAAGTCTCCAAAAAATGAAATTGAAATCATAGCAAACATTTTCAAATTTTTAAAAGATTTTATGATGGATTTTTAAAATCACTGTCAACCACTTATTAACTATTACTTTTTGAGAAGTTTTAACCAGAAAATCTGTTGGGAGAAAATGTGATCTTCTATTACTGTGCACTATGATAGAGCACAGGTAAAGAAAAATCAATAAAAATGCTGAGGAGTGACCATTATATGTTCTTACCAAACATCAGAACTTTAACATGTAACAGTAACTTGGTGAGATAGATAGATTTCTCACAGAATTCCCAACGATTGGATTCCTTTTGAATCTCAGAGACTGTCATTTTCAAGAGGAATCAAGATAGGAAAAATGGTGTGGTAAATCAGTTTGCAAAAACTGCCTTGTGAAACCTTCCATTGGCTGGTTTCAAAATAGCATTGTTGAAAGCCGACAATCACGTGTCCTACATGCATATCTGTAGTGTTAGAAGAGATATCTGATTTAAAAATCATTGCCTTGATCAGTTAAAACTCTGTCCTTTTGTCATTAATACCATTCTTGAGTTCACATTTCAAAATGCTATTTTATTAATCCCAAGTTCCATACTTTTTGTCATTATTTTGAAATCTAATGTAACACAATCATATAATCTTTTGTCAATAGCCACTTTTTCCATTTTGGGTCTCAGCTACGTACTACACCAATACCAGACTTTTAGAAGGTAACCTAAATTCTCTTGATACTAATTCAGCCTCAAACCAAACAACAGGAAGTTCTTGAGAACAAAATTGAATGACTCTTTATTCATTTTTCCTCCCCCATAAAATAGCGTCTTATCTGAATGGAGTGGCTGGTATTCGGAAGTCACGATTTGAGAAAATTGTAGAAAAATATTTGTAACACAAATTGTTGTGGCACCAATGATTTATTAATAAACTTTTATGCTGTCTTATGTCATTGCTTCTTCAATGGACAGGTAAATCTAAGTCATGAAAAGTCAATATTAATTTGCTATTTAAAGATAAAAATATTTATAAGTTATTTACATGCAACTCTTTCACTGTCCTTAGGAAGAAAAAGAAGTGCATTCGATACTTACAAGGAGAAGCCAGGTGCTCCAGCCCAGTTTCTTCAGATGGAAGTGTGATGGACTGTCCTTCCCCTCCTTCTAATGCACTCCAACCTTCAGCAGAAACTTCAGCCACGCTTGCTAACTCTACAGACATAGCGCAACCAGCACAGCCAAATACAGTCTCTTTCTCTGCTCATTCCCAGCCTAACACAAATCTAACTGGACTTTCTATACACTCTACACTGGACTCTCATCTATATAATAGTGCTTTACTGAACATCCCAAATCAGCATGCAATGACAAGATAATGGGCAACTTCAACCATGCTGACTAATTGAATAGTAGCATCCCAGCACTTGAGTGTGGAGATTCCATGATGCCTCTAACCAGGCCCAACCAGTGTAGTGTACATTCAAAGAACAAGCATTCTGAATTTTGACATCCTATCAAGACACACAACAAAATCTGATTCTGCTCTTTCAAAATTATCCAACGAGGAACATTGGACAATAGAAACAAGTTGTCATTTAAGCGTTCCTGTCAGTCTTTATCATGATTGTTCCATCTGTGATTGAGTTCAAAAACTATTGTAATAATCCAACAGTTTATTTATAGTCATTTAAACAAAAAAAAAACAGGCTATTTCATAGCACTTTTATCTGGGGCCCCTGTTTATCTTTGTATATACCAATATATATAAACACATTACTCCTTCACACTTTTCTGTGGCGGAGTATGCTGTTTCTTTTCTCCTCCTTTAGCAATGGAAGCAGTTTACATATTTGGAGCTTATAAATTCATCCAACCATGGAAATCTTTCAGTAGTTAGCACTGAAAGAAAAACTTCAGAATCTCACCCTGAAACCAAGAGCTGTCTAATTTGGTGTTTTCAGCACTAACTAGATCAGTTTAATAAGCATTAGTTTATATCAGTCCTATGAACCATAAAATCTTATGTAGCTGCAATTTGTCTAGGGAGCATTATTTCTTTATAGACAGGACTTATTAATAATTACCCTTTAAGGAAAGGTGAATATAGATGCTACTTTCTCCAAATGGTTTTGTTAGTCTAGGGTATGATCCCAGCTCCCATTTACACTCAGCAACAGGGTATATATTCCCTTCACTAAATATGATATTGAACAAGACAACAGGGAGATAACAAGCTTTGATATTATAGTGGACAAGACTGTACCTAATTTCTGCTGACCATTTTTGTAATGCCTAGACTAGAGATTGACAGCATCTAACTTGATTACTTTTTATATTTCTTAACATTTAGAAGTTTACTATTGAAATGTGATGCAACTTGATGGATCTACAAATGTTGTTTTTGTTTGAGCTTCTGGTTTCTAATTTTTATTGAAGTTCAGTAAATTAGGATTTTTTTGTTAATTATAAATTTTGGATGGATTACTCCCACAGCTACATACTGTCCCATTAAATTTGTAAATCTTTGCTGTGTGGTCATCAAATAAAAAATCTACAGTGAATGAAGCCTCAAGGTTTAAAATAGGAGGGTTAATAGAAGGGAGGTGACCCATCTCAGTAACTCAATGCCTATGATTGTTAATTAAATTTGGAACAGGGGCTGTGGAATTGTCCCAACCTGCTAAAATCCACCCAAGTGAAATTCAGATATATTAATTTGCATGATCATCAGCAACAGTGAATATCCAAGAGTTTATTCCTCCTTTCCCCAACATGCTGTGTGCCATGGCTGGTACTGTTGAAGAGAAGCATGACATCAGAACCCTCCAGCCTTATCACCAGGGATGAACTGGCTCAGTTAGAAAATGGGAGATCTCATAGGGTTACATAATTGATGCTTTCCTCTCTCCGTGAAGAATCTTACATCATTTTAGGGGAGTCAGTTCTCCCCCATCTGTACCTACTCAGCTCAGAGGAATCTTTTGCTTTTCCTTCAATAACTCCTTCAGCTAATCAGCTGCACAAGAGAAGGGTACATCAAATTATATGGTAAAAATGTTATGTTGTTCTTAGATGAGGTTCTATTGGTAAAGAGAAGCATTGAGAAATAACAGTGTCATACTAATTCACAGGGGTTGCTTTCCTTAAGTTCAGATTACGGCATTTTGTTGGAAAGGAGAGCTTTACCCTACAGCTTGCACCAAACAATAGGTATATGAAGTTAAATTATAGCACCACTGTGGAATTTGCTAGATCTCATTTAATGTAGCAGTCCTTATGGGAAAGCGAATGAGCTCCGGATTTGGACCCAAGCCTGACACTTGTCCAACTTCTCCCCCTTTCCACATGTTAAAGTTTATATATAAACTAAGTGAAGAGTAAAATGAGTCGATAAAGATATTTTTGTTTGAAGTGTAGCATATGAAAACATTTATTTTAAATAATAATTGCTTTCTATGTATATTACATTGGTTGATGGGTCTTTCCATTGTTAATAAAAGACTGCTTTGCAGGCAGTTAAAAACTAGCATTTATACTGTCAAACAGATAAATGAGGTCAATATTTGACCTGGATGTTACTTTTATGAAGCCCTGAAATGTTCAAACAATCGCATAGTTTTATTGTTATTATTTCATTTTCTTGCCTATTTGTATAAAAAATTCAAAAACAAAAAAAAATATAAATATGAAACTCGCTTTTGCTTTTCTGTGTGTGTATTTCAGGCTGTTGTAATATTTTTGAGTTATATTTTTAGGGGGAAATATAAAAGTAGAAATATAGACAGGGCTTTATAACAGTGTAATATTTCATATTTCTGATTGAATATTGTTTCACCCTCAGTGACAAGAGAGCAACAAACCCTTGTCAGCATCTTTTTATTCACACAAGATTTGTTTGCATTTTTGTAGAAAACTGCTTTCAGGGACATAGATGTATCCCCTTCAACAACATAATTACAGTTCAATCAAAATGCCAGTAACACATGGTCACATCCATGTTGATAATAACCAAAAATTGTAAGTAAGCAGAAAAGATTATTAAGTCATTGAAAACTGTACTATTTGCTGAAAAAAATAAAAAAAATATTTTGGTTGAAATTTGCAGCATGGATAGATTTCTTGTCTGATTTCCATGCTTCTTCATTCCTTCACATATGTTTTCATTTTTGTCAAACACCTTATGACAGAAATTTGAGAGGAATTCATAATGCCCAATTTATTACATAATAATGTACAACTCTTCCAAAGCAAACAAATTATCCCTAAACATAAATATTGGACCTTGATTGAAGATATTTCACATTTCATTGTCTTCTGGGCATCTCCATTTTCTAAGTTCATTCCCCTCTCCGATTCACTGGAGGTAACTTTTGCCTTCAGACTCTATCAAAGTCCTCTGGTGTTTGTGCACATTCACTTGTTGCATTTTCTACCAAGGTCAGCCATGATGCAGAAGATGGCCCCTGTATATAAGAGCTGCATTTAGTGCCATTTGTCAGCAGCCATTGTAGACAAAACTGCACTGATTCCAGAAATAAGACAATTACCAAACGAGAAGGTGGTACCAAAAATAACGTGTGTTGACCTCAGTCTAAGATGACTGTAAATGTCACTAGAATGTAAAAAATAAGAGCAGGAGTTGATTATGTAGCTGATCTGCTATTCAATGATGGGTGACTGTTACATCAACTTCCCTTTCTTCCCTAAACCTGGATTCCCCAATTACCCAGGAAGCTGTCAATTTCCATCTAGAATATCAACGTCACACTGTTCAGACAGAGACATTCTCAGCATAAAGAGGTAGGATACAAATTCACACCTACCACATTTTCATGTGGCAGGTTCATATTGTCCATCGATGAGTACACGTTTATTTGTACAGGCCCTGATATATTACATCTAATTCTAAGATTCAAAAAGTATCATTGAAGTAGGTATTCAATAATAAGTTACTACAGTGTTTCACTCTGTCATTTTGGCCAGAAAATATAATAGTTTTATTGAAGTTAACAATCCCAGAATTCTGCTGCACAAAGTATGTGAAGAGTCATGGCCTTGTGCAATGTTGGATCAAAATTTTGGTTGAGGAACTTATGTGAATTTAATTTGCCTTCATAAATTGATATGCTTTAACACTAGAGAGCAATCATACCACTTTAAGGCGTGGTATCAGTGTTAAAGCCTCTTGAGAAAGGACTTTCCTAAACTCCACATGAAACAAAAGGTGCATGAACCCAGCAAACATGGGCTAGGTCTATTTGCAAATCATTATCGTCGTGGCATTCTGTATTACTACCCAATGTGTATTCTCACATTCAGAGAAATTTTAATGTTAGTCATTATTCACCGAGTGACTAATTGATCCTTCCTATCACTATTTCTGAAATGTTTTTCCATTTGAATATGGAACATAGAACAACACAGCCCAGAACAGGCCCTTCAGCCCTCGATGTTGCACCAACCTGTGAACTAATCTAATCCCATCCCCCTACAATATTCCATCATCATCCATATGCTTATCCAAGGACTGTTTAAGCGCCCCTAATGTGGCCAAGTTAAGTACATTGGCAGGCAGGGCATTCCATACCCTTACCACTCTCTGAGTAAAGAACTTGCCTCTGACATCTGTCTTAAATCTATCACCCCTCAATTTGCAGCTATGCCCCCTCGTAGAAGCCAACATCATCATCCTAGGAAAAAGACTCTCACTGTCCACTCTATTTAATCAATGTCTCTGTTAAATCCCCTCTTAGCTTTCTTCTCTCCAATGAGAGCAGACCCAACTCCCTCAGCATTTCCTCATAAGACCTTCTCTCCAGACCAGGCAACATTCTGGTAAATCTGCGCTGCACCTTTTCCAATCTTTCAGCATCCTTCCTGTAATGGACCAGAACTGTACACAATATTCCAAGTGCAGCCGCATTAGGGATTTGTAATGTTGCAGCATGACATCACGGCTCTGGAACTCAATCCCTCTACCAATAAAACCTAACACACCATATGCCTTCTTAACAGCACTATCAACCTGGGTGGCAACTTTCGGGGATCTATGTACATGGACACCAAGATCCCTCTGTACATTCATGTTACCAAGAATCTTTCCACTGACCCAGTATTCTGCCTTCCTGTTATTCTTCCCAAAGTGAATCACCTCACATTTATCTGCATTGAACTCCATTTGCAACCTCTCAGCCCAATTCTGCAGTTTATCTAAATCACCCGGATTTTCTGCAACATTTTTCCACACTGTCCACCACTCCACTGACTTTAGTATCATCTGCAAACTTACTAACCCATCCACATATGCCTGCATCCAAGTCATTTATAAAAATGACAAACAGCAGTGGTCCCAAAACAAATCCTTGTGGCATACCACTAGTAACCGGACTCCAGGCTGAATATTTTCCATCAACCACCACTATTAAACATAAAATTATTTTCATATGAATCATATTCTGTGTTCAGCCATTTTGATCACAGCATTTGTTTTCATTCGTGTTTGCTTTTGAAAGAGCATGTGTTAAATTGTCCTTACTGGCAATGTGAATGATTTTTAAATTGTACGGTTATAGCAGTAAACTACATAGGAACATTATATTCTTGTCACAGGACATATAAATAGCAATGTCTTTAGAGTTATTGGACATGTTGCATTGAAATTCTGTATAGCTAGGACCAGGATAAGTGCTTCTCCATGGTCAAATATTTCACATGGCAAGAAATCAATTTGCTAGAAAAATAACTGACTGCCCATTCAAACCACAACTTGTCTTTCTGCAATAGCACTGCACTAACACTGATAGTATTGGGATTAGCTGCCAATGTGAATGGGTTCTCATAACTTACTGTTGCTAAAAATAATGAGGTTGTTTGCGTAGCTTTCAGTTTGACAACTCTGACATTCTTTTGTCCATTAAATTTCTTACCTTTCTTCCAACTTATTTAAGAAGCCAGTACGTTACTGAAATTTTGAATGAACTTTCAATAAAATCTATTTATGACAATGTATTGCAAAATTTCACATTTTGGTTTAGGTATAAGAAAATCTAAGATAGCCTTTATACTTACTTTTCTAGGTGCTTCTTAACCTGGCTAAATAAAGTCACCTTCACATTAGCAAATTTAGTTTTAGCCAGATTTATGACCACATTGACTGTGTGTGATAGATTGAACAGCTCATTCAAATGTTATAAATGTCCTTCCCAGGTTTGGCTGAACACAACCAAATCATTGAATCCTTCAACAGCTTTTTTTTATTAACCACTGAAAAGTTGCTGGAGCATTTTTCATTCTAAAAAGCTTGATATACATTGATAAAGTCCATCCAGTATTACAAAAGCTGATAATTCTTTGACCCTATCAGTCAATGCAACTTGCCAAAATGCTTTTAACAATTCAATTTTTTATCATAAATCATACTTGCAAAATCATTACAATTTTATAATCATGGAATCAAATACGAATTCATCATAATTTCTGTACTGACTTTAGAACATAGAACATAGAAGAATACAGCGCAGTACAGGCCCTTCGGCCCTCGATATTGCGCCGATCCAAGCCCACCTAACCTACACTAGCCCACTATCCTCCATATGCCTATCCAATGCCCGCTTAAATGCCCATAATGAGGGAGAGTCCACCACTGCTACTGGCAGGGCATTCCATGAACTCACGACTCGCTGAGTAAAGAACATACCCCTAACATCTGTCCTATACCTACCTCCCCTTAATTTAAAGCTATGCCCTCTTGTAATAGCTGACTCCATACGTGGAAAAAGATTCTCACTGTCGACCCTATCTAAACCCCTAATCATCTTGTACACCTCTATCAAGTCACCCCTAAACCTTCTTTTCTCCAATGAAAACAACCCCAAGTGCCTCAGCCTTTCCTCATACGATCTTCCTACCATACCAGGCAACATCCTGGTAAACCTCCTCTGCACCCATTCCAGTGCCTCCACATCCTTCCTATAGTATGGCGACCAAAACTGCACACAATACTCAGGATGCGGCCGCACCAGAGTCTTATACAACTGCAACATGACCTCAGTACTCCGGAACTCAATTCCTCTACCAATAAAAGCCAGTACGCTATATGCCTTCTTCACCGCACTATTTACCTGGGTGGCAACTTTCAAAGATTTGTGTACATGGACACCAAGATCCCTCTGCTCATCCACACTACCAAGTATCCGACCATTAGCCCAGTACCCCATCTTTTTGTTACTCTTACCAAAGTGAATCACCTCACACTTAGCTACATTGAACTCCATTTGCCACCTTTCTGCCCAGTTCTGCAGCTTATCTATATCCCGCTGTAACCTGCCACATCCTTCCTCACTGTCTACAACTCCTCCGACTTTCGTATCATCCGCAAACTTGCTCACCCAACCTTCTAACCCCTCCTCCAGGTCATTTATAAAAATGACAAACAGCAATGGTCCCAAAACAGATCCTTGCAGAACACCGCTAGTGACTGCACTCCAAGATGAACCTTTGCCATCAGCTACTACCCTCTGTCTTCTTCCAGCCAGCCAACTCCTAATCCAAACCTCCAACTCACCCTCAATGCCATACCTCCGTATTTTTTGCAGTAGTCTACCATGGGGAACCTTATCAAACACCTTACTAAAATCCATATACATCACATCTACCGCTTTCCCCTCGTCCACCTCCTTAGTCACCTTCTCAAAGAATTCAATAAGGTTTGTGAGGCACGACCTGCCCTTCACAAAACCATGCTGACTATCCTTGATCACATTATTCCTATCCAGATGTTCATAAATCCTATCCCTTACAATTCTCTCTAAGATTTTGCCCACAACAGAAGTGAGACTCACCGGCCTATAGTTACTAGGGTTATCCCTACTCCCCTTCTTGAACAAGGGAACCACATTTGCTAGCCTCCAATCTTCTGGCACTACTCCTGTAGACAACGAGGACATAAAAATCAAGGCCAATGGCTCTGCAATCTCTTCCCTTGCTTCCCAGAGAATCCTAGGATAAATGCCATCAGGCCCAGGGGACTTATCTATTTTCACCCTTTCCAGAATTTCCAACACCACTTCTCTACATACCTCAAAGCCATCCATTCTACTTAATTGTGACTCAGTATTCACATCGGCAACAATGTCCTGTTCCTGATTGAATACTGACGAAAAGTATTCATTCAGTGTCTCCCCAATCTCTTCAGCCTCCACACGCAACTTCCCACTACTATCCTTGACTGGACCTATTCCTACCCTAGTCATTCTTTTATTCCTGACATACCTATAGAAAGCCTTAGGGTTTTCCCTAATCCTACCAACTAAGGACCTTTCATGTCCCCTCCTTGCTGCTCTTAGCTCTCTCTTCAGGTCCTTCCTGGCTACCTTATAACTCTCAATTGCCCAAATTGAACCTTCACGCCTCATCTTTACATAGGCCGCCCTCTCCCCTTTAACAAGGGATTCCAATTCCTTATTAAACCACGGCTCCCTCACACGACCCTTTCCTCCCTGCCTGACGGGTACATACTTATCAAGGACACTCAATAGTTGCTCCCTGAACAAGCTCCACATATCAATTACGCCCTTGCCTTGAAGCTTACTTTTCCAAGCCACACATCCTAAGTCATGCCTCACCACATCATAATTTCCCTGCCCCCAGCTATAACTCTTGCCCTGTAGTGCACACTTATCCCTCTCCATCACTAGAGTAAAAGTCACCGAATTGTGGTCACTGTCCCCAAAGTGCTCACCTACCTCTAATTCTAACACCTGGCCTGGTTCATTACCCAGAACCAAATCCAGTATGGCCTCACCTCTTGTTGGCCTATCTACCTATTGTGTCAGGAAACCCTCCTGCACACATTGGACAAACTTTGTCATGATCCCCATGCTTTGTGACTTATTTGAGTTTTATAACATCATGATAGCTGAGCTCCACTTACTATAATTTGATTAATAATATCATGCATATAGTCTTGTCCCTCACTTGAGTTAATTTCTCTGGCTTCAGACTATAAGGGTGCTGTTTTAAGGATAGTGTAGCCTCTGCAAGAACATTATGTATAGCCAAGTATGTTTTTCCTACTCTACTGACACAAAATGATTCCTGAATTTATAACATGCTTTGTCAGTCATGTTGATAGCATTGCGTAATTTACCATTGAGCATTGTATTATCCAATCTGATTGCAAGGTTCAACTTTTGAATTTCCAATTCATTCTTGAATCAATCTGATATTTTTATTTCACTCCCTATTTCTTTCACCACTGCAAGTGTGCTTTTCTCCCAATGAACTTACATGTCATACTATCTTTTTAAATAATAATTACAGAGAGAATGATAGGCATGTGGAATGAACTTCCTGAGGAATTGATGGAAGCCAAGTACAACATTTAAAAGACATTTGGATAAGTACATAAATAGGAAAGATTTGAAGGGACATGGGCCAGGAGCAGACATATGGGACTAGTTTAGTTTGAGATATATTCGGCATGGACTGGTTGGACCAAATGGTCTGTTTCCATGCTGTATGACTCTATGACTTAGTGATGCATGTCCTGGTTTGCCTCTTTTCTGGAGTATTCACTGCATAATTCACATCTTTGCATTTCTTTTTGATGCGATAAGATCCAGTAAACCACTTTTAATGCCTCCCAAAGATAGATAATAGTACTAATGGCGTGCCTGCAGCAACAAATTTTGGAGATTTGACCTTTTATTTGCTATAGTTTTCACTGTTTTTTGAGCAATTTTCAAATGATTATTTGCCAAGTTTTGGTTGATTTATCTCTGAATTTTGACACATAGTTTTGAAGTATAGTCTCTAAAATTAGTCTCTTTAATTAAGTTGGCGGGTGCTTTTACCTCACGCTCATCAGTTTAAAAAGACAAAATTAAGTGGACTCATTGAGGGCATCACTAATGGTGTACTAAATGAACCCTTTATTGCAATTATTCAAATATTTTTGACCATAAGTTCTAACCATGTTTTTTAAAGTTCAATACCACCTTTTGAGTGTTCATTGTGGTTTTCGATGATAAATTGAAGATGTAAATTGTTTTATTACCAATCTATTCTTTTTTTTTGAATATTTATGAGATAAAATTTGAACCTTGATCTGAGTATATTTCTTTGAGTACTCTGAATCTTGTAAAGGAAACCGATCTAACTTTTCCATTACCATTTTAGATGTAATTTCCCCAATGCATTGCCTTAGGAAATCTTGTTGAAACATCCAGAATTGCTAAAAAGTCTTGATTCCACTCTCGGTTTTAGATAGCAGTCCTCGACAAATCTGTTGTGACCCTACTAAACAGTTCTTCAAAAGCTGCAATTACAATTAATGGTGCAGTTTTTGATGTTTGGAGTTCAGAGACATGTCACTTAATATCCTCATAGGTTTCCCTCTTTGATTAGAAGCATCCAGGAATAACTCTGAAAGTTTCCCTTTGAAATAAAATATTCAGAACTTCAAGTCTGGTTCTCCTTATATATAGTTGAGGAAAAATTTTCTTCATTGTGCTAAGCCATCTCCTCCTTACTCATTTTCAAAAGAACATGTTCCTCTTGTACTACTGCTACACCTCTAATGGCTAGTTCTTTACTGATGCACCTTTTCTGATGATTCTTTAATAGAAACATACAAACTGGAAACAGGAGTAGGCCATTCAATTCTTGAATCCTACTCTATCATTCAATATGATCATGGCTGATTCTCTATCTCAATGTCATTTTCCCACTTTCTCCCCATTACTCTTGGTGCCTCTAAAATCTAAAGTAAACAAATCTCTCTCTTGAATATATTCAGCTTCTTGGCCTCCATAGCCTTCTGTGGTAGAGAATTCATTGGTATACCAGCCTTTGAGTTAAGATAATTTCCTCATTTCTGTTGCAAATGGTCTACCCTGTACCCTGAGATTGTGTCTCTAGATCTAGATTCCATAACCAGGGAAAACATCCCTTCTCCATCTATTCTGTTCAGCAAAGTTAGAATTTTATATGTTTCAATCGGATCCCCTCCCCTCTCATCCTTCTGAAGACTTGGGAGTACAGACCCAGTCAAGCTAATCTCTCCTCATAACATAGTCATACCATCAGCTTCAATCTAATGAACTCTATTGCATCCCTCTATGCCAAGTATATCCATTATAAGGTAGGAAGCCCAAAACTGCATACCCCAGGTGTGGTCTCATCCCTGAATAACTGCAGTAATACACTTCTAATTCTGAACTCCAATCCTCTTGCAATAAAGGCCAATATACCATTTGCTTATTGCACCTGCCTGTCTACTTTCATTGGCTGGTGTACAAAAAACACAGATCCCTATGTGGATCCACACTTCCCAATGTATCGCCATTTAAATAATACTCTTCCTTTCTGAGTTTTTCACACTGAAGTGTATGACTTCATATTTATCCATGTTATGCAGCATCTGCCATGTGTTTGCCTGCTGACACTTTTCATCTAAATCTCACAACCCCACCCAGTTTTGTGTCATCAGCAAACTCAGAAATGTTGCATTTGGACCCCTCATCCAGGCCATATATATAATGTGCATAATTGGAGCTCACCTTGTGGTTTCCAACTAGTCACTGCCTACCATTTGGGAAAGAAAAGATCCATTTATTCCCGCTCTCTGTTTATTGTCTCTCAACCAATTCACGATCTATGTCAAGGTATTAACCCAATTTCATGTGCTTTAATTTGCCCTCTAAGCCCTAATGAGGGACTTTACAACACTTTAGGTGATCCTACCATTGTAATTGGTCTCCTATTTAACTCCCAGTAGTTAGCTTTATGATGTCCAGTTATATTACAATGGAAGGATATTATTTTCTTTATGTCACTATTAAATTCTTGCCTCTCTGTTCTATTACTTTGTTTGTTCCCTGAAACTAATTAGTTTTCTATCCCTAGATTTTCTATTCCTCCAATTGCTTTGAATTCCCATATGACTATCTCCCTATATTTTAATTGCATTGGTGAGTTTTTGTAAGCATCTGCTAGGATTGCTGTTTCATAGTTTTATTTATACTTGATCTTCATCTAAATAAATTTTAAGGTTCACAGTAAAATTACTTTGGAATTCTTTACATATTCTTCCTTTAGGTCCTCAATTTTTTTCTCTAACATCAGTGATCCCGAACCATTTCTTGCGCTCTTGCTAATTCTACAAATGTCTGATTGGTTTTGTTCTTATAGTCCTAAATTTAAAATAATAAGCTTTGGGGACAAGTTCATAAGCATCAAGTATTCCTGTCTTCAGACTGTCTTTCTGAACAACTGGTATACACATTTATAGTTAGCTGTAACTATCAAAACAGATTGTAACATTAAATATCTTTTTGGCCACTTCATCTTCTGAGTTACTGTTTCAAATACGATGAAACATCTATCCACTCCATCCTTTGTAAATTTAGACACTAAGCACAGATTTCACTTAAATCGAATCTCTCATTAAAATCAGCATTGTTTTCAGAGTTATCATCCATTCTTTCTTCCCTACTCTAAGCTTTTCTTTATCTAACTCAGGTTGGTTGAGTTCCCTCTTGCTTTGAAGATCAAACTTTTTAAATTAGACTTCTTTTTCAATTGTTCTTTTCTTTTTATTCACTTTTTGCTCTAACTCGGTTTGTTTTTCATTTCCAATGGAATGTCAGCTAATGCTAGCTAATTACCTCAATTCTAAAATGTTGTGTGATCACTTTAAGTACCTGATCCTGAAAAAAATTCTACTTTTGATTTCTACCTCCAAATTATCCATTAACCCTCAGTTTCATCTTGGTCAATGATGTCAAATAATCCGCTGTAATATCTTCTACTCCCAGAAAGTTCTTATCAGCATTAAGCCACTTAAAAACCTAAAATTATGTAATATGCTTCACCACATTGCTCCTGTTTTATGTCTGGAACTTCCTCATTTCTTTAAACCGAGACACATCACTCTTAACTTAAATGAATTCCTATACTTTATTATGATTTAAACTGATGGTAGTACTGGTCAAATCAGATTCCAGAGTGAAACTCCACTTGATAGGTTGTATGTTAAAATTTTGTAGTTGGTTACCGTGATGGCTAATCACTGAACAGACATGAGACTGCCAATGAACTTTAACATAACTACAAAAGTTTATTACACAAAAATGAAAAGCTATAGAAAGGATAGCTTGTAAAGATCTTAACATAAACAGCAAATCAAAGTTTCAACAATGAAAACAGAATTTGCCGGAGAAGCTCAGCCTGTCTGGCAGCATCTGTGGAGAGAGAAACAAAGTTAACTTTTCCAGGAACCCTTTCTTAGAACATGGTTTCACGCTGTTTACCCACAATATCCTTTAGAGAAATACAATTCTGGAGATCCATCATTCCTATCTCAATCTTTAATGTTTTACTTAACTGACTCTTTCCAATTTCCCTTCTTGGATTTCTGAGAGAACTTTTGAATTATTTCCAGTTCTGCCAATCTGAAACTCCTTTCAGTTCTGATTCCCTAAATCTTTGTTTTTCAGTTCTGGATACTTATAAACTTCTATCCAACTTGTCTCAATTTGAAGACTTCACAGACTAAAACCCTTCTGCTGGGTGAAAACTGTTCTATTGAACTGAAAACTTGATTCTTCTGAACTGCAAGCACATTAGTGAGGCCTTATCTATTTACACTGTTGTAAACTCAGCATAATAAACATTTCATCAATTAACAGCAAAGATATTCTGCGAGACATAAATTGAACCATATGCTTTCTTGGTAATGATGTATTTCATTCATTATTCCTAACAACCTCCTGTCCTCTTTAAAAAACAAGTTACCTTTACCAAACTGAAACCAAAAAATCTAAAATTACTAAACAATAATAACATACCTTATATATCTTTATCATGATTTTATATTATTTTATGTTGAATTATGTGAATTTTGATAATTGTATATTAAATATCACTGTGCTGCTTTATTGCTGTGTTATTTTTGCTGGCATCGAGAGCTACAGTAATTTTCAAGTCTTAAAATAGAATCACTTTGGAAAATAGCTTGCGAAGCATTGAGTCAGAGTTTGTTTGACCTCTCTAGTCCTAATACACAGTGTGTAGGGATCCCAAATTTCATATTATAAGTAGATAAAACAAACCCTGGTCATATATTTCCATAAAGGGTAGAAATAGCAGTAAAAGTTAAATATTGCAAATGTTCAGAGCACTGCTTTCACATTTCTATTCAGCAAAGACCACAAAAATCATTCATCATCTGTTTAAAAAAATCAATTAAACTTTTAATATAATTTGTTTTCTCCAAATATGAATAGTGTCAATGGCCAATCTAACATTTTTATTTTGTGTACATAGTAATTTAAAACTAAGTGGCACTTATATAAGATTGAGTTGTGGAGAATCACAGCAATTCTCTCTCATTAAGCTAGAGCAGTGTCTCTGTTTTTGTGTTTAACTAAAGAACTGCATATCAGACTGCCTCCCACACTGTAGCAGACCCTCACAAAATAGATACAGATGAGGAAGACCATTCTTTATCTAATATATCTAAAATATCCTATAGTCCTCCACAATCATACATCCAACAGCTTTTTAAATTACTCCAAGACGCTTTGCTTTCACAGCCCCAGTACGTTTCCAAAAGTTGTTTACTTTATAAAGAAATTGTCCTTATGTCAGCTGTTTTCATTTCACTAAAACAACAAGCACTTCACAATAACAACTTTCATGTAGTAAAAACATGTCACAGGAGCATTACTGAATAAAATTTTACTCTAAGCCACACAAGGCAATGTTACAGGAAGGCAGTGGCACAGTGGCATTGTTACTGGACTAGTAACGCTGTGCCCAAGGCTAATGTTTTGAGGAACATGGGTGTGAATCCCTCCATGGAATTAAAAACTAACCTAATGGCAACTATGTAACCATTATCAATTATTGTAAAAACCCATCTGGTTCACTGATGTCCTTTAAATGACGAAATTTGTTACCCACACCTTATCTGGTCTTTGTGCGACTCCAGGTCCAAAGAAATGTGGTTGACTCTCAACTGAATTCTGAAATGGAAGAGCATAGCAGTTCAGGCAGCATCCAAGGAGCTTCAGCAAAATTGATGTTTCGGGCAAAAGCCCTTCATCAGGAATAAAGGCAGAGAGCCTGAAGCGTGGAGAGATAAGCTAAGGGGAGGGTGGGGGTGGGGAGAGAGTAGCATAGAGTACAATGGGTGAGTAGGGGAGGAGATGAAGGTGATAGGTCAGGGAGGAGAGGGTGGAGTGGATAGGTGGAAAAGGAGCTAGGCAGGTCGGACAAGTCTGGTGGTGAGGAAGAACGCCTCATCTTCCGCCTCGGAACACTTCAACCCCAGGGCATCAATGTGGACTTCAACAGCTTCCTCATTTCCCCTTCCCCCATCTCATCCTAGTTTTAAACTTCCAGTCCCCTTGACTTGTCCGGACTTGTCCGACCTGCCTAGCTCCTTTTCCACCTATCCACTCCACCCTCTCCTCCCTGACCTATCACCTTCATCTCCTCCCCAACTCACCCATTGTACTCTATGCTACTCTCTCCCCACCCCCACCCTCCCCTAGCTTATCTCTCCACGCTTCAGGCTCTCTGCCTTTATTCCTGATGAAGGGCTTTTGCCCAAAACGTCGATTTTGCTGAAGCTCCTTGGATGCTGCCTGAACTGCTGTGCTCTTCCAGCACCATTGATCCAGAATCTGGTTTCCAGCATCTGCAGTCATTGTTTTTACCTCGTGAATTCTGAAATGGCCTAGTGTGCCACTCAGTTCAAGGATAATATGGGATGGACAACAAATGCCAGCTTTACCAGTAATACCCACACTCCTTACAAGAATAAAACATAAAAAATAAAGATATAGCTTTCAATTAATGCCTTGAGGAAAAAGTGAAGCAGAGAGATTTATGGAAGCAATTCCGGAGCTCAGGAGCTAAGTATTTCAACAATCACCAGTGGTGAAACTTGGAAATTGCTGAAATGCAAGATAAATCTTAGATGGTTGTAGGGCTGCTGAAGGTCACAGAGATAGAGAGGACTTAGGCCAAGGACAAATTTTAAATCAAGGATGAGAATTTCAGGAGTTATGAGTGCAATGAATTAGGTTACAGGCAGAAGAGTTTTGGAGAAACTCAAGTTGTGGTTGCAAGGTGGGAGATCAAGCAAAAGATTACTGGAATAGTCAGGATTGGAAAATAATGCATGATGGGCTGAAGGAGAATTAGAAGTGTCCAAAAGGTCAGAGTTAGGCTTTAAGGAAGAACTTAAAGAGATGGGAGGGAGCAGAAGCTAAAGCCTATGATGTTAGAATTTCTGACAATAAGGCCAAGGCAGTTAACTGTAGCAATAACGTAGTAACAGTTCTCTGCATTCATTTGTATCTGATATCGTGTTGCGTTTTTGTTTTGTCAATCTGTCAATGTCCTTCTGAACCTTGAGCCACTACAATCCTCTTCACAATTTGCTACATCCACAACTTTAAAATTGTACTCCCTGGTCATAAATCCCAGCCATTCATACATAACAAGGAAAGCAATGATCCTAATGCCAACTTCTCCATTTTCCTTGCAATATTTCATCTCACCTCCAGTCAATTACTCATGGGTAGGGAGATAATCTATACATTAAATGGACAGCTGTTCATGCTACTCCATCTTTATCTAAAACCAATTTGACTCCAACCTCAATGACAGAGCTTCAGTTTGAGAATGGCACTTGTGAGTTCCAGGTCATTATTAACTCTTTCTCCAAAGACACGAGAAAATTAGCCTTTCACCCAGAAAGCTAAGGTCATTTGCATATGTAAAGTAGGAGAAGTAAGCCACATGGCCCCAGCAGTCCTCTCTGCCATTCAATAAGATCATGGCTGATAACTTGGTGTATCTAATTCCATATTTCCATCTACCCCCAAAACCTTTGATTTTAACAGGAATCGGTCGTCGACCTGTATTTTTAAAAATCCAATCGATTCCTGCAACTCAACATTTCCTGGCAACTGCGATCAATTGTGAAATCCTGGAAAACGTGGAGCATCTGCTATATCTTGGGAGCCTTCTTTCAATAAATTCATCATTGCCTCCAATTTGCTAGCTCAGCCTTCAGCTGCCTGAGGAAAATGTATTTGAGAGCCAGGATCTCAGTTCATGGCTGTGATCGCTGAACTCCAAAGGCCTGGGGACTCAGATAACCCACAATAGACACGTCAGAGCACTGGAATGGTGCCATCAGCAGTGCCTTCACAAGTTCTTCCAAATCTACTGCAAGAAAGGCAGTCTAACAGAGCATCCCCACCAAAGCCGCCTTGCCCAGTTATGGCAGTGCTAATCGCCCAAAACCAGTTCTGATGGTGGGCTATGTAAACCTGACTGCAGACTCCAGAAGTACTACTTTAATATAAACTCAGTTGTGACAGGAAACTCCCAGGAAGGAAGCAGACAAACTTTAGGGATGTTTTCAAAGCACCTCCAAAAGCATCAAAAGGAGTCATGAGAGCCCTTGGTTTATGATCAGCTAAAATGGAGTAGGCTTAACTGGGAAGGTACCAAACACATCAAAGGACGACACATCTTCCCGATCCTTCAAACATTGTTTGCTCCATTGTTTGTAACTGTGGGCTGATTGTACATTACACTTTTCAGCCATTTCAAAACCAGAGTAACAGGAGATCATCCTTTACCAAAGTGAATGGTTTAAAAGAAAATCCCAACACTAATACCTGGAGAACTCCACTGCGTATGTCTCTCCATTTAGAAATACATTTATTCATCACTACTCCTATCGCTTAGGAAGTTGCATATCCAAACTTAATTCAACCCTTTGATGCCATCATCACTTCTGCTCTGCTATGAATTACTTTGGCAAAAACCTTTTAAAACTCCATGTATATAACATTTACTGTACCATCATTGTCAAATCTCTCTGTTACTTCATCAAATAAATCAATCAGGTGATGATTTCCCTTTAAGAGCTCTGTGTTGGCTGAACCATTTTAATACATTTATTAAGAATTAATTTTGTTCCCACAATAGTCTCAAGTAGTTTTTCCATCTTCAACATTAAGCTCACTGATCTGTAGTTACCAGGCTTGTCCCTCTCTCCTATTTTGAACAGAGTGTAACATTTACAAATCCTCCAGTCTTTGGCATCACTCCCAAGTACAAAATGGATTGAAAGATTGTGGTCAGAGCATTATTTCCAGCCTTGTTCCTTTCAGCAGCCTCGATTGTATCTAGTCTGAAACAGGTGACTTGTAAAGTTTGAGTGATTCCATTAGAACCCCTTTCCGATTAGTTTTGTTCTCTTCAATATCTCTAATCCTACCTCCTTTACTGTAGTGTTAATATCATCCCCTAATTTTGTGAAGGCAATGCAATATATTCACTACCTCAATCATGCCATGAACTTCCACAAGATTTTCTTTGTGTATCTAATTGGGCCTATAATTCTTTTTAACTATCTTTTTACCTTCTAAATGTTTATAAATGATCTTGTTTTACCTCTTGTTACCTTACCATTTCCCCATACTCAAGGATTATGTCTGTTTATTCCATACTTGATGCTTGACATATACCTTTTCTTAATAAATTTATTTTTTTTTTTTTTCCTCATCTAGGGACCTTCACCTTTGGATACATTTCTTTTTTTCCTCATGGGAATATACTTAGATTATGCAGGAACTATTACTGCGTTGAAGAGTCACTACAGGTACTGTTCATTTACTGGGTGAAATTTAATCCAAGTGCCAGATATCTCTATGGCTGCTGGAAAGCCCTTAACCTGCACCGTTCTACATTTGCAAATTGGTTTATTGAGCTGTTTGAAGGAATTTACTGCATACAAATTATGTCATTTTGTATGGCAAAGTTCAATACCCTTCTAAATTTTCCATAAAGTTACAAAGTTCTTTACAACATCCTAAGAATACAAAATAGTGCTGCATAGAAACACATTTACAGCACAGGAAACCAATAGGCCCATAGTGTCTGTGAGAGTCGAAAAAGAATTATTCAGTCCGAAACACCTTTCTGTTCTTGGTCCACAAATTACATCACCTCAAGTGCACATCCAAATGTGCTTTTGGTTAAGTGCAATGATAATTTCTGCCTCTTCTAGCTTTTCAGGCAGTGTGTTCTGGGTCACAGTTTCCAGCATCCTTCCATCTACTGAAGATCATGGGCATGCAATCCATTTCAGAGGGGTGTGCTCGTATCTCAACTTTGTTAATGGTGTGAAATTGTCAATCCTTTTACATTGTTATTATTACCAAACTACTGTAAGCTCACAGTGGTTCACACCAACTCAGATGAGATGTCATGATTTTCCTCTGTCATCAGTAAGCGATTCCAGGTTTGGTATTTAATGTCTAGGATAATCATCCTTGAAGCACAGTGTTGGGTGTTCTACTGTTCATCTATCCAGAGAATACCTCACCATAAATATCATTATGGTCACTGGCTTTGTAACAGATTTCCATCATGCCAAAATGCCCAAGCCAATTAAGCAGCTTTTATTTGAATGCCAACAAAAGTGAACACTGACTATAACAAGACTTCTACACTCATTTTTTGTTCTGCCAGAAAATTTCCACAATGCTTTGCAGACAGCCAATGCAGCAATTGTTGAGGTTCTTATCCTGATAATTGTAATTTGCCCATGTTCACAACCAAACAAAAAGATACAGACTAGGGATTAACTAAAATTCTTCCTAATCTAATGTTTTTCATATGACACTCAGTGCTTTGTTTGGGTGATCAAATGTTGTAGCTGCTTTCTCTATGCACTGATGCCAGAAGTAATGTTTCTTTCTATATTGAAAAAACATTTCAAGCACAGAAATTTGTTAACTCAGATGTTCTATATTTCAAATACAACCTTGCAGCAGTCTCAGGTGATGTTATGTTATCTTCATCACTGTTGCTGTATGCACTTTCAAAATGACACTCATTGCCCTTTAATGATATTTAAAGGCCCTTGTTTTGCATTCCTGACTGCTGCAAATTGCTTGGATTTGTTAGTGTTCACCATCAGATGGCAGCATCCAACCAAAATTAAATGCTCAACAATGATATTTTGCAGTGCCACAGCTCCCTCTAGCCTCTACTTGATGTACACCATCTTTACAGACCTATTGGGAATACAGTATTTTAAACCACTTTTAACATGTACCTCAGATATACCAGTTTCAGCAACCCAAGTTCAGATATAATGGCAAATATTACAATACACATCAATTCTGACCACGTTCATTGCACTATTAAGTGTCAACTTACCATGGATTGAAATTAAGAATCATGGAATAAGAAACCTCTGCCAATTCTGAAATACTGAGGTCCAAGTCTTCTGATCACCCAAACACAGCAGGTGTCATGTGAAAAACAGTTAAATCAGGAAGGGCTTTAATTCATCCCTAGTCTGTACTCTTCACTGGTATCACAAATAGGTTGAATGCATTTGTTCTTTTTTTTAATTTATTCCCTCATTGGATGTGAAGGCAGTTGAGAGAAAAAATTGAGAAAACTATGTGTGAGCTGTCTTTTTGAACCATTGCAATTCATCCAGTGGAGGAACATCCCTGTGTTTGAGAGTTTTTCAAGTTACATTAATCAATTTGATTTTTCTCTATCAATTTAGCATAGTTGAATGGCTTGCAAAGCCATTTCAGAAGGCAGTTAAGAGTAACTCACATCAGAATTTGGAGTCACAAGTCAGCTTGATCAGGTAAGGACAACAGATTTCCTTGCCAATAAAGGGAATTAATGAACCAGATAATTTTTTATTAAAATGCAATAATTTCATGGTTATCATTTCAGATTCCATCTCTGAACGTGACTGGAGATATTTTCAGCTGTAATCTGTTGGCAACAAACAATCTGTGTTAAAAACTAATAGGCAGATTTCCATAAAACATGGTACACATTGCCTATGACCAAAGAAAGAACTGATGCATTTTTGACTAAAGATGAAGGGATCTGTTAACATTGGGAGATAGGGAATGTTACGTGTTTTAGAATGCTATGGATTGTTCTCAGCTGCTGTGGTGGAATATGTCACAGCTATCAGCTGTGAGCAGAGCTCTCAGAACAGATTGCTGCTGATCAATGGGCCTGAAGCCTCCTAAAGGTCTTAGTAAAGAAAGTTATTTTTTCCCAATTTGCGGTTACAAAACATCAACCAGGCAGGGAAAAACACCTAAAGGAAAAGTTTTGTAATTATGATAATTCATTCACGTAGCATGGATATAAAGATATTGTGAACACAAGAACAGGTAAATGGCTGGGAGTTTTGTGGCAAGTAGCTCATCTCCCAGCTCTCCATCAACTTGAGGCACAAGTCAAGGGTGTGGTGGAATACCCTCCACTTGTCTGCATATATGGGTCTCCAACAGTACTCAACATGATCCAGTCAAACCAGCCCCTTTAATCAACATCTTATCCACCAACTTAAACATTCATTTACTGCATCACCAACATAGTGACACCTGTTATACAAAATGCAGCATTCACTGTAGCAAACCACAAATGCTCTTTTGATAGCATCTTGCAAACCTACAACACACAAGACAACAGCAGCAGATGCATGAAACAGCAGCACTTACAGGTTCTCCTCCAAAATTACACTCATTGAGTTGGAACTCTATTGCTTATCCTTCATTATCACTGGGTCAAAATACTCTGACTCCTTTCCAAACAACCCTCTGGGAGCACTACAGCAGCTCAAGACAGCAGGTCACTAGCACCTACAGGGCAATTACAATCAGCAACAATTGCTGACCTTGCTGGCAAGGTTCTCATCCCAAGAAATATAAAAAAAGTTTTGAAAATACTAATAGATTATGACAAAATAACGTAAAACATGGACTGAGTGCAATTTATAGATACATTTTATTGATCAACAGACAACAAATCACAAGCAGAGAAATTGGAGTATTTTAATTTGTAATTGCAGTCAAGTACACTGTACAGAACAAGTAAGTAAATAACAAATCTAAACAAGTAAATGGCCTGTAAAGGTTGGAGCTCCCATAACTCTATTAGGGAGTCTTTCAGTAGCACTGCTGTTCAATGAAACTTACACTACTTTCTGATTATCATGTACTTTTCAGCAAAAAAGTGAAGCAGAGGAGGGCAGCCGGTGCAAGAAAGTGAAACTTACTTTAATCAGAAGAGAACTGTACTTCTAAAATATTCAAAAATCAGAATACAAATACTAAATGGGAAAACGGGTCCACAGTAATTCTTGGATATAGAAGCAAGTCACAATTCTGGTTACAGTGTAAAGAATGTGCTCTGTACTTGAACCCACACAGAAAGGAGAATTGTCTCAATCAATTTTTAAAATTACCGTGGATAATCTGGCCGTACCCTTCATGCTGCAAATCTCTTCAAATTATTGTGCAATTATTGGTAAAGAAGCAAATGATAGTTCAATTGCTTAAAACAGGGGTGAATTTGCTGTCAATCACTGAACAAAACCCCCTTAATGCATATCCTGCTGTCTTCTAGACTAGATTACATGAAAATCAGATATGCCAACTGTATTAAAGGATTTTTGTCTAGACCACACTATTTAGATTTAATGACACAGAGACATTCTAATCCTCTTGAAGTCAAACTCCTACAATGAATCATGTGGTGTAAAGCTGGATGTCACTTCCAATCCTAGTGTAATAACAATAGAGCTTAGAACATACTGCTCTGAACAAGTAAGGAAACATCATGCAATTAAATGCTTTTTTTTCCTTTTGTCGAATTTTCCAAATATTAAACATTTACAAAACAGTGCAGTGCAACAGCAACTGGAAAATTCTTTCAGCGGGTTAGAGAATTATCGAGGACAGGGACCTTTATTTTTCTTCACACCACTGATTCTCTTTACGAACCTGTTTTTAAAGAAAAGAGTAACATGGTGAAAAACAGTGCACCTAAAGAAATGAAATCCTGAGTTCTGCACCACAAATGGCTGTGGAAGTTCAATCATTGGCTGTGTTCAAGGCAGAGATCAACAAATTTCTCATGACAAAGGAATATGAGGAAATCACAAGAAATGGTGTTGAGCGAGAATTGATTTAGAATGGCAACAGCAGACTCCAGGGCTACTCCTGCTCTATAGTCCTATGACTTCTGCTTATATTTAAACCAGCTAAATAAATGAGGCAATTTACATGCAGACAGAATAAAAAGCAATACAGCTACTCCCTGTTTTAGTTTGGCTCTTTGTTTTAGGACAAACAATTTGTTCATTTCAAAACCAGAAAATCTAAACCTGGCTTTCTGCAATTGAAATTAAAATAAAAAGTAAGAGTTGTTGTTATTACCTGGGCTTCTTCTTCCTCAGTAAAGTCATTTTTGATGTTGAAAGTCTTACGAATTTCTTCTGGAGTTTTACCTTTGATCATATTTGCTACTGTTTTGCACGTCACATCAAGCAGACCTTTAATATCCAAATAATTTGCAGCCTAAATAACAAAAAAAACTGATATCTCAATTGCATATTTTCACTCCATCATCAAGATTCCAAAAAGGGTTGTAGCAAAAAAGTAAAGTATTTTAAAACAGAATAGCAGGTATTGATTTCTGTACATTAACAGTGAGGATAGTGTTCCTTTAAAGGAACTTAATGTCCATAGTTGATAATGGGACAGAATTTTATACATTTGGTCCTTTTAAAAAAATTGGGCTGTAGATCTCCATGACTCTGAGGCCAACTGCAGAGTCTCAGTAAACACCATCTGCTCTACCATTTTTCTTGCTAAACTCTTAATCTTCCTAATATTTTCAGGAATTAATTTTCTGCATGCTACCCAAATAACTTGGCAAAAAGATACTAAAGGCCAAAAAAAAACTTAATTTTCCACTTCATTTGAAACAGTTTGACTTGTTACAGTCACTAAAATGTTTCATCTCTTCCAATGACGTCAGGTTTCTCTTTTTGCGTGTGTGGACTTTGCGCAATCCAGAGGTGATATTTCAACCATTCCCAACAAGAAAGGATCTTGGTTAATGTAGAACTGCAATGAAAGAAGGCTTCAGAGAAAGAGTGGGAAAATAGAGGGAGGTAAAGAACAAGAAGAAATTGGGGAATTGGGAGACTGAGATTTCAGCAAGTACGAGGAGGAATGAAATCAGTGCAAAAGGAGTGATGTTGTCATTACTGCACAAAGACAATGGCTTATTGTGCTGATGCTTACCTGGAGAAAGCTAGAACTCATTCAAGAGAGAAACAAGCAGTCATAATAATACACAAAGGCAATGGGGGCAAAAGAAGAGGTGGAGAGGCATAGCAGTGTGTTTATCAAAGTTAATGTGTGAAGCTAATGTCATGTCAACGGATAATATTGTTGAAAGGTAGCATGTAGAGAAAGGAGCCAAAGATAGATCGATTTGGGAGGTGTGGAACTCTGCACGTAGTAAAACAGGTGAGAAGAGAAACTACTGTTAGGTTGTCATACCTACTATCAGATTAAAAAATACCAAACAAGAGCAGCCTTACAGAGTGAGACCACAGAGAAATACTGTATTTGGAATGGTTTATTGTATTGAAATCTGTCAAGGTCAGAGTACAAGGAAAGATAACAAATGATTAGGGAAACAAGCCTGTTTGTTCTTAAACAAAACGTAAGTGCTGGAGAAACTCAGCAGGTTTGGCAGCAGCGACAGAGACACAGAATGAGCATTTTCAACACTAACTCTGTTTTTCTCTCTCCGGATACTGCTAGACCAGTTGGGTTTCTCCACTACTTCGTTTTTTTTGTTTCAGACCTCCAGCTTCCACATTTCTCGGTTTTTACTTGGAATGGGCTATTTCAATCCAATAGCAGTGAGGGAATCTGTGTGGTCAGAACAAAGTTCAACGCTGCTATAGAATGAGTTACTCGCGACCAAATAAAAGTAGACTGTAAAAATTGGTGCTTAGTTGCTTTAAAATCTCTGGAAATATTCTGCTCCACAACCAGGTGAAATTAGAAATTCACATTCAAACATATATCCCACTTATGGTACACCAACATACAACCCTTTTGGAAATCTGAATTGCTTAATAATGGTTCAAAAAAAGTCAGGAATAAATTTTAAGCTCAGTTTTAGCACAGGAAATTTAGAATTTTACATTTTATAACGATCATGGGCCGGAAGGTTCTGGCATCATGATGAATGGTGATCACGACAGCAAGTTATTGATCATGTTCTCTATCATAGATAAGAGGCCAAGAGAAATCAAACAGGCAGTTGACTGCAGTAAATGAGGGGTTCATCCTGGACCAGCTAAATATACAAGTCAAACTGCCACACAAGCAGACTGGAAGAGAAAAAAATTTACAGTATTCATTAATATACTTTTAAAAAAAATACTCACCAGAATTAGCTCAAATAGGGTTCCCTGATCTACTTTGAGGAACTCCTGATCCCATACTGGAATATCATCTGTTCTCTTTTCTTTGTTCTCATCATCTTCAGGAGGAGGAGGATCATCCTTATGGTGAGTGCACCACTGAATCACCTAGACACAACAGATGGATAGGTGAAAGATGAATGAGTGAAAGTATAGATGAACAAAAAGGAATAATAGCTTGATTACAATACCAAAGTTACACTCTGCCATATAGAACAGTGCACTTTAGCTCATAGGTTTTGGCAAGATAAAAAAGTAACTTTCCGATGAATTTTGTTAGGAATATTAGTTCCAGGAATTGAATACTTTCCATTTTGTTTATTGTTTCAATCACATAAATCACAGGTAAACTCCCTTTAATCTGCTTAACCTCAATCTCAAAAAAAGAATATCCTGAGATGTGAATGTGAATTTTACTTTACTACTTACTGCTACTTTGTCACAAGGTTTTGAATTGTAAGAACTTGGCCGATATTTCCCTACCCAAGTAACTTATGCTGCAGATAAAGGGGAAACAGTAGTTGTACTGGATTTAGATTTCCAAATCACATTGGATAAGGCCACATCAAAAGGTTATTGAGGGAAAAAAAATCTAGGGGTAGGAATAGTGGATAAAACAGTGGCATGGATAGAAGATTGCTTCCTGTTAGCCAGCCAGAGGGTAGAAATAATGGAGCCTTTTTCATGCTAGCAGGGTGTCACAGGTGATGTGCCACACAGGTGGTTTGGGGCCTCAATCAGCAATCCCCCTTTTTGGTTTTGCTTCTGTGTGAACTTCAGAGGTCTGTGTGCTTTCAAAATGAGAAGTCAATGCTGCAATCTCTGTCAGTACACTGATTGCCGTGCAAGGAACATTACATCGGCAGCGCACACAGTTTTGAGGGAATGGTAGACTCAATTCCTTACAATTTACATGAAGGATTGGGATGAAGGGCTGATGGTCTGATTGACAAATTTGCCAATGACACAAAGATAGACAGGAAAGTATGTTGCGAAGAGGATGCAAATACCTACAAGGGATATAGGTAGGTTTAGTGAGTAGGCAAAGATTTGGCAAATGGAGCACTAAGAAGGAAAGTGTGAAATTGTCCATTCTAGCAGAAGGAATTTAAAAAAGCATATTATCCTAATGGTAAGAGGTTGCAGAGCTCTAAGAAAAAGAGATCTAGATGTTCTAGTGTATGAATCACATAACATTAGCATTAGGTTACAGCAAGTCAGAAAAGCCAATAGTGTGCTGTATTTTGTTGAGAGGTGGATTGAATATAAGGCTGGGAAAGTTTTGCTTCGGTCTTCAGAATGAGACCACACCTGCAGCCTTGTGAACAGTTATGGTTATCGTACTTACAGAAAGATGGTAATGCTTTGGAAGCAATTGCAGAAGGGCTTGGAGACTAATATCTAAAATGAACAGCCTGTCTTGTGAGGAACAGAGAGAAAGACTAGGTCATTAGTTTAGAACAGTCAGAGGTGACTTAACAGAAACATGCACATCCTGAGCAGACTTGACCGGGTGGATGTCGAAAGGATGCCTCCTCTTGTGGGAGAATCAAAAAGTAGGATCAGTTTTAAAAAAATAAAAGGGTCACCCATTTAAGATGGAGATGAAGAATCCTTTTTTCTTTGAGTTAGGAGCCTTCAAGAATCTCTTCCTCAAAAGGCAGCAGATGCAAAATCTTTTAATATTTTTAAAAAGGTAAAGTTACATAATTTTGATTACTAAGTCGATCAAAGGTTATCAGGAACAGACAGGATTGTCAAATTGAGATTAAAATCAGATCAGCTATGATCTTATTGAAGGGTGGAGCAGGGTCAAAGGACAAAGTGACCTATTCTTGTTCATTGTTTGCACGCCCGTAACCCATTTCACACAGCCCTTTCAACTCCGAGAACTAAGTTTTTACTCCATTGGCCAGGGCTGAATTAAAATTCTGATAGTAGAAACTAAAGAACAACTTTTGACCCACTACATCCATAACGATCTTGTAAAATCCATACCAACTACTAATGCACAAAAAATGCTGCAGATGCAGGAAACGTAAATAAAAGCAGAAAATTCCAAAAAACGCTAAGAAAGCTAATTAATATTACTGGTGCAAAAGTTGACAGTTCGGGTTCTTGATCTTTCAGAGAAAAGTAGGAGATGTAATATATTTAAGTACGTGAAAGGAAAGGTACAAAAAACAAAAAAAGGTGGAAAGGTTAGTGACAGGGTAGAAGACAAGATTAAGGAACAAAAGATTTGATGATGAACTGTACCGCTAATGGAAAAGGCAATGAGACAAGTTAAGAATCAAAGGATCTGCCTCGAGGAGGCAGAATGATGACCAGCCAATGTCCAAAAGCAAGATAAAGGAAAAAACAAAGGAGGTTGGTCCTAAATCAGCAAAGGTGTCATAGCCTGAAATTGTTGAACTCAACATTCCGTTTGGGGGTCACATGGTATCAGGATGAGCTGGCAAGCTGGATACAGAACTGGCTGAGTGGTAGGAGACAGAAGGTGGCAGTGGAAGGATGCTTTTTGAAATGGAGAATTGTGACTAGTGGTGTTCCAGAGAGATCAATGCTGGGTCCTCTGCTGTTCATGGTCTACCTAAACGATTTGGAGGAAAACGTAGCTTGTCTCTTTTGTACATTTGTGGGCGATACAAAGATTGGTGGAACTGTGGATAGTGAAGAGGACTGTCAGAGGATACAGCAGGAAATAGATCAGATAAAGGCATGGGCAGAAAAATGGCAGAGAGTATTTAATCTGGACAAGTGTGAAGAGGTGCATTTTGGAAAGTCAAGTACAGGTGGGAGTTATACAGTGAATAACAGAGCCCTTAAGAGTATTGATAATGCAAAGGGATCCAGGCGTACAGGTCCACAGATCACTGAAGGTGGCAGAGCAGGTAGATAAGGTAGTAATAAAGACTTATGGTATGTTTGCCTTCATTGAAAGGGGCATTGAGTAGAAAGATGGACAAGTTATGATTCAGCTTCATGCAACTTTAGTTAGGCCACATTTGCAATATTGTGTACAGTTCTGGTCACCACACCACCAAAAGGATGTGGGCTGTTTGGAGAGGGTACAGAAAAGATTAACAAGGATGTTGCCTGGCATGGGGGATTTTAGCTGAAGGTTGGATAAACTGGGTTTGTTTTCACTGGAATGCAGGAGGTTGAGGGGCAACCTAATAGAAGTTTATAAAATTGCAAATGGCGTGGATAGAGGCTTTTTCCCAGGGTGGTGGGGTCAATTACTAGGGGACACAGATGTATGAGGCAAGTTTTTCACACAAAGGCTGAAATGCCAGATAAGGTGGAAACAGACACAATTGCAGTGTTCAAGAAGGACTTGGTTGAATACATAAATCGGAAGGGAAAAGAGGGATATGGATTCTTTAAGTGAAGGCAGATTTTGTATGGAAGGGCATGATGTGGCTGCACAGGCTTGGAGGGCCAAAGATTCTATTCCTGTTAGGTATTGTTCTTTGGGTTTAAATTGTGCAATCGAAAGTCAGGATATCTTTGTGTTGAGCGTCATCGAATAGAGTAATACATCAACACCAGAGGTAAGATTGCGAGAACGATGGAGAATTAAAACTACAGGAGACCGGAAGCACAGTCATGCTTGCATACTGCATGGTGGTGTTCTACAGAGACCCAATCCAGATTTGTTCTTCCCAACGTAAAGGAGGCCACATTGTAAGCAGTATACTAGATTTAAAGCACCACATGTACATCACAGTTTCAGCTGGAAAACTTATTTGGGACCATGGACAGTGAATAAAGAGAAAGTTAAAAATCAAATGTTGTATTTCCTGCTGGTACACAGAAAAGTGCTGTCCAAGAGAAACAGGATGCTCAGTACGACTGAGAATGCTGAAAAGGGAGGTAAACCTGTGTTTGCCATGGAATCAGGCTAGAAGAGGCAGAAATGACAGAAGATGGTCTGTTGTACACGGAGGCATGTGGAGTGGATGAAGAAGATAGGAGGAACCCCATCACAGTTCTGGGAAGAAGAACTGAAGGAAGAAATGGAATGGGCATATCTGAAGACTGTATCAACCATGATAGCAGGGGAACCCTCACTCAGGAGAAAAAAAATTAGATGGAAGACTGTCATTAGAATGTTTTTAAATTTTAAAAAATAACATTTTGTTTAAAACAATAGTTTCAATTCTTTTCATGTGGAGGTAATCTCATGCAAATCCAAGGTTTCACACAAATATTGACAAATCATAAGAGAGTTCATTTTCCAAAGAGAGAATCAACAGTGCAAAGGAAATCAGTGTAGAAAATAATAGAGAACATTTATGAAAATACAGCAGGAAATAATAGGCTAGTGACCAAAGGTAAAAACAACAAAAAAAGGCAAAGTTCTCAAGACAACACTTGAAGAAAGATATTTTGCACAACAGATGAATTAAAATTGGTGACATCGTGAACTCTGGGAAAAGCTTGCATTAAGAAGTATCTCATCCTTAAGAGGTGTGAAGTGCTTCACATTCAATTATTATTTGGTTAAAAATCACACAACACCAGGTTATAGTCCAACGAATTTAATTGGAAGCACACTAGCTTTCCAAGCGACGCTCCTTCATCAGGTGATAGTGGAGGGCATGATCGTAACACAGAATTTATAGCAAAAATTTGCAGTGTGATGTAACTGAAATTACACATTAAAAATTGATTGTCTGTTAAGCCTTTCATCTGTTAGAATACAGTGTAAAGAAGTGAAACTATCATTGTATTCTAACAGATGAAAGGCTTAACAGACAATCAATTTTTCAATGTATAATTTCAGTTACATCACACTGCAAATTTTTGCTATAAATTCTGTGTTACGATCGTGCCCTCCACTATCACCTGATGAAGGAGCGTTGCTCCGAAAGCTAGAGTGCTTCCAAGTAAACCTGTTGGACTATAATCTGCTGTTGTGTGATTTTTAACTTTGTACACCCCAGACCAACTCCGGCATCTCCAAATCATAATTATTATTTAAGTATGGTCACAGTTGATATGGTAATAAATTTGCAAGCTAACACATACATAGCAAATTCTTCCTCAAACAGCAAACATACAGTTTATTCAGATTTAGTGATGTTGGTAGGCTAAGGAATGTTAACCAGTAAAACAGAAAAATTACTGGTCTGAACAGTCATGCCATCTCTTATCTAGGTTTAAAATCTTATCCAAATTGTAATCACAATGAAAATGTAGTGTTCCTTCTATACTAGATTAAAATAGCTAGAGTGACACTTCAATTCTCAACCCTCTAACTTAACAGTAAGAATGTTAACAACTGAATCAATTTTACAAAACACCTTCATGAAGAATTCTCTCCACATAGTCTCTGACCTACTCTTGACATGATATGATGTAGGAGCAGAAATTGGCCATTCAGCCCATCAAGTTTGCTCTGCCATTCAATGACATCATGGCTGCTCTGATAATCCTCAACTCCACTTTACTGCCTTATCTCCATAACTCTTGCTGATTAAAGATCTGTCTGAGTCTTGAACAATTTAAAATATCCAAGTCTTCATAGTCCTCTGGGGTACAGAATTCCAGAAATTCAGTATCCTCAGAGAAATAAAAATCCTCACCTGTGTGAAATGGGTGTCCCCTTTACTCCAAACACATCGTCCAGTCCTAGATTTTCCCACAAGAGAGAAACAATATCACTGCATCTATACTATCAAGACCCTACGAGTCTTACATGTTTCAAGAAGGTCTCCTCTCATTCTTTTGAATGCATTTAGTTCAAGCCCAAACTACTCAGCCTTTTCTCACAAGAAAATCCCTCTATATCTAGAATCACCCTAATGAATCTTCTCTACACTGTCTTTAATGCCAGTAAATCCTCCTTTGGAGAAGGGGATCAAAACTGTTCAGTATTTAATGTCTGGTCTGATTAGTATCTTCTATAGTTTTAGCAGGACTCCATATTTTCATACTCCATTCCCTTTGAAATAAAGGCCAACAGTCCATTTGCCTCCCCATTGAACTGCTGAGCCTAAATTATTTACTCATTTAAATAATATTTAGCTCTTCTAATCTTTCTGCCAGATTACATAACCTCATATTTTCCCACATTATATCCTCTCTGTTAAGTCTTCAACTTCTCATTCAATCTGTCTATATTCCTCTGTCAAACATGTCCGCCTTCCTCTATTTTTGTGCCATCTGCACAAACTATTACACACTTTGTGACCATTCATTCACTTTCCTCATGCAAGTCATTGATACATATTGTAAATAATTGTTTCCCCAGCACTGATCCCTATGAGATTCCACTAGTTAAAGGTTGCCATCCTTAAAATGCCCCCTTATTCTATTTCTGTCTTCTATTAATTAGCCAATCCTCTATCAACGCTAATGTACCACCTCCAATACCATGAACTCTTCTCTTATGTGCTGTACCTTTTCAAACCCCTTTGGAATCCCAAACATATTACATCTACTGGTTCCCCTTGTCTGTAGTGTTTGCTACCTCTTCAGAAAACGCAATAAATTCTTCTTCATGAAGCTACGCAGACTCTGCACCATTAAATAATGTATTTATAACTGCTCTTCAATTACCCTTTATAATAGAATTATTTTCCCAATGACAGATGTTAAGCTTAATTGGCTGATATCTAAGATTTTCTTTTGTCTCCCTCCCTGTTTTGTTTAAAGGTGTTATTTGGTACCTTTCCAACCTTCTGGGACTTTTCCAGAATCTAAGGATTCTTGGAAGATTACGACCAGCACCTGCACTCTCCCTGGAGCTCTTCCTTTAAAACCCTAGGGTAAAACCCATCAGGCCTAGGAGACTTTGTAGCTTTTAGCTACATTAGATTGCCTAGTACATTTTTTTCCCCTCTAGTGAATGTTATTGAGTTCATTTCTCCACACTACCATCATTGAAATGCCATTAGTGTCCTTTATTGTGAAGATAGATGCAAAGTATTTATTTAACTCCTCTGCTACTTCCTTATCTCCTATTTCCACATCTCTTTCTTTAAAAGGTAAGAATGTTCACTGCGGCCTCTCTCATTTAAATGAGCTCTCACAGTCTATTTTGCCATCATAGCTTATTTTGTCCCCTTTTCTTGGTCATTTTTCAAAGGCATTTAAAAATTTCCTAAGCCTTTGCTTTACCATTAATTGCTGCAACATTATAGGCATTTTCTTTCAATTTGATACCATTGTCAAGTTTCCCAGTTAACCGTGGTTGACTGATACCTTTTCTAGAATCCTTCTCTCTCATTGGGTTACTTCTGTGCTGACAGTCATGAACTAGTTTCTCAAATATCTGACACATTGTTCCTTAACTGTTTTTTCCACTCAACTCCGTTCTCAGTCCAACTCCGTTCTCAGTCTGCTCTCATCCTTATATAATTACTTTATATAAGTTTGGCACAGTCATTCCCAACCCAAGTTTCTCACTGAATGCTAACTTCAACTATATCATGATGACTGGTCCCTAGTGTATCTTTTACTCAGAGATCAAGCATTCAATCTGCCTCAACACAAATTACATATTCAGGTTTTTCTCACTCACTTAAGTAGTATTGATTGGAGAATTTAATACATGTTCTTACCTTTTTGAGAATTGCAGCATTGACATTTGGAAGTGGAACAGGATCATCATCACCTTCATCATCCATTCCCAAATCTGTGCAGAATAAAACATAGTAAACTAATCATCTGTCATTATTCACCAGGATTCCCTCACTTCACACATAGAAAGCATGTTTTCCGTATTAAGTGCTTCCTTTCTCCCGTCCCATCTGTGTACTAAAATATGGGTAAATGTTGATTCCCATTAACTCTATTCAGGTCTTCTGCATAACAATGCATCTAAGACCTGTCACCAAAGAAAGAGGAGGACAACAAGATTTTAAAAAAAGCCAAAATCCAGAAAGTGTGTTCTATCTTAGTAAAGTAACAAACAGCAAAGGTAAAAGTATATGTTTAGAACAAACAGTCACTCAAGGTGTGCCAATTAGGAGAGGTTGAAACAAGGGTCTGATTTGCCTGTCTTATTATCCAGTTTAGGGCAAGAACTGAAAGAAAGACAACATATGTGTCTTTAAAAAAAAAAAGACCTGAAATCTAAATAATTAGAAAGCAAATGGACAAGGTTATTTTACGCATTCATTAAATATTCACAATTTTGGTATTGTTTTAGGTCATTTTATTTGTGATGAGAAACTCAATAAGAAAAATATCAATAACTACTTTAAATGGTTATCTATCAGCAGATAGCCTTTACTGAACCTAAAAGGCATAAATTAGTAATCGTAAATCAAAGTTCATTCAAATGTTGCACTTTATTAAAAAAAGAAGCTTGAGGTCCTTGAAGGATAATTAATTAGTAAACAAGATTATTTCCAAAGAGAAAAATGCTGACCCTCCAACATGGTCTTGATTGTCACAGACTGCTTTGCTATCTCCACATCAACTTCAAATATTTCTCCATCAGAGCTCTGGAGTTTAATTGATGGCATCTGAAAATAAAAACAGGAAATTTCACAGTGCTAAAAATCACAGTACCAGTTGTTGAATTCTGTCCCATCACAAAACCCATTCAAAACCATAATGCACACAATTTAACAGAGGTGCTTTACCAGCACCATATTAATAAGCTAAATTATCAACTCTGAATTTGAGTTGGAGAAAATGAGGACTGCAGATACTAGAGATCAGAGTCGGGAGTGTGGTGCTGGAAAAGCACAGCAGGTCAGGCAGCATCCGAGGAGCAGGAAAAATCAACGTTTCGGGCATAAACCTTTTATCACACTCGACTTTGCTTGCTAACAGCATTTGGTTTAAAGCAACACTTCTAAATCTCAATATAATAGTTTCAACTTCCATTCCAGAGAACTGAACACACAATTTAGGTTTTTAAGCAACATATTGATGGATTGTTGCATTGACGAGGATACCACCTTTCAGACAAGAAACTCCAGGAGATGCTTTTTGAGAGTTCTGACCCAAGAGCACCTCCAAATCCTAGCCAAACTTTAATCCTAACCAATACACCTAGAAGATGATCTGATCATTATCAATGCATTGATAAATAAATGTGAGGGAAAGGATATTTTAAAAGATGAGAGGAAGCAAAGTGGGATGCGGTGTTAGTTGTTTAGATATTTTTAAAAATCAACCTGTCCATGATAACACACCTTTGAAGCAGGAAGGACATGAATCCGGGTCTCCTCCCCCAGTGGGACAATACCACTGCACCATAAGAGCCCCTGATGTTAAATGTAAGTGGTAGGAATTAACTAGTAATTTAAGTTTCCTTCAATAAACAGGAACAAATTGAAAGTGTGGTTGTTGGGCCAAGAAATACATGTTTACAACACATGTCTGTTAGTAAAGTTTATAAAAATATTGCTTCCAGTTCCATCCTTCACCACCTGACTTTCTGGAATAGAACACAAACTCACATGAAGCATACATATTTGGACTGAATAACCTGTACAGCGTTGAAACATTCTATGTAATTCCATAAATTAAAAATAAGTTAACCCTAATCCAACCAGATGGATAAAAGTGACATGGATACAAAGTTCCAACAGTCAATCCATTATTTTTATGTTCAAAACTACCAAGTGGAACTTTACTCCATATTCTTTTAAATTATGGAGTTAATATTTACCATAAAATTTACAAGAACATAGCTATTTTGCTCGGTGTTTTTAATTCTTATTGAAAATAGGCTATGGGTGAAATGTTAAACTAGCACACTAGGTTGGACGATCAGCAGGGGATTCAGGGAGAGAGAAACCGGAGGAAAACGAAATGCCAGATAAAATTGGGGAAGAGATTAAGAACCAAAACCACTTGGGAAACAACACACAAAACAGAAATATTAAAGCAATGTTAAAAATCATTAATAAAATTTCTAAAGATAAATTAACCAGTCATGCAGAAACATATACATATTACAAAATTAAAGAAAAGAGGGGACCTGGAGGCAACAATCAGTAATAAGAAGGCAGATGTAACAGATCACGACTATAGAAAAGGACAGGTCTGAAAAATGCAGATTATATCATGAGAAAAGACTGGGAGGAAAGGGGTGGGATTGCAGGCACACTAATTAGATAACAACGGCATTAGAAAACAGACTCTTTGACTAAAATGGTAGTAACAGAATTTATCTACGATGAGAGAGAAGTTAACAGATCCATCATGCAAATAGGAATACACAGCAAATTGCCAAATAGTGAGGTGGTGATAGAGCAGGGCATTTATATCCAAATATGGTAAATAAGTGTATCAGAGCATTGCCTGATGTATGGTTGCAACTACCCCAAATAAAGTTCCACGAGACAACATCATCAATTTTTTAATAGGTTTTTAACTATGTTTGCAGGATTTCTTTGCAAATGTAAAGCAGATGGATCACAACATGCCTACAGATGGCAAATGGGCCAGAACAAATGACAGAAAGCAGCATTGGGAAGCATTTAGATTGTAGACAGAGGGTGGTGGTAGTGAGATATTAAAGAGTTAATTTGCTCTGCTGACCTGCAGGAAATTAGACGTCCCAAGGCTAGGGTGGGATGTCTCTGTCTTACAGGTAGAATGTAAGAAATTTACATTCTCATCCCTAGCCATTCAGAGCCATTTGCATGGCCATTTCCTAGTTATTCAGAATAGAAGAATTACATTATCATCCCGTATTCAGAAATCAGTAACAACATTGCAGTTGCAATTCTGACCACACCCTATATTTAAAAAGAAGATTCACAACAGATTTGGTCATTAAGGGATGTTACATTGTTTCTGGAGATGAGCAGGTAACTGCATTGCGTCTTAAGTGCCATGTGACCGTAGGGGTGATGGCTGGGGGAATTGTCTTGTGGGCATTACTGATTATGATATGAGACTTTGCATAAAGGAAGAACTGGTTCCTTTGTTCAGACAGACCTCTCGACACGGTTCCGCAAGCATGGCAAACAGTGTTGAGGATCCTCCAAAAGCTTGTGCTTGCTCAATAAAATTTTAGCTGTTCGCAGAAGTTGGCACATTGCAGTTGCATCAAGTGTTAAGAATCTCAGGAGGAAAGAATTTAACATTTGGTGGCAGCGGTGGGATTGCAACATACATGGAGCTTTTAGGTGGACTGAATAAGTGATCATCTGAGTGCCGGTTGCATGTGATGGATGGGCCCACGAGATAAGATTTACCTTGATCTTTGTCCTTAACTTACCACTCAGTCGACCCCTTGTCCCCTGGGAATCTGTGGTGACGGAATCTCTGAGGTAACTTATTATGCACTTGCACGCCAAGAGTTCGCTTTCAGAATCATGTTACTGGAAAGGAGGTTAAAGTCCCCGGAATTTGGAGGGTAAAGTCTCTGGGGAAAGGAGGTTCAAGTCCCCGTGGGAAAAGGAGGTTAGAGTCTCCAGAGGATAGTGCAAAAAAAAAATAATTATTGTGTCTGTCTCAACTACCCTGCTTTAGACCTCTTGTTAAGAAGGGAGATAGCCACATGAATCCTGAAGTGGGTGTGGAGACTAAAGATACTAGACTAGTATATGGAAACAAAGGGGAAGTTCATTCTTAAAACAAAAAAAAGGGACAAATATTGAATAAGTCAGAGTTCGGGATCCCGTTGCAACGGTTATGCCGGGATGACCCCTAAAAATGAGGAAAAGTTCAGGCGCTTATCAGGATGCTTAAATAAAAAGTTGGAAAATTAAATTTGGCTGCTAGGAGGAACTTGGGACATTGCCTCCTCCACCTTCAACATTTATCAATCTGAAACGAGATACAGGGACTAAATGGAAAACTTTAATATCCACATTGAGAAAGACTGCTGAGGAAATTACAAACAAATCAAAACAGACTAGCTAGGAGAACAATGTATTTCAAAGCGGGATTACAGTGTGAGATAATGAGGGAAACCCCAAGTCTTGGAAGGTGCTGAAGAGTCAGTGTGAGGAATATGATATAAGTAAAGGAAAACAGGAAAAACCGAGAAAGGATAGGTAAAATAAGGAATCAGGGTTGAAATGCCAAGCGGGAATAAAATGGAGGTACCTCCTGACAAGTATGGTCTGTCAATAACATTTCAAAATAATGATACCAACGTGACCAGCTATCGTCACAATGCGGATTTCTGACCACCCCAGGGACACCTATTCAGAATTCATTATACGTCCAAAATCTTCTCAAAGCCATCCTCCTCCCCAACCCATTGACCATAATCAAATGTGCTGCCATCTGTGAACTGACAGGCACACTAAATCGATCACCTGCTTTAAAAACAAGCATACCAGATATTGTCACTTTGCAGCGTTTGCAGGAGGACGGCCCTCACTCAAAAACAAATATGGAAGATGCATAGGTGTTCATACTCTCAGTCAAAAGGCCTCTGGATCATTCCAGTTGGCCAAGTGTGTACACCTAATGCTTTGTTGCCAATGCTAATAATACCCGGAATATTGAATTTTATTCTGTTTTTATTGTCATTTTAAACTTCAGTTCATAAACGTCAATTTAAATTGCAGCTGTTTAGAAAATATTCCCATTTTCTAAATATACACAACACTACTAGTTATTAGAACTTGATTAAAAAACTTGAAATTTGAGTTTTGATGTCATGTTCAATATAAAACATTTATTTCTATCAATGATTTCCAACATTTTAGAATTAGAGATCGTTGTTTGAGAGATGACAAGAACTTAACTTGTATAGTGCTTACTGTAACTTCAGACAGGATACAATGCAGTCAGTCCAGCAATGGGCTATCGGTTCCATTTGAAAGATTCTCAGCTGCCAGTACTGTTTAAAGATTGACTAGCAGATACAGCAAAAAAAAAACTTAAGGAAAAATCTACATGTGAATACTGCTGGTAAAGCCTTGCTTCAATGATCAGGAAAGGAGAAGACTTGAAATCAAACATTATGGGGAGTTGCTTGGACTGCGGCACAATATGGTCCGTTGCGAGGGTTTTCTCTTTAAGTGTAATTTCATTAAGAGGTTGTGAAAAAAGTAATGAGAAATGCTGAAATTAAGGTTGAACTAATACTTGGGTCGAAAAAGGAAGTTTCAATATAAATTATGAAAGTGTTTGATATTTAAATATTTTGGTTTGTTAAAATACTGGTTCAGAAAATATTGAAGTAACTGTTTTGCCTTATTTGAATTAGGATCTCGATTCAGTGTGTTTTATGGGCTGTGAGATAGGGCAGATATGTTTTTACATTAACATTATACAACATTCAATCCTTTTGTGTACAGCATGGAAACAGACCCTTCAGTCCAACCCATCCATGCCGACCACATATCCCAACCCAATCTAGTCCCACCTGCCAGCACCCGGCACATAATCCCTCCAAACCCCTCCTATTCATATACCCATCCAACTGCCTCTTAAATGTTGCAATTATACCAACCTCCACCACTTCCTCTGGCAGCTCATTCCATACACGCACCACCCTCTGCGTGAAAAGGTTGCTCCTCAGGTCTCTTTTATATCTTTCCCCTCTCACCCTAAACCTATGCCTCTAGTTCTGGGCTCCCTGACCCCAGGGAAAATACTTTGCCTATTTACCCTGTCCATGCCCCTCATAATTTTGTAATCCTCCATATGGTCACCCCTCAGCCTCCGACGTTCCAGGGAAAACAGCCCCAGCCTTTTCAGCTTCTCCCTATAGCTCAAGTCCTCCAACCCTGGCAACATTCTTGGAAATCTTTTCTGAACCTTTTCAAGTTTCACAACATCTTTTCAATAGGAAGGAGACCAGAATTGCATGCAATATTCCAACAGTGGCCTAACCAACGTCCTGTACAGCCGCAACATGACCTCCCAACTCCTGTACTCAATACTCTGACCAATAAAGGAAAGCATATCAAACGCCTTCTTCACTATCCTATCTACCTGCGACTCCACTTTCAAGGAGCAACGAACCTTCACCCCAAGGTCTCTTTGTTCAGTAACGCTCCCTAGAACCTTTCTATTAAGTGTATAAGTCCTGCTCAGATTTGCTTTCCCAAAATGCAGCAACTCTCATTTATCTGAATTAAACTCTATCTGCCACTTCTCAGCCCATTGGCCCATCTGGTCCGGATCCTGAGGTAACCCTCTTCGTTATCCACTACACCTCCAATTTTGGTGTCATCTGTAAACTTACTAACTGTACCTCTTATACTGGCATTCAAATCATTTATGTAAATGACAAAAAGTTGAGGACCCAGCACCATCCTTGTGGCACTCCACTGGTCACAGGCCTCCAGTCTGAAAAACAATCCTCCACCACCATCCTCTGTCTTCTACCTTTCAGCCAGTTCTGTATCCAAATGGCTAATTGTCCCTGTATTCCATGAGATCTAACCTTGCTAATCAGTCTCCATGTAACCTTAAAAACAAAGAAGAATAAACAAAGAAAATTTACACCCCAGGGATGGGCCCTTCAGCCCTCCAAGCCTGAGCTGATCCAAATCTACTGTCTAAACCTGTCGCCCAATTCCTAAGCATCTGTATCCCTCTGCTCCCCTCCTACTCATGCATCTGTCCAGACGCATCTTAAATGAATCTACTGTGCCTGCCTCTGCTGGCAACGCATTCCAAGCACCTACCATCCTGTGTAAACTACTTGCCGCGTGTATCCCCCTTAAACTTTTCACCTCTCACCTTGAAAGCGTGACCTCTCGTTATTGAATCCTTCACACAGAAAAAAAGCTCATCTCTATCAACCCTGCCTATACCATTCATGATTTTATGGACCTCAATCAGGTTCCCTCCCCACCCCCCCACCCAACAATCTCCTTTTTTTCTAATTAAAACAATCCTAACCTACTCAACGTCTCTTCACAGCTAGCACCTTCCATACCAGGCAACATCCTCGTAAACCTTCTCGGCACCCTCTCCAAAGCGTCCACATCCTTTTGGTAATGTGGCAACTAAAACCGTACACAATATTCTAAATGCTGCCAAACCAATGTCTTTAAGTGTATAAGTGTACAATTTTAACATGACCTGCCAGCTCTTATACTCAATATCCCGTCTGATGAAGGCAAGCATACCATCTGCTTTCTTGACAACTCTACCCACTGGTACATTTACCATCAGGATACATTGGACCTGAACTCCCAGATCTCTCTGCTCATCAATTTTTCCCAAGGCTCTTCCATTTACTATATAATTCACTCTAGAATTAACTTCCCAAAATGCATCACCTCACTTTTGCCTGGATTGAACTCCATCTGCCACTTCTCCGCCCAACTCTTTAGTCTATCTATATTCTTTGACAGTCCCCTATGCTTTTTGCAATGCCACCAATCTTAATGTCATCTGCAAACTTGCTGATCATACCTACAGTGCCCTCTTCCAGATCATTTATGTATATCACAAACAGTGACCCCAGCACTGATCCCTGTGGAACACCACTGGTCACCTTTCTCCATTTCGAGAAACTCCCTTCAACTACTACTCTCCGTCTCCTGTTGCTCAACCAGTTCTTTATCCACCTAGCTAGAACACCCTGCACACCATGTGACTTCACTTTCTCCATTAGTTTTCCATGGGGAACCTTATCAAACGTCTTACTTAAGTCTATGTATATAACATCTACAGCCCTTCCTCCATCCATCGACTTGGTCACTTCCTCAAAGAACTCCATTAAGTTGGTAAGGCACGATCTCCCCACACAAAACCATGTTGCCTATCACTGGTATGCCCATTCTTTTCCAAATATAAATAGACTTTATCCCTCAGTACCTTCTCCAGCAACTTTCCCACCACTGACGTCAGGCTCACTGATTTGTAATTACCTGGAATATCCCTACTACCCTTCTTATACAGGGGGACAACATGAGCAACCCTCCAGTCCTCCAACACCTCATCTGTGTTTAAGGATGCTACAAAGATATGTCAGGACCCCAGCTATTTCCTCTCTCGCCTATCTCAGCAACTTGGGATAGATCCCATCCGCTCCTGGGTATTTGTCCACCTTAATAACCTCTAGCCTACCCAACATACATTCCTATGTATGTCAACGTGATCCAGAGTAATCAAACTTCTATCTCTAATCTCAACATTCATCATGTCCCTCTCCTCAGTGAACAGTGATGCAATCATTCAGAATCTCACCCATTCTCTCAGGTTTGACACACAGCCTTCCTTTCTTATCCTTTAGTGGACCCATCCTTTCTCTAGTTACTCACTTGCTTCTTGGGATTCTCCCTTAATTCTGTTCGCTAAAGCTATTTCATGACCCCTTTTAACTCGCTTGATTCCTCGTTTAAAACTGGTCGTACTCTCCCGATATTCCTCCAGGGCCCATTCTGTTCTTAGCTGCCTGGGACCTTATGTACGCTTCCCTTTTCCTCTTGGCTAGTCGTACAATTTCTCCTGTCATCCACAGTTCACAAATCTTGCTTTTCCTATCCTTTGCTTTCAACGGGACATGCCTATCCTGCACTATCTTTGAAAGCCTCCCAAATATCAAACGTGGACTTGCCTTCAAATAGATGTGCCCAATCCACATTTCCCAGCTCCTGCCTAATTTTGATATATTTGGCCTTGGCCCAGTTTAGTACTCTTCCCTTAGGACCACTCATCTTTGTCTATGAGTATTCTAAATCTTACAGAATTGTGGTCACTGTTCCCAAAGAAATCCCCCACTGCAACTTCTACCACCTGGCCTTGCTCCTTCCCCAACACTAGGTCCTATATGGCCCCTTCCCTTGTCGGACTATTAGCATACTGCTCTAGAAAACTCTCCTGGAGCTTCTCACAAATTCTGCCCCATCCAGACTTCTGATACTAAATATACCCCAGTCAATGTTGGGACAATTAAAATCTCCTATCACCGCTACCTTGTTGCCTCTACATCTTTCCATAATTTGTTTACCTATTTGTTCTTCTATCTCACCCTCACTATTGGGAGGCCTGTAATATAGCCCCCACAATGTAACTGCATCCTTCTTATTTCTCAGCTCCACCCATAATGCCTCACTACTCAAGCCCCCCATAGTGTCCTCCTTTAGCACAGCCGTGATACCATCCCTGACCAACAATGCAATCCCTTCCCTGCTTTTACCACCCTCCTTGTCCGAAGTGTTTATATCCTGGAACATTTAGTTGCCATATAGGCCCTTCCTTCAATCAAGTCTCTGTGATTGCAATAACATCATACTCCCAGGCACCAATCCCAAGTTCTAAAACAAATTGATTGAAGACCTTGAGCCCCTGATTTGTCTGAAATTCTACAATTCCTGTTTCAAAAAACAACTGTGTCAGTGGTCATGCTTTAGCCAGATGAAAGTATTGTATTAAAATATCTCTGCTGTTCTTTTTTTAAATGCAGAGTGCTCACAAAAAGAAAAGTGCATTTTAATGTTGATGTTTTGTTAAGATTTAAAGAATATTAGAACTTGAGGCTGAGCCATTTAAGTTCGGTCAATTATTATTAAGACTTCATTGGCCCCTTGCATATTGCAAATTCAAAGAATGTTTATCTCTACCAAAGTTGTACAGTTATTGGTCTGTAACCACTGTAATTCTGACTGCTTTATTTGGGAAGTTAAATTTAAAATGTCAGTTTGTCAGCAACCACACATTCCAATTAAAAACACTGATCATAAAACTTAAAAAAAAAATTAGGACCATTTTTGTCATTAATGTGAGACCTTAGAACTATATCTGAAGTTAAATTTAATATGTACATATGTGGCAGTGGGTTATTGTTTGCTTTAACAGAGAAATTATAGAGTTTTCATTTGGAGAACATATTTTGATATGTTCTGCATTTGTTTCGCATGAATATTTGTGATTTAAATCTGAACTGAAACTGCCTCTTCAATGGCTATGCACAAGAAGCATTGTTGTTTTCTTGCTATTCCAGATTTTTGAAATACTTTTCCTGACAGCTTTCACATTAGCCAAGTATTAATTTGTTAAAGGAAAATAATTTTTGAATAACCTGAATGGGGTCTCCCAAGGGTTTGATTTTAGGACCACTGATTGTTGTTTATAAATTATTGAATTGTTTAGACAGTATAATTTAAAAGTCTACCGATTATATAAAACTTGATAATGTCATAAATAGTGACCAGAGTAACAGATTTTAACACGACTGAGAATGTTGAAATAGGCAGACACAGCTGGAACTGACAACCGGAAGCGGCAGGTACAAATCACTAAAATGCCGGAGGAAACATCACAGAAGCACTTCACAGGAGGCTCCCAAGCACTGAGGATGACACCTAGACAGGGGACGAAACGTCTGCAACACAAATTCCCAGCTCGGCGAACAGAACCACAACAACGAGCACCGGAGCTACAAATCTTCTCCCAAACTTTGAATAGGCAGATACAATTTAGTATAGTGAAATGTGTGACTGTCTTCATACTGATAACCACCTTGACAAGGAAGGGGAATGAAAGAGGAAATGCAAATATACTTTCAGCAGCTAACATAGTCTCTAAAGTTTCTCCGTTCACAGGTAAAACATGCCTTCAGACCGCCGCCCACCCCTCCACAATCTCATCCAACAGACTCAATCAGCTCCCCAGACATGAGCACGGAAATTGAAGAAGCTAACAACAGCAAAGAGCAGGCCCAAACGCTTTTTGTCAGAGGCTTCCCCTGGATATTAAACCACGTGAGCTTTACCTTCTCTTTCGATCATTTAAGGGATATGAAGGTTCACTGATCAAGCGAACATCAAAACAGCCAGTTGGCTGTTACATTTGACAGCAGAGCGGAAGCAGAAGCAGCAAAGAATGCTGCATTCACCTACCCTGCAGTTGCAGCTGCCGCACTTCATGCTCAGATGCGCTGGTATCATCCATCTAAAGCATCTCCACAAGGATGGAAGTCTCATCAGTTTTGTTGAGTATTTAACTGCCCTTATCCAAGAATTCAGATTTCTCCATGGAGTGGTGTGCAAGGACAGATTGGATTTTGTTTTCAGGTTGGAGTTTACTGAAGGAGATTTTAAAATAACTCGCTCATTTCCACTCAACTTGGAGAGGGTGGAGTGGTCACTAAGGACTGTGGATTTAAGAGCTGATGAACACTTTCCACATGGGAGGATGCTAGTAATTTTGTTGTTATAATCATTATATGTTGTGTGTCAATAACTTGCTTAAGTATTGGCTATAATATGAATAAGCCGGTAGTGCCATCTAGGTGGTTATCATGAAATGATAAAAAGGAGGGAATGAAACATTAAAGGGTTAATCTGCTCTGCTGACCTGCAGGAATTTGGATGCTCCGAGACTAGGGTGGGATGTCTCTGTGTTACAGGTAGAATGTAAGGAATTTACATTCCCGTCCCTTGCCATTCAGAGCCATTTGCATGGCCATTTCCTAGTTATTCAGAATAAAAGAATTACATTATCATCTCGTATTCAGAAATCAATAACAACATTGCAGTTGCAATTGTGACCACACCCTGTAGTTTAAAAAAAAATTCACAACAGATTTGGCCATTAAGGATTGATTCACATTACATTGTTTCCAGAGATGAGCAGGTCACTGCATTGTGTCTCGAGTGGCATGTGACTGTGTGGGGATGGCTGGGGGTTGTCTTGTGGGCATTACAGATGTGCATAAAAGAAGAACTGGTTCCTTTGTTCAGACAGACCTCTCGACACGGCTCCACAAGCATGGCGAAGAGTGTTGAGGGTTCCTCCAAAAGCTTGTGCTTGCTCAATAAAATTTTGGCTGTTCACAGAAGTCAGCGCATTGCAGTTGCATCAAGTGTATAAGAATCTCAAGAAAAAGAATCTAACAGTAGTGGGTTGTTATCCGGACTGGAGGCCTATGATCAGTTCTGAGTCTGTTGTTGCTCGTCATTTATATCAATGATTTGGATGAAAATATAGGAGGTATGGTTAGTAAGGTTGCAGATGACACCAAAATTGGTGGTATGGTGGACTGTGAAGGTGGTTATCAATGAGATCTTGATCATGGAGGCCAATGAGTCAAGAAATGGCAGACGGAGTTCAATTTAGATAAATGAGAGAGGTTGCATTTTGGCAAGGTAACCAGGGAAAGACATTTCCAGTTAATTGTAGGGCCTGGGAAGTGTTATTGAACAGAGGGAACCGGGGTGCAGGTTCATAATTCCTTAAAAGTGGTATCACAGGTGGACAAGGTGCATTTGGCATACTTGCATCCACTGGTCAGAGCACTGAGTATAGGAGTTGAAACATCATGTTGCAGCTGTACAAGACATCGGTGAAGCCACTTTTAGAACACTACATACAATTTTGGTCACCCTGCAATAGAAAGGATATTGTTAAGCTAGGGAGGGTACAGGAGATGTTGCAAGGACTGGTTGGTTTCAGTTACAAGAAGAGGCTGGATAGACTTGGAATTTATTCCCTGGAGCATCAGAGGCTGAGGGGTGACTTTATAGAGGTTCAGATAAAGTGAACAGTCAAAGTACATTCTCCAGGTGTAGTCAAGTCCAAAACTAGAGATCGTAGCTTTGAGGTGAGAGGGAAAAGGGAGCGGAGGGGCAATTTTTTCATACAGAGGGTCGTGCCTGTATGGTCTGAGCTGCCAGAGGAAGTGATAGAGGCAGGTAGAATTACAACATTTAAAAGACATTTGGACCGGTAAATGAATAGGAAGGATAGGAATAGAGGGACATGGGCTAAACACAGGCGATAGGACTAGCTCAGTTGGGCCAAAGGGTTTGTTTCTGTGCTGGAGGACTCTAACTCTAGTGATCATTCTCATATAAACATATCATTATTAAAGGAATGAAGCGAAATAATATAGTGGAACAAGTAGATCTTAAATGGGTAGGAACACAGGCAAGTAAATGAAAAATTTCCAACAAAGAAATAGAAATTCAATGAAATGATTGATGGAATCTGGAAAAATATATCCCACTCCAAAGTAAGAACAAACTCACTAGGAATAAAACACATGGACTGATTTCAATCTTTTCCCTTAAATATTAGTATACACCAACTACATTGCGTATTTTTTAAATGAAACATTCTCAACTTAATTAGACACCTTCAAAACTGCATATTTTTAATAGCTTTTTGGTCAATACTGTCACTAAACCATTTCCCTTTTCCAATCAATCCTTGATGTCAGGAGTATAAAGTTCTTAACTATGTCCTTTGAGACATCTATGTTACAGCCATTACATCATCACCACATGTGGCAACAGCTCCCTTCTAACCAGGAAGATGAACATCTCCCCTCCTACATCATTTCCCCACACACTACTTCCCAAATACATTAATACATAGAACAAAAACAAAGTGCTGGTGAAACTCAGCAGGTCTGGCAGCATCTGTGAAGAGAAAGACAGATTTAACACTTTGAGTCCAGTGACCCTTTGTCCAATAATGTCAGACCTGCTGAGTCCACAGTTCTTTGTTTTGTTTTACATGCATGGCCCTAGAGTTAATTCAGAGATTACTACATTTCATTATAGCTTATTTGTCTCTATAGTTACCCAAGGAATTTAATATAGGAACATGATACTAATAGATATCATTTTTTGATCACTCCTAAAATAGAAAGATGAGAAATGAGAAATTGATCAAGCCTAGAAAATAAAAACGCCTGGACAGACAGCATGGTCACAAGTTGACACATTCAGGAAAGGATAGTAGAAATGCCAGTAAGTATATCTGAACAAAAATCATTAGAAAAGGGATTCATGTCAGAGAGGAGTTACAGATTCATACAGAACAGAAAAGGTTCTTCAACACAGTCTACATTGACATAACTACCACTAAAAGTGCGCTAATCCCAATTTCCTACACTTGTCCCATTTCGTTGAGTGTTATGTTTTAAAATGCTCACCCAAATATTTTTTAAAGGTTGTAGAGTTTCCAGTCTCCACTACCTTCCCAGGCAATGCATTCCAGATTCCCAACATCGGCTGAGTGAAAAAGTTTTTTTTCCCCCCAAATCTCCTGCCCTTTACCCTAAACTATACCTCCTTGTGACTGATCCTTCAGCCAAAGAGAACATCTGTTCTCTAGTAAAGTAGCTGCCTGTGGTGTAAAATTATGTCCCAATACATGTGTGAATCATAATGTAACACATGTATTGGACCAAGCAGTGGAATGTGGTGAAACAGTTAAAACTTATGTCCCAATACATGTGTGAATCTAACCGGAATGGAGGTGTTGCTTAGTCCCGTGTGAATCTTATTACACACCTCCCCGTGTGAATCTTCTTATCTGTATGTAACCAGAATGGAATGTGTTTTTTAGCCTTGCTCTGCTGTTCACATGAATGTTTATATCTGGAAAAGAGTATATCAGCTGGAAAAGTCTCCAGTTCGGTGAGTCTGCTCCGGGGTTACGTTTAACCGCCGAGCGTGGGTAGTTGGCAACCGCTCTACGAGAACTGACGGCTCCCAGTTCCGGTAACATGTAGAGTGAGTATAAGCCAGACCCGTTGTAAGTATGAGACCCTGTTGTGGCGACGCTGCGGGGAATAAAATGCTCATATTCTAGCAGACTCGCCTCTTGGTCGTTTGTTCTGTGTCAGACTACTCTCCTACGAACCTGACCTTGAGAATTTTTTAAAACACTGCCCCCTTAACATTCCTAAGTTCTACCCACAAAGCCTCATTGAGGACCCTACCAAGATATCACCTCTCTTTACTGCAGTAACTGACTCCTTAAGTAATTGTGCTATTAATGACTTGCAGACAGCTAATGGCATTCCTATACTGTATTAAAAAGGCAGACAGAACAAACCTAGGGAATATTAACATCAGTGATAAAGGTGGAAGTGTCCTTCTGAAAAGTGATAGAAAAATAGCTAGAAATAGACTTGAAAAGGGAATATTATATAAAACTACCATTGTTGAATTCACAGAGATAAAGTAAAAATAGATAAGATTAACATAGTAAAAAAAAAGTATATGAACTTTCTAAAACGGCTTTCATAAGGGTATCACTGAGCAGATTCATGATTAGTGTCAGAAAACGTGCAGTCAATAATCAAAGCCGTGGTATGGATAGCAATAGCAAGCTGTCTGTAAAACACAAAAGGAGTTGAAGGTAGCTAGACTGGTGAAAGGTGTGAACGGATGATCCTGAAAAATCATCACTGTTGTTCAACATTCACAATTCAGAAATCTGATGTGCAATTTCAAAATTTGCAATGACCCATTAATATTGAAAGCTTATAAAAACACAGAAAGCCATCAATAAAGAAAATGAATGACAATTATGCACTCAAAGGAACTTCAATATTGGCTGATGAAGGGTGGTACATTTTGGTAAGAATATTAAAGGCCAGAAAAAAAACTTGAAAGTAAGTGCCTAAATAAGGCAGAGCAGCAGATGCTTCTGGGGCTATAGATATACAAATCAGAGCATTTATTTTAAAGAATGAAAACGTACACTTGCTAAATCTGCATAGAATTTTGGTTAGACCACACGGAGTATTATAAACAATTCATCAATCCATTACAGAAAGGATAAAGAGGCGATGGAGACCCATGGATTAAAATATGTGGAGTGATACCAGAAATGAAATGTCATTAGCGAGTTTTGAGAAGATGTGTAACTCAGGCTGATGTTCTGGATGTAGGTTTGCCCTTTGAGCTGGAAGGTTCCATGAAATGTCATTTCTTCTAAAGACTGAAACAGCTGTGGGTCTTTTCCCCAGAGAAAACAGAAAATGGCCCAGACATCGTTGAAGAGGTTGACCGTTAATGGCTAGAGCTGGACAAGGTGCAGTGTGAACAAAACAAAAACAGGGGACCACAAGGTGTTCTTGTTGTGAACTCAGCGCGAAGTTGGAAAACCACAACCACTTTAAAACAACGAGAAGGCCGACCTCACCCTTTACCGGTGTACACAAGCCACTCCCGGTCTTCACAACACTCTCCTGGCGCAGTTCCGACCGCCCTACAGGGGAGGCCCTACCACTGCCACTGCTCTGCCCCAGGGGCTCGCGCACACTCACCGTGAGAGGCCGCCTCCAGCTCCAGGGGCTCGCGCACACTCACCGTGAGAGGCCGCCTCCAGCTCCAGGGGCTCGCGCAAACTCACCGTGAGAGTCCGCCTCCAGCTCCAGGCGCAGGGGCTCGCGCACACTCACAGAGAGAGGCCGCCTCCAGCTCCAGGGGCTCGCGCACACTCAGTGAGAGGCCGCCTCCAGCTCCAGGGGCTCGCGCACACTCACCGTGAGAGGCCGCCTCCAGCTCCAGGGGCTCGCGCACACTCAGTGAGAGGCCGCCTCCAGCTCCAGGGGCTCGCGCGCACTCACCGTGAGAGGCCGCCTCCAGCTCCAGGCGCTGAAGTCTACACGAACCGCGAGCGACACGGACACGGCAGGACCCCGCTCTATAGCTGTCTACTCAGCGCCGCCAAAAAGGAAGGAAAAAAAACCAGCTCCTTCTTTCCAAAATGATCCCCATTCATTTTTAAATCCCAGTCCCCTACGCCCTCAAGGGTAACATTTCTTTGCGACCAAAAAATTCTGTAATCAGTGGCACCGCCGTCCTGTAAAATTCTAGACAGCTCTTCACCCCCGCCGACCGTGTTAAAGATGCATTTGTCTACTCGGGCAAAACATTGTTTTAATTTCAGATACAGCACACAGAAGATGTAACTCACACCGAAACGTTGCAGCACAACAACTGTGTTGAGTCTAACACCGATGCAAATAACCCAATGGTTCCGGTTTTAATTTTGTTTTTGCAGACACTACGCCTTCAAGAAGCTTATCGCCCTGAGCCCTGGTGGAGACGGATGATCCAGGATGAACAAAGTTCAATGATCCGCCACTTTTGTCGTTTTGACCGAAAATCATTGTCCTCTCCTTTAACAAAGGAAATAAATCCACTGGCATCTGCCATTTGCATTTTACATTCTATAATCAGCCGATACGAAGTTCCCCGTCAACCTTTGTATTAATGTTAAAAATTACACACCACCAAGTATAGTCCATTCCTCATGAAGGGCTTATGCCCGAATCGTCATCCCATTTAAACCTGGTGTTGTGTGATTTTTAACTTTGTCCACCCCTGTCCAAAGCCAGCACCTCCACATCATTTGTATTAATGAACATGGACAGGAAAAGTTTAGAAGGATACGGCCAAACACAGGAAAATGGCACTAGTTCACTTTAGGAAATCTGGGGCGGCATGGAGGAGTTGGGCCAAAGGGTCTGTTTCTTTGCTGTATGACTCTAAAGGGTGAAGAATATAGTTGTCGCAGGAACAGACCATGCAGCCTTTTGAGCTCATTCAATATGAGCTGATCTTCAGTTCCAATTCTATGCCCATCCACACCTCATATCCCTTAATTCCGTGAAAGATCAAAATCAATTTAGATCGCCCAGCATTTAACAGTTTTCGTACTTTATGTGGAAAAGTTGCATCAAATTGTTGTTATACACCATATGTCTTCAGCATAATGAAATGACTACTTTGTCATCTTTGTGAAACTATGCTAATCCCTCTCAGCAAAGGCTAGTCTACGTTGTCTTTAAAGGCAAGCTCAAAATTTCTTCCTCAAATCATCAACATGTAGCATTTTAATGATCATGCTCTACCAACAATTGGGGAACAAATTAGGGTCTTTTTGAGTAAAGGCTAGAAAAAAAAAAGAAAGATCTACAATGGTCCTGGGGTGAAATTACTTCAATGAAGTCTAATTCACAACATATTGCATCAACTTGGAATTCTGCAGCAATAGCAAAAAATATTCCAAGCCATCCAAGTTTCTCCGCCTAATAAAGGATAATGGTGATTGGGAATGGTGCACAGAGTGATGGTTATCTCTCTTCCATTATGCTGAAATGCAGGCACACTTTTGTCCTTGAAACCGGAATAGAATATTTCTTGTGCCATGAAGTTGTATGACAAATTGTCAGAGATGAGGAGTGACTGCTTTTGTGATCAAGGCCACATTTAACTGAATGCAGCACTGCCCTGACAGAACATTTTTAGTTTTCCTAACCAACCTGTTCAATTACACACCTCTGAAACAGGTAGGACTTTAACCTGGGTCTTCTCTCCAGGGATAGGGACATTTCCACTGCATCACAAGAGGACCCTGTTTCTAAATGTCCCATGTGGGTCTTGAAAGGAATTAAAGTCTATTGTATATGTAATCAACATGTAACCTCAAGTACAGGGTGTGTATTTAGATTGATACACATACATAAAAATACATTTATGCAAATATAACTGCAATCATGAATATAAGTATAATTTACAAAAACCAAAATGAAGAGAGGCAGCTCATCTTTGGACTCAAAAGTAACAATGCCCTTTTGTTGCATCACTGTGTTGCGGAAACCAACACCATAATGCAATAGTAATTTTCATGGGACAGTTTAAAGCAGTGGCTACATTTGACTGTTCCAAAATATTAATTACATTCAATACAGCCTCCTATAAAGGACAGGGCTTGTTGCAAAATCTTAGATAAGTCAATAAAAAGTTGAAGCGTCACATTGAGATTAGTTCCCAGGTTACGGTTAGTGGGTGAAGAGATGGGAGACAGATGTTCCATGCAGGATAAAAAAAAGCTGTTCTGGTGAACAGACAGCTGAACTACATTGAGTTTATGCAGTTGGAGACTCAGAGAAATCAAGAGCAGTTGGATCGCTCTGCACATTTAGAACTTGAACAAAAGTTGTACAACTTAGTAGGTAGCAAAGTGTTAGAATGAGGGCTGTGAAGAAGTCCTGGGAGCTGTTCATTTTGAGGGCAGGGAAAAGAGATCTAAAGAAGTCAAATGCCCACTAATAATTCAGTGCAGATTTGAGGAACAGTTAAGGAAAATCACAAGTAATATTTTCTTTGAACAACTGAGCTAGGGTAGTGCTCAAGAAACAAACCCAGAGAGTATGGCCTGGTGAACTTTGCTGTTTGTAAAAAGCTGACATCATGTCTTTTAAGTGCTGGAGCTCAGTTTCCAAGGAACAGACTGGCATAGTCCCAGCAAAAGGAAGATATTCCACCAGAATATGAGCAGTCGTTGAGACAGTCCAATAAGCCTTTTGAGAGAGTTTTTAGGCCAGGTTGTCTAGAAATGAAGCATTGTAATGCTTTTTGAAGTTTTAATGACATTGAAAGGTCCAGAGTATCAATGAGATTTTTTTTTTCTGTGGGTATGAATTTCTGAGAACTCCACTAGATCTGACTTCATTGCATTTGCTATTTGATGTGTTGTGTTAAGAATTCATGTTTCACTTATCTATGTTTGCCTTATATTAAATTTGACACATTAGAAAGTGTTATTTGTCTTTGCACAGTCCAACCCTTTTTACACTATAATCTATGCAGTTTTAAATTTAATTGTAACAAATTTGTTATTAGAGCTTTTACATAAGAGAAAGAAGTCTCATCATGTGCACAATAATCATCAAACACCTATCCATTCTAATCCCATTTTCCAGCTCTTGACCCATAGCCTTGAGTAAAGAGTTTTATTATTTTTGCACCATTAAACCATTGCACCATTGCCTGCAATGGGAAAGAGTCATTTTTATAAAGTGGTTTACAAATGTGGCTACATAATTTCAGAGCCAGGAATTTGATAGCTACTGTGAACTTTGCAACTATGAGTTTCTGCAATATGCAGATAGTCTGGAGCTGAGGAGTTGTTTACAAGTGGGTACACAGGAATATAGACAACACAGGCATCAATAAGTAGATACTTTACATGACAGTAGATTCCTAAAGATGTAGTGTAGCTCTGTAAAATATCATATGTCAGTTGGTAGAAATATCTCAACATGTAATCAGATCAGCACCTTTGATACCTATCCTAAGTTTTAAAGAATCATTTTAGTCCCATGTAAGTGGATTGTGTAGGACCATTAACAAACACAAAAGCAAGGCATCAGTGTACCCTCATGACGATGGATCTGACAACCCGATACTCAGAATCTATTCCTTCCAGGACAAGTACAGTTCGGAAAGTAGTAGGAAAGTAAAATAGTTTGAACTACCAATTGAGAATAAAGTCAGATCAGGGTTTTAAATAAATGTCTCAAGTTTTCCAGGATATCATTAGCAGTTTATGTTTTTATTTTTGTATCCCTATAAAATGTGGAGAACAATGACAAAACAATTTTTTAAAAAAACATGGATTTACCATGATGGCTACATAATTTCACAGTAATGAATTTGATACCTGTTGTGAACTGTTTTGGAGGCTGTGTGAAACAATCAGGATACGAGAAGTTGCTTACAAGTGAAACTGATTGGTTTCCTGCTAACTGAACTGGTTGTAGTGGAAACTCATTTTAGAGGACATACTATTGTTCTCTCCAGCAGAAGCTGACTGTTCTCTGTAGTTTAAAAAAAGCTTTAATCTTGAAGAAAACCATTTCTATAACAGTTGCTGTGACTTTCGAATTGATAAATCATATACATTTTCCAAGTAAATCAGTCCCTGTATATTTCTTACAAACCAGTGGAAGTTTCCAGAAAAAGACAAATGAATACCAAGGGATGACTAGCTGAAGTGGGATCATAACATTGGAATCAGAAAACAAACACCACTGAACTGATTTTCTAGTTTATTTTTCCTATCTTTGCCAATAATCCATTTCCCCATTTGTTTTAACAAGTTTAGTAATTCTCTCAAAATAACTTGTTTAACACAGAAACCTTATTCATGCTATCAATCTATCTCTTTGTTCCAAAAAGGAGGTAAAATTGAGGTATTGTGCATACCTTTGAAAAAAAATCTATAACATTTGGTATGACTCCAGAAATAATGGGGCACTATTTATGGCACAATACCCCAGTGGGTCATAACACTGATATGCTATGGTGTTTCAAGATCTTAAATATCTTGACGATATCTGCTTCTATTACCCTTATGTAGAGTCATAGAGATGCACAGCATGGAAACAGACCCTTCAGTCAACTCATCTATGCCGACCAGATATCCCAACCTAATCTAGTCCCACTTGCCAGCACTGGGCCATATCCCTCCAAACCCTTCCTATTCATATACCCATTTAAATGTTGCAATTGTACCTGCCTCCACCACTTCCTCTGGCAGCTCATTCCATACACGTACCACCTTGTGTGAAAAAGTTGCCCCATAAGTCTCTTTTATATCTTTCCCCCCTCACCCGAAACCTATGCCCTCGAGTTCTGGACACCCCCACTCCAGGGGAAAGACAGTCTATTTATCCTATCCATGCCCCTCATGATTTTATAAACCTCTGAGGTCACCCCTCAAGCCTTTGACACTCCAGAGAAAACAGCCCAGCCTATTCAACTTCTCCCTGTAACTCAAATCCTCCAACCCTGGCCACACCCTTGCAAATCTTTTCTAAACCCTTTCAAGTTTCACAACAGTTTAGTGAGAACAATGAGTTATAGGTACCAGTCACCTCAAACCCCCTACCATTCTTGTCATAAAACTGTGGCCCTGGTTATAAACTCCCTTTATTAAACGGAAATGCTTTCCTACCTACCCATCATAACTTTGTCAATCAGATCCCCCACCACCACCACCACCACCACCACCACCACCCACCCACACACACACAGCCTTCTCTACTGAGGAAAAGCACATCAACCTATCAAGCCGACACAATATTCTGGTGGATCTCTTCTGTAGACATTTCCACAGTGTGGTTGCCTGTAAGCTAACTAATGTTATATGCATCATAATCTTCTTGCTCTTACATCAATAGTCTTGACTATCTGTCCTATTATGGACATGCACTGTAAGGTCCCCCTAATCCTCTCTACATTAGTCCTACATTCAATGTGTACTCCCTTTGTTCATTAGCCCTCCCAAAGTGCATCACCTCACTTTTCAGGATTAAATTCCATTTGTCACTGTTCAACCCATCTGACCAGCCTTTGTTATCACTCTGCAGTCTAAGGCTTTCCTCTTCACTACTTACCATTCCACAATTTCATGTCATTTGCAAACATATTGTTCATATTCTTTGAATAAAAAAGGCTAAATTATTTCTTATACTAAACAACAGTCCAAAACTTACACAATTTGCAGTGTCACCGCTGTAGCTAAATTTATAAATTTTGATCAGTAGAGTGGGACGAGAAGGGAATCAGTGCACCCCTCTAAACTCACTATCTGTAACACTATCTGACACAGGATACAAGTAATTTTGAGCCATAGTCAGTACAGATTTCTTTCTTTATTGATTAATGCAAGAGTCAGATGAAGGGCATTGATGTCTTTAATTATATGATGGAATTGGATAAGGAACATTGATATTTTATTTATACATTGAATTCATTTTAAATATTTATTTTGTCCTTGAGCAATGTCCGATTGCATACTTGTAGCTGCAAATACAAATATATTCTTTGATACAAGAAATGCGGTCAATATTATTGTCACAAAGTGAATAGAAATGTTTACAAACAGTTAGTCTACCTATGCAATTGCCATGACTTTTGGGACACTATTTTCCAGCAGCTTTCCTCAAATTTAAGCAATTAATGATTGCCCAATGAGAATGCTGGACAAATTACAGATTCCACATCAGAATAAAAAAAAGCAGCCCTGCATGCCACCTTGCTACAGAATGAACAGTATCAATTGATCAAAGGTTTGAGGTTATTTTCTATGATGATAATATTACACAACAGGTCACAAAATTTGAAGAACCAAACTTATCTGCATTTCAAGTCAAGAATAGAGGAACTAAAATATTTTTGGCAGCTCATGTTCCTCCTGCACCTGAAGGCATGGTTTTCTGATGAATGATTGTACCCTCAACTGTTTATTTGGAGTTCAGGATTTTGTACTTGGATGGTACTAATGCAAAATAAATAGTTGTGAACTGTTTACATGGATCTAAAATGTTTATTGACAAGTCAAAGATTAACTTAAGTAGATTGTTATATTACAGAAAAAAAAGAGTAAAGTGTGCTGGTACTTATTTATAAATAAATCAGGACCAAGTTCACTTTCTGTTAAATGGTAATCAAAATAATTGAAGAATTTATCTGAAGAGGAAGAGAACACTGCACTATGTCAAAAAGGGAGTGAGACTAGTTGCGTTGAATTTTGCAGAATGCCAACACTGACACCAGTTAGATAGCCTTCTTCTCTGTTGCAACTTTTCTTTAAATAAGGCTAGAAGGCAAGCTTAAAAGGTCTTGTTCAGTTAACTCAATAGTTAATATTATGGCCAAGTTATTGCTTGCTCAAAGTGGCAAGGCAGCCCCAACCTGGCTGCTAGCTTTACCACTGATGAATCACAAGCAGTCCACACTGCCTTGTTGCTCTGGGTGCATTTAATGGAGTATCAAGCTCACCACCCAGCAAGTTAGACTACTTACACATTGAAATTTCATTGAGTGTGCAGTGCAGCTTTGGAGAAAAGTCAAATCATCCAAGTATCAGATTTCCAATTCTGTATTGGAACTCTGGCCCAATGTACCTTGCCTTTTCATAATTTGAATTTGTTTTTCCAAAAGGTATTTCGTTAAATGGTGAAACACGTTTTCCGGGTCCCCGGTTTTCAGTTATATCCATGATTGGTTGTTTATTTGAGCATGTCTTTTCACAAGCTACAACTGCTTTGACTCAGAGTCCCATTTTCAGAGGCTGAGTCACAGTTATTTCAACTCCTTTAGTACTCTGACTCGAAAAGGCAGCCATTAAATCAAAACTAGACAAAACACCTAACTTCATCTCCAATCAATTCTGGGGATATGAGGATCTGAATATATTATTTGACTGATACAAGTTGCTTCTGATTTCTCGAAGGTTATAATTTTAGCAGTTAACAATATCATGGCATCATCCATAGATTACAATTTGAGGCTAACAGGCTCAACCAAAAATTATATCCACACAGAAAAATGTCATTCAGTACAGGTTCCCATGTATGTTTATAATGCGACAGCTTACTTCAATTATACTCTTGGCAATTCTGCAGTCCCAACACAGAATCAGTTGGCAATGTTCCTGAAGATCATTGGGCTGCTCTCTGGTGGTGACTTAACCTGAAGGTCACCATGTCTCATTCGATGGGTGAGATTAAGGTGGGAGCTTCACAGTAACCTCAGCTGGTACAGAAATTCAATCTGTACTGTTGGCATCACTCTGCATTGCAAAATATCCATCCAGCAGACTGAACTAATCAACCTACCACAGGGTAATGACACTGGACAAGTAATCCAGAGACTCCAGGCTAACACTCTGGGAAGTGGGTTCAAATCCCACCGTGGCAACTGGTGGAATTTAATTCAATAAATCTGAAATTGAAAGCTAGTCTCTTTAATGACAACTCATTTGATGGTTGTACAAACCCATCTGGTTCATTAATGCCCTATAGGAAGGAAATCTGCTGTCCTTACCTCATCTGGCACACGGATGACTTTAGACCCACAGAAATGTTGATGATTTTGAAGTGCCAACCCTCACTTTGTGGACATTTAGGCATGCAATGCAAATGCTCATGTTGCCAGTGATGCCCACATCCCATGAAATAAAAATAGTTGACAGAAGAGTCTAATTACACCATGGACATTTAAGGATGGAGCACAAATGCTGGCCTTGCCAGTGACACTTATGTTCCATGAAAAAAAAACTGACATAAGCATATGATTACAGCAGGAGTTTACATAGGGTTTCTATTTTAAATGTGAACATAAAGTTATATACACATCCTATTATTCATCTTCTAATTCCCTTCACCCAAGAACTACATTAGGTCCTCACTCCTTAATAAAACCACAAAGATCAATACTTTAAATTTGTACATATTAACCATCTGAAATCCACAGTCTTGGCAGCTAATTGGAAATGAGACTACAATAGCTTGCAGTAACCTGGAAGCATCAATGTCAGAATCTTGAATCTTATTTAAATACTTCGTTGAAATGCCAATAATATGCTAAAGATCTTTAAAGAAACATTTGCTCAACTGATTTTATTTTGTTAGCATTGCTGTTAAATTATCTTGTCAGGAATGTATTCACATAGAGCCAAACAGTTGACTTATTCTTGTGTCTTACCTTTAGATCAGATATGGAGAAAGAGGAAGAGAACCTAACCAAAAGTTAGGTTACCTACTCCAAGGATATAGTGAGTTCTTGATAGATTGATCAAACTTTTTACCATTTCTAAATACAACTGGCACACGCACATCTCAACAGTATGTAAACATAACATTTATGATTTTTATTCAAGATTCATATAATCATTATGGAACAGGAATTTGCCTCTGCTGACTTCCAGCAAAGCAACTCAGCTAATTCCACTCCTCCCCTTCCCTTTAGTCCTGCAACATTTCTTTTGCCTTCATGTGCTTGTTCAGCCCCCTTTTCAGTCATGATTAAAAGCATTTTCTACTACATCCCCCAGCTGATTTCATTGTTTCAGTCCAAAACGTCTCAGTCCTCAAGATGTGATCTGACCCTCAATATTTGTACTAAGACCTCCACAGCCAAACCCCAACTTTTTATACTCAACCTTCTTGTAATAAAGGCACATGCAAGTTACCTTGTCAATTACTTCCCGTACTCCATATTGCATTTAGATTCATGTTAAGACAACCAGAACCCTTTGAACCACAGAATCAATCTCTTCTTTTTTCCCTATTCTTCCTAAAGTGGATAACTTAACATTTTCCCACTTTATATTCCATCTACCAGATCCTGATATTTTGCTACATGAAATAATTTCTTCCTTACGACAGCTAGCATGGAATGGTAACCCCAGGTTCTCAACTCTTTTCTTAATTGGAAATTTCTCCCAATCTACTTTGCATAGAGATCCCTCCAAGATATTGAGCATCAAATCTCCTTAAGAAAGCCCAGTTTCTCAATTGATCCACATAACTGAAATCCATCATCCATGAAGCCAAATTTCATATCATTTGTTGTTATCTTCTCTAAAGCCTTTACGTGGTCCTGAGAATGCAATGACCAGAATTGGACAATATTTCAGGGACGACCTAACCAACGTTCTATAAGTAAAAGGCCCATCATGAATTATTGGCCTCTGTACTTAAAAAGTCACTATTTATATAGTCCAGGATCCCATATGCTTTAACAATGATCGCAACTGCTATGCCACCTTGAGTTTCCGTCTAAACTCTCACAAATCTTGCTGCTCCTGCAGCTTTTACAATTATGCATTAATCCTCATTCTTTCTACCAAAATGTGGTCAGTTCACTCTTCGCTACAAGAAATTTCACCTGCCGTATATCTGATCATTCCAGATTATTCCCAGGAAGTCCATCATTATCCTTCCCAGTTCACAAGAGAATGTATTCCTGCAATTCTAAAATTAAAATGACTATTACCACCAAGTGTAGGTCATTAACATATCACAAAAAGCAGTGAGCCAGCACTAACCCTGGGCATCTTATTTTATACTTTGCTCTACTCTGAAAATTGCTCATCCACACTGCTCGGTCACTCAACCAACTTCACATCCAAATTGCCTCTCTCTTTCATTCCAAGGCTTTCACAACTTTACATAGAACTTTATTAAAATCCATTGACATCACATCAACTACATCATCAATACTTGTTACCTCACCAAATATACTCAGTCAAGTTACTTAAATTCAATTTGACTTTAGCATTGCTGGCTTTCCTCTAATATTCCACACTTGTCCAAGTGACCTGCTTTTGTCCTTAATTACCACTCCTAAATACCAACATAGATGATGTCTTGATGGGATCTTGTGGCGCAATGGTAGTTCTCTGACCCAGAAGATCCAGATTCAAGTCCCACCAACAGCAGAGTTGTGACATAGCATGTCTGAACAGATTGATCAAAGTTTCTAGTTTCCATTCTCAGTGAAACCAGATTTTGTTGTAATGAAAATGGTGACTGGTGAGAAACCTTTCAGGTTGCATCTTTTCTGCTCAATTCATCTCGACAAATAAAAGTGGATTTTGTAATGTTCCTCCACCTTTCAATTCACCTGAAGTTGCATTCATACTTGGGTAATATGCAAGGTCAAAGATATTCATTCGAGGTATTTTCTCATCAGCTCAGTAGCACTCAAGTGATATTTAACCTACCAGATTACAATACACACACATGATCTTTGTCTACTTTTTTATTTGTTCAACAAATTTCAGTTATAAGGTTCCATGAAAATGAAAAACGCAAATTATCACTGATGAAATGCTGTAAAAGGGATGGCCAGAATGTTGAAAAGCAACTAACATACACCTTGAAATCTGGTCAAACTTTGTAATGAAAATTTTCTGTAATGACAACTCCACTAAAATGATTAAGTGAATTGACTTGTTTAATGAAAGTACATAGAGGAGTTCACCTCGTTTTAATACACAACTACATTGTAACTGGAATGTTATGGAGTTGGCTAAGCTTCCAGAAAAGAGTTTTGTAGGCACACTATTCGGTTACAAGAAGATTGTATGAATGACATAGCCTGATCACAGACCAGATCAGGTCAGTTTCAGCTTATGTTCAAACTTGAGAGAAAAATAAGCCAAGTCCAGAATTCTAAGATAGCTAATGTAAATAAAGTTCACATAATTAGAGAATACAGCTCACATGACTATTAAAAATTAATCTCCTAGTCTAACCTGGGAATATCACTTTATTTTCAGCATTCAAACTCAAATGATGTTCTGGCCTTTGTGCCTAATAATTTAGTACAAACTACTTTGTTCCCACTGAGCATATGAAAACTCATAACACTCTTCCATCCCTTACAGACATTCAGGTCAAAGCTGGTCTGGATTCAAAAACCTTGTACTGGCAGACTGTTCAAATGCTATTTCCTCAGCTGGTCGACCGTACAATATCCACCGCCATTACTTTCTTTTTTTTGGGGGGGGGGGGTTTATTTACATGTTTATCCTGGAGGAACAGAGTGGCATTAATAATTAAATCCCAATTACATGGGAAACTTCTGTTGCTGTTATATGAAACAAGCCATGACAGTTCAGTAAATAACAAGCCAAAAAGATCTTATCTCTGAAGGATACTAGCACAAGTCAAGCTTCCAATAACAACTGCTCAAAATATTCAGACGTCTAGAGTAGATCAAAGACACACCATTCAGTTACACAAACTGGCAAATGCATCAAAACAAGCTTCTTTCAACTTGCTGTTAACTAGCTTCACTATTCAATCATGTAATGAAGACCTCGCACATGAATTTTCTTCTCATAACATTTAGAAAATTAATTAGCAAGTGTCAATAAATAAATCATTGTTTATGTATTAATATAGAATTGATACTCAATTAGAAATTAGCAGTAACATCTGGCAACAAAAATGCAATTCCAGTGCTGTATGCTGGCCCACAGAAGCCAGATGTCATCTTCAGTGCCTATTGTTCTAGTTGAATGTTAACAGCACAAAGCTGCTATCGATTATGATCCTGCAATTCAGCAAAACAGTAATTTACACAGCATCTACAAAATATTGGCCCATGCTGCACATAATCTTCCTGCTACTCCTCTATTAGCATACCCTTTTATAGCTTTCTGATGTGTTCTAGCTTTCCCTGACATCGTTACTCCATTTCCCATAGGAAAAGAAACACACATTGCGATACAAGAGTGGGTGCTCACAGAGAATGAGGCTACACGATAAATAAAACCAAATATTGTGCCAGCCACAAAGAGTCTTTAAGAGGGCACTGGAGAACATGGCACCTCAACCAAATTTCCATGGTCCCATGAATGAATGAATTAAGTGTTAAAGCAAGCAAATAAAAAAGCCTTGCTTTAATAGCCATGAACAGAGCCTAAAAGAATTAGCACAACTACCAAAAAGCCGGAGGCAAATATTTTATTCAAATTGGCTATTTTTGTTCAGATTGGATTGCGCTGGACTAATCAAAAGTAACAAATGAATATTCTGTCTTTGGAACTCAGGGCATCAATTACCAGAGAAAACTTTAAGGAGGGCTGGCTTAAGAAAAGTATGAGAAACTATAATACTGACTATGGTCTTGGTGTTTCAAAACTAATTGCAACACATGCCAAAAGCAATTACAACAGTCAATGGATTTTACTCATAAACTTTGGTTATTTATGGATATGTTATGTATTTTCCTCAGATTTCAATAAGGTTCCATCAAGATATTGGAGAGATGTGAATAAGCCTCATAGGCCTGCTCTCAAATGCACAAACATAACCTGTATTTTCAGCCTTTATTATTTTAACATGGAGCCTTTAATACATATAAATGTATAAACTCAAATGTGTTGGTGTAGCATTTTACATAAAGGCATTTGCTCTTCAATCTCAAATACAATTAAAATTTGAAATATTTCAATTCTTAGGTCACAAGTTTATTATGAAAAACAACAAGTAGCAGACCTCTGTCATGATTCCATAAAGAGGAAAGAATGAATGATTTGATTCGTACAACTAAACAGATATGGATATTATGACAAAATAAGGGAAAAATAGTAGAGACAGAAATTAAATTAAACAGTATTCCCTGAAACAAGATTTCAGTACTCTCACAAATAAAGAGGCCTTTATACTTTCAAATGTTCTTTTAAGCTCCATTGATTGTTTACTGCTATTTTTATTTATCTACAAGTCATGCTTAGTAACGCTATAGCTAAAAGAAAAATTATCACGAGGTGCAGTTTTTAATGTTTACATCTTTATCTCTGCAATCTCTGGGGGGAAAAAAAGCAAAAGTAACTTGTCTACAAACAGGTCTAGGCTCAAACCATGGCTCTTAACCCATAACTTTCACACATCAGCATGCATTGATGAATTGGTGCTCAAAAGGAACAATGTGATATTTGCAGAGTTTGTACTTATTATGGCACGTCTTTTGGTCCGTGAAGACAGGTTTCTGAATGTTTGAGACTCTTTCTTGTAATCTGAAGTTACTGTTGCTCTTCCAATTTTGTCAGGCATACTTTTAATTCATGGCAATACTGTACATAAGATTTTACAGGAAGTAATCTGGGGTGCGACGGGTAACATGTGGTTCACCTCTGCGAGGCGCTGGATCAAACTGCAGGCTATCGAAATGGGAAAAACAAACATTTTATCATTTAAATATACAGTCCATAAGTAAAAACGTAAAACTAGTTGCCTCAAATATTGCTCAAGGAGACTAATGCAAATATTATCGTGACTGGTCACAGTACAAGCCACAAATCTGACCATGTAGCATTATGACATTAGATTGAGAAACAAGCAAACAGGAAAAAAGCAACTTTACTCCTTCCATCCTAAAAGCAAGAGCTAAATATACATGGAAACAGATGTACTCTTTAAACTAACAAGCCATGTGAAGCCATATAGATGGTTAGGCGCAAGTTCCACTGATCCAAAGCCTGAAAAAAGCACCACTTAATTCAATTGACTTGGGCCAAGAAAGAGAAGGAAACTTTGGGAAATGAGGGGGAAAAGAATTGGATGGACATGGAGGTGCGCACACCAAATGGGTAGTGGGTGCAGTGCCTAAAAAAGGAGCAGCCAGTAAAGGGTGAGGCAAAACTGAAATCTTTATCTTTAATGTGAACAAATGGCAATTTTATTTCCCCACCAATGAGCAAATTAGGAACAAGCGCACGTCACAACTCTCAGGAAAAAAATACATTGAAGTATTTCACAATGTAAGAATCACACGTGCCTTGCAGTGATTTGGGGAACACGAAAAAAATCATGGAACTAAATTAACAGTATTACAACTGTTGGCAGATCAGCAAGTTTCTCAATTCAAAATCCGCTCAGCTCTCACCCAGAATCAGCAATTCTCTTACACAACTTACAATGAAGCCTTAGTTTACACCTAAATTCCAAAAATTGATAAGATTAAAAAATTTACTGATGAATTAGTCTTTATACAACTCTGACAAAGAACAATGTACAATATTTAATCTTTCATATACTTACAAAGAGTATTTAAGGGTATCATCAAGTTCCATTATTGCAGCTTGATTGCCACAACGATAACAGTAGTTTGGAGCACTGAAGATGGTTACTACATTACGATCGTGACACCAGTTATAACCCTATTAACAAACATTCTGTTATTAACATTGATTCAGAGAATCTACTGCAATGCAAGAAAAAACACATTGAACACAGACATTCCTATTCAATGATTCTTTATTTCCCCGGCACCAAGTCTAAGCATACACATAACAAAGAACCAAACTCCTCAGTGGAGGACCACTGTTTCACACTCCAAATAAACATCAACAGCCAACGTGGTTATAGCACTCTTGTTGTTAGACTGGATGCATTTGTGGAGTAAGGACCATGCCCTTTTATTTTACATGTTTAAAACCTGAAAATAAATGAGAAAGTTATTTTGAAGCCAGCGTTTGAAAGGGTGTCTGCAATTTTGAAAAGTAACCTGACACCAATGCCAAGCATCAAATATAACTGTTTTAGCAAGCTGTAACTGAACAGATTGGAACGGCAAACTTGGAGAGAGGTGTTTAGTTCTTCCCCAGTTGGGAATGATGTCTCTGCTCTCTGCAGAGAAAACTCACTAAATCTGGTTAAAACAAGTTTATCTTTCCTGCAACAGCTGTTGTAAGCTGTGACTTTTAACCGATAAGCGAAAAACTTTCCATGTAAACTAGTCACCTTGGTGTCTCTTAGGTAAAAACAGGGGCTGCAGATGCTGGAAACCAGAGTCTAGATTAGAGTGGTGCTGGAAAAGCACAGATCAGGCAGCATCCCAGGAGCAGGAAAAGCGATGTTTCGGGCAAAAGCCCTTCATCAGGAATAGAGGCAGGGTGCCTGCAGAGTGGAGATATATATGAGGGGGGTGGGGTGGGGAGAAAGTAGCATAGAATACAATAGGTGAATAGGGGTGGGGATGAAGGTGATTGGTCAGAGAGGAGGGTGGAGTGGATAGGTAGAAAAGGAAGACAGGCAGGTAAGACAGGTCGTGAGGGCGGTGCTGAGCTGGAAGGTTGGAGCTGGGGTGAGGTGGGGGATGGGGAAAACGAGGAAACTGGTGAAATCCACATTGATGCCATGGGGTTGAAGTGTTCCGAGGCAGAAGATGAGGCGTTCTTCCTCTAGGCTTCGGGTGGTGAGGGAGCGGCGGTGGAGGCGGCTCAGGACATGCATGTCCTCGGCAGAGTAGGAGGGGGAGTTGAAATGTTGGGCCACAGGGAAGTGGTGTGGGCGCAGGTCTTGCAATTCCTGCAGTGGCAGGGAAATTGCAAAACTTGCGCCCACACCACCTCGCTCACCTCCACCCAAGGGCCCAAAGGAGCCTTCCACATCCATCAAGGTTTTACCTGCACATCCACCAATATCATTTATTGCATCCGTTGCTCCCGATGCAGTCTCCTCTACATTGGGGAGACTGGATGCCTCCTAGCAGAGCGCTGAAGGGAACATCTCCGGGACACCCGCACCAATCAACCCCACCGCACTGTGGCCCAACATTTCAACTCCCCCTCCCACTCTGCTGAGGACATGCATGTCCTGAGCCGCCTCCACCGCCGCTCCCTCACCACTCAAAGCCTGGAAGAAGAACGCCTCATCTTCTGCCTCGGAACACTTCAACCCCATGGAATCAATGTGGATTTCACCAGTTTCCTCCTTTCCCCATCCCCCACCTCACCCCAACTCCAACCTTCCAGCTCAGCACCGCTCTCACGACCTGTCCTTCCTGCCTGTCTTCCTCTCTACCTATCCATTCCACCCTCCTCTCTGACCTATCACCTTCAACCTCACCCCCATTCACCCACTGCACTCTTTGCTACCTTCCCCCACCCTTCTCTCTGACTTATCACCTCCATCCCCACCCACCTATTGTTCTCTATGCTACTTTCTCCCCAACCCCCACCCCTTCTCATTTATCTCTCCACTCTGCAGGCACCCTGCCTCTAATACTTATGAAGGGCTTTTGCCCGAAACTTCGATTTTCCTACTCCTTGGATGCTGCCTGACCTGCTGTGCTTTTCCAGCACCACTCTAACCTTGTGTCTCTTAACAACCAGTGGAAGCATCCAAAGACAGACAACTGAGGCAACCCACTGGCAAACAAGAGACTTATAAGGATCAACTCAATAACAGTGTGTGGGAACAAAGATCACTGAAATACCTTTCCAGTTTTTCCCCTCTGCCTGCAAACTATTTACCCCATTTGTTTGCCTGTGCACACATGTATGTGGAATTGGCAGAAATAAGGTTGTTACAGTTTAACTGCTAGTATTACAAACCAACAGCTTACTTGTAAGCTAGTCTATTTACTTGTAATATGTACTGATTGCTGTGTAGTCCAGAAACCTGCTCTGTGCTTTGCAGTAGTCTGGGTTTGAAAGTCAGGTAATTTTGAAAATCTTGGATACTTTTAAATTTTTTTTCACTTCTGTGATAACTCCAAGAATGGCAGGACTTGATTTCCAGTGCACTACCCTCATGAGTCATAACAAGGATAGAACCATTTCCATAAATCACATTGCTGTCCAAGCCATGCATGGCATCTTCAACATATCAGCGATCCTCAATCTCAGGGGGATTCTGTGCTATCTAGACTGTCTTCATTCATCTGTGGTTATTAGTTTTGACCAGCAGTAATTCAGTCGCCTAAATAGATCCTGCTCCTTCTTTTCCTACATACACTTTACACTACTATTTGAGGCCCTGGTCCTGCAAGCCCACAACAGAAAAGACTCCAACCCCCAAAAAGGGGCGATAAAGACTTGATGGATCATTTGTTAGCACTGAAGAATCTGGTTTCATTTCCTTAGATGATAGGTATAACATAATGCTGTATGTCTTTGTGCAAGATTTATTCTTCGTACATATAAAATATTAACGTGTGCCTTGTACCTCCATTACTAGCTGATGAGCTCGCGAGACCAATGTAAGGCCATTAGCATGGTTAAATGTCTCAGAAATATCCTGACCAAAGGTGTAGCCAGCACCTCTGGGAGAAATACCCCAACCTCCACGATCATCTGGATCCGACCATAACAAGTCACACATTGGACCCTGAAAACAAGAGGTAAAAAAATTAGAACCAGAATTTTCATGAGCCACCCTGACAGCAAATACTAACAATTCTGAAAGCATACCTCATGTGGAACTTCCTGAAGGCGATCAAGTGCTCGAATGTGATCCAGTGTATCTATAGAAGGCGAAAGGCCTCCATGGAGACAGAAAATCTATCAGGGATGAAAAGGAGCAGCATTTATTTTTAAGACATGCAACAGCCTGAACTTATATAAATAACTTTGCATGCTTTCAAAATCATAGCAAAAGATTGTTACATTTTGTTAATAGCAGATAAGGATGGGACCAGTGCACTGTTGCAAGCAATCTTTTAGCAATTAGTGTAAATAAATGTACAATGTTGACATGTGAATCATATTAAATAAGCTGATTTGATATATTTTTCCTTTACCGCACAACTAACTAAACCACCAATTTTAAATGTTCAGGCTGCATAAAATACCACTATTAGATTAGATTAGATTACACAAATAGATTTCAGTGTCTGGCCTTAAATCCACATATTGAAAAGCTATTCACCTGGCCATCAACCAAGGCAGTGAGCGGAAGATAATCAAAGAGATCTGTAAAATATTTCCACACATTGGCATTTCCATATTTCCTTAGACATTCATCGTAGAAACCATATACTTGTGTAATTTGTCTGCTTTCATGATTCCCTCTAAGTATTGTGATACGTTCACGATAACGTACCTAAAACAAAATCACCTTTATATCAGTAAAACCACAGACATTAACATCTAATGTGACAGTAAAAACAAGTGCTGTAATTCCTTGAGTTAATAAATATGGGCAAACAGTGAGTTTGTGTACTTTTTGAAACAGTCTTATCAATGTACAGTCACTTTAAAAAATTCGGTGCACACAACTGTAGAACATAAATATAATGTGGAACCTTTGGGTAAAATGACCTGCATCTAAGGTTCCACTCCTCCATGCTATTTTGAAATGGGAACACAGAAACTTGCCCTCTTCACCACATACCGAAGAACTATACTTCAGAAACTCAATATAAGGAAACAGTGCTCTAAACGTACCATAATATTATGACAGAAAATTAAATAGGGAAACCACAAACCATTATCAAAAATATTGTACAATGAGTTCCCAGGCTGTGAGCAGATTCCATTCTGGAGTCCATGCATAAGTCAATTTGTCCACAAATCAGAACACTAGGCCTATGATTTCCAGTCATCAGATCCTCAAAGCATTATTTTGGCGGTTTTACTTACTATACCTTGATTTTTATCTGTAAATGGGAGCCAGTCCAGCCAAGTGGCATACTTCTATAACATGATGCTGCATTCTTGTGCAACCTCATGTTAGAGAAAAACCATACTTTAGAAACAGCGCTTAAGGTATTGACAGTGTAATTACATTAACGTTTTAAAAGTTTGCACGTTAGAAACAGTGTCCCCAATTCATCAATTGCGTTAACGAAATGTGTGTTATGGCAGAACAACCTGTAGTGTAAAATTCCATTCTATAACATCAATGCAGGACAATGCAATGCAACCAATCGCAAGTACAGGAAACATTCGTATGTCAGGTCTTTTAAAATTACACCCCTATAAGGGCTTGCATTCATACATCGAGAACCTCCTGTATACTTCAAAGAGTCATTCAGCAACTTAATCAGCAGTATCAAATCTGCTACATTATATAGCAAAGCTAACTTCATAGACTCTATCAGAACATGTTAGAATTTTAACACTTCATAAACAGAAGTTACAGATACCTTAAGAGCTACAAGGAGTGTAACTGTTTCAACTGAATAATAACCTCTGTCAACATAATCTCCCATAAAAAGATAATTTGTGTCTGGTGATTTCCCTCCGATTCTAAAAAGTTCCATAAGGTCATGAAATTGTCCGTGAACATCTCCACAGACTGTGACAGGACATCGCACATCTTGAACATTTGACTCCTTTGTCAAAATTTCTTTAGCCTAAAAGAAAAAGAAAAATTGAAGAAATTAGTTTAAAAGGTATTTGCACAACTAAATAAAGCATTGCAGTTGCTGACTTTAGCATCAATGCTCAGCATTTCCAAAAATAGACATGACCAATATTAATTTCAAGCACAAGAATCAAAGATACAACTTTTTACATTTCAAGTTTTTACTCTGAACTTCAAAAACGTCATGACTTTACAAAATCATAGTCATTTCTCCGTATCTGCAAGGGTTCCATCAGAGAACCCCCATGAAAGAGGAAATTCACAAATGTGAAGTTTGTTTAAAACATTAAAAATAGGATAAAAATCACAGATACAAGATTTTTGCCTGTCAACGCTGATTTTTGATGTTACTTATTTTTTGGCATGGATGAGTCATAATATCGCAGATACAGAGGATTTACATTTTGATCTTTCATTCTGAATAGTCAACCGATGGTTACTATGAAGAAGGGCGTATGCCCGAAGTGTTGATTCTCCTTCTCCTTTGATGCTGCCTAACCTGCTGCGCTTTTCCAGCAACACATTTTTAAGCTCTGATGGTTACTATTACCATTTACTCTCAACTAGTGAATACCATCAATTTCATTTTAAAACTTATGCCCCAACATTGGTGCTCTTCCACTACATCATGCATATGATAAATTCCCATATTCGTTTATGTATTTTTTCCACAGACACAGATAGAAGGTAAAAATGTTACCCTTCCAGCAACTGCAGAATGATATAAATAAATTCAATCCACCCAGCAATCAATTACTAGTTTCTTTAAAGTAAAATATGGATGCTGATTGCCAATATTATGTACATTTGAAAGTAGCAAGTGCCAGGTTCCCCATTCCTCACCGATTTTACTCCAATTTGAGGATTCCTGCATCGAGTCATTCAGCACAGAAACAGACCCTTCAGCCCAACCACTTCTAAAGACATTGTGTATCTCATGACCTTCAAATATTTGATGGTTCAAGGAGATGCTAACCAGTATGAATATTTTTAGAATTCTAAAATTAGTCAGAGATACAGCACAAAGATTGCCAACTCACGAATATTTTTAGTCTTTCAAGTCAGCTTAAGTAATTCAATATGAAGATTCATGTTGGATAACTGATTTAATACTTTAGGAATCAGCTCATTTTCAGCCATGGCTCAGTTGGTAACATACTTGTATGTGAATCACAAAGTTCAGGATTCATGTCCATTCGAAAGCTTGACTACAGAAATCAAAGTTGGAGGAATACTGTACTGTTGAAGATGCTACCTTTCAATGAGAAAAAGAAAGTAAAAGGGGAGTTATGCATAGTGTCAAGGGCAATATTCATCTCTGAACCACAGGAAATTACTTTCTGGTTGGGTTGTGACATTGCTGTTGTGGAAGTTGAGTGGACTTTTAAGCTACAGCAATAACTACACTTTAAAGATGACTTTGTTGTCTGTTACACACTTTAGCTAGAGTCACAGAGTCAGAGATGTACTGCACAGAAACAGACCCTTCTGTCCAACTAGTCCACGCTGACTAGATATCCTAAATTAATCTAGTCCCATTGGCCAGCACTTAGTCCATAACCCTCTAAACAGTTTCTATTCATATACCCATCAAGATGCCTTTTAAATGTTGTAATTGTACCAGCTTCCACCACTTCCTCTGACAGTTCATTCCATACACACACCACTTTCTGCCGTGAAAAAGTTGCCCCTTAGGTCCTTTTCGATCTTTCACCCCCCCTCACCCTACACCTATGCCCTCAAGTTCTGGACTCCCTCACCGTAGGGAAGAGACCTTATCTATTTATCCTATCCAGGCCCTTCATGATTTCATAAACCCCTATAAGATCACCCCTCAACCTCCAGCGGTCCAAGGAAAACTGCCCCAGCCTATTCAGCCTCTCCCTATAGCTCAAATCCTCTAACCCTGGCAACATTCTTGTAAATCTTTCCTGAACCCTTTCACGTTTCACAGCAACCTTCCTCTAGGAGGGAGATCAGAATTGCACATGAAAGTGGCCTAGCCAATGTCTTGAAGGCCGCAACTTGACCTCCCAACTCCTATACTCCATGCTCTGACCAATAAAGGAAAGCATAAACTAAATGATTCTGAAAAAGCATTTTGTAAATCCATTCTTTGCTTTTTCACTTTTTTTGTTGTCTTTTAAGTCACCTCGCCACATACACATGCCTGTTTTCCAAGGAGCTTCTACATCTTGATCACTAAAAGCTATAAAAGCGCCTATGGAAATCAGCACATCTAAAGAACTGTGAAGTAACAGCTTTCTTCCCTCTTGGTACAAATCCTGGACTAATTCTCAGGAAATCTACTATTAGAAGATGCCAGAATAAACTACCTCAAAAAGGTTTCAATTCATCCTAAAATACCAAGACGAATTGACATTTCCAAATAAACGCTTGAACAAAATCACCAAACTAGTGTCTTTCTATATTTTCATGCGAAGAAACCCTGATAAACTTTCCAATCTAAATCTGAAACAGCTCAACTATATTATTGCCTCTCAACTCCTCAATGTTAATCCCAGAACCAACACAAAAACAATACCATTCCTCAGAAAAGTCAACTATGTATCACAGATACAAATTATTGAGCAAATCTGAAGCAGTTTAGAAATTGAGAAAGTAGATAAAGGCAGTGTTCCATTCTGGCAAGAAAATAATACCAGTTGCTATGCTTTGAATAAGTCCATAAGCCAGTCCATGGGGCTATAAAAATCAACCACCTGTAAAGTAACAGCTGTATGCATTTTTCAATGGCATAACTGATATAACTAAATTAAAGACATCAGTTGATACTTAGTAGCAGTTGAAAATCTAAATTTTCAAACAAAAAGTAGGAAAATATTGCTAAACTATGCTTATTCACATGCACTCATCAGCCATGTTTTACCAGCTTTTAGATGAATGACAAAATTACATTAGTACATTTCTCAATAGAAAAATAAACCAGATCAGCCCGACCTTACTAGGCATCAAAATACTCCATGTGAGTTGCCCAGAACAAAATAGTTAAAATTATATTTCTAATTGGCATTGACTAACTTTAAAGACTCGTGGTGTAATTATTCAATATTTTACAATTTTCCCATTATTGGAATTTATAGCTTCAAATACATTTCAATTAGTTGCTCTAAATGTTAATAAAAGGATCCATTTACTTAGTATAAAACATTTACAGATTCTGAAGCGCCATAAATTTAATCGCTAAATTTCCAAGAAATCACATTAAAGGGCAGAATGTAGCTTTGGTTAAGATTTGAGTGTTCTAATCTAGTTATGACATTGGTGAACATATTCTATTCCTTTTTCTCCATTAGCTGTATTTATATTTATCCTGTTAAACATGTGATGGACTTAGAGATTTGAAAAGAACTGCTACCACATCAATGCTTAAATTAGAAGGGCTGCATTTGCTGATATATATACAAATTAACATATACATGATTTTAAATGTTTACGTAGCGTGCCATTGCATAAGGAATAGTTGGGGTCATATCACTTAAATTTGAAGAACTCCATACCCACCAGTTAAAATTCAACTGCAATCACATTAAGATTCTGAATTGTGGTCAAAAGATCGAATGTGGCAAAGCATTATCCAGCCACAAAACATGTAATTTATCTGTTTCCTGCAGTTGATCAGAATCGGTTATGCCAAATCAAAATAATTAGACAACTGAGAACCTAATTGAGTCAAGAACCTAACAGCTTCAAGTCGTTACAACAAAATTGCTACTACCCTAAGTATTCCATGCAGCTCAAAGCTCAGTTATATTGATTAAAAATAATAGTCAATAGGTAAATAAAGTCACATTATTTGTCAACTCTTACAAGTACCATCACGGACAGCATTAACAATCAGGTGAAAGTGAAGGCTGCAGATGCTGGAATTCTGAGTCGAAACATGTGGCACTGGTAAAGCACACAATCAACTGATGAGAACTGATGTCACATGCAGATCAGAATCGGTTGGGTTTTTACTAATACTAATGCAGCATCAGCCACTAGACCTCATCAATAAGTATATTTATAAAAGGTTGTCAGAGCAAGTCAAAATGAGTGGGCTCAATATTCCAAAAATAACCCAAACTTCCCAGAGATGGAAATCTGTCATATTTGTTTGAATGCTCCCAGACCAGGAGTAGCAGCAGAATCCTGCTGTTGAGTAGACAGGTCATACTGAAGTATGTAGTATCTAAATTCTGCTAATGCAGATGGTTTCTACCAGTTTACGAGATTCATTCTTAAGGGTGGTTCCAGTGTTTTGAAGGTGGTACCAGTGGGTCGACTGACACCTTCTGCATTAGTGACTTATAACACTAGCACTACCTCACTGCCCTCTGTTGGGTTGCTTTCCTGTCTTTCAACAAAAAAATTTCTTTGCGGTAGTCAAGCCACATCAAATACAATCCCTACTCTTTTCCTCCAACCAAAATAAAAACATTTACTCTTGCTTCCCAAGTAAGCATCCAGTTGTGCAGGGTATTCAGTATGCAGCCTGCTAATATCCAAATTGTATCTCATTTCTACTTGGATTGCATTAATATGAAAAAGTCTAAAATAATTAAGCCAAAAGAGCAGCTGGATTTTTAGTATGAGGATAAAAGGTGAATTGTTATGCTGCACTTTATGACTTTAAATCATTTTAATGTTCTCCAACTAAACCCATTTGAGTCATCTCGTTGTACCATGGCTACAGATGTTTGGTTCATGGAGGTGATTTTACAACTGCAATCATTATTATTTTTAATATAGCAGACACATTATCTTTGAATACCATGAAAAACTTTTTAAAATCACACATATCACAGCTCCTCAATCACTTTTGGTTCCCTTTCTATCACACTTGCATCTAATCAAGCAGTTTATTATTGCAGCCCCATGACAGATAAGCAACCAATTAAAGGTTTGCTCTGACACATTACTTAAAACTGGAGGTAACTTGATGATATACATTCAAAGACTCAACTCCATTTAGTCCTTCTTTAGGAGAGAATGGATAGACAATATGCAAGCTGAAATTCATCAAGTGTCTCAGCACACCACAAAGCAAACTGCATCTGTTAAATGCAGTATAAGCTGCTGTACAAACTGCATTGAAACACTGATGACTAAATAGTCAGGTTAAAAATATGTGAACATGTAATAATCATGAAGCAACACAACAGACAAAAATTCAGAGAAGTACTGAATAGAAAATTAAAACAATTAGAATTACAAAGATAGTTAAGTGCCAATAATATAGACATTATCTATAATTTTCATGAGCCTTTCCTCAAAGACCTGAAACATGTAAATAAAGGTGATTTTTTAGACCATTTCACCAGTGATTCTGAAGGGTCACTGGACTCAAAACTTGATTCTACATTCTCTGCACAGGTGCTGCCAGACCTGAGTTTTTCCAGCAATTTGTTTTTGTCACCCATGTGGTTGAGGACTAAAATCATGGAATGACCAGGCCACATAAAAATAAGAGTTATTTCCCCAAAAATTAATAGCAAACAAGTCAGGTTATTAAGACAATCTGCTTTTTATTAAAAACCAGCTTTTAAAACAATCTAATTCTCAAATGTCCGTAACTGAGTTTGTTTCAATTACTAGTCCAGACCATATCTATGATATTACCATTCCCCAAACGTCAAATAATCTTGACACTTTTGGAAAAGTATCTGATTCCTCTATAATTTGAGCTTTTATGTCTCTAGAGAGAAAATTGCTGACTCAGTGAAACCCTCAGAATTTTAAATAAGAGGCAAACAATGCGTATTCCCAACCTCCTCACCCCCTCTATAATTGAAATATTCCATTTAAGTCCTACAAAAGGCACAAAGCCCTGACTATTGGACTAATAACCTCAATAAAAGCCCCATTTCTGATAATGATCACATCTTTAGTAATCAAAATAACTGATGGGAATTGTCATATCTCAACTTCAGTTCTCATCAGAATAAACAGTGCCAGCCAAATTAAGGTTCACACATTTCCAATGCTACAGGAAAGGTAACACCATGTCAATTCAAATCTTAATCCATTGTAAAAGGTACGACATCTCACTATATTGAAATTACATTGGGAGCAAAATTGAGTTTTTAAAAAAATGTATGACAGTTTGTTTGAAAAGTTAACAGCATTTGGCACATTGATCTTTGAAGCTACAGGGTCTTACAGCCATTACTTAAGGTTCCTGGACGCTTTCCATATTTAGCATCTAAAACAAATTCCTCAAAAATCCCTACATACATTTTCTACCTTGACAAACAGATTTCCTAAAAATTCAGTACACTTGGTAGGAAGTTCTTCTTGAAACACTAAACTTTAATGCTATTGTTCATTTCATGATTTGTGTGATTAAATTACAATCTTTTGGATTACTTTGATACTCTACATTCACCTTACCTATAGAGAATGCAAAACATTTTGTTACCATCTGTTTTAATTATGGACTGACTAAAAAGCTATGTTTCTTCACACTGTAATATTTAAGCAGTATAACCTCTGTAGACTCAGATTCAGACGTCCAAGCATGGTTTTTTGCTTACTGCACTTCAGTGACTGAACATTTAAACATGAACACGTACCTATTATCCATCCCACATTCCTCTCAGTATCCCTTTGATAAATCTTCATTTTAATAATTGCCTCTATCAATCCAACCTTGTTTTACTGGCAACTTCCCTCTAATTTATTAATTCTCTTCACATTAAATGCTCAGTCTATGAATCTTCCATCCCTTTCAATACATGTTAATCTCTGAATCCTTCCATGAAGAGTTCTTTAGGTCTCCAGCATATGACAAATTTGGTCTTGATATCTACTCCTAGAATACTATGATTTGAAGGTGCTGGACTGGGGTATACAAAGTTAAAAATCTCAGTTCTGTGTTTTACGATCTTATACTCCACAACCACCTGAAGGAGCAGCATTCCAGAAGCTAGTGCTTCCAAATAAACCTGTTGGACTATAACTTGGTGTTGTGTGATTCCTACCATACCTTGAATTAAAACAACCACAGCTCCATGTTTTAGAATCTAACTTGGAAAAATAATTATTCCTGTTTGATGACAAAGCAGGTTATTCATTTTAGTGTCTCAAAAAAATACATGATGTCAGTAAAGGATATCAAATGGTCAGCCCTCAAACAACCAAAAGCAGTGAATAGAAAACAAAAATTGAAACTATCACCACCAATATCCTGCATGATCATCCAGATGGCCATATAAATTTAGCATTCTGCAAGAGTAAAACTAAATTTATAATAAATAAAATTCTGTTCTTAGAAAGAAAATCTTTCCCAGAAACACTAATTTGTTTCATTCCATAGATACTGCCCAACCTCAGTATTTCCAGCCATTTCTACATTGGTTTCAGACTGCCCGCAGCATCTACTGTACCTTGTTTTTGTGTTATAGAAAACATTGAAAACTAGCAATGCATGGTACTAAACACTGGGATATAGCTGACTCCCTAGGTGAGCTTCTGACATTATTTGTGTAATCACTAATTACTATTCCCATCTTAAACATAATCCAAAATCATCCTCAGCATTTACCGCTGCACCCTCTTTCATGCCTTTGACATTCCAACACATTTCTGATCTCCCAAGTTCTACTCTCCATGAATATAAGGTCATTAAACACCCTGCTACCTGTGTTAACTTACATGGTTACACTCCCTTATTAATGTATGCTTACTGATTTACAATACAATGCTCCCAGCATAAATCTTGTGGCACAGTGATAATGTCCCTACCTCTAAGCCACAGATTCAAGTCCCACCTGATCAGCTTGATTAAAAATATCTGGAATGATCCTAGTCCCCATTCTTGTTTCCAAATCCCTTAATGGTCTTGGTCCTCTGGAATCCCCTTCAGTATAACCTTGAGATATTCGCAGCATTCTAATTTTGGTCTCTTGAGCATCCCTGATTTTCATTATTCCACCATTGGTGGCTACATCCTTAGTGGCCTGAGACCTAAGATCTGGTATTTCATCCATAAACCTCTACCTTATTTTCCACCTTGAAGACACTTCTCAAAAACTACACCGGCCAAGTCTTTTATCACCTCACAAAATATGTCTTCTGCAGGTAAAGGTAATATTTTCTTTTATAATGCTCTTAGTGAAGTGCCCTGGGAGTTTGTTCTGTTTAAGGTTTTAAAACTTTCAAAATAGACCAGTGAGTCTGACATTAGTGGTGGGCAAGTTGTTGAAGGGGATTCTGAGAGATAGGATTTAAACACATTTGGAAAGGCAGGGACTGACTAGAAGTATGGCTTTATACGTGGTAAATAGGGTTTCACAACCTTGATTTTTTTTTTAACAGGAAGTAACCAAAAAGATTGATGAGGGCACAGCAGTAGATTGTTGTTATTTTTCAAATTAGATGCCTGTCAGCACCATTGTTCCACAGGAATCAGTGCTGGGCCCACTTTTGTATGTCATTTATATAAACAATTTAGATGAGAATATCGAAGGTATGGTTAGTAAGTTTGCAGATGACACCAAATTGGTGATGTAGTTGACAGTGAAGGTGGCTAAGATTAAAGGAATCTTATTCAAATGGGCCAATGGGCCGAGGAACAGCTAATGGAGTGTAATTTGGATAAATTTAAGGTACATGTATCCCCCACTTTTCAATGTACACATTACGCAATTTCACTTTTATGAAAGACCGACATTAGTAACTGCTTTTGCGAATCCAAAGAGGACTTTCGTGTTTCTGAAAAACGGCAATACCTTTTCCCATATAAATCACGCATCTTCACTTCATGCCATTTTCGCCAACAAAAGGTTTCCTGGGAACGCTTCACGTTTGGATAGCAGGGGCTACCTGTATTGTATTCTGGTAACTGGAGCGGCACAGTGGCTCAGTGGTTAGCCAGGGAGTGGTTAAGGGAGTGTAACCATGTAAGTTAACACAGGTAGCAGGGTGTTTAATGACCTTATATTCATGGACAGCCACTGCTGTCTCACAACGCCAGGGAGCCGGGTTCGATTCCTGGCTCGGGCAACTGTCTGTGTGGAGATTGCACATTCTCCCCGTGTCTGTGTGGGTTTCCTCTGGGTGCTCCGGGTTGCTCCCACAGTCCAAAGATGTGCAGGTCAGGTGAATTTAGCATGGCCAATTCAGGTGAATTGGGCATGCTAAATTGTCCACAGTGTTAGGTGGATTAGTCATGGGTAAATGTCGGGGAATGGGTGGGTTACACTTCGGAGGGTCGGTGTGGACTTGTTGGGCTGAAGGGCCTGTTTCCACACTGTAGGGAATCTAATCTAATCTAATCTAATCCCTTTGACATGAAAACAAGGACAGGATTTACACAGTTAACAGCAGGGCCCTGAGTAGTGTTGTTGAACAGAGACACCTAGGGGTTCAGATACATAGCTTGCCTTCATTGCTCAGACTTGAGTACACGAATTGGGAAGTCATGTTAAAGTTGCACAGGACTTAGTGAAGCCTCTTCTGGAGTACCGTGTATAGTTCTAGTTGCCTTGCTGTAGGAAAAATATTATAAAATTGGAGACAGCTCAGAAAAGAATTACCAGAATGTTGCCAGGACTACAGCATTTGAGTTAGAAGGAGAGGCTGGATAGGCCAGGACATTTTTTTCCCCATCGGAGCACAAGAGGCTGAGGAGTAACCTTATATCAGCATAGGAGAAAGTGAGGGCTGCAGATGCTGGAGATCAGAGCTGATAATATGTTGCTGGAAAAGCGCAGCAGGTCAGTCAGCATCCAGGGAACAGGAGAATCGACGTTTCGGGCATAAGCCCTTCTTCAGGAAATAAGGGCTTATGCCCGAAACGTCGATTCTCCTGTTCCCTGGATGCTGCCTGACCTGCTGCACTTTTCCAGCAACACATTTTCAGCTTATATCAGCATAGATAAGGCGAACAGAGTCATACAGCAAGGAAACAGACCCTTCAGTCCAACTTGTCAGTGTTCACCAGACACACCAATCTAACCTAGCCCTGTCTGACAACATTTGGCCCAAATCCCTCTAATGTCTTCCTACTCCTATACCCATCTTGATGCCTTTTTCAGAGGTCTTTACCCTAGGGTGGGGAGTTCAAACTAGGGGACATATTTTTAAGGTGAGAGGAAAAAGACTGGAAAGGGACCCGAGAAGCACGCTTTTCACAGAGGGATGTATGTGGAATGAACTACCAGAGGTGGTAGATGCAGGTACAGTTAAAACATTTAAAAGGCATTTGGACAGGTAAATGAATAGGGAAAATTTAGAGGGACATGGGCCAAATGAAGGAAAGTAGGAAAATTTAGTTTAGTTTAGTTCGGGAAACTTGGTCGGCATGGATGAGTTGGACCAAAGGGTCTGTCTCCGTTCTGAGGAAGGGTCACTCGATCCAAAACTTTAACTCTGAGTCTGTGCACAGATGGTGCTAGGCCTGCTGAACTTTTCCAGCAATTTGTTTTTGTTTGGGCCTGTTTTCGTGGTTAAACAACAAAAAGATTAGGAATTTCACCATTTTGGTCACTGAGGAAGTTCAGATTTGAAGTTATTAGTAATGACATTTTCTGCCAGCTAAGCAACTAACAGACATTTTACCATAACAGTAACTATGTGCCAATCCAAAAGACTTAAAAACACACTTGTAGGGAAAAAATAACTGGTTAACATTAAATGGTCAAACTTCTGGCCTTGATTGCCAAAGTTAAATAGGCAAGTAATTCAAGCACAATTTTTGAATGCACTGCCATTTACAGGTACACAGAAAAAAAATCTCCAAGTCAAAATGGCAAAGCCACTCCACAAGGCATTATCAGCCAATCAAATAAAATGATCAGTTATATATAATGATCCAACAAAAATCATGATACAATCCAACAATTCATATGATCAATATTTGAATTCTTAAGGCTGCCAATCACATTCTGAATTTGGAATTCAACACAAACAGGGGTTGGTGGCAGAAATTTGATAATATTTTTAGGTTCAATGTTAGGAAATATCTGTCATTTGATTTATAAAATAAAAAGGCAAAGGGCTTTTTCTTTCAAAAGCACAACACATATTGCAGCAAGTCAGCAATGTCAAAAAAGCTGTTTTCTTAGTAACTTTGAAAACCAATGAAATCAACAAAGCACTAAAAATGTAATGATTTGGTGATGCCGGTGTTGGACTGGGGTGTACAAAGTTAAAAATCACAACACCAGGTTATTGTCCAACAGATTTAATTGGAAGCACACTAGCTTTGAGTGTCGCTCCTTCATCAAGTGATAGTGGAGGGCTCAATCCTAACAAACAGAATTTATAGCAAAAGTTTAGTGTGATGTAACTGAAATTATACATTGAAAAATTGATTGTCAAGTCTTTCATCTGTTTGAATACCATGATAGTTTCACTTCTTTCATGTGTAAATCACAAAACCTTTTTTTAAGAAGTTGCATTCTCAGGTTAACTGCTAACAGTGGGTGATAGCTAGACAATATGTTGAAGGTGTTCGCCCCCTGTGTTCTCTGTCTATGCCATGACGTTTAGATTAATTCTAATCTAAAAAGTGAGATAACAGAGTTTTACGTGAATGCATGCAGTTTTTGAGCATGCATTCATGTAAAACTCTGAGCTCAGAAACTGCATGCATTCACGTAAAACTCCGTTATCTCACTGTTTAGATTAGAATCAATCTAAACATCATGGCATAGACAGAGAACACAGGGGGCTAACACCGTCAACATATTGTGTAGCTATCACCCATTGTTAACAGTTAACCTGAGAATGCAATTTCTTAAAAAAAGGTTTTGTGATTTACACATGAAAGAAATGAAACTATCATGGTATTCAAACAGATGAAAGACTTAATCAATTTTTCAACGTATAATTTCAGTTACACCAAACTAAACTTTTTGCTATAAATTCTGTTTGTTAGGATTGAGCCCTCCACTATCACCTGAAGGAGCGACGCTCCGAAAGCTAGTGCGCTTCTAATTAAGCCTGTTGGACTATAACCTGGTGTTGTGTGATTTTTAACAAAAAATGTAGGCATGTGCATTCCATTCAATGACGTCAATTTGTTTTTAAAGCACACACCTTCCTGTATACCAACCACTGTTGCTCAATGGTGTAATTAATAAAGGCTATGACACACCATTGACAAATCAAGGAAAAGCATTCGATGTTAAAAGAATTATTTACTCCCAAATTCCAGCGAGCGTTATGAACACAGTTGATTTACAAAGACATTAATCATACCAAAATGACTGAAATCTCTCAAGGCAACACCTGGCATCAGCACTGATACTTCAATACTGTGCTACACTGCAATTTACAGTACATAAAACCATTTTCTTTCCTGTTACTAGTTCAATCTATTCAAGACGCTTCTTCCTGCTCTCCCCTGTTACGTATTCAAATAACCGTACACTTTCCATAACATTATACACAAAAGGATTAAGTACTCAGAGTGACAGCCTCCAATATCGAATTTACGAACTATTCTAACATATATTACAATTTTCAAGATCACACAGAACTTAAAAATGAAGAGATAAAACACCAAATTTCGAAATGTCCTACTCTGAGGTGTGAAATATGGAAAATGGTTAATGTTCTATTTGGGGATGAGGTGGAGACAGAGTGTGAGCTGTATTTGATGTTATTATCTCGAACAATAATGGATTTATTTTGCTGGGCTCCAGCCGCTGGAAGCGCAGCCCCGGAAGGCGCCATTTTAGGTTCCTCTGCCGTAAAAGCCGACTTTCCGCAGCAAATACAAGCCGGCTCCCCCCTACCCTCAGAACCTCGGCAAATAAACCCACGTTTCTCAAGCCTTCGGTGGAGCATTCCTTTTTTTTACTTCCCAGAGCCGAGGTTAAGGAACTCCCCGGTGAGGAAGCCGCGTTAAGCTCCAATCAGAGGCGGCCGACATTTTCCGCCGAGGCTCGGGCACTATAGGCCGCCCACTGGGGACGGTGACCAGTCACCGAGCCACTCGCCAAACAAGGTCGAGATAAAGCCCCCGGTTTCGCGGCCTCACCTTTTCACATAGCGTCTTCACTTGGCTCTCGGTCAGCTGTTTACAGTCGTTGAGCTGCTCGATCCACTGGTCCAGCTCCTTGGTAAACGCCTTCTCATCCATCGCTCCCTTTTACCCAAGTACCCGCTGGAGCAACAGGACGGATCTTATGTCAAAGGAGCAGTTTTACCACCCTGTATTTGGAAACTGTGTGCACGTTTCTTTTTGTTATTTTTTTTCAAAGAAAACTGTCGAACAGGAGAAAGACGTTGTTGAATGAGCCGGTGCGGCAGTGTGCCGTAGGGAGCTGATCACAACCCTCGCCTCCCTCCGGCTCTCGATCCCTGTCCCACAAAATGGCCGCCACCCCGCTGCAATCAGTTTTGCGCATGCGCGTGAATACCACCGCCCCCTTCAGGGGAAAGAGGAGCGTGAAGCACAGCGCATGCGCGCAGACGGCAACATCTCTGCTCAGCGTGACAGAGTATCAATGTGCGATCCAGTGTCACTGTCCATGGTCACTGTACAGTTGACTGTCACTGTCCATGGTCACGGTATGGTCCGGTGTCACTGTCCATGAGTACACTGTCACTGTACAATTCCGTGTCATTGACCTTGGTCACTGTTATGGTCCAGTGTCACTGTCTATGATCACTGTACAGTTCACTGTCACTGTCCTTGATCACTGTATAGTCCAGTGGCAATATTCATGGTCACTGCACAGACCAACATGTCCATGGTCACTGAGTGGTCCAATCTCACTGTCTATGTGCAGTCCAAAATCACTCTGAATGGTCACTGGATGTTGCAACAGCATTGTCACTGTATTGTCCATTATCTCTGTCTAGGTTACTGTATAGTCTGGTATCACCATCTACAGTTACTATATGGTCCAACATCACTGTCTATTGTTTCTATATAGACCAACATATCAATGATCACTATATGGTATAACATCATTGTCTGCAGTCACTGTAGAGTCCAACATCACTGTCCATTGTTATGTATAGACCAACATGTCATTCATCACTATATGGTCCAAAAAGAATTTTGCCCATTACAATCGAATACAGTATAAAATCATTTGAAGTAAACTGATCTACTGAAGGAGTATAAAATGGTGCTAAACAAAAGAGATTTAGTGTATCAGAGCACAATATAAAATATGAGTGAATAGTAATGTGATTATATGCTTGGATCAGATATGCAGTTTCCTGAAACCAGCTCAGAAATGATCAAAGTAACACATTGGGGGGGGGGGGGGGGGGGAGTGGGTTTAGTTTCAGGGAAATTTATGGAAAATGTTAAGAGATGGGGTTCATTAAAGTTACAGAAGCTACTAAAGTTTCCAGAACCAAGTAAAAGGACAGTATGAAAAGGGTCAGAAATCTAACTTCAGGCACTGCAGACAAGGGGATAATTATGAGAAAGTGGGCAGTCGATGCAGGACTGAGGATGTTATATTTAAATGCATGCAGTACATGAAACAAGGTAAATGAGTTTGTAATGCAGAAGTAAATTGTTGGATATGATGTTAGTATCAGAGATGCATGGCTGCAAGGGGTAAAGAGCTGGGAACTAAATATCCAAGGGTGTACATTCTAATGAAAGGCCAGGCAGATTGACAGAGGGTGTGGGGTTGCCCTGTTCATAAGAATTGAAATTAAATTGATCATAAAAAGTCTTTGAATATAGGAGTTAGGATGTCATGTTGTGGCTGTACAGGACATTAGTGAGGCCACTTCTTCAATACTGCATTCAGTTCTGGTCTCCTTGCTATAGGAAAGGTCTTATAGATTCATAGAGATGTACAGCATGGAAACAGACTCTCCGGTCCAACCTGTCCATGCCGACCAGATATCCCAACCCAATCTAGTCCCACCTGCCAGCACCTGGTCCATATCCATCCAAACCCTTCCTATTCATAAATGTTGCAATTGTACCAGCCTCCACCACATCCTCTGGCTGCTCATTCCTTATACACACCACCCTCTGCATGAAACGTTGCCCCTAAGGTCTCTTTTATATCTTTCCCCTCTCACCCTAAACCTATGCCCTCCAATTCTGGACTCCCTGACCCCAGGGAAAAGACTTTGTCTATTTATCCTATCCATGCCCCTCATAATTTTGTAAACCTCTATAAGGTCACCCCTCAGCCTCTGACGCTCCAGGGAAAACAGCCCTAGCCTGTTCAGCTCTCCCTGTAGTTCAAATCCTCCAACCCTGGCAACATCCTTGTAAATCTTTTCTGAACCCTTTCAAGTTTCACAACCTCTTTCCAGTAGGAAGGAGACCAGAATTGCACGCAATATTCCAACAGTGGCCTAACCAATGTCCTGTACAGCCGCAACATGACCTGCCAACTCCTGTACTCAATACTCTGACCAATAAAGGAAAGCATACCAAACGCCTTCTTCACTATCCTATCTACCTGCAACTCCACTTTCAAGGAGCTATGAACCTGCATTTCAAGGTCTCTTTGTTCAGCAACACTCCCTAGGACCTAACTATTAAGTGTATAAGTCCTACTAAGATCTGCTTTACCAAAATGCAGCACTTCGCATTTATCTGAATTAAATTCCATCTGCCGCTTCTCAGCCCATTGGCCCATCTGGTCCAGATCCTGTTGTAATCTGAGGTAACCCTCTTCGCTGTCCACTACACCTCCAATTTTGGTGTCATCTGCAAACTTACTAAGTGTACCTCTTATGCTCGCATCTAAATCATTTATGTAAGTAGGGGACCCAGCACCAATCCTTGTGGCACTCCACTGGTCACAGGCCTCCAGTCTGAAAAACAACCCTCCACCACCACCCTCTGTCTTCTACCTTTGAGCCAGTTCTGTATCCAAATGACTAGTTCTTCCTGTATTCCATAAGATCTAACCTTGCTAATCAGTTTCCCATGGGAAACCTTGTCGAATGCCTTACTGAAGTCTATATAGATCATATCTACTGCTCTGCCCTCATCAATCTTCTTTGTTATCTCTTCAAAAAACTCAATCAAGTTTGTGAGACATGATTTCCCACACAGAAAGCCATGTTGACTATGCCTAATCAGTCATTGCCTTTCCAAATACATGAACATCCTGTCCCTCAGGACTCCCTCCAACAACTTGCCCCACCACTGAGGTCAGGCTCACCGGTCTATAGTTCCCTGGCTTGTCTTTTCCGCCTTCTTAAACAGTGGCACCACGTTTGCCAACCTCCAGTCTTCCGGCACCTCATCTGTGACAATCAATGATACAAATTACTCAGCAAGAGGCCCAGCAATCACTTCTCTAGCTTCCCACACAGTTCTTGGGTACACCTGATCAGGTCCTGGGGATTTATCGACCATTAACCATTTCAAGACATCCAGCACTTCCTCCTCTGTAATATGGACATTTTGCAAGATGTCACCATCTATTTCCCCACAGTCTATATCTTCCACATCCTTTTCCATAGTAAATACTGATGGAATTTAATTTACTAATATTAATTTAGTATCTCCTCCATTTTCTGAGGCTCCACACAAAGGCCGCCTTGCTGATCTCCCTAGATACCCTTTTGTCCTTAATATATTTGTAAAAACCCTTTGGATTCTCCTTAATTCTATTTGCCAAAGCTATCTCATGTCCCCATATTGCCCTCCTGATTTCTCTCTTAAGTATACTCCTACTTCCTTTATACTCTTCTAAGAATTCACTCGATCTATCATGTCTATACCTGACATATGCTTCCTTCTTTTTCTTAACCAAACCCTCAATTTCTTTAGTCATCCAGCATTCCCTATTATTACCAGCCTTCGCTTTCACCCTGACAGAAATATACTTTCTCTGGATTCTTGTTATCTAATTTCTGAAGGCTTCCATTTTCCAGCCGTCCCTTTACCTGCGGACATCTGCCTCCAATCAGCTTTCGAAAGTTCTTGCCTAATACCGTCAAAATTGCCCTTTCTCCAGTTTAGAACTTAAACTTTTAGATCTGGTCTATCCTTTTCTATCACTATTTTAAAACGAATAGAATTATGGTCGCTGGCCCCAAAGTGCTCCCCCACTGACACCTCAGTCACCTGCCCTGCCTTATTTCCCAAGAGTAGGTCAAGTTTTGCACTTTCTCTAATAGGTACATCCACATACTGAATCAGAAGTTGTCTTGTACACACTTAAGAAATTCCTCTCCATCTAAACCCTTAACACTATGGCAGTCCCAGTCGACATTTGGAAAGGGGTCTCACTCCCCCCCCCCCCCCCCCACCTTACTAGTTTAAATCCTCCCAAGCAGTTCTAGCAAATTTCCCTGCCAGTATATTAGTCCCCTTCCAATTTAGGTGCAATCCATCCTTCTTGTACAGGTCACTTCTACCCCAAAACTTGATAGGTTCAGAAAAGACCTACCATAACTACCCTGTTGTTCTTACAGATAGCTGAGATCTCCTTACAAGTTTGTTTCCCAATTTCCCGCTGACTATTAGGGGGTCTATAATACAATCCCAATAAGGTGATCATCCCTTTCTTATTTCTCAGTTCCACCCAAATAACTTCCCTGGATGTATTTCTGGGAATATCCTTCCTCAGCACTGCTGAAATGCTATCCCTTATCAAAAATGCCACTCCCTCGCCTCTCTTGCCTCCCTTTCTCTCCTTCCTGTAGCATTTGTATCCTGGAACATTAAGCTGCCAGTCCTGCCCATCCCTGAGCTATGTTTCTGTAATTGCTATGATATCCCAGTCCCATGTTCCTAACCATGCCCTGAGTTCATCTGCCATCCCTGTAAGGCCCCTTGCATTGAAATAAATGCAGTTTAATTTATTAGTCCTACCTTGTCCCTGCCTGCCCTGACTGTTTGACTCACTTCTGTTCTCAGCTACCCGTCTCAGATTGATCTCTTTCCTCACTATCTCCCTGGGTCTCACTCCCCCCCCCCCCCCCCCCCCCCCCCACCTTACTAGTTTAAATCCTCCCAAGCAGTTCTAGCAAATTTCCCTGCCAGTATATTAGTCCCCTTCCAATTTAGGTGCAATCCGTCCTTCTTGTACAGGTCACTTCTACCCCAAAACTTGAAAGGTTCAGAAAAGATTTACAAAGATGTTGCCAGGGTTGGAGGTTTTGAGCTATAGGACAATGCTGAATAGGTTTGGGCTATTTTCCCTGAAGAGTTGAAGGCTGAGGGGTGACCTTACAGAGGTTTATATAATCGTGAGGGACATGGATAGAGTGAATAACCAAGGTCATTTTCTCAGGGTAGAGGAGTTCATAATTAGTGGGCATAGATTTAAGGTGAGAGGGGAAAGATTTAAAAGGGACATAAGGGGCAAAGTTTTCAAGCAGAGGGTAGTGTGTGCATGGAATGAGTTGCCAGAAGAAGTGGTCGAGACTGGTACAATTACAACATTTAAAAGGCATCTGGATGGGCACATGAATAGGAAGGGTTTAGAGGGAAATGGACCAAATGCTGCCAAGTGGGACTAGATTAATTTAGGATATCTGGTCAGCATGGACAAGTTGGACTGAAGAGTCGGTTTCAGTGCTGTACAATTCTATAACTCTATGACTCTATGTGATAGAGTCAGAAAGGTGTAGAATCTGTGTGGGTAGAGTTGAGGAATTGCAAAGAAGGAAAGACACTGATGTGCAGACCTCCTAGCAATAGTCATGATGTGGGGCAGAAAATAAACAGGAGTTGGAAAAGTCATGTAAGAATGGGGCTATTACAATAATCATGCGGGACTTCAATAAGCAGGAGGAATGAGAATATCAGGTTGGTGGTGGATCCCATCAGAAGGAATTCATGAATGTCAAGATATGTTTACTTTTGGAGCAGCTTGTGTTGGACCCACCAGGTAGTTCTGGATTTGATGATGTGTAATGAGACAGACTTGATTAACAAGCTAATGAACCCCCTAGAGGGCAGTGACCATAATATGATAGAATTCACCCTGCAGTTTGAGAGAGAGAAGCTTGAATCAGGTATAATAGTATTACAATCGAAGAAAGGTAACTACAAAGACATGACAGAAGAGCTGGCCAGAGTTGATTGGAAGAGGAGCCTAGCAGGGAAGACAGTGGAGTGGCAATGACAGGCGTTTCTGAGAGTAATTCAGTAGTCATAACAGAAATTCAGCCTAAGGAAGAAGAACCATACTAAGGAGGAGGGCAGGGCAACCAAGGGTGACAAGGGAAGTCAGAGACAGCAGAAAAGCAAAAGAAAAAGCAATCAATGTGGTTAAGATTAGTGGGAAGCATGAGGGTTGAGAAGCCTTTCAAAACCAGCAGAAGACAACTAAGAAAGCAAAAAGGGGGAAAGAAGAAGAAAGCTAAGGATAAGCTAGCTAGTAATATATAATTTTGCAGAAGGTTTTTTAGTTATATAAAAAGGTAAGAGAGAGGCAAGGGGCATTGGACTTCTGGAAAATGAGGCTGGAGAAGTCGTAAAGAGAAACAAAAAATGGTGGAGAAACTGAATAAATAATACTTTGCATCAGTCTTCACAGTGGATGACACCAGTAACATACCCAAACTTCAAGACAGTCGGGACAGAGTTGAGTGGAGTAGCCATCATTAAGGAGAAGTTGCTGGGGAAGCTGAAAGTTTGAAAGGTGGAATACAAGGGCATAAAACTTCCAGACCAAATGGTTTACACCATAGACTTCTCAAGGAGATGGCTGAGGAAATTATGGAGGCATTGGTGGCGGACTTTCAAGAATCACTGGAAAGAGGAATGGCTGACTGTCAGAAGGCAGAGAATATAGTTGAAGGGGTCTTTTTCAGGATTGCTTTTGGTGACTAGTAGAGTTCCACAAAGTTCAGTTTGTAGCTATGACTATTCCTGTTATATATTGACGATCGGGATGAAGGAACTGAGGGCAATGTTGCTAAGTTTGCAGATGACACGAAGATAAGTGGAGGACAGGTAGAGTTGAGGAAGTGGGAAGGTGTGGAAGGCCTTGGAGAGGCTAGGACAGTGGGATAAGACATGGCAAATGGAACACAGTTTGGGAAAGTGTGAGGTTATGCACTTTGGTAGGAAGAACAGAGCCACATACTATTTTCTAAACAGGGAAAGGCTTCAGAATTCTTAAGAGTTCTAGTTCAAGATTCTTTTAAGGTTAACTTGCAGATTCACCTGGCAGTTGGAAAGACAAATGCAATGTTAACATTCATTTCAAGAGGGTTAAAATATAAGAACACAGAAATACTGCTGAAGTTAGGTGAATGGGCTAAAATTAGGCAAATTAATTTTAACATGGATCAGTGTGAGATGTGCATTTTGGTCAGAATAATACAAAAGCAACTTATTAACTAAACAGAAAGAAACTTCAGAGTGCTTCAGAACAGAGAGATCTGGGTGTTCAAATGGATGAATTGCAGACCATTAGTATGTAGGTATAACAGGTAAATGGAATTTTGGCATTTATTGATAAAGGAGTAGGGTATAAAGGTAGGGAGATATTGTGGAAACTGTGAAAGGTATAGTGAGGCTGCACCTGGAGTATTGCACTCAGTTTTAGTTCCCCTGCAGAGAAATGTAGTTGCTTTGGAGGCAGTTCAGAAGACGTTCACTAGATTGATTCCAGAGATGAGCAGCTTGTGTCATGAAGAGAGATTGAACAGTGTCGACCCATACTCTCTAAAGTTTAGAAGAGAGGAGATCTAATTCAAGTGGAGAAGATGCTGCAGGGGATTGAAAAAGTAGACATAGAAAAGATGTTTCCTCACATGAGGCAATCTGGAACGAGAGGTCACAGTTTAGTACAATGAGGAGGAATAACTTCTCTCAAAGATTTGTGAATCTGTGAAATTTCCTACACCATAGTACAGTGTATGCAGGGCCACTAAATAAATTTAAGGAGAGAGACAGATTCTTAATTAGCAATGAGTTGAAGAGTTACGGAGAGCAGGAAGGAAATTGGAGTTGAAGCGAGACCAGATCAACCACAACCATAATAAATGGTGGAGCAGGCTCGAGGGTCAAAATTAACTAGTCCTACTCCTAGTTTGAGTGTTGTCAATGAATTTTTTTATCAGCCTTCATAGTAGAAGTCACTAATAGCATTCTATAATTACTAAATAAGCAAGGGGCAAAAGGAGGAAAGGAAATAAGTACAATATCTATCACTAGAGAAAAACTGCCACGGAATCTAATGGAGTTAAGTATCAATTCGTCCCAAGGATGGGATGCATCCCAGAATTTTAAAGGAAGTAGTTACAGAGCTAGTGGATGCACTTGTCATAATCTTCCCAAGATTCCTTAGATTCTGGAAAAATCCCAGAGAATTGGAAAATTGCTAATGCAATATCTTTATTTAAAAAGGGAGAGCCAGTTAGCTCCATATCTGTTATTGTGAAAATGTTAGTGTTTATTATCAAGAATGTAATAGTCGAGCATTTATTAAACCATAACGTTATCAAACAAAGTCAGCATTAGTTCAGAAAGGGAAACTATGACCAACAAATTTATTAGAATTCTTTGAGGAAGCAACAAGCAGCATAGATAAAGGGTAAGTAGTGGATGTAATATATTTGGATTTTCAGTAGACAAATAAATAAATTGGGCAAATAAATAAGACAAAATCAATGGTTTTGGATGTGGTATATTAGCATAGATAGAAGATTGGCTTACTAATAGAACTGATGTGGAGGTGCTGGTGTTGAAGTCACATGACGCCAGGTTATCATGGGTGAGGCTGCCTTCATGGGTACAGAACTTGGCTGTCAGTTTCTGCTCAGTGATTCTGCATTGTTGTGTATCTCAAAGGCTGCCTTGGAAGGCTATAATGGAAGGCTGCAATGTTCCCTCCCAGTCAGGGAACACTTCAACGGTCAAGGACATTCATCCCCCAATCTTCTGGTAAGCATCCTCCAAGGACGCCTTCGAGATACACAACCAGAATCACCAAGCAGAAACTGATAGCCACGTTCCATACCCATGAAGACATCCTCAACTGTGATCATAGGTTCATTGTTGCGCTACATGTAACCCTAACATATTATTCTGTATTTGTAAAATCTTCCTTACTATCCAGTTTTGAAACCATCACTATGATAACCTGTTACGATCTCTCCACCTTAATTAGTTTGTATAGTCTTTGATGACTTGTTACTTTGGTTAGACCCTTGGCATGTGACTTTTACACCTATCATGTTATTCCAGCCATTTAGTTTGTTTCCAGCACCACCTTAATTTTACTTTTTTTGCAATTATCTCTCTGCCATTGCTTGCTATTCAACAGGTGACACTTTATTTACACCATCTGACACTTTTGATCACCCGCAGAGACTTATTATGCAGCCTGTCGACACTTCACTCACACCATTTGTACAATCTTTTAATCTTTTCGCCTATATATTATGTGCCTGTGTGCTTCTCTTCGCTCCAACCAATGAAGGAGCAGTGCTTTGAAAACTTGTGATTTCAAATAAACCTATTGGGCTATAACTTGGTGTTGTGTGACTTTTAACCTTAAGTAATTGAAGACAGAGTTGGGATGGGGGGAGTGATAGTTTCAGAATGGCAACCTGTAACTGATAGAGTACCAGTGTGATTGTACTGTTGCCAAGTTTGCACATCATAAAAGAAAGATCAGAAGGCAAGTGGTGAGGATGACGCTAAGAGTCTGCAGAGGGAAATAAACAGATTAATTACATAGGCAAAAACTTGGCAGATGGAATATAATGCAGGAAAATGTGAGTCTATGTACTGTGGTACAAAATTAGAGGAGTTGAATATTACTTAAATGGAGAAAGTCTGCAGATAACTAGAGGACACAGGGATTTGGGAGCCTTCATCCATAAATCATGAAATGCCAGCATACAAGTTCAGTATATAGCAAATGGAATGTTGGCATTTATTTCAAATGGTATGGTGTCTAAACCTAGAAAAATCTTGCTAAAAGTATACAAGCCAAAAAGTGTAGCACTGGAAAAGCACAGCAGGTCAAGCAGCATCCGAGCAGCAGGAGAAGCACTCATCAGACCACAGCTGGAACAAAGTGAACAGGTTTGGCTACTTATCTCAGGAAAGAAATACTGACATTGGAGAGATTCCAGAGAAGGTATTGGGTTACAGGGTAAGCATTTTAGGACTGAGATGAGAAAATATTTCTTCTCAGAGTGTGGCGAGCCTGTGGTTTCTCTGCCTCAGAAAATGGTTGGTGTCAAAACATAAAATGTTCTTAAGAAGGAGTTAAATGTAGTTATTCGGCCTAAAGGGATCAAAGGATATGGGGAGGTTGTGAGAACTGGGTCTTGAGTTGGATGATCAACCATAGTCATATTGAATGGTGGAGCAGGCTGCAAGAGCCAAATGGCTTGGTCTGCTCCTTTCCTCTGTGTTTCTACGAAGAGACTGTCTTGTGAGGGGAGGTGGAATTAGTTGGTCTTGTCATCATTAAAGTTTACAAGAACTAGAGGCAATGCCATTGAAACATATAAGAATCTTAAGGGGCTTGACAGGGTAGATGCAAAATGTTTATTTCCTCTTGTGGGAGAGACTAGAACCAGAACCCATAATCTCAGAATAAGGGCTTGTCCATTTAACACAGGCACAAGGAAGAATTTCTCTTGAGACAGGAGTGAATTTGTGAATTCTCTACTGCAGAGTGCTGTGGAGACTGGGTTGTTAAGTATGTTAAGGATGTGGTAGGCAGATTTTTAATCAGTAAGGGAATCAAGGGCAAAAGGGAAAAGGTAGGAAAGCAGAGTTGAGGATTATCAGACCAGCCAGGATCTCATTGTACGGCAGCGTGTAGACTCAATGCATTGAATGGCAGGCTTCAGCTCCTACTTCTTATGGTCTTATGTCTATAGCCGCTGTCCAACATCACTGTCCATAGTCACTCAACCCATTTCTCCCCGTATCCAACTAATGTAACACTAAGATGACTGTTGTGCATTTTTAGTTTACAATGTCTGTTTATTTAGTAAATGCAAATTTCTTTATGCCTGGGCATCATAGAGTCAAAGAAATGTACAGCACGCATACACACCCTTGGCTACAACTTGGCCATGCAGACCAGATATCCTAAATTAATCTAGTCCCATTTGCCAGCACTTAACCCATATCCCTCTAAACCCTTCTGATTCATATACCCATTTGGATGCTTTTAAATGTTGTAATTCTATCAGTCTCCACCACTTCCTCTGGCAACTCATTTCATATATGCACCACTCTGCTTGAAAATGTTGCCCCTTAGGTCCCTTTTAACTTTTTCTCCTCTCACCCTAAGCCTATGCCTTCTAGTTCTGGATTATTCCAAAGCAGGGAAAAGGTCTTGTCTATTTACCCTTTCCATGTCCCTCATGATTCTATAATGCCATCCCTCAGCCTTCAACATTCCAGGGAAAACAGCCCTAGCCTATTCAGCCTCTCCCTGTAGCTCAAATCCTCCAACCCTGGCAACATCCTTGTGAAATCTTTTCTGAACCCTTTCAAGTTTCACAACATCCTTCCAATGGGAGGGAGACCAGAATTGCACACAATATTCAAAATTTTTCTAACCAATGTCTTGTCCAGCCACAACATGACCTCCCAACTCCTATACTCAGTGCTCTGACCAATAAAGGAAAGCATAATAAACACGTTCGTCGCTATCCTATTTATTTAAGACTCCACTTTCAAAGAACTATGAGCCTGTACTCCAAGGTCTCTTTCATCTCCTCATTCACTCAGTTTATGTTCATCATTTAGACTTTTGGGGACATTTATCAATGTGCAGCATTGTTTGTTTCTTTCCATCTGAATGCCACACTTTATTAACCAATTGAAGAGATTTTATTGCTTACTTAACTAATTTCTTAAAGTTAGTACTGCACTCGTTTGCACTGTTCAGCAACATTTATTTTGAAATACTTGGTGTGAGGGAAGGAGCTTTGATCACACTCTCAGAGGTTGACGTTGGCAGTGTGCTCCAAGGCTTCCCTCAGAACCCTGCGCACTTCACAGCAAACTGTACCTAATTATTACATACAGGGAACATTGTGACTTCTGCTTTCCAAATATTTTAATTAGTAATGTTAGTAATTGGACTCTACATTCCTGTAATATACATAGAATTCTGACAGGAGAATTGGAATTTCAATTTAGTTATGCTTCAACAACTAGTCTGAATGTTACCAAATCCACCACTTTCCAACGATATTTATTGAAGAAATAGTAGTCTTAATGATTTTAAAATTTAGTAATGCTTTTATTATCATCACCTCTCAGTAAAAAATATCCTGGGTTCACATTGACATTTCATTATCATCAGCCTATAATCTAGACTGTCCTTTGAGTGCAAGACTGAGGGAGGGCTATTGCAGATGTCAATTTTTCGATGAGGCATTAAGCAAGTGCACCAGCTTGATGCAATTGATCCCATGGCACAATTGAAGGTAGAACAGAGGAGCTCTTTGAATGATCCAACCTTTAATTATCACTAAAATAGTGAATGTGGACAATAGAACAAAAGCTAAGTGCTGTAGATGCCAGAAAAATAAAATTAGGAAGTGCTGGAGAAAATCAGATCTGGAGCCAACCGTGGAGAGAAAGAGATAGTTAGAAATCACACAACGCCAGGTTATAGTCCAACAGGTTTATTTGGAAATACAAGCTTTCGGAGCACTACTCCTTCATCAGGAAACTAGTGGAGCAGGATCATAGCTATCTGACAAAGGAGCAGCATTCCAAAAGCTTATACTTCCAAATAAATTTGTTAGATGATAACCTGCTGTTGTGTGATTTTTAACTTTGTCCACCCTAGACCAACACCAGCACCTCCATATCAAGAGAAAAAGAAGCAGAGTTAATGTTTCAACTCCAATATGACTGTTCTTCAGAATTAAAGGGGGGGGGGGGGGGGTGATGGAAAAGTGATCGGCTTCATGCTGTACAAGAGGAGGAGAAGGAGCAAGTGTTTTATTTGATTTGATTTATTATTGTCACGTATACCTAGATACAGTGAAAAGTTTTGTTTTGCATGCAGTACAGGCAGATCAAACCATACAAAGTATGGGGGTAATAGAACAGAGCAAAGAATACAATGTTATGGCTTCAGAGAAGGTGTATAGGGAGCAAGATGAACATTGAATTTAAAATTTGAGAGGTCCATTCAGAAGTCTAATAACAATGAAGAAGAAGCTGCTCTTGAATCTGTTGGTACGTATGTTTAAGTTTTTGTATCTTCTATCTGATGGAAGAGGTTAGAAGAGGTTAGAAGAGATTATAACCTGGGTGTAAAGAGTCTTTGATTATGTTAGGCAGTGAAAAGTGTAGATGGAGTCAATGGATGGAAGATTGGCTTGCATACGGTCCTGGGCAGCGCAGTTGCCATAGGAAATCGTGATGCTTAGGATAGAATGGAAGCGAGATGTTGAAGGTATCCTCTATAAAAAGGCAAAAGGTAGCAGAGAGGTAATATAGATGAAGAGTAGGTGCTATTGTTACGTGTTGATAGCAGAAAATAGGTCAGTAGTATTGAGAGTAAACATAAACAAACAAGACACTGGTGAAGGTGAGGGTAGAGGGAAGAGGTAATCAAATTGGAGGAGTTCATGGCTTGAAGCTATTTGGACTCAATATTGAGTCCAGAAGGCATTGAAATGTCTAAGGGAAACATAACGTGGTGTTCCTCCTGCTTGATTTGAGCTTTGCTGGAACACAGGAACAGGTCAAGGACAGAAAGTTTGGCATAAGAGCAAGATGGTGTTTTGAAATTGTTAAGAGACTAGAAAATTGGGTTCATTCTCATGGAAGAGCAGAGGTGTTCTCAAAGCAGCCAGCCAGTCTGCATTTTGTCTCACCAATGTAGAGGGTACTGTATTGTGAGCAGTGAATAAAAGTAGACTAAATTGGACTTGATAGAGCTGGACAATATCTCATTGCTGTTTTTGGTTCTGTGACATGTGTAAATTGGCATCTGTATTTCTGTACCTTGCAAGTTTGAGAATACTTCAGATGTATTTAGCTGTAAAATAGTTTGGAATCTCTTGAGGTCTTTATTACTCATTAAAACAACAGCACAAAATTCAATGTAAAGACTATTTTAAAACTTGTTTTTGTATTTTTGATTGTGGACTGAAATGACAACAGGATTGTTTGAAAACCGAAGCATGGTGGAAAGAATTACTGTACTTTGTAAAAGCAGATATACCAATCCTCACCATAAATACTGTTAACAATGATTCAGGCAGTACGGAAGGTTTAGTCAAAACCTGTTTTCCTTAGACAAAACCAATATCCCCAATTACTTCAATAAACTTTACAGTATTTTATATAGCAGAATTCAATTAGCAATTTTGATGGAAAACAGTTGTGACTTTAACCAACATCTTCTCTAAACCTGACAAGTGTGATGCTGTTGATAGCTGGCGTACTAACCTCTACATTGTGAAGGCTCAGTGCCAACTCTTGGACACCTCTTTGTATCCTTCCCTGGACAATGAAACCCTCATCGAGCATCAGGCCTTTGTGTCTATAACTGTCACCAACCACACCTCATCTGGAGATCTCTCCCAACAGTCTCCCAGCTCATTCTCCCTCAAACTCATACAGCTCGGTTCTACCTTCTCCCTAAAATTCACAAACTGGATGGCCAAGGCAGATCCATTGTTTCTGACTGTTATTGTCCTGTGAAATTTATTTCTTCCTATGTTGATTCAATGTTTTCTCCCTTCGTCCAGACCTTTTCCACTTACCACCATGAGTCTTCTGACTTTTAAGTCAAAATTTACTGTTCATGGGCACCAACCATTTCTACTTCACCCATGGAAATACAATCCCTTTACATGTTCATCCCCCATCAGATGGGGTCAGGCATCTCCCCTTCTTCCTGAAAGGAAGACCTGAACTGTCCCCATTTACCATCACCCTCCTCCACCTGGCCAAGCTCATACTCACTTGGAACAACTTCTCCTTTAACTCCTCTCAGTCTCTGCAGGTCAAAGGTGTAGCCATGGGTACTCGCACAGGTTTGAGTTGAGCCTGTCCCTGTATGGGGTATGTGGAAGATTCCTTGTTCCAGTCCCACTTGGGTCCCTCCCCACAGCTCTTTGTCCCATACCTCGATTATATAATTGGTGCTGCTTCCTCTCTCTTTCGGAATTGGAATGATTTATCAATTTTGCTTACAATTTCAACTCTGCTTTCACCAATTTTTAAATTCAATTTTATTTGATTTGTTATTGTCACATGCTGAGATACAGTGAAACACATTGTTTTGTGTGCCATCCAGACAAATCATACCTTATACTAAATACATCAGAGGGTAATAGAACAGAACACAGAATATAGTGTAACAACTACAGAGAAGGTGCAGAGAAAGATCAATCTCGGAGACGTCTGTTCATAAATCTGATAACAGCAGGAAATAAGCTGTTCTTAAAACAGTTGATACATGTTTTCAAACTTTTGTATCTTCTGCCCGATGGAAGAAGGTAGAAGAGTGTATAACCAGGATGGGAGGGGTCCTGATTATGCCAGCTGCTTTCCTGAGGCAGTGGGAAGTGTAGACAGAGTCAATGGATGGAAGGCTGGTTTGCATGATGGACTGGACTGCATTCACAACTCTCTGTAATTTCTTGCAGTCTTGAGTAAAGCAGTTGCCATACCAAACTGTGATGTATCCGGATAGATGCTTTCTATGGTGCATCGATAAAAATTGGTAAAAATTGTGGACATGCTGAATTTCCTTAGCCTTCTGAGGAAGTAGAGGTACTGGAGTGCTTTCTTGACGGTGGATGGACCAGGACAGATTTTTGGTGACATTTACTCCCAGGAACTTGAAGCTTTTGACCACTTCCACCTCAGCACTGACATATGATGCCTTTCTAGACTGAAAACCTTTTGCCTCTACATTGTGCGTATTCCTCTATTCCCTGTCTATCTGACTCTGGAAGAGTTCCAATGGACTGGAGCGTAGCTAATGTAACCCCACTCTTCAAAAAAAGGAGGGAGCGAGAGAATGGGGAATTATAGGCTGGTTAGCCTGACATCGGTGATGGGGGAAAATGCTGGAGTCAATCATTAAAGATGCAATTACTGATCATTTGGAAAGCGGTCACAGGACTGGTCCTAGTCAGCATGAATTCACTAAAGGAAAATCATGCTTGTGACCAGTAGACTGGACAAGGGTGAATCAGTAGATGCTGTGTATCTGGACTTTCAACAGGCTTTTGACAAGGGTCCACACAAGAGATTAGTAAGAAAAATTAAAGCTCATGGTATCAGAGCCAATGTATTGACATGGATAGAGAACTAGTTGGCAGACAGGAAGCAGAGATTTGAAATAAATGGGCCCTTTTCAGAGTGGCAGACAGTGACAGGTAAGGTACCACAGGGTTCAATGCTGAGACCCCAGCTGTTCACAATATACATTAACAATTTGGATAAAGGAATTGAATGCAATATCTCTTAATTTGCAGATGACACTAAGCTGGGTGGCAGTGTATGCTGTGAGGAGGATGTTAAGAGGCTGCAGGGTGACTTAGACAGGCTGGCTGAGTGGGCAAATACTTGGCAAATGCAAGATAATGTGGATAAATGTGAGGTTACCTACTTTGGTTGCAAAAACAGAAGGCAGATTATTATCTGAATGGTGGCAGTTTAGGAAAAGGTGAGGTGCAACAAGACCTGGGTGCCATGGTGGAAAAGTCACTGAAGTTTGGCATGCAGGTGCAGCAGGCAGTTAGGGAAGTTAATGGCATGCTGGTTTTCAAAGTGAGAGGATTTGAATATCAGAGTAAGGATGTTGTACTGCAGTTATACAGGGCCTTGGTGAGGCCACACCTTGAGTACTGTGTGCAGTTTTGATCTCCTCGTCTGAGGAAGGACACTCTTGCTATTGAGGGAGTCCAGCAAAGGTTCACCAGACTGATTCCTGGGATGACAGGACTGATATATGAGGGTGGACTGGATCAATTGGCATGTATTCACTGGAATTTAGAAGAATGAGGCAGGTATCGCATAGAAACATATAAAATCCTTATGGGACTGGACAGGATAGATGCAGGAAGAATATTCCCAATGTTGGGGAAGTCCAGAATGAGGGATCACAGTCTAAGAATAAGGGGTAAGCCTTTGAGGACTGAGATGCGGAAGAATTTCTTCACTCACAGTTATGAACTTGTGGAATTCTCTCCAATAGGAAGCTGTTGGGGACAGTTCACTAGATGTATTCATGAGGGAGCTGGATGTGGCCCTTGTGGATAAAGCGATCAAGAAGTATGGGGAGAGGGCAGGAAAGGGATACTGAGATTGCATGTTCAGCTATGATTGTTTTGAATAGTAGTGCAGGAGAAAGTGAGGTCTGCAGATGCTGGAGATCAGAGCTGAAAATGTGTTGCTGGAAAAACGCAGCAGGTCAGGCAGCATCCAGGGAACAGGAGAATCGACATTTCGGGCATAAGCCCTTCTTCAGGAGGCTTGAAAGATCAAATGGCCTACTCCTGCACCTATTTTCTACGTTGCTGTTTCATATACCTGTCAAAATGCCTCTGAAATGTTGCTATTATATCCAATTTCACCACCTCCTCTGGCAGCGCATTCCAGACACGTAGCCCATCTGTAAAAAACCTGCCTCTCACATCTCCTTTAAAGTTATGGCAGAGGCTTTACTCTATTGAGGGAGTCCAGCAAAATTGAAATTTCTCCAGCACTCTTATTTATCACCAGTTCAGATGTTATGGCTGTATAACAGAATGTGATGAAGCAATATTTTCTGTACACTGGGACATTTGTTGCTTTATTATGGAGGCTTTTATTGTCAAACGCTCATCTGCCATAGTTTATAAAAGGCTGAGCTAGGACAGATGATCCAGTGTTAGAGCCCTCAACAATAATTGCCTTTTGAGACAATTGGCTGCCAAAGGATGGGATGTGAATTAACTCCACAGGGACTGGTATCCCATCACTAAGTCACCCTTTATTTACACATGGAGAGTCCTTGACACTAATCCGGCTTCCTCAGAGCCAGCTCTCAGAGTGAACAGAACTTCTGACACCCATGTTTATAATATTTTATTAAACAATTCACAGTTTACAAAACAATTAACATTTACAGCTGCATACAGAGAAACAATAATTTTACAAGGGAGCGGAATGGCAACGCTAGGCCCCAAACCCTACCGTTCAACCAGTTTTCAGTGAAATGAGGACAAACCTCAAATCCCGACACCCATGTTTACTTTTTTTTTAGAGTTGGAGGGAGAAATGATGCACTCCACTCCCTGGATCTCCTGATTATTTTTTTTTTTGAAAATTTAACCCCCACACTACCACCTAGGTGCGGTAGTGCTTATTTTTTTCCCCAGCACCCATGGTGTGTGTGTGCAGGTGTGAGACACAGTGAAAGACACAAAGTGCATGAATCTTTATTCAATTTCCACCACCAGGAAGACAGGAAAACACCCGGGTGGCCAGTGACAAACACTGCCCTTCACATCAAAGGACACTGCTGTGTGATCAAAACAGTGAGGGGGAGGGTAGGGACTAAATCAAAATACAGTTGGAGGAAGAAATGATGCACTCCACTCCCTGCGGCGCCCACCTCTCCCTGAACAAGTCCAGGGTGTTAGTCGACACCGCGTGCTCCTTCTCCAAGGACACCCGGGCTCTAACGTAACCGCGGAAGAGGGGCAGGCAGTCGGCCCTAACGACCCCCTCCACGGCCCGCTGCCTCGATCTGTTGATGGCCAGTTTGGCCAGGCCCAGGAGCAGACCCACGAGGAGGTCTTCAGACCTGCCCTCCTTCCTCCGTACCGGGTGCCCAAAGATCAGGAGCGTGGGACTGAAATGCAGCCAAAAACAGAGGAGAAGTTTTCACCCATGTTTACAGGGCTCCCTGATTGGATCAGATTAACAGCCCCAATCATGGAACTCATATTTGATGCGTTCCACCTGGCTGACCTCAATACAATCACTACAGGAAGTGCTCAACATATTCCACCGTCTTTTCTTTAACATATCTGGGACATGGAATATTTGACTGACTGAATCTGTGGTGACCTACAATTTGTTTTGGAAAAATTTAAAGACAGGCTGAGTCTTTTAAATACAGGATTGAAGAGATCGAGAACAGCTTGCAAATCTGGTGCTATGTGAGCAAAGATATGTATTCATCTGCCTCCTGTAGATCATGTAAGTCCATGGTGGTCAGTTCATTTTTTGCACTGGGTGACTGAGGTTAAAGAGTTTTCCATCCTGGAAGTACTTAATACTCAAAATAAGGAGGAGTTGATTGTATAGGAGCCATTACTGACCTATTTAACATCAGTTCAGATTTTAAAAGCCTCTATTTCAGATCTCTCACACAAGATAGTTGCAGAAAGCATTATGAAATAGTAACTGGATTACAGTGAAGTTTCTTGGATATCCAAATCTCTGAAGAACAATTTGCAGAACTGTGTGATTTACTGAATCAAATACTTTGGTCAGGTTAACAAATGTAAAGAAGAATTCCTGGTGTTGTTTTTAAATTTTTTTTCAATCTGTCTAGCAGCAAAGGCCATGTCAGATGTTCCTCTGGAAGCTATCATAGAGTCATAGGTTTACAGCAAAGAGAAAGGCTCTTCCACCATTAAGTCTGCATTGGTCAAAAACAACCATCTAACCCAATTTTGTAGCACTTTCTCTGTATGCCTTGACGTTACAATTGGACATCTAAATACTTCTTAAATGCTATGAGGGTTTCTGCCTTACCATCCTTACAGTCAAGGGATTCTGGATTCCCACCAACCTCTGGGTGGAAAAAATATTTTTCCTCACATTCTCACTAAACCTCCTGCTCCTTGGCTTAATTCTATGTCCCGGGTCATTGATCCCTCCACCAAGGGGAAAATGTTCCTTTTACGTCGACCCTATCTGTTCCCCTCAATTCTATATATCTCTATCAGGCTCCTTTTGCTTGATTTCCATGTTCCAAAGAAAACCCAAACTATCCAATCTCTCTTCATAACTAAAATTCTCTCGCCCAGGCAAAATCTTGGTAAATATCCTCCCTGATGCAGTCACATCCATCCTATGATGTGGATTCCACAACCGCACACAATATTCTAGCTGTGGCCTAACCAACCTTTTAACCAGTTACAGCATCACCTCCTTGCCCTTCAACTCTATGCTGCTTCCAGCTAATAAAAGGCAAGTGTTGTATATTTTTCCTTAAACACTTTATCTACCTAAACCACTACTTAAAGGATATAAAGCCACACTGTATCTCTGAGAAAATATTCTCAGCAACAGGAAGCAGGTGATTCAGGAGAATGCATGACAAGATTTTCACTGCTCTGAACAACAGGGAAACACTTAGATAGTTTCCAAAACACAATATAGTCTCCTTTCTTAAAGCTAGCTACAGAGTGTTGTGTAGCTGAAGTCATGGGGAATTCTTCCTGTTGGTAAGTGTATGCAGAGTCTTGATGTGAGCAATGAGCCACTTTGAAGATTTCAATTGGAATACCATCAGAGCTACAGGCTTTGTGCTTTATCATCCTTTTGATTGCTTGCTGCAGCTTTCCCATCAATGATTGTTCACACAAAAATTCTACCACACGGTACTAGTAATTGCTTAGTGAGCATCAATTCCTACTGTACATTTATGGTTGAAAGATTGTTGGATGTGTTCTTTACAACATTGAAGGATGGCATTGCCACCTTAAGAATTTCCATAAACTGCTAAACAACGCCATGTACCCCTCCACCATTAATTTGGTGACAACTGGATTTCTCTCTTAATCTCACAGCTAAAGAACATGAACATTATTTACTCGTTAAAATTTTCCTCAGAAAATGAAGTTGAGTAATTAATTGCACAACTGAATTACATTATCCCCTCAGAGACTGATCAAATTTAATTTGAAAAGCTAACATCCAGTTAATAACTGACAGGATTACATAATAAGATTTCATATTTTAAAATGTTCACTGAACAAGAAGCTTAAACACTATGACTGAACATTTTGTAGGATAAGACTGAAGATAACAGGAACTGATAAGAGGCTTTACAATGAGCTGTTGCATGATTGGAATTACACTGAGTCATGCAGGTCTGTTGCAAGTTAAAACTGCAAGAAATCATGAACTTCTGCCTCTACTAAATAAGGCATACATTTGGTCAAAACATTCAAGATTGGTCACGTGCACGAATAATTCCAAATAAGGCACACATTTGGCACAGAGACCTGTGTATAAAGAGCCTGAAGAAATCCTTTTGTTTGACAACACTTCGAAGATTCACATTAGAAGAAGGTACCCTATATCAGGAGGCCAGCTGCCAACTCTCCTGGGTTTGAGTTTTGGGTGTCGTTACAGAAGTCAGGGTAGTGAAAGACAGTGATTGACATATCTCTGGTAATTAAAAGTGTGTGTTATTTGTTTAAGTACTTCATAAATTAATTGCATTTTATAGAACTTTAACTGTCTCCACAGTATCTTCGTCTATATATGTACTGTTATCTCTCAGAGACAGGCAACAATTATCTTTGCAGATAATTTTTACTTTAAATCACAAAACCATTTTTTCATTTTGACTTTTAGCATCTGGTCGCTCATATATCCCTATGCCCATCTGTCAAAACCCCATGACCCCCTCTTCACCCATGTACCAATCATCCCCATGTTTCCTTCTTGCTCAGTGCTAACTCAAGCTGTCAACTTTTGCCCTTCCCTCTCCATGCCAACTCACTCTGTACCATGGACATAGTTCACATGACAAACATATAGAAAATGGAGCTTTTTATGATTTTACTATTGATAAAGAAATACACTGATTAAAAAACATTAAATATATTTAAATTCCATCAACTAATCCTGCACATAAACAAACAATTCAATTCAATAAGATTTGAGCAGTCCATCAAAATCTCAGTAATATTGTGAAATTATAAAATTGTGAAACGCTAGTTTGGAAAAATCTGTCATGCACTAGAAATCCTATTGCTGATACACCTCGCACTTTTAGTGAACCCCACACATGGTTTTGGACAGTTCTTCAACAGTTGCCGTAATCCAATTGTCATCTCAGCCATTAGCAGGGATCTTGTTAACAGTGTTACCAAGCAGCATTTGCTCAACAGTAACCTGTTCACTGAAATTCAGTTTGGGCCTGCTAGGGCTACTCAGCTCCATTACGGCCTTGATTCAAACAAGTTCAAAAAAGCTGAACTTCAGATGTGAGGCGAAATGAGGTACGGTGGCACAATGATTAGCACTGCTGCCTCACAGCACCAGGGACCCAGGTTTGATTCCAGCCTTGGTGACTGTCTGTTTGCATGTCTCCCCTTGGCTGCGAGGGTTTCCTCTAGTTGTTCCAATTTCCTCCCACATTCCAAAGGTGTGCAGGTTAGGTGAATTGGCCATACTAAATTGTTTCTTAGTGTCCAGGGACGTGTAGGCTAGGTGGATTAGCCATGGTAATTGTGTGATTACAGAGATAGGGTAGGATGCTGTTTGGAATGTTAATGTAGACTTGATGGGTCAAATGGCCTTATCTGCACTGTAGGAATTCTTTGAGATTTGAACATCTTGTTTTCTTCAAAGATTTTCACCATGGTGGCAACACTCTGTCATGGCAATACTTTGTGCCTTTGTTTCTTGACTTGTCCACTTTGCACAATTACTCCCTTTGTCACTTAACCCTGCCTGTCTTCCACTCTATCTTAAGTCTTCCCATTTTTCTTTCCTTCTTCTGCATTGTCCCTGTCTCTGAGTTTAATATACTGTAAAACCTATTACAGTGCTAACTTTTTCCAATTCTGCTGAAGGATCATTTACCTGAAATGTTAACTTGGTTGCTCCAGAGACTGCCTGACCTACCTAGTAGTTGCTGTATTTTCTGTTCTCCTTTCAACTGATTGCATATTCATACTGCAGTCACAGACTTGAGCACCAAATTCAGGCTGACAACCCAATGCAGCATTGAGGCTCTGGCACACTGTTGGCCATACCAATTTTTGGATGGAACTTTAAACCAATGCCCAATCTACCCTTTCAGATGGACTTTAATGATCCAATGTCCCTATTCAAAGAAGTGTAGTGAGGTTCTCTCCAGTGTCCTGGCCAACATTTATCCTTCAACCCAAATCAGTGTATGTGGTTATCATCACATTGGTTTTTGTGTGACTTTGTTATACATAAATTAGCTGCCATAATAATTTCATAGGTAATTAGTCAACGTCCATGAGGAACTATTTACTTCAGTCAACTTGAGGGAGAATTAAGTGTTTATATAGCTTTTGCACACCACTCTACATCAACCATAGGGCAAGACAGAAGGCAAGCTCTTTGCACTACCAAAGTCCATATGGGGATTGAACCTGTGCTGTTAATATCATTCTACACCACACTCAAGACAACTGTAAATTGAGATGATCAAGCACTATCATTCCCCCAAACCCACCCTCTCTGTTGGATGCTGCGTTTTCTACATTATATCAGTGATTCCCTTAAACAGCTCTGCATTGTCCGTGAAGCATTTTGAAATGTAATAAGGTCATGGATGGTGCTATCAGAATACAAGTACTTAATTTTTTATCCTATCTTTCTGGCACTTTTATTTTGCTTTGTTCCTGATTTGGTTATTATTGACCTTCTAGCAAAGTCATTCTTCTGTTTATTTCTGAATCCTAAACTTTATCAGTGAAGGACCTTATTGCATCCACTGATCAAGCAGAAACCCATGTCTTTTGACCTTCTTATGCAATTATTGACCTGCACCATTACCCTCTAATTGCTGGATGCAAGGAAAGTCTAATGAATAGTATAATCTGTGAGATTCCACACATCAACAAATGATTTTTAAAAATGATCTTATTTGGTTTCACACCATTGAACAAAAAGAAACAACTGTTCAGGTTGATTTACAATAAAAACATAATCTTATAAACGAATTCCAATATTTCCCATTCAGTAGTATATAAATAACACTTGATACACAACAAATTCTATCTAAATCATTGATGTCCCATCCCACCACTGCCACTCTCCAATATCCAAATTCTGAAATTCCCTCTCACCATTCCACTTCCAAGCAACTAAAGCATCCATATATCCCTCAGATCCTGCCAGATGTAATCATTCCTGTTCCAGTTCCCCAGATTCCAGAATCACTTCCCAATACAACCCTTTACATATGCTCTGTTAATGTAAGCTAAGCTATCTGGGGAGATTGAAACCAAGACACACATCTTTTCTGTTGCAGAGAGAGCTTACAGACTTCCTCAGTTTTACCCTTTTCATTCCACACCAAGGTAACAGACAATTAATAATCACCACCCGTATCTTCTTAATCTTAAATAAAGACTTTAAAAACTTAATAATATTATTGTCCAGACATCATTGTGCCCCGGTGATCTTATTCAGTATTATGGCCTTTCAAAAAAATACACAAAAATGAACACATTTATATAGACATATCAACAATAAGAAAGCAAATGATTTGTAGATGTCATATCTATATGACACTCAATGTCAGTAATATCAGAAAAATATTCTCAATTCTATGTAATTTAAAAACAAATTACATTTATTCAATCATTATAAAATGAAGTAATATACATGGGATAAAATGTAGATCCATTCTGTGCAGAATGATATTGAAGATCAGTTAATATTTAAAAAAAGGCAGCATGAATACACGGCTGTAATTTAATCTTCGGGTTAATATGACATCCATAAGCCTCTTGAACTGTGCTTTCATTGCCAATGATGTCACCTGAACCCCCTCCAGGTGTACAGTACAGCCCCATTACTCATTCCACTCATCCATAATTCCATATTTAGCCAGATATAATGTCAGATCAAATTTAGCTGTAATCTATTTTCATTAGTAAGCAGAATTAAATGAAATGAAAAATGAAACAAGTGATATAATTGTTCATATGAACTATTAACACAGAATAATAACTCAAAACTAAACATAGTCACCAACAACAATGTAATTTCTTCAAAATTGTTAATTTTATTGTTCTTTGTAAGGTTAGATTTAACAGAACTGTGAACCCATACATTATAGATTTCAATTTATGATTTACTCCTTGGTGTATTACAATTACAAGACTGATCCATATTCAAACCTCGATAAAGCAAGTAAAAGCAAGAATTGATGAGAGAGTGACTTCTCTTCACATAAAGCAGTATTAGAACAAGGAAGCTGAACAAAATTGAAGCAAATAGGAATTGAGCTAACACTTCCCAATGGTTAGAATCATACCCAACACAAGAAAAACATTGTAGATATTGAAAGCCATTATAAAATTGCAATTCCTCATAGATGTTAGACATAACTACCAGTTACAAATTACACTAAACATTGCAATCATCAGCAAAATCCCCATTTGCCCTTATGATGGAAGGAAGATGAATAATCGTCCCTCCATCATAAGGGCAGAAATGGGGATTTAGCTGATGATTGCAATGTTTAGTGTAGTTTATAACTCCTCAGATACCAAAACAGCCTATACCTATACAGAGGAACCTCGATTATCCGAATGACTTAGGCGGGGAGTACTTTGTTGAGATAATTGAATGTTTGGATAATTGAATGCAGGATAACAGTTTAGCCAAGCATCGAGACCTTGTTCGGATAATCCAACATTTGAATAATCGAATTCCTCTGTATACATCAAGGCCTGGACAACATCCAGTCCAATGTGGATGTAACATTTGCATTACACAACTGCCTGACCATAACCATCTCCAATAAGACAGAAACAATCCACCTCCCATGATATTCAATGGTGTGATCATCATGGATTCCCCAACCATCATCATCCTGGAGGTTGATGTTAACTAGAAACTAAACTGGACTAGCCATATAAATATCGTGGATGCAAGAGCAAGTCAAAGGCTGAGTATTCTGTACTACAGAACCCACATTCTAGCATGGCACTAATCAGCAATCTGATGGAATATTCTCTGCTCGGCTAGATGAGTGCAGTCCCAGCAACGGTGGGCGGCACGGTGGCACAGTGGTTAGCACTGTTGCCTCACAGCGCCAGAGACCCGGGTTCAATTCCCACCTCAAGCGACTGACTGTGTGGAGTTTGCACGTTCTCCCCGTGTCTGCGTGGGTTTCCTCCGGGTGCTCCGGTTTCCTCCCACAGTCCAAAGATGTGCAGGGTCAGGTGAATTGGCCATACTAAATTGCCCGTAGTGTTCGGTAAGGGGTAAATGTAGGGGTATGGGTGGGTTCACTTCGGCGGGTCGGTGTGGACTTGTTGGGCTGAAGGGCCTGTTTCCACACTGTAATGTAATCTGTAATCTAATGTAATCTGTAATCTGTAAACATCCAAGAGACTCAAAATTCATCCTCTCATCTATGCCAAACAAACCACACTGCAGCAACTCACCAAATCTCCTCTGATAACAGCTTGCAAAACCACAGCCCAATCTCTACCACCTACCAGAACAAGTGTCGCAGGTGTATGGGAATATTCTTACCTGCAAGTTCAAAGTAATACACTGTCCTAATTATAATTGGCATGCTTTCACTGTTCCTTGGTCAAAATCTTGGAACTCTTTCCCAACAAGTGCTGTGATTGTACTTACAACACCTGGACTTGCTGTGGTTTAAGATGGTAGCTCATTGTCATCCTCTTAAGCACAATTTGAGATGGATGCTAAATGATGGCCTAGCAATCAGCATATATGTCCCAAGAATGAAGTAAACAAAAGCCTTAAATATAAAATATCTACTTATAAATCAAATATGGAGTTAGGATGGAAATTCTTCATCCAGAAAGTGGTTGGAATTTGGATTATTTACCACGACAGTATATTAGAGTCAAATAATGTAGATGCCTTTCAGGGGAAGCTGTATAAATGCTCCAGAGAAAAATAGAAAGAAGGAGGTATGTGGGTAAGTTTAGATGAGTGAGTTGGAAGTTCATGTAGAGCATAAATAGTAGTGCAGACTTGTTCAGCCAAATAGTCTATTCAAGTACAGTGATTATATGTTCCTCTGGAAATGTATACTCTTCTTTTAACCCTCTGTACCATTGATGCTGATTATGGCCATAGGCATTTGGGTAGGGCAGAGTCCTATCAGACAAGTGTCTCATACAGAGAATAAAGAAGCATTAGAGGCCATGACATAGGCTATCAATTCCATTTCAAGGCATTCACTGAGACACCTTTCTTTCTGGATACGTGTCAATCTTAGATATTTTCTTTTTTTGTATATATTTCTTTTTATTAGAAGGAGTTTTTATACTTTTACAAAATTATAAAAATACAAAAAGAAAAACAATATAACAATCTTATATTACAAAAACATTAACAAAGAACTATCTACTACTCGATAGAACACACCAAAACTATCACAAAAAAAAGAGAAAAGAAAAATGACAAAACAATCTCTCCACATTGAGATTCAATAAGTAACTGTACTTAGTGAATTAGATTAGGTTGACCCAGAATGCACTAGATCAACCTAATCCAACGTGGAATAAATCAGATTAGACAAAATTGTCTTGAATGAGCTTAATTTATCTCAAATTAACTAAAAATTAAACTAGACTAAATTAAATTCAATTCAGTTGAATTCAATTCAATACCACCACTCGTCACGCCCTCACTGATCCACAGCAGCATCAGTTATAAAACCCATATTTATCAAGAGTCCTCCCCCCGGGGCCCCCAGACTGCCAAATCTGGCCCCCAAATAAAGGCCCTGGTCCGTATTGCCGATATGTCCGTATCGATGTAATTTAAAAATGGTCGTCACATCTTATGGAATGGTTCTGTTTTCTGGGGACATGCTCCATCATCAATCTACACCACCCCATGGGTTTTTCTGAGATCCAGTTCATTAGAATGTTCTTCCTTGCACAGTGTGTGAGAATTTCTGTGTTCATCCAATGAGGGCAAATTCAGCAATCCCAAAAGAAGGAATGCCAGATCCACCTGAACCTCGATTCCCAGAATCCCCTCCAACTCACTAACTATGGCACCCCAATATTCACAGATCCTGTAACACGAGATCAACAATGCGTAAGACTATATTCAGGGCATCCTGGAGATGCTTCTTTCTTCAAATTGGTAACTGTTCTGGAGCCATATGGGCCCTGTGAAGAATCTTCAACTGTATAACCTGCCCTTTATTGCATATCAAAATTTGCCCCACATTCTCCCATATGTGCTCCCAGGTCTCAAACGAAATTTCTTCTCCTAATTCCTGACTCCAGACTCCATAGAGTCTTTCCATATCTTCCAGGGCACCCCTCTCTGTAAGTGGTATAGAGTATTGAACGAGAGTACCCGCACACCGGAGCACTCTTCTCTTTATATCAGACATATATAGCTGAGCCAATAGTGTGGTCTTTCTCTGTATGTAGTCCCTAATCTGGGAATAACAGAAAAGATCCCTACCAGGTAGCCCACATTTGTGACTTAATTGGTCACAAGATATCAGGACCTCTCCCACAAATAAATCTCCCAAACAGGAGATTCCCGTGACTTCCCATGCCTTAAAGCCAGAGTCCATTGACCCCGGCCTAAATCCTAGGGCTCCAATTAAAGGGGTGAACAATGAGGTCTGATGCCGTATTATTCTCCACGCTTTGACCAAGTATAAAATAATCAGGCTTTTACAATGCTCAGCCATGGATTTCATCCTATCCATAAACAAAAAATTAATGAGGGGACACCTTACCTGAGAAGCCTCGATGTCAAGCCATAGCAACCTTTGATCCTTGCACACCCAGTCACCCACATACGACAATAGGGCATCTATTTGATGTAGTGAGAGATCCATATCCCCCATACCCTGTGGGAGCTGCAACGTAGTAAATTTAATGAGAGTGCATTTATGACACCAGATGAAGGACCCGAGCCAGCCATTTAGCCCCCGCAGCATCTGTCTGGGCAGCAACAGCAGGAGCATTCTCATAGGATTTAGTGGCCGAGGAAGAACATTCATTTTAATCAAGGCAATTCAGCCTAACCAAGATATTGGTAACCCACCCCACTGCTGCAGAACCTGTCTTATCCTATCAAACAATTGCACAAAGTTAGCTCTGTACATCTAATGGAAAAAGGTGGGTAATAAAAATATCCAGTTCAAGAAAACCTTTTTGTGACCATCGAAAAGGAAACTGTGTTTCATCCTCCAGGTGAGGCATTCCCACCAAGCCCTCCATGGGCATAGCTTCTGACTTTGTAAAGTTCATTCTATATCCTGAGAAGATGTTGAATAGTTTAATTTTTTGTATTGATTGGGGTACAGACTTTTCCAGTCTAGCCAAAAATAGGGGAACATCATCAGCGTTGAGAGTAATTTTGTGCTCCTCCATTCTTACTTTTGGAGCCACTACTTCAGGGTGTTAAAACACAGGCTAAACCCTCCTGCTTAATTTAAAACGAGCAACGCAGAAAAGATTTATCCCATGCAGTAATCTGTAAAATCCAAGTGGCCAAGAACATTTTAAAGTAAAAATTAACAACTTTATTTCTTAAAGTATAGCAGAGAATAATTAGCTAACAAATATTTACAATTCCTTACACTAAACTGTCTGTTACCTTCCCTTCTATAATACTAAACTGATAAAACGCTCAATTAAGATTTACAAAACAAAACTTCTTATCTCAAAACCAGGCAGCTTTTGGTTCTTCTATTTGGATCTTCCTATGTTTTCTTTTCTTCTTCTTAGGAATTCTGCTTCACGGGTTACTGATCAAAAAAGGTACCTTATAAGAGAGATTTTTTAAGTAGCCTATTTACATGCTAGGGCTTGGCAGTTTTCCTTTCACTGTTCAATTTTCCCCAGTCTTATATCACCAAAACATTGGATTGTGTCATTGGCTTTTAAGATTGTCAATTGGAATTTGGTGTTTTTCAGGGTATAATTTAACCCGATTGGCCTAATTTGAATCTTTTTTTTTGTCATTTCCAGGCAACCAGCTACTCCAATAGCTGGAGCACATGTTATATTGTGTCTTATTGAGAACGCTTGGTGCTGTCACTGCTAGCTTTTACTCTCTTAAAACGTATAGTTCACCCACATCTTCATAACAAGGGTCCTTCCGAATGGCCTCTGCCAACAGTTCAATTATTAAGGTAAATAACAGCGGCGAGAGAGGACACCCTTTTCGGCTGCTTCTCCCAACGCTAAAATTGTACAACTTAATGCTGCTCGTAAGAATTGTCACCTTGGGTTCACTATATAGCACTTGCACCCACCCAGTGAAAGCCCCAACCCAAGATCAAAGCGATCGAGGACACCAAAAAGATATGGTCACTCTACCCAATCAAATGCCTTTTCCGCATCCAATGAAACCACCAAACCCGAAATTAGCCGCTGCTGACATACCATATATTCAACACCCTCCTAATGTTATTGGAAGAGCTACGACCTTTAATGACACCAGTCTCATCTTTTTTTTAATAATGGGTACTCCCATTTCCAATCTCAGGGCCAGCATTTTGACAGGATTGAAAAATCTACATTCAGAAATGAAAGAGATGATACAAGGCACAGTCCTCAGAGTCTTTTCCTTTCTTTAAAATGAGGAAGGTATTGGCCTCCCTAAGAGAGGGTGGAAAGCAGTCATAGAGATGTACTCTCTAAGACCTTACCATTAAGTGTCTAAGTCCTGCTAAGATTTGCTTTCCCAAAATGCAGCACCTCGCATTGATCTGAATTAAACTCCATCTGCCACTCCTCAGCCCAGTGGCCCATCTGGTCAAGATCCTGTTGTAATCTGAGGTAACCTTCTTCGCTGTCCACTACACCTCCAATTTTGGTGTCACCTGCAAACTTACTAACTGTACCTCTTATAGAGTCATAGAGACGTACAGCATGGAAACAGACCCTTCAGTCTAATCTGTCCATGCCGACCAGATATCCCAACCCAATTTAGTCCCACCTGCCAGCACCCCGCCCATATCCCTCCAAACTCTTCCTATTCATATACCCATCCAAATGCCTCTTAAATGTTGCAATTGTACCAGCCTCCACCACATCCTCTGGCAGCTCATTCCATACACGTAGCACCCTCTGCATGAAAAGGCTGCCCCTTAGGCCTCTTTTATATCTTTCCCCTCTCACCCTAAACCTATGCCCTCTAGTTCTGGACTCCCCGACCCCATGGAAAAGACTTTGTCTATTTATCCTATGTATGCCCCTCATAATTTTGTAAACCTCTATAAGGTCACCCCTCTACCTCCGACGCTCAGGGAAAACAGCACCAGCCTGTTCAGCCTCTCCCTGTAGCTCAAATCCTCCAACCCTGGCAACATCCTTGTAAATCTTTTCTGAACCCTTTCAAGTTTCACAACATCTTTCCGATAGGAAGGAGACCAGAATTGCTCGCAATATTCCAATAGTGGCCTAACCAATGTCCTGTAAAGCCGCAACATGACCTCCCAACTCCTGTTCTCAATACTCTGACTAATAAAGGAAAGCATACCAAATGCCTTCTTCATTATCCTATCTACCTGCAACTCCACTTTCAAGGAGCTATGAACGTGCACTCTAAGGTCTCTTTGTTCAGCAACACTCCCTAGGACCTTACCATTAAGAGTACAAGTCCTACTAAGACTTGTTTTCCCAAAATGCAGCACCTCGCATTTATCTGAATTAGACTCCACCTGCCGCTTCTCAGCCCATTGGCCGATCTAGTCCAGATCCTGTTGTAATCTGAGGTAACCCTCTTCACTGTCCACTACACCTCCAATTTTGGTGTCATCTGCAAACTTACTAACTGTACCTCTTATGCTCCAATCCAAATCATTTATGTAAATGACAAAAGTAGAGGACCCAGCACCGATCCTTGTGGCACTCCACTGGTCACAGGCCTCCAGTCTGAAAAACAACCCTCCACCACCACCCTCTGTCTTCTACCTTTGAGCCAGTTCTGTAGCCAAATGGCTAGTTCTCCCTTTATTCCATGAGACCTAACCTTGCTAACCAGGCTCCCATGGGGAACCTTGTCGAATGCCTTACTGAAGTCCATAAAGATCACATCTACCACTCTGCCCTCATCAATCCTCTTTGTTACTTCAAGTTTATGAGACATGATTTCCCATGCACAAAGACATGTTGACTATCCCTGATCAGTCCTTGCCTTTCCAAATACATGTACATCCTGTCCCTCAGGATTCCCTCCAACAACTTGCCCACCACCGAGGTCAGGCTCACCGGTCTATAGTTCCCTGGCTTGTCTTTACTGCCCTTCTTAAACAGTGGCACCACGTTTGCCAACCTCCAGTCTTCCGGCACCTCACCTGTGACTATCAATGATACAAAAATCTCAGCAAGAGGCCCAGCAATCACTTCTCTAACTTCCCACAGAGTTCTCGGGTACACCTGATCAGGTCCTGGGGATTTACCCACCTTTATGCATTTCAAGACATCCAGCACTTCCTCCTCTGTAATATGGACATTTTGCAAGGTGTCATCATCTATTTTGCTACTTTCTATATCTTCCATATCCTTTTCTACAGTAAACACTGATGCAAAATACTTGCTTAGTATTTTCCCCATCTCCTGCGGCTCCACACAAAGGCCGCCTTGCTGATCTTTGAGGGGCCCTATTCTCTCCCTCGTTATCCCTTTGTCCTTAATGTATTTATAAAAATCCTTTGGATTCTCCTTATTTCTATGTTATATGAGTGATTATACATTCCCAGATTGGCTCAGCCAACATGTTTATGAACTTCTTGTTGACCTCACTCGGGAACTCTTCTGGGCTGGGTGCTTTGCCATTTTGGAGTTGTCTTACCACCTCTTGCACCTCCTGTGTTGTTAGGGGTGCATTTAAAAGGGAGGCATGCTCTGCCGTTATGCCAGGGAGGTCCAGGTTCTTGAAAAAGTATTCCATTCTTGCCACTCCATCCTCCCAGTGCTCCGATTGGTATAACTCCACATAAAAGTTCCGAAATATGACATCACTTTTTTGAATCATGAGTGATAGTAACAGTTCTCTCTCTAATAGACATAATGGACTTCAAAGCATTTTTCTTCCTGGTCAGATGAGCCAGATATCTACCTGGCTTCTCTCCGTATTCAAATAACCTTTACTTCGCAAAGGAGACCTCTCTCTTCGCCACCTGCATAAACATTGAATTCACAGCAGCCTGAAGAGCCGTGTCTCACTGCAGGGAGAAAGTGACGATTGCAGATGCTGGAGATTAGAGTGAAGATCAAGTGTGGCGCTTGAAAGCACAGCAGGTCAGGCAGCATCCGAGAAGCAGGAAAATCAACATTTCGGGCAAAAGCCCTTTGTCAGGAATGAGGCTGGGAGCCACAGGAGTGGAGAAATAAATGGGAGGGGTGTGAGGCTGGGGGGAAGGTAGCTGACAATGCGATTCCTGGATGGAGGTGGGGGTGAAGGTGATAGGTTGGAGAGAAGGGTGGAGCGGATAGGTGAAAAGGAAGATTGACAGATGGGACAGGTCATGAGGACAGTACTGAGCTGGAAGGTTGGAACTGTGTTAAGGTGGGGGAGGGGAAATGAGGAAACTGGTGAAGTCCACATTGATGCCTTGGGGTTGAAGGGTCCCGAGGTGGAAAATGAGGCGTTCTTCCTCCAGGCATCGGATGATAAGGGAGTGGCAATGGACAAGGCCCAGGACCTGCACGTCCTTGGCAGAGTGGGAGGGGGAGTTGAAATGTTCAGCCATGGGGCGGTGAGGTTGATTGGTGTGGGTGTCCCAGAGATGTTCTCTGAAGCACTCTGCGAGTAGGTGTCCAGTCTCCCCAATGTAGAGGAGACCGCATCGGGAACAACGGATACAGTAAATGACGCGTGGAAGTGCAACTGAAACTTTGATGGATTTGGGAGGCTCCTTTGGGGCCTTGTATGGAGGTGAGGGGCGTTTGGGTGCAGGTTTTGAAATTCCTGTGGTGGCACGGGAAGGTGCCAGGTGGGGAGGGTGGGCTGTAAGGGGGCATGGACCTGACCAGGTAGTCGCAGAGGGAACAGTCTTTGCTGAAAGCTGTGGCTTGACCACAGATGGTCTGTCCTAATATGCCGACGCGGTTGCTTTTGGCCAGGCCTTGAGCATCCGTTGCTGCTCCCCTCGCTGCCTTTTCTTGGTTGCTGAATATTAGATAATCAAACCCCCTTTAGTATGCTTAGGAGGTCTCTCAAAACTCAAATAAATTACTAGCCGTATGCAAATTGATGTCCCAGAAGACCCCAAACTCCTTTTTGAGGTACTCTATAAATTTACTATCCTTCAAAAGAAATGGGGCTATGTGCTAGTGTCGCGATCTATTCCATTATGCTTAATCTTGACATCCAAGTACATTGCCACATGGTCCGAGACAGCTATGCTCCCAATCCTGCAGGACAACACTGAATCCAAACAGGCCAGTGGAGCAAAGAACATATCAATTCTCATGTGGCATTTGTGCGGGTTGGAGTAAAATGTCTCCACCCACTCTACCATTAGGGTGGAGACATTACCACACATCCACCACCCCCAACTCTCCACACAAGTCCACTTGCTGTTTAGGTTGCATGGAGATACCCATGAGATCCCTTGGCATCCTGTCTACCTTGGGGTCCATGAGATGGTTAAAGTCTCCTCCTATGATCATACGTCGCACCCCAAGAGCCTTTAATTTATAAATTGCATCAATTAAGAATTTAAGGAGGTGCACCGGGGAATAATAGATTTATGGATGCCATAATTTTCCCCATGTATTAAGGCCTTGAGAATGACGAACCACCCTTATTCATCCTTGATTTGTTTTACCATCTGGAATGGGAGATTCCTTTGTATTAGTATGGCCATGCCTGTACTTTCGGAGTTGAAAGAGAAGAAGAATACCCTACCAAATCCTCCCTGCTGAAACTTCACATGTTCCCTGTCAGTTAAGTGTGTTCCTTGAAACAGAGCGATGTCAACCCTTTCCCTTCTGAGATTTGAGAGCACCTTCTTTCTTTTAATCGGACAGTGGCTCCCTTTTATATTCCAGGTGCACCAACTAAACAAACCTCTTGCCATGACCACCCACAGCAGCCCCCCATCCCCCAAGAAGAAGAAGCTTATTCATCGCGTGCCAATTGGAAAAATCACAGAATTTATAAGCTCTAAAAACTATCCCTACAAATATTACTAGAACTAAAAAACTAACCGCTCCACCTAACTTAATCAAACAAACACAAAACAACAAACTGCTGAGGTCTTACCACCGCACTCCCTCACACCCTCGCCCACAGGGGCATTCAACCCAAACCTTACAACCATCCTGGTTCCTTCCAGCTAAGGCCCCGCCCCAGACCCAAGCAATACTAGTGCAAAGAAAACTTATTATTTATACACATTGGAGTTAACAGTGGGTGCCCATCCCATTTCCTCCATACATTGACGTCATTCATCTTCCATAAAAGAAATAATTACCTCTCACCATTGTCCATAATTGTCTTCGTTTCTTTCCCTGATCTGATCACTTATTTCAAACAGTCCAAAAGGTTCTTTGCTTTTTCTGCTGAGTCAAAATTATAAACAGACCCTCCATGATTAATGCGCAGAACTGCCGGGTACCTCAAAGAATATTGGATATTCAAGTGTCTCTACTTCTTCTTGACCGCATCAAAGGATTGCCTCCTCCTCCTCCACTGCCACTCCCTCACCACCCAACGCCTGGAGGAAGAATGCCTCATCTTCTGTCTCGGGACCCTTCAAATCCAGGGCATCAATATGGACTTCACCAGTTTCCTCATTTCCCCTCCCCCCACCTTACCCCAGTTCCAACCTTCCAGCTCAGCACCTTCCTCATGACCTGTCCCACCTGTCAATCTTCCTTCACACCTATCCACTCCACCCTCCTCTCCAACCTACACCTTCACCCCCGCCTCCATCCACCTAATTCACTCTCAGCTATCTTCTGCCCAGTTTCGCTCCCTCCCATTTATCTCTCCACCCCCGAGGCTCCCAGCCTCATTCTTGATGAAGGATGTTTGCCCGAAATGTCGATTTTCATGCTTCTCGAATGCTGCCTGACCTGCTGTGCTTTTCTCACACCACTCTAATCTTGACTCTTCTTGATTGTGGCTCCAGAAAAGTCCTGAAAAAACATAATTTTCGGCCCTTTGTACACCAGGGCCTGTGAATCTCTTCCCAGTCTTCTGGAGGTTTCCATTATCAGATGCTTCTCTTTATAGTCCTGGAGTTGTCCTTGGATTGGGCAGGGGTGCTGCTCCAACCCAGACCAGTGCATTGTGATCCAGTGGGCCTGTTTTACACACACCTGGCCCGATTCGACCTTCAGCCCCAGGAGCTGAGGGAGCCACTGTTCCAGGAAATTAACCTGGTTCTCAGCTTCCTCGCGCTCCGGGAGCCCAACAATTTGCAAGTTTTTCCTCCGACCTCAATTCCTGAGGTTGCCAACCTGATCCAACAGGGTCCAAACCTGGTCTTCCAGTGGTCATATACATCCCTCTGAATTCTCCGCCATGATCTCTGATACTGCGGTCTTTTGTTCGACTGCGTCGATGCATTGATCCAACGGTTGGATCACCTGCTCATGTCTTTTTAGCATGGCAGAGATCGGTTCCAGCACCGAGTCGATTCTTTCTCGGAGTTTGTTAAATTCTTTTTATCCAACAGGTTCAAAGGTGCCACCGTGGGGAGCCTGGGCCTCCCGCACTGTAGGAGTGTGCCCTGGCGGCTGTGATTCTTTGGCTCCTTTTCCTTTATTAGACTTCATCTTCCAAATTTAAAGGGTTCTAGGCATCTCTTATGTTATTTTAACAGACTTTTCTTTTGTATGACTAGTATGGGGGGGGGATCAAAATCTACCTTACTTGGGGTCTGATGTGGAGCCCGAGCACAGCAGACCTAACAGATCGCCAGCATCTTGAATCTCTTATGGAGTCATAGAGTCACAGAGATGTGCAGTTCGGAAACTGACCCTTTGGTCCAACTCGTCCATGCCAACTAGATATCCCAACTTAATCAGGTCCCATTTGCCAGCACTTGGCCCATATCCCTCTAAACCCTTCCTATTCATATACTCATCCAGATGCCTTTTAAATGTTGCAATTGTACCAGTCTCCACCACGTCCTCTGGCAAGACATTCCATAAACGTACCACCCTCTGTGTGAAAAAGTTGCCCCTTAGATCCCTTTTATATTTTTCCCCTCTCACCCTAGACCTATGCCATCGAGTTCTGGACTCCCCACCCCAGGGAAAGACTTTGTCTATTTATCCTATCCATGCCCCTTATGATTTTATAAACCTCTATAAGGTCACCCCTCAGCCTCTGATTCTCCAGTGAAAAACAGCCCCAGCCTATTCACTCTCCCCCTATAGCTCAAATCCTCCAATGCTGACAACATTTTGTAAATCTTTTCTGAACCCTTTCTAGTTTCACAACATCCTTCCGAGAGGAAGGAAACCAGAATTGTACGCAATATTCCAATAGTGGCCTAACCAATGTCCTGTACAGCTGCAACATGACCTCCTAACTCCTGTACTCAATGCTCTGACCAATAAAGGAAAGCATACTAAATGCCTTCTTCACTATCCTGTCTACCTGTGACTCTACTTCCAAGGAGCTATGAACCTGCACTCTAAGGTCTCTTTGTTTAAGTGTATAAAGCCAGCTAAAATTTGCTCTCCCAAAATGCAGCACCTCACATTTATCTAAATTAAATCCATCTGCTACTCCTCAGCCCATTGGCCCATCAGATCAAAATCCCATTGTAATCTGATGTAACCTTCTTTGCTGTCCACTGCACCTCCAATTTGGTGTCATCTGCAAATTTACTAACCATATCTCCTCTGTTCATATCCAAATCATTTATATAAATGACAAAAAGTAGTGGACCCAGCACTGATCTTCGTGGCACTCAACTGCTCACAGGCCTCCAATCTGAAAACCATCCTCCACTACCTTCCTCTGTCTTCTATCTTTGAGTCAGTCCTGTATCCAAATGTCTAGTTCTTCCTGTAGTCCATGAGAGCTAACCTTGCTAACCAGTCTCCCATGGGGAACCCTGTCAAATGTCTTACTGTAGTCCATATAGATCACGTCCACCGCTCTGCCCTCATCAATCCTCTTTGTTACTTTTGCAAAAAACTCAATCAAGTTCGTGAGATGTGATTTCCCATGCACAAAGCCATGTTGCCTATCCCTAATCAGTCCTTGCCTTTCCAAATATGTGTAAATCCTGTCCCTCAGGATTCCCTCCAACAACTTATCCACTACCGATGGCTTTTAGATATTTTCAAACCACAACAGCCACACACATGCAAGCAAGGATTGTTTGTATGTCTTCAAAAGTTTTTATTTGCAGAAGGGAATCTGACAATATGGCAAAGTCATTAAGTAAGTTGTTGGAGTTCATTCACTAATTGAATGGTAGATATAAAGGGGATTAAGTGGGACTGAATTGAATTAGCCTTTATTGTCACATGTCAAATTTCCAAGATGGACGCACAGTAAGAAGCTCCAGCCAGAGGTCCTCTGCTCAGCCACTCTTTTTCATTTTTTTCTGTTTTCTTTTCAAACTCTGCTACTATCTTGAGGTGTGGATGGAGGTGTAAGACTGAACAGCATGTGCTTTTGTGATATGGTGGCAGTGTCCCTACCTCTGGGATAGGAGGGCTGTGTTCCAGCCCAACCTACACGTAATAACATGTCTGAACAGGTTAATTAGAAAATATCTAAAAACAATCCTTGAACAAAACCAATGCTCTGGGTCTCATTATACAACCAGTTACAATATACATTTTTTTTTCAGGTAATACAATTAACCTTCCATGTTTCACTAATAGTCATGATTTGGAGATGCCGGTGTTGGACTGTGGTGTGGAAAGTTAAAAATCACACAACACCAGGTTATAGTCCAACAGGTTTAATTGGAAGCACACGAGCTTTCGGAGCACCGCTCCTTCATCAGGTCATTGTGACAATCACCTGATGAAGGAGCGGTGCTCCAAAAGCTAGTGTGCTTCCAATTGAACCTGTTGGACTATAACCTGGTGTTGTGTGATTTTTAATTATTAGATTAGATTAGATTTTTTTTAGATTAGATTAGATTACTTACAGTGTGGAAACAGGCCCTTCGGCCCAACAAGTCCACACCGACCCACCGAAGCGTAACCCACCCATACCCCTACATTTACCCCTTTACCTAACACTACCGGCAATTTAGCATGGCCAATTCACCTGACTTGCACATCTTTGGACTGTGGGAGGAAACCGGAGCCCCCGGAGGAAACCCACGCAGACACGGGGAGAACGTGCAAACTCCACACAGTCAGTCGCCTGAGGCGGGAATTGAACCCGGGTCTCTGGCGCTGCGAGGCAGCAGTGCTAACCACTGTGCCACCGTGCCGCCCACTGTTTCACTAAGTTTCTTTGAACAAAAAATAACATCTAAAAATGAGCTGTTTCTCTTTGAGGATCTCCAATAATTTCTTGGAGCAGGCACGTTATTTTTGTGAAATAGTTTGGCAAGTGGTGGTGTGTGTTAACCCACTTATTGTGGAAATCTCTTTTCTTTCTAACATTTCTAGGAAGGTCAATCCTCTAATTTCTTTTGGGGGCATCCTTCATCAAGTGTTTATCATCTCTGTAAGACAGGTGGACATGGCAATGTGGATTCAAAACACTTACAGACCAGCCATACAATAAAACCAAGAACTGCGGAAGTTGGAAGTCTGGAACGAAAGCAGAAATTGCTGGAGAAACTTAGCAGATCTGGCAACATCTGTGGAGAGAAAGCAGAGTCAATGTTCCAGGTCCAGATGATCCTACATCAGAACTAGCAATAGTTAGGTAAAGGTGATAGTTGTGCTGAAGTTGGAGTCGGGTGCGGGGTGGTGGTAAATGAATGAGAAGGTAGATGGAGTCAGTTCCCAGAGGGAGTGAAAGTAATACAAACAAACAGATGGGTAATGGTAAACCAGGGAAGGAGAAAAGCTGATAATGGAGATTATAAGTAGGTAAATAAATGAATAAAATAAATGAAAATTAAATAGACTGATTCAAACTATTTATAATACAAACATTTTTAAATCACACAGAAAAAGCACAATTCCATTAACCCAAAACCTTCTTCATAAATTAAACAAAAATAAAACACCTCTTGTCAAATCATAGGAACAGAAATTACTGGAGAAATTCGCAGGTCTGGCAGGATATATTGGGGGAAAACAGAATTAAAGTTTTGAGTCCAATGACTCTTCATTAGAACTTTCCGAAAAGAGTCACCAGACTCAAAATGTTAATTCTGTTTTCTCCCCACAGATGCTGTCAGACCTGCTGAATTTCTCCGCAATTCCCATTTCTGCGCTCCAGGATCCTCTGTTCTTTGTTGTATTTTAGCTTTTGTAAAGTATCCAACACACCCCTGGTAAAGGATCTGAAATACCATTCATATAATACACAGAATCCCTGTCTTGAACATCTCAGTGGATGACTTCAACCTCTAGACTAGAACTGCAGACAGCTTCTTCCCAGTGTGATCATATGTATATCTGTTAAAAGGTACTCAGATTTAAGTATGGTTTTCAGGTTTGCATAATTGGGGCTAACACAAACTCTTCTCTAAGGCAACTTAGTTCATTCACTATATATCTTTCCCCCTCAGAAATGCTTTTCTACATAGCCTTCCCATTCCAAAGAATTCACAAGGTTGTCCATTCAAAACCAAAAGTGAGACCATAAGTCTTACTTTCTCAGCTATGGACGTTTTTAATTAAGTGATGGGAGAAATATTAAGTGATATTTCACATCAGCTTTTACTGTGGAGAAAAAAAATGAAGGCGAGAGAACCCAGGGAAATAAATACTGATGAGAGTTCACATTACAAAGATGAAGTACTGGAGGTCTTAGAAAACATAAAAGTGGGTAAATCTCCAGGACCTGATCAAGTTCATTCCAGGATGTCGTAGGAAGTTAGGGAGGAAATTGCGGGGCTCCTAGCAGAAATATTAGGTGACACATCAAACATAGAACATTACAGCCCAGTACAGGCCCTTCGGCCTTTGATGTTGCGCCAACCCGTGAAACCAATCTGAAGGCCATCTAACCTACACTAATCCGTTATCATTCATATGTTTATCCAATGACCATTTAAATACATGTAAAGTTGGCAAGTCTAGTCCTGTTGCAGGCAGGACGTTCCATGCCCTTACTACTCTCTGAGTAAAGAACCTACCTCTGACATTTGCCCTATATCACCCCTCAATTTAAAGCTATGTCTCCTTGTGCTAGACATCACCATCCGAGGAAAAAGGCTCTCACTGTCCACCCTACCTAATCCTCTGATCATATTTGTATCATCTATAACCACAGGTGAGGTGTTGGAGGACTGGAGGGTGGTTAATGTTGTGCCTTTATTGAAGAAAGGCTGTGAGAAGAAGCCTGTGAGCCTGACTTTAGTGGTAGGTAAGTTGTTGGAGGGGACTCTGAGAGATAGGATTTACATGCATTTGGAGAGGCAAGAAATGATTAGGTGTAGTCAGCATGGGTTTGTGTGAAGGAAATCATGTCTCAGAAACTTAATTGAGCTTTTTGAGGAATTAACCAAAGAAATTGATGTGGGCAGAGTGGTAGATATTCTCCATATGGACTTTAGTAAAGCCTTTGACAAGGTTTTGCTTGGTAGACTAATTAGTAAAGTTAGATCACATGGGATTCCGGGAGATCTTGCCAATTGGATATAAAATTGGCTTCACTATAGGAGACAGAGAGTGGGAGTGGAGGGCCACAGGGATCAGTACTTGATCCATTTTTGTTCATCATTTATATAAACAATTTGGATGAGATATTAGGAGGCATGGTTAGTAAGTTTGCAGATTACACCAACATTGGTGGTATAGTGGACAGTGAAGAAAGTTATCTATGACTACAAAGAGATCTTGATCCAATGGGTCAATTGACTGAAGAGTGACAGATGGAGTTTAATTTGGATAAATGCATTCTGGTAAAACAATTAAGGGCAGGACTTATACAATTAAGGATAGGCCCTGGGTAGAGTTGTAGAACAGAGAGACCTAGGGGTTCAGGTACATATTCTTTGAAATTTGCATGACAGGTAGACAGAGTGGTAAAGAAGGTGTTTCACACGCTTGCCTTCATTGCTCAGAACTTTGAATATTGGAGTTGGGATGTCATGTTGAGGTTGTATAGGACATTGGTGATGCCTCTTCTGGAGTACTGTATAAGTTCTGGTCGCTCTGTGTTAGGAAGCATATTATTGAGCTGGAGAGGGTTCAGACAAGATTTACCGGAATTTTGCCAGGAATGGAGGGTTTGAATTATAAAAATAGCTGGATAGGCTGGGACCTTTCTCACTGGAGCATAGGACGTTGAGGGATAACCTTGAGAGGTTTATAAAATCATCAGGAGCATAGATAAGGTGAATACTAAAGGTCCTTTCCCTAAGGTGGGGGAGTTTAAAATTAAGGGGCATATTTTATAAGGTGAGAGGAGAAAGATTTAAAAAAGACATGAGGACAACTTTTTTACACAGCGAGTGGTTAGTCTGTGGAATGAACTGCCAGAGGAAGTGGTGGATGCAGGTACTATTACAATGTTTAAAAGGCATTTGGTTAAGTACATGAATAGTAAAGAGTTGGAGAAATATGGGCCAAACACAGGCAGGTGGGAGTAGTTTAATTTGCGAACATGGTAAGTAGACTAGTTGGAACAAAGAGTCTGTTTCATGCTGTACGACTCTAGACTCCATAACTGCCTAACAAACCATAAGGGCCCATTATTTACCATAAACAGAATAAACAGAAATCCATTACTAATGCATAAAACCCATTCACTCTAAAGCCAGACTTCAAAAACCATTTTAAAAGAAAGAAATCACCATAGATATAGAGACACATAAGTCAATTATTAACTTTAGATACACAAAAAAAACCTGTTAGCAATTGAAAAATGAGAAACCCAAACTCACAGCAAATAACATTAAAAATTATTTAAATACAAGTTATGCTAATACATCTCACTAGCTTTATATCTTCTGGGTCACACAAAGTGGAAAACCTGCTAATGCATTTTTCTGAATTTAATCTCTTTGATGCTTCATTTACTTTCAAGACATATCCAACAAAAGCATGTTTCATCCGCACTGTTTCATTTCTAATATATCAAAGCTGACATTGTGTATAGTTGTAGTGCACAATCAGTTTAACTGCCAATCAAACGTTTTAGTTGATTTCTGCATTGGATGCACATTCATCTTTCTGTGTGCACCAATTTGATTGAACGGATTGTGATTAATCCTATCCAAGTAAGCTGTTGATCCAAAGTCACTCCTAACTTATTCTACCTAAAGCCAAAATCTATATACATAAAGTCCTCAAAGCCTGACTTCCAATATTAAATTCCACTTCATTTTATCTATCACACATTACTAAAAATTCCATGGAATCTCAAAACATCATCAACAAGCATCATAAAGAAGCTTGCCAGTTTTTGTGATACTAAGTCTACCTAAAGCTAAATGCATCTACTTTTGGCAGGATCGACCTAACTGAGAAATATCAAAACCCTCACTGCATCATCTAACCCATAAACACATTAGTTTAGTTACCATAACTTCCCTTCTAGATGGTTTCTTTAGACGGTTCAAAAATATTTCCTTTTGAAACTTATCACATTGCTAAATGCAGCTTTTATATTGATTGACTTACATTCCCTTCAGTATATTGCTAAAAAAAACAAAGGAGATCCTCCAGATAATTTTGCTGACAGCAAGGGAATTTATTCTAACACCTTTACGAGGATGTTGCAAGGGTTGGAGGATTTGAGCAAGAGGGAGAGATTGAATAGGCTGGGGCTGTTTTCCCTGGAGCGTCGGAGGCTGAGGGCTGACCTTATAGAGGTTTATAAAATCATGAGGGGCATGGATAGGATAAATAAACAAAGTCTTTTCCCTGGGGTGGGGGAGTCCAGAACTAGAGGGCATAGGTTTAGGGTGAGCGGGGAAAGATATAAAAGAAACCTAAGGGGCAATGTTTTCACGCAGATGGTGGTACATGTATGGAATGAGCTGCCAGAGGAGGTGGTGGAGGCTGGTACAATTGCAACATTTAAGAGGCATTTGGATGGGTATATGAATAGGAAGGGTTTGGAGGGATATGGGCCGGGTGCTAACAGGTGGGACTAGCTTGGTTTGGGATATCTGGTCAGCATGGACAAGTTGGACTGAAGGTTCTGTTTCTGTGCTGCACATCTCTATGACTCTATGACACTATGACTTTATCTTGATCACAAAGGTTTTCTTCAAAACTCAGAGCCACTAATATGGCTATAGTCTTATTGTCCCAGCAGAGACTGTTTTTTTTCTGCGTTTATCCAACTGTATGATAGGCTGAATTTCTTTCTGGCCATCTCCTTGTCTGAAATCCTTTCTCAGCTGATCTTCTAATTTATTTGTAAATAGGAAAACTTCAATCATAGGGGCTCCAACTTCACTTGTGATTCCCTACAAGTTCCATAGATGGTTTTCTTGCCAAACTACAACATCTATTCACCTTCCTATCTTGTTCTGAACAACTATTACTTCAAAAACACCAAGATCCGCCCTCCTACTTTCAGGATTACTTTTATAAATTCATCATTCTTTTCTAGGGCTGTGTTCAGATGCAGGCACTGTCAGAAAACATACTGCATTTTCACTACTTTATCTCATTTTTCCAATCTGTGGATTGTTTCTTCTCTCTTATTTTGCACGTTCAGTCGATGTTTTATTCACTGGCAGTTTTCCCTGCTCACCCTACAATGGTGGCATTCCCTCCATACATTGGTCCCTACATGAGCATATGATACATTGTGCTAACTTCTGTTTGTTGTCCTCTGTAACAAATTGCCTTGTCCTATGTCTCTGCACCACAATATCCATATTGGGTCAGTCCATCCGTTGCTGCAAGCTGGTCCTCCATTGTTGACTATATGTTTCTGCAAAGTGTATGGTGCCTCATCGCTTTCAATGGCTTGTTCAGATTCTGCTAAGTAACCTCAAGGAACGCATCCTTACAGTTTGAATGCCATAATGAAAAACTACTGTTTTCCATCGCACCCTATAAACATACCCAAACTTTCCAATCATTTTGTCTTTTACTCACCACATTTCCTGGGTTAAAATTTTATTTTCTGTTGGCTTATACAATGCTGTAAGACTTGCTCAATATTGTTTGAACCTTCAGACTTTATGATTCCCTTCTCCCTGAACTTCAGAACTTTAACAACTCTTCATGGGCTACAAAAAAAATCAACAAAGGTAAACTGTTACACATGGAAAGAAGCAAAAATAATTCTGTCTGTAATAAAAATATTAAGGGACAAGAACAAATTTACACAGGAATTGAAAACAATTAGCATCATCTGGGAAAAGACAAAATAAAACTGCTTTGACATTTGGAGTTCTGGTTGCACTGCTTTAGAAAGGATGTTGTTAAATTAGAGAGGATGCAGATAAGATTTTCAGGGATGTTGCCAGGAATGGAGGCTTTGAGTTGCGGAGAGAGGTTGAATAGGCTGGGATTTTTTTTTCCTGGACCATCGGAGGCTGAGGGGTGACCTTTTAGAGCCACGAGGGGCATGGATAAGGTGAATAGCCAAGGTCTTTTCCCTAAAGTGGGAGAATCCTGAACTGGAGGGCAAGGGTTTGGGGTGAGAGGGGAAAGATTTAAAAGGGACCTAAGGGGTAATGTTTTCACATTGAAGGTGGTGCATGTTTGGAATGAACTGCCAGAGAAAGTGGTAATGGTGAATACAATTACAATATTTAAAAGACATTTGGACAGGTACATGGATAGGAAAAGTTTGGAGTGATATGGGTCAGGTGCAGGCACGCAGGAATGGTTCAGTTTACAATGCCAAGTCAGCATGGACAGTTGGACTGAAGGGTCTGTTTCTGTTTTATATGACCCTGGACCTGCTCTTTAACTGGATGCCTCATGCCACAAGAATATATGACTGCTCTGCTGAAGAATTTAAGGAATTAATTACAAGACAGAATGTGTCTTCAAACAGGCAATTAAGGTCAAAAGTAATGAGGAACAAATAAGCTACTTCTGATAAGAAAGCAAGCTGCAGACTTGCAATATTTTGATGAAAGAATCATCAATAATATCACATCCTGGACTTGAAGGATAAAAATCTGCGTAAGAATCCAGCAGCAGAACTATTCAACAGCAGAACTTCAAAGAAAAACACTGCACAAGGATTAAACCCTGGACATATTCAGACACAGACACAGTTGCTTGGAAATGTAGCTAAATTCCACTATTAAGTGGGGAATAAACAAGTTGAGTTGTGAAGTTTAACTTGCTTCCTTGATGGATCTTATTTTGGTTGCTACATGCAATAAAGTCTATATCATTGTTTCAGTATTGTATTGTCTGAGATTTCTTAATAGGCAGCCAAATTAAAGGTAACTTGCGGTGATTTACCTACAACACAGAGCATTCAAGTGCTCAGAAAATTGTAATCCCTTCTCAAGATGGGGTAATCATTCATTACCAAAAAGATTTTTGGATTGCTCCCAAAAATCAGTTGAGACTAATTGTAGCTTTCAACCACCAGCAGCTCATTCCAGGGCAGATGTTAATTTACAACTCGTATAGTTAACAAAGATTTTATGAAGCATTTCATTTATTACCTTGTGATTTATTTTGCACAATCCATTATTAAGTAGACTTTCTGCTGCTGTGTCTGTTACCACAATATTTGTATTTGCACATGTAAACTTAAGTTCACCTTTAGCAAACCATTTCACTGCAACCACTCCCACGTGCCCCCACTCCCGACCTTCCCATTGTCAGTTAGAAACTTAGATGGTGCCCCCAAATCTGGACCCTATCTATTTCTCCTTTACTTTGAAAGCAAGAAATACGATCAGAGTATGTCATTCAACCTTCAAGCCTGCCTTTCCATTCAACAAGATCATGGCTGATCTGCCCCAGTCCTCAACTCTTCTTTCATTACAGTTCCTCATTGCTGTTGACTCCATGATATTTCAAAACCTTTATCTGACCTTGAAATACTTTCAGTGACCTAACCTCCATAACTCTTCTGTACAGAATGCACTACCTTCTGAGAGAAGAAATTCCTTTACATCTCAGTTTTAAATGAGTGTCTTCTTATTTTATAACTATGTTAAACAAATACAGAAATTGCTGGAGAAACTCAACAGGTCTGGCAACATCTCTGGAGTGAAAGCAAAGTCAACGTTTCAAGTCCAGTGACCCTTCTTCAGAATTGAAGTTCAGGATGATTCCTGATAAATAAAAGAACTGTAGATACTGGAAATCAGAAACAAAAACAGAAATTACTCTTAAAGCTCATCAGGTCTGACAGCATGTGTGGAAAGAAATCAGAGTTAGTGTTTCTGGTCCAGTGATCCTTCTCAGAGCTCATGGTAGCAAGGAGAAAGTTGTATTCTATTCAGAAGATAGGGTGACTGAGGGGATAAGGAGTAAACAATAGGTATTAACCCAATGGCAGGCATGCATGTTGACATGTGTTGTACATGATGGCAAAACTGTGCAACCAGCTTGCAGTGTCCTGGCATGGGAGTTTGGGAGCTCCTAGTTCAAAGACACTCAGTATCTGATTGAAAGGTCATGACATCAGGGATGGAGTAGGATGCCGCTGAGAGCCACCGTCTTGCTGCTGAGCTCCCTCTATCCCTTCCCTGTGGCCCCTCCCAGCATTAGAAAACTATGGCCTGAGTTGCTTCTCAATCCTGCTCCATCAGTGTGTGTCATTCAGGTTTCAATCACATCCTCCCAAGGTGGTAACCCCTCTCTGTCAGCAGCTCTCAATACAGGTTGTTCTGCAATAACACACATTTCGTTAATGTGAACTTGCTATTACTTGATTGACAAATTGGGGACAATGTTTCTAAAGCTCGAACTTTTAAAATATATTTTGGCTGTAACATGATTACATCACCAACACTTTAAGCGCTGTTTGTAAAGTGTGATTTTTCTATAATGTAGGGTTGCACAAGAATGCAACCATCACGTTATAGAAGAACTATCTGTAGACACAATATTCTCTCCTGGGGTCCTTGCTTCTGGGAAAGGCCTCACCACTGTATGTTTCAGTGCTTGAAGCAGGCCTTCACAGAGGAGGGAATTTTTGTCTCTCCACAGTTCTGTGGCCAGCAAGGCAAGACCCCTGACACCTCCATAAAATTAAGTCTAGCTTTCAAAATTTACATAAAATCTTGCATAAATTTTTGTTTTTACATATTTTTGAATCTCCCACCATGACCACTCACCTATTCACCTCTGTATAAAATTTGAGGTGTGATACAATTCCTTCTACTATTCTTCACTTATGCATTGCATTTTATTCTTCTGTTCAAAGAAAATTAAATATTTTCATTGCTATTTATGGAAAGGTGGCATCAGCTGTTGATAAAGTAAACAGGAAAGTATCCAACTCCTGAGGTATCCCAAGTGTGATTTGAAGAATCCAGCAACAATAGAGTTTAGAGTAATAGTGAGCTCCATTGTCATTAGTGGTGTATATCAGATAACTGATATACTTTATAGTTCTTGTACTCCTGACCGAACCTGAGTCATAGCCTATGTGGCAAGCCTGAGTTTTCATTTTTCAATATGCCTACTAACATAGCCATATAGCTGATTCATACTGTTCAATTTCTATCTGCCACACATAATTCAAACACAACTCTTAAGAAGTAAAAAAATCTGTCTTTTCTTGCTTTGAGGTTTGATAATTTTCATAAAGCTATTTTTGGATTACACAAACCTCAAAGCAGTATTCTGCTAGCATATTAATACTAGCTGGTGGAAGCATAACTTTGTCAGGCATTTTAATCTGAAAGCACTGACTAATTTTAGAAATTAGCTCACTGGAATATTATCGTAACCAATAAAAGATGATGCCAGAAATCCTTGCATAATCATCAATGGTAAAACAGGTGACAATGATGCAAATGGTCCCATGACATTACAAATTGGATTCTTTTCTCTGTATGGAGTTTGATAACACCCATGAACAACAAATGAAATACTCCTGGGATTATTCCGTCAACAAGAAATAATATATACAGGATTGCCTGTTTTTAATACATTTACAGGACTGCCTCTTCTGTAGGTTTTACTAATATAAACTGTTACTGAATTCAGAGTGATTGCCATGCTTTGAGGGTAGTTCCCACCTGTACTAATGCATCACCCAAATTCGAGAATCAAGCATGTCAGAACCACATCTTTTTATTTCTGTGTTTTTGAAAACTGGGGACTGAAATGAGAAATAATTGATTCAAAACCAATATTTAAATGACTGCCTGCAGGTTTTAAAGCAAGTAACCTGATACCTATGGCAGGCATCGGAAACAATTGACCATATTTGAAATTCAGATCGGAGATGATCTGCAATTGAGGATGTGTACTAATGCATCTTGTGTTATCAACGGAATGTGATTGGTCTGTGGATGAGTGACAATTATCGATAACAGAGACCTTTTGCCTGCTAACAACAATGTAATTGATTGTCAATGGCTGAGCAGCTTGGAGCTGGGAAGAAGTTCCAGAGACAGAGAAACGAAGAAGTGTGCAGATCTTCTCTCAGCCCAGAAGCTGCCTGTTCTCTGCAGTCAAAAACTCAGTTAAAACCTAAAGCAAACCAGTTACCTTTCCTGCAACAATTGCTATGAGCTGTGAATTGATGAATCAGGGAAATTTTCCAAGTGAATCAGTTTTTCTGTATTACTAACAAACCAGTGGAAACACGAGAGAGAGAGAGAGATCTGAACAACAAGGGCTTGGCCAGCCAAAGAAGGAACATCTCAAACACCACTGTACTGATTTTCCAGTTTTTCAACCTCTGTCAATAATCTATTTTCTCTGTGTTTGTGTGTGTGTGAGAGAGAGAGAGAGAGAGAGTGAGAGAGAAAGAGAGAGAGAGTGAGTGATGGGGAGTTTATTGGGGGATTAGAGTATTAGTTAGTAATGTTATATGACAATTGCTCACATTTGTTTACTTGTATCTATAGTCTAATTGCTTGTAATAAATGTCGTTCATGTACATTTCGGAAATCTGGTCCATGCTTTCTATCAACCCAGGAAAATTGGGATACACTTTAACATTTGGTATGACTCTGGGAACAGCAGAGCTCGATTTATGGCTCGTTACACCAGTGGCTCATAACAGGTACGAAAGTCATAAAGTCTTAGAGATGTACAGCATGGAAACAGACCCTTCAGTCCAACCTGTTCATGCTGACCAGATATCCCAAACCAATCTAGTCCCACCTCCCAGCACCCGGCCCATATCCCTTTAAACCCTCCCTATTCATATACCCATCCAAATGCCTTTTAAATGTTGCAATTGTACTAGCCTCCACCACTTCCTCTGGCAGCTCATTGCATACACATTCCACCCTCTGTGTGAAAAGGTTGCCCCTTAGCTCTCTTTTATATCTTTCCCCTCTCACCCTAAACCTATGCCCTCTAGTTCTGGACTTCCCCCACCCCAGGGAAAAGCCTTTGTCTATTTATCCTATCCATGCCCCTCATAATTTTGTAAATCTCTATAAGGTCACCCCTCAGTCTCCGAAGCTCTAGGGAAAACAGACCCAGCCTGTTCAGCCTCTCCCTTTCGCTCAAATCCTCCAGCCCTGGCAACATCCTTGTAAATCTTTTCTGAATCCTTTCAAGTTTCACAACATCTTTCCAATAGGAAGGAGATCAGAATTGCACACAATATTCCAACAATAGCCTAACCAATGTCCTGTACAGTCGCAACATGACCTCCCAACTCCTGTACCCAATAAAGGAAAGCATACCAAATGCCTTCTTCACTCCAAGGTCCAAGAAAATGGAGGAACAGCTTAATCATGAGGATATCAATAGAGGTCTGGAATCTGTACACAAATAGAAGCAAATTATTTTATAACTGTGTCCTCTGGTCCTTTTTTTTATAAGTTTCTCCCTAGTCACTCTGTGCAGACCTCTCATTATTTTGAAGAATTCTATCAAGTCATCACATTTCCTATTCCTTACTAAGGAAAACAGTCTCAACCCCTTCAACCCATCCTCATAATGAAAGTTTCTCATCTCTGGAATTGTTCTTGTAAACCTCTTCTGAATTTTCTCCAATGTACTCACATTGTTCCTAAAGTTTCTGCTCCAACACGCCATTATGAATAATACCCTTTATTTATACTTTTCCTCCATTTTCTTTGTACCAAAGTGCATCACTTCATACTTCTCTGCATTGAACTTCATCTTCCACTTGTCACTAACTTGTCAATGACCTTTTGAAGTTCTGTACTGTTTTTCCAACAGTTCATAATTTTCCCAAGTTTTGTGTCATCAGCAAATCAATCATCCAGCTTTCACTGCTCTCTGGGACGACAATTCCAAAAACTAATGACTTATTGAGAGAAGACATTCCTTCTCATCTTCATCGTACTTTCAATCTGTGCCTGTAGTTCTAGGACACCCATCTTTTAGTATCTACCCTGTCAAGCCCCTTTAGAATCCACAGTTTCACTAAGATCACTTCTCATTCTTCTAGACTCCAATGGGTATAGGGCTCAACCTGCTCAACCTCTCTTCATAAAACAACTTCTTCAACCCAACAATCAGTGAACTGCTTCCACTGCAAGTAAATCCCTGCTTAAGTGATGAGACCAAATCTGCATGTTTTCTCAATGCCCTGCACAGTTGCAGCAGGAATTCCTTACTTTTATACTCCATTCGCCTTTCAAAAAGATGAACGTTCCATTTGTGTTCCTAATCGCTTGCTGTACCTTTATCTTAACCTGTTGTGATTCATATACAAGGGTCACCCAGATCCCTCTGCAGCATGCTATAAGCTTGCTCCAAGTAAAAATATTTTCCTTTTCTGTTTTTCTAGAGAAGGTGGACAATCTCACATTTCCCCACATTATACTCCATATGGCACTTTTTGCCCGCTCACTTAATCTATCTATACCTCTTTGCGGACACTTTGTGTCCTTCTCTCAATTCGCTTTCTAATTTATCTTACCATCACCAGCAAATCTGGCTACATTTTTGGTAGTCACTCCTTCCAAATGCTTGTTACGGTACAGCACTAATCTCTGTGTCACTCCACTGGTTACACTCTGGCAACCTGAAAATGGCTAATTCATCCCAACTCTGATTCCTGCTTGTGAGCCAATTTTCTATTCATTATCTTGTGCAGCAACCTATATGTAGCATCTTCTTGAATGCCTTTTGGAAATCCCAAAACACATATACAGGCAGCCCCGTATCCATTCTAAAAAGCCTCTGATAAAATTTTCAAAAATTGTTTACCACATTCACAACTTTCTTGATATATTAATCATTAATTATATGCCAATTATCATCAGGATCGAATAAGAATGTAGGTATATCTAGCTCAGGATATCAAGACTTTTATTATAGAGGGTTCCATCTACTTAAATCTTCCATAACTTTGAAGTAACCTGGCCCCGCAGTCAGTGTAGACACATTGGGATATTAGACATCTGGAAAATGTAGGTTTTAGCTCTTATCAACAGGTAGCAGGTATCTAGAACTTCTCTTTAATAGTATGGTAAGTGGAATAGCTTACCATGAAAGATGTGGAAATATTCTTCAAACCCACAGGACCACAACATAGCCACACATTACATCTCACAGAATGGTGATTTTGCATGAAATGTACATGTCAAATAAACAAAGAACCTAACCATATGGTGAGTGCTTAGTATGCAATGCATTCTGCAGTGACTAACTCATTTTTTGTCTCCCCCAAGGCCAGTCCAGCATCTACAAGATATGAATCAGGAGCATGAACTAATACATTCCATTTGCCTGGATCACAACATTTCCAACAACACTCAAGAAGCACAACAACATCCAGGACAATGCACTGGCACCCATCCACTACTTTCAGCATTCATTCCCTCTTCCATTGACACAGTGACATGGATCTAAAACATATGCAAGACACACTGCAGTGATTCTATCTATAATGCCTCCCAGATCTGATGTCTTCACCATTCAGAAGGAAAGGGCAGCAGTGAACACTAATAGCCAAAAGTTACCTTCAAGTCACATATCTTGTCAACTTGGAATAATATTGTTATTCCTTCACTGCATAAAAATCTGAAATTTCTAACAGCACTGTGGATCTACCTACATTACATAGGCTTCAGTGGTTCAAGAGGCAGCTCATTGTTACCTTCTCAAGGGTAATTAGGAATGGGAAATACATGTGATCTCCACAACCTGTGAAAGAATAAACCTTATCTTCCTTTGCAGTTTATTCCAAGAATGAGAAGTTGCTGAAACTAAAGAGTTTTCAATAAAATTTAACTTTAATTCAGCTGAAATAAATGTGACACAAATCCTTCTATCAGAAGTGACTGACTTTATTATAATGGAAATCTTTTATCCCGGGCAATGCATTCTACATGCAGAGTTCCTCCCTTTCTGTGAATCTCCAGTGGCCTGAAAGATCAAATAAAAATGTGTATTAAAAATTGTTTGTCTATTGAAAAATATTTTATAAACTTCTATAAAAATGAATTATTCTTTATTTTGGAAGGAAATGCCTTCAAATGTGACTTGACATTGTAAGAGCAAAACCTCCAGCGTGCAGTCAACTATTAGCATAATGAAACTGCTATTAGTTGGCAAAATGCTGATCTCCAGACACTAATGTTAGAAATATAAATTGCTTTCTTCACTTTATCCCAGCAGCAGCAGAGACCTACTTTTCATGGTTCTTGTAAGCTGCTGCCAGATTTTCCAGCTCAGTTTCAGTTTTGTGTTTGACAGAGATCTATGGTGGATAAAAATGTAAATAAGCAGTGTCAGATGTCCAGTGCAATAGCATCTCCAACAAATGATTATTACAGTGCAATAGAATCTTTAAAGAGTGATTAGCATTTGTTCAAGGCCTACTTTCAATCTAGCTGATGATAATGTTGATTTTGTGGTATTATGGTAAAATGAATGATAGCTTATGGAAATTTGTCAGTAGCAATGTCAAATTGAATGCCTATCTGTCCTGTTTTAGATTCATAGAATGTACAGCACAGAAACAGACCCTTGGGTCAAACTCCTTTTAAAAGTTGCAAATGTACCAGCCTCCACCACTTCCTCATTCTATACACGCACCACCCTCTGCGTAAAAAGTTGCCCCTTGGTCTCTTTTATATCTTTCCCCTCTCACCCTAAACCTATGATCAAAGGAAGTCAAAATATCTTCACTGTTTCTGTAGCAAAGAAAGCCATCTATTAGCTGTCTGAAAATGGTGTAGATTTACTGGCCACAGGTCTGTTAGCACTTCAGGCAGCATACACAGGATTGCATTTTTAAATGTGTTTTTATTTCTGGCTTCTATTGTAATATTAATAGAATTGCAAAATTTATCAAGGCCCCACATATGCTGTGCAGTGTAAATCAAGATTGGCATTCCAAACATGCATTTACGAAACAGGAAACGTGCTTTAGAAGCAATTTTAACTTGATGAAAATACTCCCTTAAATTTAGTTGAACTCAGAATTTCTTTTCCTTCTCAACTCCACGTATTAGTAAATTTCACTGGTTTTTCAATTACCCCCATCTCAGATCTTATCAAAAGGGCAACATGTTAAATGAACTCAACCAACTTTGCCTTAGTTTCGGATTTCCACCATTGCCAAACCCAAAACCTAGAATGCAGTTAGAGTATGGGATAAACTAATGAATTGCTATGCGAAATCTGATTTCCAAGCTTGTCACAAAAAAAAAATTCTGTTTCAAAACTCAATGACTGGTAAGTCTGCTTCTGCTTGAGTGGTGTGAGATGTAAATGAAATAATATCCCTTAACTGCCCCTTTCAGTGCTTTAGTTCTGAGAGATAGGAAACAAAGCATAGTGGTTAGGGTTTTGTTGTTGGATTGGAAAAAGGTTAGGTGCAGAACTCCCCGGGGCACAATTTCAAAGTTTGTGGCTGATATAAAAATGCTGTGGAATATGAGAAGGATAATGTAGAACACAAAAGGACATAAAGGTGCTGGTGAAATGAATGGACAGATGGCAGATGAAGTTAAATGAGGAGAAATATGATGTGGTTCATTTTGTTAGATCATGGGGAGACCATATCAAGGGTCTAACTTTAAAGGGTGTGCAGGAGCAGAGGGATAAGTGCTATATATGCATGAACTGTTGATAGTGGCAGTACAGGTTGAGAAAACTGTTAATAAAGGATACAGCATCCAAGCCTCATTAATAGAGGCACAGAGCACAGGAGCAAGGAGGTTTGCTCTTTTTATATAAAATACTAGCATGGCCTCATCTGTAGGATTCAGTTCAGTTCTGGGAATCATACTTTAGGAAGAATGTGAAGATATTGGAGGGGGTGCAGAAAAGATTCATGAGAATGGCTCTTGGGAGGAAGATTTGCAGTTTTGAAGATTGACTGGTCAAGTTAGAACTGTTGTCCTGCAGAAAAGAAGACTTCATAGAGGTTTTCAAAATCATAAGGGGTCTGGTCCTTGTCACTTTACTGTTTGTGGGATCTTGCTCTATATTAATTGACTGTTGCATTTCGCGCATCATGACAGTGACTGCTCTGCAAAATTAATTCATTAGCTGCAAAGCACATTTGAGAGATTTGGTTGTCATTAGAGATGATATATAAATGCTGCAAGCTCTTCTTTCTACAACTCTGTTGGATGATGAGTCCCAATCATAGCTGGCTATGATTCCCAAGAAGTGTCCATTGATGAGTTTGTACCATTGCTTATGAAGCATTTGAAAAAAAAATTGTATAATTGCTATTGACAGTTAACTAGGAAACATATATTGGCCTTTTCCTCAAATATTTCTATGGGCCTTGAAGGCCACTGTGAAGCTGATATGAACATAGGTGCCATCTACTGGCCAATCTAGGAGACAGTGAGGATTGCAGATACTGGAGATCAGAGTTGAGAGTATGGTGCTGGAAATACACAGTAGGTAAGCAGTATGCTGCCTGACCTGCTGTGCTTTTCCAGCACCCCACACTCTCAGCCATGGCCAATCTCTTTAATAGTATGGTGAGTGGAATAGTTTACCATGAAAGATGTGGAAACATTCTTCAAACCCACAGGACCACAACATAGCCACAACTGTGATATGACAATTATGTTCTGAATTTATTTACTTCTGCTTATTGATTAGATTACTTTAGATTACTTACAGTGTGGAAACAGGCCCTTCGGCCCAACAAGTCCACACCGACCCTCCAAAGAGCAACCCACCCAGACTCATTCCCCTACATTTACCCCTTCACCTAACACTACGGGCAATTTAGCATGGCCAATTCACTTAACCTGCACATTTTTAGACTGTGGGAGGAAACCGGAGCACCGAAAGGAAACCCATGCAGACACGGGTAGAATGTGCAAACTCCACACAGACAGTTGCCCGAGGTGGGAATTGAACCCGGGTCTCTGGCGCTGTGAGGCAGCAGTACTAACCACTGTGCCACCATGCTGCCCATTATTATGTTTTATGCTTGTTATGTTTTAAAAGGAGCGCTTTGTTTTTTTTACCAGATCACTACCCCATTTTAAACACAATATAATATTATTAATATTCTCAGCTTTTCCAGACTAGAATTAGAAATTATGTCTCCTCGCTTTCACCTCTGAAGACTCTGCCTCCTTGCTGGGATTTGGTGTCATTTGCAACAGTTCCCTCCTGCTCTTGTGCATAAGCTTTAATGGGCATCTATAAGCTATTTGACCACAGATAGGGTCACAGTGAGCTTGACCCTATCCTTCCCTGATGTTCAAATGCACATCTCCAGCAGAGTTCACTCGATAGTAATTAAGAGCAGGAACCTTGACTACCTTCCCTAACATTTGGGTCAAATACAGCTGCCCTAAAGTTTTCACTGAGATCAGTAAAATCAATAGGGAACAGGTAATTTATCTCTAATTTTGTTTTATTTCTAGCTTACTCCCCTTCTCTCATGACAGCAGTGAGCCATGCTCTATACACCAAACATCCAAGTGATATGACCAGCAGACGTCACTCTGCTCCCATACAAATTGAAAAAGCAGCCTCCTCCAGCAATATTCTGCTTACCGAATTTGCAAAAATGCAACAGATCATAAGGGCTGCTAAGTAAGTGTGAGCATTGCATTTAGAATACTATGTCATTTAAATCAAGAGCAAGCTGACATACAGTGCAGAATGTTTCCAGCTTCAGGATGGTAAACCTGAGGGTGGGGGAAAAAAATAGAGATTTGCATTGTGATGGCTCCCTGATGCATTCCCACATGTGCAAAAAATATAACAATCAGAGAATTTTACATATTGTTTTGACAAAAATGTCGAACATTTAATGTTTCTAATGTTATATATGATCTTGTTACTTGGTTGGTACTGCTTCTAGTTTGATCCTGTTCTGAAGTCACCAGTGAGGGGATTCTCAACTCTTTCTTCAGCATCTTGCATTTTCCTGGAATTAGAACACAAGTTCCTGTCAATTGTCAATATTATTGATCTGGTCAAACAAGCTGCACACATCATAGTGATATTTTGTAAAATGTAGGCGTGGCTTACAATAGGGTTTTTGGCAAAATGTTCAACCTTTAGGAATGTTTTGACGTAGGTACACTGCGCTAATGATGTAGGGTTGTCAAAGTCTATCCCGCCAGCCTTCAACCCACAACAGGGAGTAAATGCCTCAAATACAGAAGTTGAGGAAAAACTACAAAATGTTTGGTAACATAGAAACACAGAAATTCATAGCAGGAATTCAGCTCTTGGAGCTTGCTCTGCCACTTAACATGATCAGGGTTGATCTTCTATCTCAACTCCATACACCTGCTCTCTCTTTGCTCCTTTACCAACTTTATCTTGTGGAAATCTTTTTTTTTCTTAAATATATTCAGTGACTTTATCTCCACAATTTTCTATAGTAGTGAATTCTACAATATGTAAGATTCTCTGATTGTTATATTTTTTGCACATCTGGGAATGCATCAGGGAGCCATCACAATGCAAATTTCTATTTTGTCCCCCACCCTCAGGCTTACCATGCACTGAGTGAAGAAATGTCTTATCTCAATTTAAAAGGGCCTAATTCGTATCTATGATCTTGTTGGTTTGGTGCACTTTGCTGACCGTAACAATAATTTTCTCTGCATGAACTTGACATTTGCCTGCCACTATGGCTTCCTGCTGGTGTCCATCTTCCAACAAGGCATCAATTGCACATTCCTTTCCCTTGCCCAGAAAATCTTTCCTGAAGGCTTTATTCAGTGTAGAGGCAATTACCAACTCAGTTAGTCTGTCTGTGAGTTCCTCGTTCGAGAAATCATACTTATTTCTTTTGCTGTAAATTCTTTGTGACAAAGTCATCAGTAGACCCTTGGGTTTCTGCCTGTATGATATGAGTAGCAACCTGGGAGAAACTGAGGACTGCAGATGCTAGAGAGTCAGAGTCAAAAAATGTGGTGCTGGAAAAAGGTCAGGCAGCATCCAAAGAGCAGGAGAGTCAACGTTTCGGGCATAAGCCCTTCATCAGGAATCTGTTAATCTGGAAGTGATTCATAACTTGAGCTGGTCCTCAAGTACTTGCCAGATCTCATCTGGATCTTTTTTATTGTCCCTGGAAAGATGAATGTATTTACTCTGTGAAGCTTCTCTTTGCTGATAATGAGTAAGATTTTCAAAGATTTCCTCTTGGGATCATTTATTGTCTAATCTGTAAAATAAAGCTGAAGTACTCTCAGCAATCTTCAGCCAGAAGTACCAAGTGGATGATCCATTTGGTCCCAGCACTACAGATACCAGTCTTCTGCCAATTCGATTCACTTCATGTGATATCAAGAAACAGTTGGAGACATTGGATATCACAAAGATGAAGGGCCCTGCATTCCGGCAATAGTATTGAAGACTTGTTCCCCAGAATTTGCTTCTCCCTAGCCAAGTTATTCTAGTTCAGTTATAACACTAACATCAACCTGATAAAGTGGAAAAATGCCCAGGTATGTCCTCTAAATAAAAAGCAGGACAAATCCAACCCAGTCTATTACTCTTGATCATCAGTAAGTGATGGAAGGTGTCATCAACAATGCTCTCAAGCAGCACCTACTCAGCAGTAACCTGCTTAATGATGCCCGTTTTGCATTCTATCAGGGTCACTCAGCTCCTGAGCTCATTACAGCCTTGCTTCAAACATGGACAGAAGAGCTGAAGTCCAGAGGTGTGGTGAGAGTGACAGCCCTTGACATAAAGGCCACATTTCACTGTGTGGCATTAAGGACCCCTGGCAAAACTAGAATCAATGGGAATCAGGAGGCAAATATTCCACTAGTTGGAGTCATACGTGGCACATAGTAAGGTGGTTATGGTTATTGGAGGTCAGTCATCTTTGCTCCAGAACATCTCTGCAAGAGTTCCTCAGGGTAGTGTCATAGTCCCAAACATCATAGTTGTTTTATCAATGACCATCTCTCCAATATAAAGTCAAAACTGGGGATGTACACCAATGATTGCACAATGTTCAGCACCATTCATGACTCCTCAGAGCATGTCCATGTTCAAATGCAACAAGATCTGACAATATCTAGGCTTGGGCTGACAAGTGGAAGTAACATTAGCACCACACAAATGCCAGGTAATTACCACCAAAAACAAGGGACAATCTAACCACAGTCCCTTGACATTTAATAGTGTTACCATCACTTAATCCCCCAAAATCAACATCCTGGGGGTTACCATTGACTAAAAACTAAACTGGACTTGCCATATTAAACACAATGACTACAAGTGCAGGTCACAGTCTAGGAATACTTTGGCGAGTATCTTACTTCCTGTCCACTACCTACAAGGCACAAGACAGGAGTGTAAGGGAATTGTCCCCACTTGCCTGGATCAGCATAACTTCAACAACACTCGAGAAGCTTGACACCATCCAGGACAAAGCAAGCCACTTAACTGACACCACATCCACAAGCATTCAGCCTCTCCACCACCAATGCTGAGTAGCAGCAGTGTGTACTATCTACAAGGTGTACTGCAGAAATTCACCATAGAACCTTACATATCACCTTTCAAATGCAACCACTAGAAGGGCCAGGACAGCAGATACATGGGAACACCACCATTTCCAGGTTCCCTTCCAAGCCACTCACCATACTGACTCGGAAATATATTGTCACTCCTGCACTGTCGGTGGGTCAAAATCCCAGAATTCTCTAAGGGCGTTGTGGCTCAATCTGCAGCATGGGGACTGCAGCAGTTCAAGAAGACAGCTCACCAACACCTTCTCAACAGCAGCTAGGGACGGGTAATACATGCGACACCAACATCCCACTGGTGAATGAAAAAAGCTGCACATGATGCTTACATTGTTGCAATTCAGTGAAGCTATCATTTGCTGTCCAATCAATATTTAAATATTTGCCTTCCATTTCTTATTGAAGGTCTTCCTTTTATTTCTTGAAGTAAAGTCCATTGCTTGTTTGTTCCTTTCGATTACTAGTTTTGCTGTTCTGTCTTTTTATTTTCCTACTTTTGCTTGTACATCAGCCCTTAAAGGAGGGCTGATTCTTTGGGGGATGTGCCTTAAAAAACTAATGACCTGTAGCAACAGGTTTCAAATACTTGAGTAGGCAGATCTCTTTATCACTGGCATATGCAGAGAGTGGTGCATGGATGGAATGAGCTGCCAGAGGAAGTGGTAGAAGTGGTACAATTACAACATTTGAAAGGCAGCTAGATGGGAATATGAATAGGAAGAGGTTAGAGAGATATGGGCCAAGTGCTGGCAAATGGGACTGGATTAGGTTTGGATATCTGGTCGGCATGGACGAGTTAGACTGAAGGTCTGTTTCCGTGCTGCACATCTCTATGACTCTATATAATTGGTATAACTCATCACATGAAGATTTTCTCTATTTCAAGCACTAATAAAATGAATGAGAGAGAAAGAGAAAAGCACAAAATGAGAGACAGACATTTTTTTCTCTTGTTTGAGTTGAATTTTAACAGAACAGTTGCACCTTAAAATCAAACATACAGAATTGATGGCAGAACAAGACTAGTTGGTTCACCAAGTCTAATGATGACAGTAGGGTAAATACTTTCTAATTCATGGTCTGCTAAGCAACAGCTAAATTCAGTTGAGTGAAATATGCAGGAAAGGAGTGTGGAAAGGAGACGGAAGATTAAGGATTTTCTGTCTCCTGTAGAACCTTCTGTAGAGTTTTGCTCTCTGTCGAGTCCATGACTAAGGATCAGATTGTGGAGTATTTGGAAGTGCATAGTAAAGTAGGGCTGGCTTTGTCAAAGCGAGGTCATTCCTGTCAAATCTATTTGAATTCTTTGAGGAGGTAATGTGCAAGTTAGGCAAAGAAGAACCAGGGAACATGATCTATTTAGATTTCCAGAAGGCCTTTAACAAGGAGCTGAACAGGAGAGTGGTTAATAAGAGTTTGGTGTTAGGGACAAGGAATGTGTTAGGGACAATGGATAGAGGATTGGCTGTTTGGCAGAAAGCAGAGTGTGGGGATAAAGGGGTCTTTTTCAGGATGGCAGCTGGTGACTAGTGGAGTTCCGTAGGGCAACATGTTTAACTAGAACTATTAATGTTACATATTAACAATCTGGATGACAGAATTGAAGACATTGTTGCTAAGTTAACAGCAGATTAAGGACTGCTGGTGGTGTTGTAGAAATGGGGAGGCTGCAGAAGGACTTGGACAGGCTAGGAGGATGGGTAAAGAAGTGGCAGAAGAAGAACAATGTGGGAAAGAATGAGGTTATGCACTCGGTAGGAAAAATAGAGGTATTGACTATTTTTAAATGGGGATAGGCTTTGGAAATCTAAAGGACAAAGGGACTTCAGAGTCCTAGTTCAGAATTCTCTTAGGGTTAACAGTCAGGGTCAGTTGTCAGTTAGGAAGACAAATACAACGTTAGCATACATTTCAAGACTGTACGAATACAATAACCGAGATGTACTGATGAGGCTTTATAACACTGTGGCCAGAATGCATTTGTGATTGTTTTGTGCAGTTATGGGCCTCACATCTGAGGAAAGATATAATGGCATTGGAGGGATCAAGAGGACATCTACAAGAATGACCTCAGGATGAAGGGCTTGTTCTATGAGAAGCAATTGAAAATTCTGGGATGTATTTGTTCGAGTTTAGAAGAATACGGGGGCATCTCGCTGAAACTTACAGAGTACAGAGGGTGGTTAATCTGTGGAACTCATTGCTGCAGAGGTCTGGATAAAGTGGACATGGACAAGACATTTCCAATCGTAGGAGAGACTAGGACCTGAGGAAATTGGCTCAGATGAAGAGACAAAGGTTCAGAACTGAGATGAGGAGGAATTTCTTCATCCTGTGGAACTCATTGCTTCCGAAGACTGTGGAAGCCAAGTAATTGAGTGTATTTAAGACAAAGATGGATAGGTTCTTAATTGGTAAGGGGATCAAGGGTTACAGGGAGAAAGCAGGAGAATGGGTTTGAGAAACTTATCAGCGATTGCTGGAAAAGCACAGCAGGTCTGACAGCATCTGTGGGTAGAAATAAGAATTAGTGTTTTGGGTCAAGTGACTTTGCACAGAAGCTGTCAGACCTGCTGAGCTTTTCCAGCAATTTCTCTTTTTACTTCTGATTTACAGCAAGTGCAGTTTAGTTCAGTTTTTACACAGTATGAACTATGTGACTTTCTCTGTCCTGCTGAGTTTGGCTGAAAGATCATATGAGCAGGTGGCAATGACCTGATGAGCCATGACCTTACCGAATGGTGATGCAGGATAGATGGGCTGAGTGGCCCTCTCATGTTCCTAATTCATAAATATATATTTCTTCTATTCAATGACATTCAGTGAGATCCCAACCTTGAGCTTGTAATCTCAAGTCGTTAGAAGATGCAGAGTATCACAATGCAAAGTGGCAAAGAAAAAATCCAAGCTTTAAAATAGCTCTTCACAGCAAATAATAATTTCATGCAGAACCCTTTATGTTAGGGGGTGATGCATGTACATAAGGGCATGTTAGATAGAAAGATATCCAACATACAATGGGAATGGTAAGTACAGTTAGATTATACAGTGTTACAAAAAAAATATCAGAATATTCTCAACTCTGAAAGTGCAGCAGTCTCTAATTTCATTCTGGTCTGCATTCATTGCAAGTGCCACTTCCTGGAGTACTGTGGACAGATTAGTGAAAGTCTCCTGAAACATTTTCCAGAGCATTAATATTTACTTTCTGAATTCCAGAACAACTCAGAGGATAAGTAAAATAAGGTGAGTGTTAGAAGAGAAAGAGAGATGGAACCAGAAGAGGACAGCCAGCAAAACCACGATGGCAGAGGCAGTAATCGGGTGCTCATATTCTGTCTTGTACTGTATAACATTATAGGAAAGTAATTAGTCATAATTGAAACATCTTTTATCTTTCACACTTCCTGTCAACTTTCTCCATAATGAATTCCTGTGTATACATTTATCATGAAAGCTACCTGTCACACTTTAGTTACACTCCTTTACCAGTAGTGGCACTCAAGTTTAAATACTTGAGCTCCTCAGCCTGTACTGCAGTGAAATTTTTATGCTTCAACTCTACTTCTCTGACTTCTGAAATGAAATATGTTTTTACACTTTTCCAAAAAATGATCACATATAACCAAATAATTATGTGAGAATAAGAAGAGTATATTAGCATGTTTGCTCTGGTGATTTTGTTAAATTTGGTACCATGAACATTGAGACTGGGATTGCACTGAGAATACACATGAGAAAATAGCTTTATAGAATAACGAAATGCATGACAACTCTATCACACTGGGCTCAGACTGATGGATTAGCTGTCTTTCCTGACTGTCTACACAATGCAACAGCAGTTATTCAAGAGACAACTGATACCTTTATACCTTTATCACACTGACATTATGACATAACTCTCCGAATGTACACTTTAGATAGATTTGATTTGTTAGTCACATGTACTGAGGTACAGTGAAAAGTAGTTGTCTTCTGTGCTTCACAGGCAGATCGTATTATACAAGTGCATCGGGGTAACAGGTCAGAGTGCAGGATACAGTGTTAAAGTGCCAAGAAGGTTCAGAGAGAGAATGACATTAACATTTAAGAGCTCCATACAAATGTCTGACAATGGCAGGGAAGAAGCTTTTGTTGAATCTGTTCAGATATGTATTCAAACTTTTATATCTTCTTCCCAACGGAAGAGGGTGGAAGAGAGAAGAACCAGGGTGGGAGGGACTTTGATTATCTTGGTAGGTTACCGAATGCAGCAAGAATGAAATCGATGGATGGGAAGCTGGTTTGTGTGATGGGCTGGGCTGTATTCACAACTCTCTGTAGCTTAGTTTGTCTTGGGAAGAGCAGTTGCCATGCCACACTATGATGCATCCAGATAGGATGCTTTCAATCGATGATTATCACTCCCAGGAACTTGATGCTGTAAACCATCTCCACCTCAGCACTATTGATACACGCCCTCCACTCCACTTTCTGAAGTCAATGACCAGCTCCTTCATTTTGCTAACATTGATGGAGAGATTGTTGTCTTTACACCATGCTGCTTTGCACTTTATCTCCTTCCTGTACTACATTTCGTTGTTGTTTGAGATCTGACTTACAATGGTGGTGTCATCAACAAACTTGTAAATGGAATTGGTGTGGAATTTGACCACACAATTGTGTGTATAAGGAGTATAATAGGGGCTGAGTATGCAGCCTTGAGGAGTACCGGTATTGAGGACTAACATGGAGGCGGTGTTGTCACCTATCCTTACTGATTGTGGTCTTTTGGTCAGGAAGTCGAGAATCCAGTTATAGTAAGGGGACCAGACAGCTAGGTCCCAGAATTTGGAGATGAGTTTGTTTCAAATTATGGTGTTAAATGTGAAACTGTAGCCAATAAGGAGAAGTCTGATAAAGGTATCCTTGTTTTCCAGGGATGAGTGTAGGGCCAGGGAGATGGTGTATGCCATGGACCTGTTACATTGGAAGATGAATTGCAAAGGGTGAAGGCAATCTGGGAAGCTGGAGTTGATGTGAACTATGACCAAGCTCTCAAAACACTTTATAATTATGGAAGCCAGAGGTACCGGACAGTAGTAATTGAGGCATGCTGTGATTTTTCCTTGGCACTGAGATGATGGTGCTCTTCTTGAAGTAGGTGGGGATTTCAGATCATAGTAAGGAGAGGTTGAAGATGTCAGCAAATACTCCCACGCAAGATCAGAGTGCACAGCCGGGGACTCCATCTGGACTAGTCACTTTTTGTAGGATCACCCATAAGAAGGCTACAGCAGTGACCAAGGTGTAGGTACATCCGAGGCTGTTGAGATAGGTGACATTGTTTCACTGCCTTTATGTTCAAAGTGAGCATACAATGCATTAAGCTCAATGGGCAGGGATGTACTGTTGCCTGCAATTTTGTTTGACTTCACTTTGTAGCCTATGTCATGTAAGCCTTGCCACAAATGACAGGTGTCCATGTGGTTAATTGTAATCTCAAGCTTAGTTTGGTGTTGCTTTTTGGCATCTCTGATGGCCTTGTGAAGGTTGTGCCTGGATTTCCTGCACAAGTCGAGGTCCCCTGACCTGAACACTTCTGACCTGGACTTCAGTAGGGAGTGGATCTCCCAGTTCAGTCACAGTTTCTGATTGGCGAATGTTCAGATTAACTTCTTCAGCACACAGTCATCTACACACTTACTACTAAAGTCTGTAACACTAGTGGAATACTCGTTTAGGTTGGCTGCTAAGTCCTTGAGTAAGGACCAATCCACCGATTCTAAGCAGTCCCATAGAAGTCCTTCTGTTTCCTCACACCAATGCTGCACCACTTTCAGTACTGGGTCCTCATGCTTCAATTTCTGCTTATGCGATACATGCAATATCGCGATATGTATGACATTAAAATAATGAATAAATGTGTACCGTGATGCAATCATTCCCCATCCTCCAGCCTGACTTCGCCTAAAGATTACATCTTGCTCCACCATCCCCCACCCCCCACCCCCCACTAACAACCCTCCTCATGTTTAATATCTTGGAAATTGATTAGTGTTATTGTAAATTCATTACAATAAGGATTATGCTGTAGTTCCATGAAGTACATTTCAGTTAACCTAATCATGCTGAATCCTATGCCATATGTTGGTTTATTAGACAAACATTAAGGAGACATCATGCAATGTAAATTTAATACTGCACTTTGGCTAATATATTCTACTGTTTTCTTTATAATTGGTTAATACGGCTGACACAGAATCTTTCCTGCAGTAGAGTGATAAAACATCAGTTGTTTATCATTGAAGCATAGAATGATTTCTCAGCACAATGATGACTTTAGTCTCTATTGTTCTGAGTTTTCAGATAGCAGATTGACATTTAATTTATCTCCAGCTTGGAATCTAACCAGAAAAAAAAGTTGTTCAAATTGTGTGGGCTGATATGTTGAATAATTGCAGCCCAGTGTTCAATTATGGACTTCTGTACATATGGAATACACTTTTCTTTCTATTGAAGGTAATGATTCACTATAATCAAGAAATGAGCACATTTTTCAGACTTCAGAACATTAGTCCTGGTTTGAACTGACCTCAGTCGGGGGTTACAATGTGAGTTGGTATTGCAGGTTAACAGGGTTCACTTACTCCCTTCAATCCTGCTTCCTTCCTGACATGTTCCAATATTGTCTGTTCTTTCAAACAAATGAGTAGGATGCTGCAAGAAGGAAGCTGACTCTCATTTGAAATATGTAGATCCATTATCAGAACCCAGTTGTAGTGGAGTGGGTGGAGTTGTATCAGTTAAGGCAAAGACTTCCAGCATTTGGTTCATGCCTACCTGGAAACGTAAATTTTTCATTTATTTTTTCAGCTTCTTTATGAAGGGTCCAGGAGTACTCCTCTGGAATGCACAAGGAAGCCTTAGGCCTCCCTTTAACTTGGCTCACCTCTCCCACCAACCATGGCAAGACATCCAGCCATTGCCCGTCCTCAGATTGTGCCATGTTCCTGAAGTAACTGCTTTGGGACCAGTCCTACAAGTCCTCTGTTGTGGCCTCCTGCCAATTGTGTGTGCTCCCACCAGTTAGATAGGCTGTTCTACTATTATTCCAAGTGTTGCAACTGAACATTCGTAAATGGAGCTCGGCCATAGTGGCATCAGATTACATGAAATAGGCACCTGGGTCTATAGGGCATCAAATAAGATGTCCTGTCTTGCCAACATTTAATGTTCAATAAAGCCTATTGCCAATCAATCACAAGAATTTAGATCTCACATTAATACCTGAAAGTGGTGACCTGACCCATGCAACTGGAGGAGAGAGCCTGAAGTGAAGTTCAGTGAAGGTAAACCACAACGCTCGCTCAGTGGTCTAAACCCAGCAATGGGAAATATATCCAAAGTAAAGTTCAGTGATAAGATTTGATTACAATGAACTTGATTACACATGTAGGCACTGAACTGCAGAATAGGAAGGCCCACCCGCAGATAGTGATGTATAAGAGAAGGCCCACAGCAGCACCCACAATTAGCAACATGAAAGAACCAATCAACCAAGTAAGTATGACAGAAATAAAAAGTATTTATAGGGATAGGAGGAAATGAGCACTTCGAAGAAACATTGATGGCAAGCACTCAAACACATAAGGCGGGGTTCAAATCTTGGGGGACCTACACCCATAGAAACACGATTTCATATCGAGTTGTGGATGTCCCGTGAGACACCTGGGGGAGGCTGCAGTGGCATCACAGAAAATTAAACACAGATCACAGCAATCCACAGGAGTTCTTGCAGTAAGCACCGTAAAATAGCAGAATGAACTTCCTCTGCAGATCAACAATTTGATTTCCTTGTCAAAAGTGTCTTGCAAGATGAAATTGGTATGCAGAGACTAAAGTAACCAGCAGAGAATTTAGTTGTAAATTAGATATTGAAGCATTTGTATTGATCCTTTTGAATGCTAGCTATGGTTGAGGCCAGGAAACCTTAGATTTGGAGCTTGAGAAGTACAAGAATCAGAGTTTCTGGGTAATCCAAGATGGAGGATGGGAACAATTTCTGGCTGTAACAGCTGCTCCTTTATTTAGGTATTTTAGGTGCTGGAGGCGATTTTCTTGAATTGCAGGAGCAGCAATCACTGTTTATATGCTGTTGCATTGTTTTGGAACTTTGGAGAAAAAAAGTCAAAACAACAGCAGTTTTAAAAGGGAGAAGAACAAACAAAGGAAGCACTTGGTGAGATCAGTGCAGGAGAGAGAGAGAGAGAAAGAAACTGACACAGCAGTGAGCCTGTACAGTTACTGTCTTTGCTGTTTGAATTCTTGTATCGCTGGACATCGGAGTGCATCTGGGAAAATTAACAAACATTGAAATTCACAACTGATCTTGGAGGAACTGTTTGAGTGAAGTCACAGCACAGAAGCAGGTAAGTATATTGTTTTTAAGTGTGACCTATAGAAAGTCTGCAGTAGTGAGTAGAGTGGGTTCTTTCTTGATTATATTTTTTTGAGATATGTCTCTTGATTAAACTTAAAATATAAGCCATAACTATTAATTTAACCTGGGGCAGTGTTTGTAGAGGAATAAGATGGTGTTATTTTCTGGGTCTGTAGATTGTGAAGGAGCAAAAATGGCCTTTAGTAGAGTGATATGCGCTTTTTGTCAGATGTGGGAGTTTAAAGAGAGTTTAAGAGTTACTGTGGATTATATCTGCAATAAATGTTGTTGGTTGCAAATCTTATCATCTTGAATGGATCAGTTGGAGATACAGTTAGAAGCAATGAGGAATTTGCAACAGCAATAGTATATGATGGATGGCAGTTATAGGAAGGGGAGAAAGTCTCAGATACAGTCACATAGATGGGGCAACTCCAGGAGAGGTAAGAGACGTAGGCAGCTAGTGCAGGAGCCTTCTGTGGCCAAACCCATTTCAAACAAGTATGCTGTTTTGGAAAACGTAGGGGGTGATGGATTCTCAGGGGAATGTAGCATGAATAGCCAAGTTTCTGGTACTAAGACTGGCTCTAATGCAATGAGGGATACGTCGGGTTCCAAGAGATTAATTGTATTAGGGGACTCTCCAGTCCGAGGTACAGACAGACTTTTCTGTGGCCAGCAGCGAAGAATCAGAATGGTGTGTTGCTTTCCTGGTGCCAGGATCAAGGATGTCCAAGACAGGGTGCAGAATATTCTCAAGGGGGAGAGGGGCTAGCAAGAGGTCATTGTCCACACTGGAATCAATGACATAGGAAGGGGAAAGGTTGACATTCTGAAGGGAGATTACAGAGAGTTAGGCAGGAATTTAAAAAGGAGGTCATTGAGAGTAGTAATATTTGGATTAATCACGGTGCTACAAGCTAGTGAGGGCAGGAATAGGAGAATAAAGCAGATGAATGCATGGCTGAGGAGTTGGTGTATGGGAGAAGGGTTCATATTTTTGGACCATTGGAATCTCTTTTGGGGTAGAAGTGACCTGTACAAGAAGGACGGATTGCACCTATATTGGAAGGGGACTAATATACTGGCAGGGAAATTTGCTAGAACTGCTTGGGAGGATTTAAAATAGTAAGGTGGAAGGGTAGGACCCAGGGAGATAGTGAGGAAAGAGATCGATCAGAGACAGATACAGCTGAGAACAGACGTGAGTAAAACAGTCAAGGTAGGCAAGAAAGATGGTTTGCACCTAAATTGGAAGGGGACTAATATACTGGCAGGGAGATTTTCTAGAGCTGTTCGGGAGGACTTAAACTAGTAAGGTGGGAGGGGGGGTAGTGGGGGCGAGGGAGATAGTGAGGAAAGAGATCAATCTGAGACTGGTACAGTTGAGAACAGAAGTGAGTCAAACAGTCAGGGCAGGCAAGGATAAGGCAATAAATTAAACTGCATTTATTTCAATGCAAGAGGCCTAACAGGGAAGGCAAATGAACTCAGGGCATGGTTAGGAACATGGGACTGGGATATCATAGCAATTACAGAAACATGGCTCAGGGATGGGCAGGACTGGCAGCTTAATGTTCCAGGATACAAATACTATAGGAAGGATAGAAAGGGAAGCAAGAGAGGGGGGGAGTGGCATTTTTGATAAGGGATAGCATTATAGCTGTGCTGAGGGAGGATATTCTTGGAAATACACCTAGGGAAGTCATTTAGGTGTAACTGAGAAATAAGAAAGGGATGATCACCTTATTGGGATTGTACTATAGATCCCCTAATAGTCAGAGGAAAATTGAGAAATAAACTTGTAAGGAGATCTCAGTTATCTGTAGGAATAATAGGGTGGTTGTGGGAGGGGATTTTAACTTTCCAAACATAGACTGGGACTGCCATAGTGTTAAGGGTTTAGATGGAGAGGAATTTGTTAAGTGTGTACAAGAAAATTTTCTGATTCAGTATGTGGATGTACCTACTCGAGAAGGTGCAAAACTTGACCTACGCTTGGGAAATAAGGCAGGCCAGGTGACTGAGGTGTCAGTGGGGGAGCACTTTGGGGCCAGCGACCATAATTCCATGAGATTTAAAATAGTGATGGAAAAAGATAGACCAGATCTAAAAGTTTAAGTTCTAAATTGGAGAAAGGCCAATTTTGATGGTATTAGGCAAGAACTTTCAAAAGGTGATTGGGGGCAGATGTTCGCAGGTAATGGGACAGCTGGGAAATGGGAAGCATTCAGAATCCAGAGAAAGTATATTCCTGTCAGGGTGAAAAGAAAGGCTGGAAGGTATACAGAATGCTAGATGACTAAAGAAATTGAGGGTTTGGTTAAGAAAAAGAAGGAAGCATATGTAAAGTATAGACAGTGAATCCTTAGAAGAGTATAAAGGCGTAGGAGTATACTTAAGAGGGAAATCAGGAGGGCAAAAAGGGGCCATGAAATAGCTTTGGCAAATGGAATTAAGGAGAATCCAAAGAGTCTTTACAAATACATTCAGGACAAAAGGGTAACTAGGGAGAGAATAGGGCCCCTCAAAGATCAGCAAGGCGGCCTTTGTGTGGAGCCACAGAAAATGGGGGAGATACTAAATGAGTATTTTGGATCAGTATTTACTGTGGAAAAGGATATGGAAGATATAGACTGTAGGGAAATAGATGGTGACACCTTGCAAAATATCCATATTTCAGAGGAGGAAGTGCTGGATGTCTTGAAAGTCATAAAGGTGGATAAATCCCCAGGACCCGATCAGGTGTACCCTAGAACTCTGTAGGAAACTAGGGAAGTGATTGCTGGGCCTCTTGCTGAGATATTTGTAACATCGATAGTCACAGGTGAGGTGCCGGAAGACTGGAGGTTGGCTAATGTGGCGCCACTTTTTAAGAAGGGTAGTAAGGACAAGCCAGGGAACTATAGATCGGTGAGCCTGATGTCAGTGGTGGCCAAGTTGTTGGAGGGAGTCCTGAGGGACAGGGTGTATATGTATTTGGAAAGGCAAGGACTGATCAGGGATAGTCAACATGGCTTTGTGCGTGGGAAATCATGTCTCACAAAATTGATTGAGTTTTTCGATGTAATAAAGAGGTTTGATGAGGGTACAGCAGCAGATGTGATCTATATGGACTTCAGTAAGGCATTCGACAAGGTTCCCCATGGGAGATTGGTTAACAAGGTTAGATCTCACGGAATACAGGGAGAACTCACCATTTGGATACAGAACTGGCTCAAAGGTAGAAGACAGAGGGTGATGGTGGAGGGTTGTTTTTCAGACTGGAGGCCTGTGACCAATGGAGTGCCACAAGGATCAGTGGTCCTCTACTTTTTGTCATTTATATAAATGATTTGGATGCGAGCATAAGAGGTACAGTTAGTAAGTTTGCAAATGACACCAAAATTGGAGGTATAGTGGACAGCAAAGAGGGTTACCTCAGATTACAACAGGAACTGGACCAGATCGGCCAATTTGCTGAGAAGTGGCAGATGGAGTTTAATTCAGATAAATGCAAGGTGCTGCATTTTGGGAAAGCAAATGTTAGCAGGACTTATACACTTAATGGTAAGGTCCTAGGGAGCGTTGCTGAACAAAGAGATCTTGAAGTGCAAGTTCATAGCTCCTTGAAAGTGGAGTCACAGGTAGATAGGGTAGTGAAGTAAGCATTTGGTATGCTTTCCTTTATTGGTCAGAGTATTGAGTACAGGAGTTGGGAGGTGATGTCGTGGCTGTACAGGACATTGATTAGACCACTGTTGGAATATTGCGAGCAATTCTGGTCTCCTTCCTATCGGAAAGATGTTGTGAAACTTGAAAGGGTTCAGAAAAGATTTACAAGGATTAGATTAGATTACATTACAGTGTGGAAACAGGCCCTTCGGCCCAACAAGTCCACACCGACCCGCCGAAGCGCAACCCACCCATACCCCTACATTTACCCCTTACCTAACACTACGGGCAATTTAGCATGGCCAATTCACCTGACCTGCACATCTTTTGGACTGTGGAAGGAAACCGGAGCACCCGGAGGAAACCCACGCAGACAGGGGGAGAACGTGCAAACTCCACACAGTCAGTCGCCTGAGGTGGGAATTGAACCCGGGTCTCTGGCGCTGTGAGGCAGCAGTGCTAACCACTGTGCCACCGCGCCGCCCACTTGTTGCCAGGGTTGGAGATTTTGAGCTATGGGAAGTGGCTGAACAGGCTGGGGCTGTTTTCCCTGGAGCGTCGGAGGCTGAGGGGTGACCTTATAGAGGTTAACAAAATTATGAGGGGCATGAATAGGATAAATGGACAAAGTCTTTTCCATGGGGTCGGGGAGTCCAGAACTAGAGGGCATAGGTTTAGGGTGAGAGGGGAAAGATATGAAAGGGACCTAAGGGGCAACCTTTTCACGCAGAGGGTGGTACGTGTATGGAATGAGCTGCCACAGGAAGTGGTGGAGGCTGGAATAATTGCAACATTTAAAAGGCATTTGGATGGATATATGAATAGGAAAGGTTTGGAGGGATATGGGCCGGGTGCTGGCAGGTGGGACTAGATTGTGTTGGGATATCTGGTCAGCTTGGACGGTTTGGACCGAAGGGTCTGTTTCCATGCTGTATATCTCCATGACTCTATGACTCTATGTGAGCTATGCTTCACTACAATGGGAAAGAGATTATGGAGACGGGTATGTAAATCCTAATTTCCTAATGGAAACAATAGGAAAAGAAGGCACTAAAGTAAGGTGGTGGCAACAACCAGCGGGCATTCAAATAGTGGCTTGTTCTTCCAGAATATAGTTGTAGAGAATGAAACCAGCACACAAGTCATTCATTTACTTGAAACTGAAACTTTAGGCCTTCTGTAATTTTAGATTCAGGAGAACTGTTTCTAAAATCCTAATTGTCTCTTTTGAGGAGAATCAGGCCTTTCTTGAAGAAGATAAAGATGTAATATTGTCTACTTATTGCACATTATCTGCACAGGAAATGCAGCAAAAGTTAATGTAGTCACAGTTAAATGAAGAATTTCTTCCCACAGTATTTAGCCAGATCACTGCTGGGAAGCAAAAAAGTAATAATGTACTAGTTCAATCAGTAATGACGCTTCAAAAACTTCTGCAGCAAAACAAAATGATACAGAATTCTGAGATAGCCAGGATATGAAGTTAGAAAACAATATTCAATCTGACATGAAAAAGAAGTCCCAGAACTCCAATAAAGACGTACAACAATGAACAAAGAGCAGCAAGATAAACTTGATACAGACTATGGAAAATGTTTGAACCTCACAAAAGGTAGTTCTGACAACTGCAAGCAGCTGGTGAAAGAAAAGGAGATACACAAATGCAAGTTGGATGAAGTCAATATTGAACATTAATTTGTGATCATTAATTTGCATAAAAGTCAGCTGACAGCTACACAAGAGTCTCAGTACCAAGCTATGGAGGCACTCAAGGAGTCTTTCAGTTAAAAAAAAATGATGCCTAAACTATAAAATTAAGAAGCACCCTAAAAAACATTTCAAGTCAAGTATTAAACGGGACTTGTCTACATTAAATCTAAGCAAGATACATACTCACCTCAAGGGCACTGCTGGAGGACAAGCCCATCTATTAGCACTCACAGCACTATCAAGCCTGAATTTAAAAATATACATTTTTTGAGAGAAATTGAACAATTGCAGAAATTCCTGGATAAAGGAAAATGAAAACCTTCAAGCCTCACACTCTAACATCAGTGACCAGCTAGTAGAAGTTCAAAGGAACATTAAAGTTATAGAATTCGCACAAACCTCTTTGCTTCATGAATAAGCAAAGCAATTAACAGTCCTCAGTAAAGTCCTTTGGCCAAAACAGGAACTTATAAATGAAAAATAAAAGCTACTTAGAATCCCACAAGCCCTTTGCAGAGACAGCCACAGACTGTATCCAATCAACACATTCAAGATATATTCTCTGGGAGAAAAGATCTCCCTTTTTTTCTGATCTAATCAGTGCTTGAAGGTCACTGGAAATTATTAGCTGAGGAAATCATTCTGGTCTAATCCATAAGTGATTATCGTACCTCTAAAAAAGACACTCTTGAACAAGGGTACAGAGATTTTTATTTAAGTATGCAGAAGTCCATTCTGAAAAAAATTCTAATGAAAGAGATCGGTGGCTCACTGGTTAGCACTGCTGCCTTACAGCACCAGTGTCCCAGGTACAATTCCAGCCTCGGGCGACTGTCTGTGTGGAATTTGCACATTCTCCCCGTGTCTGCATGGGTATTCTCCGGGTGCTCCAGTTTCTTCCCACAGCCCAAAGATGTGCAGGTCAGGTGAACTGGCCATGCTAACTTGACCATAGTGTTAGGTGAATTAGTCAGAGGGAAATAAGTCTGGGTGGGTTACTCTTCGGAGGGTCGGCGTGGACTTGTTGGACCGAAAGGCCTGTTTCCATGCTGTAGAGAATCTAATCTAATCTGAAAAGGAACTAGTAAAAGATGTGGAGGAAGATGCAAAACTTAATCCTTAAAGTCTTGCCAGGCTAAACTATTGTATGAAACCAAAACTAATAGGAAGGTGATAGACTTTGTATGTTCTGTTATTGTACAATCTTCCATCAATTCTTCAGCTTAAGATATTGCAAGGTTCCTTTGAAGGCCCACTTTCAAAGTCTTCTCTTTTTCATGATGGCGAATCTCCCTTTTTTACCTGGGATCACAGGAAACCTGATTTGTAGACAGGAGAAGGCTCCAATTGTAATGTGTTTGGCAGTACTCCTGGAACAGAAAGAATGAGAAGTTCTTACTAGTTCCAGAAATTTTGTTGCCGACTCTCGATAAGCCTCAAGCTCATGAGAGTCATGTCTGTGCCTTTGATTAATTATCAGGGACTGAAACCTCAATGGGGCATAGGTTTTCCCATTCAAGGATCACCACAGGGCTTATGCCTCTCTCATCCATCTTTAAAAAGACTGAGACTATGACGGTAGATTTAAACCTTGAATAGAAAAGACTTCTGGGAGAAAAGTGAGAGCAATGATAGCTGCGTTCATGGTTATATGTTAATTTGTTAAATGGGGTATTGTAAAAGAAATTGGGTTGGGGAGACACAGAGTAAAGGCAATTATTCCTTTATTTAGTATAGTAACTATGCAGGTGTGGAAAGAGCTATGTCACAGTGACATCAGATCACATGGAATTGATACCTGTGTATGTAGGGGACCAAGTAAGATGTTGTTGTTTATCATCCTCCATTTATAGTTATGTAAAAAGAAGCCTGATGTTTACTCATAAGAGTATTGATCTACATTACTACAGCTCTCACTTTGACTGGTTTCAAGATGGGATTTAGTTATGGGAGATCATTTTATTTTTGTATTGTGAACTAAAAATGGAAGAAACAGATACCGCTTTAAATCAAGAAAACTGTGGAAGAAGATATTGTGGCTAAAAAACAAGCTACTTGAACCTATTGCGAGTGTGTGCGCGTGTATGCATCTGTGTATGTCCATCTGTCCATCGTACTTGGGCACTTGTCAAGGAGCAAAAAGGGAAAATAGACAGTGTAGGTTTACTGTCAATCGCAAAACAAATTCTATTACAGCTCGGAGTTGCAAACATGTGAATGATAGAAGTGAGTAACATGTACTCGTTTGAATATGATTGAATAATATAGTCATATGTACTCTATTGGAAAGTGAGTTATACAACTAGGGTTGGACAGAGAAAAAGGTTAAAAATTGTGAAACACTTTAATTATATTATTTGTAGGAACAGTTGGAAGCTTCTTATCTGCAAAAGGAGTATACATTTTTTGTTCTTGTGATGAAGATTTAATTTGTGTGTCATTATTTTGGTGTGTGCATCTCCCATGCATGAATAAACTTATGCATAAAAAAACTAAGTCTCATCTCAACTAAGAGGAAATAAAGGTTAGAATTGTCTGTAACAGGAATATTCTGACTGGTAAGTACTAAATGTCTTCAAATGTCATTATTGGGTGCTATATGAAAAGATGGATGTCTTTAACTGCAGTGATTGATGACAGGACTTTGTCTTGTAAAGATAATTTGACCATTACATTGAACAGCGCTGTCTAAGTGTTGAAATGCATTAGAACATGTTTTTCTTTTGGAGCTTCACAATACAATGTATTCACAATTAATAAACAAAACAGTGCTTGAGAAGTCTAGTGTTATGGTCTGAAGTGATTTGTATGCCCACATTTTGAATATAGAAGAAATTGTTTGACAGTTTTCACCAAATTAAAATATTGCCACTTGCTCCTATCTGCTTTGATTGTCAGGGTATTTAATGTAGCGTGGAGAAAAATTAGCCATCTGTTTCCAATAGATTCAACCTTTTTGGAATTAATCTGGCATCTGAGCCCATTATGAATATTTGGCTGAATTTCACATGCTGTACCCAGCCTTTCAGTGTCATGTTGAAGAATATTAAAGCCTGCTTTTGACCACGTTGTACTATTATTGTGCATTTTCCAAATCAAAGTCACTTGTGAAATGAATATCAGCAGCTGGTCCAGTCAAAATAGAAATTCCTTTTGAGAGGAGCCATTTGGATTTAAGTAGCAACTTAACTTCATCTCACATTAGCCTTCCATGAGTTTGTACACACTGGTTAAGAACCAGCCTGTCCACAGCAACCTTGGTAGTAGCTCGACATTGAAGTAATTGAATTGTGTAGAAAGTGAAAAATTATTTCCATGCTGCCTGTACCAAACAAACAGATGCAAGTTAAAGATGCACAACAATCCCCACATGCATTTATAGCCCTATACAGTTCTTCTCCTCTATCTTTTGGAACATTACATCCTGAAGAACGATCTATTACAAGGAAGATCATTTTAATCAAACTCACTGAGCAATAAACTCTCAGGATTGAATGGAGTAACTCAACATTATTCTCCATTGATTTTAATAGGGAGTAAAATTGGGGGTAGTAAAATTTCTCAATAGGTGGATTAGGTTAGGATTTCTGCAATTTGGCCTAAATGATACAATAATTTTCTCCTTATATCTTAACCTGGTGTCTGATTTATTGGAAATTTCCCCTATCTTTGTTTGCAAGGCTCTTGTGCTGTGTGTTTGTCCAAATGTAAAAAATGCAAGGAGAGATATCAATAGTTATTGTAGAATTTGAAAAAGATAATATCTGCTACATCCTGTCGTCCTCCCAGATATGCACAACTTTCGGTATTGTCAGTTCGTTGATTTGACCAGCTAGTTCGGAGTCCAGATAGTTATTTATGTTTTATGGATATGGAATTTGTTCTGTACCTTCCAGCCCCTTCACTTCTACTTGATGGCCAGTTGATGTGAGCTCTGGAAAATGGAGATCTCCCTTTCCTGCCTTAATCACCTTTGCCTTCTTTTTATTTCCATTCACTTCTTGCTCTGTCTGTGCAGCTTGCTCGCCAACACCAGAATCCTCACCTTGGGCCTGAAGCAAAGAAAAACACAAATCTGCATCACTGCTGGTGAGATCTGCCACAAACTCCAAATACCACCGTCACTTGATGATACTTCTTCTGGTTGTAACCAGAGATTTTCTCTCAATTAATAAAAATTAGCTTTAAAAATGTCAAAAATGTCCTTTAGTTGTGACCATCCCACAATTTCATATGCTTCTGTTGCTTTTTCGAATTGAATCTTGTAATCCCTTGCTGTATTCAAGGCAAGGAGCTGGCAATTGCTCCCAAACATTTACTAATGCTACTAAGAAACCAGACACTAGTGGGCAGATACTTTCTCAGTGGTAAGATAGTAGGTTTCACTTTAGACCATTCATGTAATGATGAGACTAAGAATGAAACTCATCAATATTGGGGATTATCAGTATGAATTTATATCCCAGTACTCTGTCACATTCTGGCACCATGTCGGTTATCTTAATATCAAAGTTTTTGTCATACACAGCTAGGGGATCACATGAGTTTATAAAAAGAGTTCTACCACCATCTCAGTGGATGTGTAACTCATGATATGACATTGATTCCTAATCTTTGCTGAATTAGCTGATTGCTACAAGATCACAACAATTGAGCTCAAAGGGCAGGAGTAGAAAAGAAACAGACATGGTTCCCTCTTCTATTTGCTGTCCAATGATTCATTGGATGAGTGAGTGGACAACAGACAAAGACAGGGTAATCTCTGAGTTGGATAGTATATCAAGAACTTATATTACTCTCACAAATGAAGAACAACCATTTAGATTCGATATCAGTGATGTCTTATATTTATGGAATTGAATGTAAAGCAAGTGATTATCTTCCGAAAAGAATGAAATATGAAAAAAAGAAAGTAACCATAGGCAAAAACTGGAAGGAGAATAAATCATTCCTTTAATTTTGCTGTGGTAAAACTAGTAGTTGAGGTAACCAGTATTTATTGAATCTATTAAAATATTAGGTCATACTTAGACCAGCTCTCACCATGACAAAATAAACATACCCTAGAAATAATTTATTTCTTACTCTTCATTGTATGAAACAGCATGTAGAAATCTGACTCCTTGCTCTTTGAAAACCATATGCTATTTCAATTCTGTAGTACAGTAATCTTTCTATTTATGGATAAGGATTCATGTGTGATATCATTATGCAATCACATGGCATAATAGGCTAGTTACAAAGTAATTTTAATCTAGAATCCATAGGAGGTACAGCTGAAGGTCATTCAGTAATGAAAACTGATTTTGAGATTGTCACAATTCAAATACTAATTCATTTTCCTTGAGTCCAGTGTCTATTTCTTCCATGGTTTCATAAAGTTGCCATGTCTTCATGAAGCTGTTTTGTGCGTTTGTGTTTTTTAAATTAGTGAATATTTTTGAATTATTGCTTTTCGGCCTTTTGGCTTGGAATATGTGTAGTTTCTGTTCGGTCAGATCTGAGCTGCGTTTATTTAGGAAGGACAATCTAAATTGGGGAATAAAGGAATTTCTGGCTATTGAGGGAGTGCAGCGTAGGTTCACGAGGTCAATTCCGGGAATGGCGGGGTTACCTTACACTGAAAGACTGGAGCGACTGGGCTTGTATACCCATGAGTTTAGAAGACTGAGAGGGGATCTGATTGAGACATACAAGATTATTAAAGGATTGGACACTCTGGAGGCAGGAAACATGTTTCCACTGATGGGTGAGTGCCGAACCAGAGGAACACAGCTTAAAAATACGGGATAGACCATTTAGGACGGAGATGAGGAGAAACTTCTTCACCCAGAGAGTGGTGGCTGTGTGGAATGCTCTGCCCCAGAGGGCAGTGGAGGCCCAGTCTCTGGATTCATTTAAGAAAGAGTTGGAGAGAGCTCTCAAGGATTGTGGAATCAAGGGTTATGGAGATAAGGCAGGAACAGGATACTGATTAAGGATGATCAGCCATGACCATATTGAATGGTGGTGCAGGCTCGAAGAGCAGAATGGCCTACTCCTGCACCTATTGTGTATTGTCTACTGACCTAAAATTAATTATAGATGATTAATGCATGAAACATTATGGTTCAATGTGTTTGTTGCCTCAAAACTATGACTTGTCAGGGATAATTTTCTTCTTCTCTGGGCAGTATCTTTGATTACCTTAAGGCCATTGAATCACAGCTTGTGCTGTGACAGGAAGCAGGTCCTGAGACTGTCTCAGCTTGTCCATGGATGAAATCCTGCAGTTGGGATTATTATGAATCACATGCTAAGTATCTAGACAACTGAGTTAATTACTCTCTCAGGAATAATTATTGTGGATTATAATGATAGGTTGAGAAGTTGAAAATTTCATTCAATTATCTTCGTAGGTCAAGGAAATAATTCAGAATTGATGGTTTTTCACCCTAATTTAGCACACAAATAGAATGACTAGGCATATTGCACAAAACCTATTTCTTCATTTCCTCAGTTTCTTAAAAATAGTATTAGGAATATAACCAAAATAATACATAAACATCTATCCAGTAATTAAATTTCAAATTAATTTGAATATGTCATAAGGAAGCATTGGTCTTATTTAAGGAATATAAATTATTTATTTTTATGTTTGAAAACATATCTACATTTGCAAGGTATTAGTCATCTTTCCCCACCTGCACAAAATGATGTGCCAAAGGATTCAAACTCACCGGAGAGAATTGATAGCAGATGCCTTTGACAGCATACAGAACCAAGAATCCTTTGCACTGCTATGGTTAATGAATGTGAAAGGCAAAGTATAATAATGGTTGGAATCATATCTTACACAAAGAAAGATGGTTAGTGGAGGCCAATCAGCAAAGTCCTAAGGCACCTCTGAGAAGTTCTATGGGAAAGTATCTTTGGTTGAACTCTTTACAGCTGCTTCACCAATGCCCTTTCTTCCATCATGACGTCAGATGTTATATTTTCTATGATTGCATAATGTTCAGCACCATTCATGACTCTTAAGATTCTAAAATAGTTTGAATCTATATGCAGCAAGACCTGGACAGCATTCAGGTTTTGGCTCATAAGCACCACGTAACATTTTTAAGAAATGAGCATCAGGTGATAAGCATGTCCAGCAGGACAGAATCCAGCCATCTGCACTTGATGCTTAATTGCATTACTATTGCTTGATCCCCAACTATCAATGCCCTAGGCTTACCATTGACCAAACTGAAATGGACCAACCATATAAATACTATAGCTTCAAGAGCAGGTCAGACACTGAGAATTCTGTGAGAGGAAATCACACTTATCTACCATCTACAAGATAGAAGTCAGGAGTGTTACGGAATAGTCTAGAGTTGCTTGGATGTGTGCAGATACAACAAAACTCAAGAATATATCACCATCCAGGACAATGTGGATGGCTGATTGGAACCTATCAATAATCTTAATATTCATGTTCTTCACCCCGAATGCACTCTAGCTGAACTGAACCAACTACAAGATGTACTGCAACAACTCACCAAGGCTTCTTGGACCGCACTGGCTAAACCTGCCACCATGTATAAGGACAAAATCAACGGGTGCATGGAAACACTGTCACCTCTGGATTCCCCTCCATCCTGACTTGGAACTATATCACAAGTCCTTTTCTGATGCTGGGTCAAAATCCTGGAATACTCTCTTTAACAGTACTCTAGGTCTATCAATAGTACATGGACTGCAGCAGTTCAAGAAGGTAGCTCACCACCACCTTCACAAAGGCAGTGAATACTGACTTAGCCAACAACATCCAGAGCCCACGAAAAAACAATTAAAAAACTAAGTTAGACTTAAACAATGTAAGTTTTTAAACATTAGATTAGATTAGATTCCCTACAGTGTGGAAACAGGCCTATAGGCCCCACCAATCCTCCGAAGAGTAACCCACCCAGACCCATTTCCCTCTGACTAATGCACCTGGCACTATGGACAATTTAGCATGGCCAATTCACCTGACTGGCACATCTTTGGATTGTGGGAGGAGATAGTAAACACTAAAGAAATTCCAATTTGTAAAATGGTGAAAAAAAAGGGCAGGAAATGAGATCCTGACTAACTTACACTTGTTGCTTCCAATACTGGCAGCATGCAAATTTCCTGCTGCTAGCATATGGACTATGGTCATGTGCAGCCAACACAAAAGTTTGCAAAAGGTTAATAGAATAAGCGAGTATGTGGCGTTGAGGTGTTAAGACTACAATCAGATCGGTAATGGCGAAGCAAGATAAAGGAACAAATGGCCGACCCCGCTTCTAATTTGTACATTCGTAACAATGCTGTTAAGCAGCTCCACACGTCAACAAGGGACCAAAAGTGTGAGGGGCTAGCCCCATTTATTGAATCAAGAGATGGAAGTCAATTTATAACTAATTCTGAAATGGGAAAGATAGAAATATGGCATGGGAGACTGCAAGTTCCAATATTTTCCAACATAGAACAGGTGCATATGATCAAGGAAGTGCAGAGATCTATTTGATCCAGACAGTTCCAGGTTATCCTCTTGAGAGAAAGCAATGGGAATAGTTAATTGGTGGTCAATGTCAGGAGTCAAGACTAAAGAGCTGGATGCAGTGCTACAAAAACTTTGATGGCATCACATGTGTGGTCAAGAGCATTTTAAATGCCATATTCTGCCAACTTGATGACTAGCTGCAGACATTGCTCTATCTACCACTGTATTACTGAATTTTCAACAATCTCTATCTACACGCACATATGTTTGTACCATGATTCGTACCTCACATTAATAGTTTCACTTCATCCCGAGACACTTCACCTTGTTACATTCCTCACACCCATGTCTCACAGCTTATACATGCTAGCAGTATTCAATCATGACAGCTACATTATCCAAAGAGATTGTATCACACTATTCAATGGCACACACACCAATCTCCTGGAGGACAAGGTGGTGGACAACAGAGGCTGTAGGTGCTAACAGGTGGGAGACAGGAGCGGCTGCCTGTCCTCAGCTCCACAAGAGTTGGTGGGTGAGATAATTGGAGCAGCCTTTGCTAAGACCACAGCCGAAGGTGGGGTTGAAAGCATGGAAGATTTTATTATCACCTTTCATAGCCATTCTGCTCCAAACCTAACTGCTCCTCAAGAAAACTGTAACTGGTTTGAATCTGCACCTCTTCCTTCCCTTCGTTCCCCATAACTCTTCCATGTGTTTTTTTCCCAGATACCTAACAACTGTAACCTGGCCAAAAAGTGGTGGGAGAACAACAGTTAGGACAGTGATTATGAAGAAGTGGAGTCATTTGATTCGACATTCACAGAAACCAGCACAGATGCTAATAGAAAAAGTGCCCACTCCCTGGTGGACAAGATCATACACAAACTTTGCTGCAGAGGACTCTGACGAGTACTTTGATGTGGCTGCCTACAAATGGAGGGGATGGATATGTACCATTAAACATTAGGTGTAATGGCAACCTGCCAGAAAGCCTGAACACACTATCTGGGAGCTTATCCAAACCAATTTTGCACAGATTATATGCTGGGCTTGGAGTGTCTCCTTTCTCACATGCAAGTCGTAACCACTTACATTCAGACACTACATCAAATACTCATGACATTGTATCTGATGGACAATGTCTCAGAAAAGATAAACTTGTTTATCTGCCATAGATGGAGTACAGAGAAGGTTTATTCGATTGACTCCCAGTATGGCAACTTTATCATATGAGAAGAGATTATGTCGATTAGGTATGTATTCATCGAATTTTGAAGAATAAGAGGGGATCTTGCTGAAATATATAAAATTCTGATAGGGTTGAACAGACTGACTGCAGAGATTATACTCCCTATGGTTTTGTGGGGAGTGGACGGTATCTAAAACAAAGGATCACAGACATAGGATACAGGGTCCATTTAGGACAGAGGTGAAAATAAATTTCTTCACTCTCCTGTGGAATTCTCTACCACATAAGTTAATAGAGGCCAACTCACTGAATATTTTTAAGAAAGAAATAGATAGATTACGTGTAATGCAAGGTCCAACTGTTTTCCGGCTGTAGAGGCTCAGAGTTAGGTCACCATAATTGCAAATACCAGTGTTCAAATGGGATTGGAGGGTGTCATAGCAATCTGTCCTCCAACAGATTACTAAGACTATTGAGATGCCACCCTACAAAGGGGAATAGGTACTGGTACCATGGCGAAGAAATCTGCTGTCCTTTTTCTACTGTCACTTCTCTTACCACCACTGCCACACCACTGTGTTTATTGTCTGTCAACCAGCCAGACTACTATAGCACATGCCAAGGCACTGCAGTCTACAATTAGGCCTTCCAGGCCCAAATCTGCTTGAATATAAGTGACTGTCCAGGTGGAGTTTGTATGTACTCCCTGGTTCTGCCAGGTGCTCCAGTTTCCTCCCATTGTCCAAAGATATGAAGGTTAGGTGGATTGGCCATGTCCATAGTGTCCAAGGTAAGCAGGCTAGGGGGTTAGCTTTGGTAAATGATGGGTTACGGGGATAGGGTGGGGAGACTAGTGGTGGATCTGGTGCTCTTCAGAGGGTCAATGCGGGCTGAATAGCCTCTTTCAAAATTGTAGGGTTTCTATTAGTACATCAACCAAAGACATCCACAAAATTCTCCACTGGAAGTCAACAGACTCCTGTTATCCAACCCATTAAAACACTAAGACAGACAAAAGATATGCTATAAAGGAATGCACAAGAGAGATAAATTAATTTTCCATCCTATATTAGATACTTAACGTATAAATTTGGTTTGGATTATTCATTTTGTTGAGATTTTTATTAGGCAACCCATTTTCAACCATTCATAGTCTGCATTATTACTTATCTAATTTCTCTTCTTTCTTTGCTTACGATCAACAATGTCTTTGGCCACACTTTTTTCACTGTCTGTCAGAGCTCCACCTTCACTTATCTGTTCTACAACACCCCCATCCCAGTCACCAGCATAAATATCACCTTCTCCTAGCTATGTTGAGTTCTGAAGAAGGGTCATTAGACTCGAAACATTAACTCTGCTTTCTCTCCACGTGCTGCAAGATCTTCTGAGTTTCTCCAGCAATTTCTGTTTTCATTTTTATTTTTGCTTTGTGGCCAAATGGACATGAATTTGATCAATGACAGAGGAGGGCAACACGTGAGTCTGTTGTGTGTTCAGGAATTGGGTTTGCAGTTAGATGGTTGTTCACGGACAACTCTGTATTTGTTGCCTTTTCCTTTTCTGACTCTCTGCTTCTTCTTTCTTGATCCTCCTCCTATTTATTCTGCCATTACACTGCTCACCATACAGCTTCTGGCAAGGACAGTGCCTTCGTGAGAACCCAGTTAAACAGAACAAAGCAGCCCAAAATGAATCTTGATACCAGCTTTGCTGATGACTGCTCCTAGCAGCGGAAGCATTGTTTCAGCATGTCAATGGTCTGCTCAATCACATTTTGTGTGATTATATGATTTTCATTGTAAGCTTACTGCTCACATGTGCATGGCTATCACACCTATGTCAAAGCCATGTTTGTCAGGGAACACCATTTGTTGCCCAGTTGCCACCCTTTGGGTTGCCATGGTGCCTCAAAACCAGCTGGCATAGTGAACTCGGGCAGAATGAAGGCATTGTGTTTGCTACCAGGATACTGTAAACCGGTCTTTATAATGTACTACATATGGTTGAGGGAGTGGAACCTCTTCCATTTGGGAAACAACTCAAAGTTGACATTTGGCATCTCCAAAGCGGTGTATCTGCTGCCAATGATACCATGCAGCATGGGAAAACCAGTAATCCTCACAAAACCACATGCTTGCTTCACCAGCTGCTCTCTGGCAAAACAGAATGGTATGTAGTCCGTTTCCTTTGCATATGGACTCACAGTAACATTCATTATGTTATAAAACATAGCAAATGATAAGGTGGTCCAAATATGTACTCAGATACTGAAACAGTTGGAAAGTCATGTTGCAGATGTATAAAACTTTACTCAGGCCACATTTGGAGTATCATATGCAATACTGGTCACCACACTATAGGAAGAATGTGGAGGTTTTAGCGAGGGTGCAAAAGAGAATTACCAGGATACTGCCTGGATTGGAGTGTGTTAGCTGTAAGGAGAGGTTGGACAAACTTTGAATCTTTTCGCCGGAGCATCGGAGACTGAGGGGTGACCTGACAGAAGTATACAAAATTATGAGAAGCATGGATAAGGTGGATAGTCAGAGTCTTTATTTCCAGGGTGTAAATGTCAAACATTAGGAGGGAATAGGTTTAAAGGTGAGGAGGAGAACGTTTAAAAAAGATGTGTGAGGCAAGTTTATTACACAGAGAGTGGTAGGTGCCTAGAACACACTGCCAAGGGAGGTAGTATAAAACAGACATGATAGCCATGTTTAAAAGGCATTTGGACAGACACATGAACAGGTAGAGAATCGACAATACAGACCAGGTGCAGGTGGTGGGATTAGTTTAGAATGGCTTCATGGTTGGCGCAGACATACTGGGCCAAAAGGCATGTTTCTGTGATGCTCTACATTGTATGTTCCATGTTCTGTGTTCGGTCTGCATCCGTGTGCTGGAAGACCTGGACAAAATCCAGACTTGGGTTAATAAATGGCAACTGATATAAGTGCCACACAAATGCCAATCAATGACTGGGGCTCCAACAAGAGGGAATCTAACAGTTGCCCATTGAGGTTCAAAGGCGTTACCATTGCTGAATCCACTATTATCAACATTGTAGGGGTTACCTTGACCAGAAAATTAACTGGACCAGCAACATAAATTCTGTGGCTACAGGAACAAGTCAGAGCCTAGGGATTCTGTAATAAATAACTCACCTCCTGTCTCCCAATTGTCCATCCATTATCCACAAAGCACAAGTCAGCAGTGGTTTGGATTCATCTCCACTTGCCATGTTAGGAGCAACTCCAACAAAACTTGTTCACAACTTAAAATGTCTCTGATTTATTAGTTAAAAGCAACAGCTTACAGTAACTGGTGAAGGAAAGCAACAGCTTACAGTAACTGGTGAAGGAAAGCAACAGCTTACAGTAACTGGCTATCTTCAGGGTTTACGTGCTTTTTTACTTCAAAGACCTTCCTTCCTGGAGATCTGAAGGGTTATTGCTCGCTCATTCACACCCATAAGCTGTTCAGCTACTTGGGAATCAAGCACGCTTGCCACTACTGCTTCAATAGATCAATCTTAAAAAGAAATGAGGCTTTGCCAACCAGTTTTCTAACAATGGAATTGGGTACAAATTTGACATCATGAACACATTTATACATCCACAATCTATAAGGAGTCTAGTTGATTCATCTGGTTGAGAAACTAACATTACCAGTCAACTCTAACCCCTTTGACTAGGTTCAGACAATGATTGTCATTGTAGCGAATCTCTGTTTCTACCTGAGCTTATGTTTCTGGGTTGAACTGATAAGAATGCTGTTTTATGGGTCTTGATTCTCCTTTATCCATATCATGCTTAGTTCATGCCAGACATGTAGGAGATGTGCAGGTTAAGTGGATTGGCCATACTAAGTTGCCCGCAGTGTCTAGGGATATGTAAATTAGGTGGCCAAGCCATGGGAAGTACAAGATTACAGGGATAGAGTAGAGGGTTGAGTTTGGGTGGGATACACTTTGGACAGTTGGTGTGGACATGTTGGGCAGAATGGCCTATTTCCACAAGGTAGGGCTTCTATGATTCAATTCTATGATCCAAGTGTTCTCTCAGGATTAATTTATTCTTCCTCAGTAATCATACAAGATCCATTGTCCTTCTTCAAAATATGAGAACATAGTATCTAAGAGACTTGAGTATTTCTGTGAGAGCTGGCCAAGTTGTAGGAGTTCACTTTGGGGACTGTCTAGCGCTCCTTTCAACTCACTTTTATTGTATATGTCATTTCCCACTACTCTTACCACCTCACAAACTTGTTCTTCCTTACCCTCTTCCCTACAATACTTCATCCCCTGATTGAGATGTTCTAGTTGCTGAATGCTTATCTGCCTGTTTATCTTTGGTTTGTGAAAATTTCAAAAGCTCTTCTGCTACCACATATGTTCCTGTAAGTGTTTCTGGAAACATGGACACATAATCCAAGACTGAGGATTTGTCTTTGCCATTCAGACACTTCTCCCAAATCAATCTTTTTTTATATAAATAGTTTTATTAAAAACTTTTTCAAATCTTTTACAAAGCAACTATATATAAAAAACAATACCAAAATACAAGAAGATAGAGGTAGTACAACAATGTCATATCACAATAATATATAATAAACTACTGTATCTCCTATTCTACCAGAACAAACACACCTACTTAACTTAAACTAAAATCAAATTAAATAAAAATTAAATTAAGCTGAATTCAAATTAACTTAAATTAAATTAAATTATATCACATTACTTTGTTCTATTTCACTCACCACACCTCCACTGAAGCTCCCACACCTGGGAGCACCAATTATTGTACCTGTATTTTTTTCCCCTCAGCTTCTCCCTCCCAGGGCCCGACGGGCACCTCAACTGATTCCTATGGTTATATCACGGACCTAATTAATATTGCCAATAAGTCTGCGACAATATAATTTAGAAAGGGCCGCCACGTCTTATAAAACTGCTCTATTTTGTGGTGTACTATATTTGTGAGGTAGTCTTGGGGGAGATGTACCATCACCAGCCTGTGCCACCCTATAAGATCTGGGGGTTTTTCCAACGTCCAATTCAATAAAATGTTCTTCCTTGCACATTGTGTAACATTCTTACCCAATCTCTTCCCGTGTTCCCCTAGAGGGGGCAAATTTGGCAACCCCAGAAGAAATAACGGGTCCACTTTGACTTCAATTCCCAGGATCTGCTTCAGCTCCCTTACTGTGGCACTCCAGTATCTCCGGATCTTGTAACCTGACCAAAAGCAGTGTGAAAGAGTGCCTATATTAATTTTACATTTGGGACACCCTGGAGATGCTCCTCTCTTGAACTTAGCTCGCATCTCTGGCACCATATGATCCCAATGTAAAATCTTCAATTGCATGGCCTGCGCTTTATTACATAGAGATTTTCTTCGCATTTTTCCATATATCTTCCCATGTTTCCAATTAAGTATCCTCGCCTAATTCCCAATTCCAAGTCATACAGAGTCTCTCCATATCTCCTAAGACATGTCCTTTCTGTGAATGATACAAAGTACTAACTAAAGAACGCCCATGCACTGGAGCACTCTTTTCTCCACGTCTGACATGTAAGGCTGAGCCAGGAGCGTAGTCCTCCTTGTATATATTCCCTTATCTGAACATACCGGAAAAGGTAGACAATCCATATTTCTGACTTAATTGGCTAAATGACATCAAGATCACCCCCTCGAATAAATCTCCCAAACAAGACATTCCCTTATTCTCCCATAGCTTAAAGCCGGAGTCCATTACCCCAGGTTTAATTCCTTGGGCTCCCACCAACGGGGTAAATGGCGAGGTCTTAAGCCAATTGCCTTCATCTTACTCATTACCCTCCAAGCTCTCACCATATTTAAAATGATGGGGCTTTTACTCTGCTTGATCATGGATTCCATCTTATCCATGAATAATTGATTAACTAGGGGACATCTCGACTGCGAGGTTTCAACGTCAAGCCAAATTGGCACCAAATTCGCCCCCACCACGTACCCAGTCACCCATATATGCTAACAGGGTGCTTACTGGATATTTCTTCAAGTCCAGAAGGTCCACCCACACCTCACCCTGTGGGAGCTGCAATTTAGTAAAGTTAATTAGGGGGCACCTGTGACACCAAATAAAGGGCCCTAGCCAACCACTGAGCCTCTGTGACACTCGTCTGGGTAGCAACAGTGGGAGCATTCTCATGGGGTACAAAAGGCGAGGAAGAACATTCATTTTAATCAGAGCTATTCGGCCTAACAACAACGGTAATCCATCCCATCGCTGCAAACCCTGTTTTATCCTCTCCAGTAATTGTGCATAGTTAGCTTAAACAGCTGTTGGAAGGCAGGGGTAATAAAAATTCCCAAATATAAAAAACTTTTGATGACCATCTAAATGGGAACTGCATTCCATCCTTCAGATCAGGCACCTCCACTAACCCCCACACCGGCATGGCTTCCAATTTTGTGAAGTTGATCCTGTATCCTGGAAAACTGCCAAATAAATTAGTTTTTTGAATCAATCGAGGAATGGACCTCTCCGGATTGGCCAAGAACAAAAGGACATCATCAGCGGATAGAGTGATTTTATGCTCCCCCATTCCCAAACTATTTCAGGATCCCTCCTGATACCCTCAGCCATCGGCTCAATTGTCAAGGTAAATAACAGTGGTGAAGGAGGACACCCTTGTCAATTACCTCTCCTAATATTAAAGTTATCTGAATTAGTGCTATTTGTGATGACTGCCACCTTCGGATCATTATACAACACCGCCACCCATCTAGCAAAGACTCCCCCCAGACCAAGGCACTCTAGGACCCCAAACAGGTACAGCCATTCTATCCGGTCAAACCCCTATTCTGTGTCTAGGGAGACCACCAAACCTGGGATCAACCTGGGATACTTGCATTATGTTCAGTACCCTCCTGATATTGTTGGAGGAGCTACGGCCCTTGATAAAACCCGTCTGATTTCCTTTTATAATAAAGGGGAATACCTTTTCCAACCTCAGGGCCAGCACCTTTGAAATAATTTTAAAGTCTACATTCAACAATGTAGCACATTCTTCAGGGTCTTTCCCCTTCTTTAAAATGGGTGAGATATTAGCCTCCCTAAGAGAGGCTAATATCCTGTGTAGAAGAATAGCTATATATCCCCAAATGTGGCTCCACCAATACATTTATGAATTCCTTATAAAGCTCAGTGGGGAATCCATCTGGCCACAGTGCTTTGCCACCCTGGAGATGCTTTATTACTTCCTGCACCTCTTGTATCATCATTGGTGCATTTATGGGGGAGACCTGTTCCGCATTTATACTGGGGAGGTCCAGGTTCTCAAAAAAGGACTGCACTCTCACTGCACCATCTTCACTGCCCTCTGACCGGTATAACTCTGCAAAGTATTCCCTAAATCTAATATTGATCTTCTTCAACTCACGGGTAACTGTGCCAGCCTTCTCTCTAACAGACAAAATGGATTGGGAAGCATTTTTCTTTCCAGGCAGATATGCCAGACATCTACTTGTCTTATCTCCAAAATTCAAACAATCTTTGTTTAGCAAAGGAGACTTCTTTTTTTTACCACCTGTGTGGGCAATGAGTCGAGAGCAGCCCGGAGAGCCTTGACTTACTGCAGGTGGACCAATGAAGTCCCTGTTATGATATGCTTCCTCAGCTACCTTCAGCCAGGTCTCCAGCATCTGTTGCTGCTCCTCCCTCTGCCTCCTTCTAGACATTGAATACAAAATGATCAGGCTTCATAAATATGCCTTAGTGGCCTCAAAGTATTGCCAGATTACTGGCCATAGCGGAGTTGATATCCCAGAAGGCCCTGAACTCTCTTGTTATGTACTCAACAAATTTGCTATCCCTTAACAGGAATGGGTCCATGCACCAGTGCCATGTATCTATTATGCCACCCTTGATTTTAACATCTAAATCCACTGGCGCATGGTCCGTGATAGTTATATTCCCAATTTTGTCAGCCAATGTTCCGTCCAAACAAACTGATGGCATAAGGAACATGTCAATTCACGTGTAGCACTTGTGTAGGTTAGAAAAGAAAGTAAAGTTTCTTCCATTAGGGTGGAGTTACCTCCACTCATCCACTAATCCCAACTCCTCACACAAGTCCACCAATTGTCTCGACTACGTGGGCCTACCTGCCAGGCCCCTTTGCATCCTGTCTACCCAGAGATTCATTAGGCGGTTAAAATCCCCTCCTATCATCGCATAGTACACACCAAGATTCATTAATTTAGCAACTACATCAATTAGAAATTTAAGAGGGTGTGCCGGGGAACAATAAACATTCAGAACACCATACCCTTCTCCATGTATTAGAGCTTTAAGAATGTTGAATCGTCCATGTTCATCCTTAATTTGCTCAATTACCTGGAAAGAGAGGTTCCTTCTTACCAGTATGGCCATTCCTCTACTCTTGGAGGAGGAGAAGAATACCCTATCATATCCCCCCCCCCCCCCACTGCAGTTTCAGATGTTCCTTTTCAGTTAAATGCATCTCCTGCAGCATGGGGATGTCAACCCTTTCCTTCCCAGTACCGTCCTTTTTTTTAATGGGGAAATGGCTCCCTTTTACATTACAGGTGCCGCACCTGAACAAATCACTAGCCATGGTTGTCCAGGGCAGCCCGTGGTTTCCCAAGAGGAGGAAGCTTACCTGAGGAGTGGTGAGCAAAAAAAATTAACTCTCTAAAGTCTAAAAACTACTCCAACTAAAAAACTAGCCACTACATTTCACTGAAACAAACACCCAATTCACGAGAGATCTCCACCTTTGCAACCAGATTCTGGAGTAGAGTGGTGCTGGAAAAGCACAGCAGTTCAGGCAGCATCCGAGGAGCAGTAAAATCGACGTTTGAACTGCTGTGCTTTTCCATCACCACGCTACTCTAGAATCTGGTTTCCAGCATCTGCAGTCATTGTTTTTACCTAATCCTTGCAACCATCTTGGCTCCTTCCAGCTGAGGCCACGCCCCAATCCCAGGCAATACACAGATAAAGAAAACATGTTATTTACATTCTGAGAGTTAACAATGGATGTCCACCCTCCACTCCCCTCCACACCCCTTCTCCATACATATTAACCACAGGTATAGCAACCCCCAATCCAAAAACAAAAGGACAGCAGCAAAAGAAAACCTGACAATAACCAACCGACCGAAATGATAAATAAATCAGGTTTTGCACCAAGGCAGTTCAAAATAAATGAAACAGATTACCACAAAAAAGGGAAGAGAGGAGAAACAAATGAGGCAGTAAAAGTAAAGAAAAGCTATACCATAGTCTGCAACAGTGCCCATTCTACACCCCCACTCCAGACCTGAGTCCTTTATTTCATAGAGTTCACAAAGTCCCTTGCCTTTTCTGCTGAATCAAAATTATATACTGTCCCTCCATGAGCGAAACACAACACCTCCAGGTACATCAAGGAATATTAAATGTTCAGATCCCTTAATTTTCTCTTAACTTCATCAAATGCCTTTCTCTTCTTAATTATGGCTCCTGAAGTCTTGAAAGAACATTATTCTTGAGCCTTTGTATGTTAAAGCCTGTGAATCTTTCCCAGTCTTCTTGCTGTTTCAATCACTAACAGTATTTCCTTATAGTGCTGAGGTCGCACTAGGACTGGGCGGGGGCACGGGTCTGGCCTGGATCTGGGCATTGTGATCCGGTGGGCCGACTGAACATTCACCAGGCTCAACTCCAACTCCAGCCCCAGGAACTTGGGAAGCCACTTCTCCAGGATACCAACAAGGTCCTCGCCTTCCTTGCATTCTGGCAGACCCACGAGCCATAAGATTTTTCTTCTACTTCTGTTTTCCAGGTCGTCCACTTGTTCCTGAAGGACCCAAATCTGGTTTTCCAGTGTTCAGATCCTTCCTCCCGAGACCTCTGCCATGGTCTCCAATGCCGCAGTCCTCTGCTCCACTGCTTCTACTCTTCGGTCCAGTCTTTCAACCTCCTGCTTATGCTTCTTCAGCATTGGATCCATTGCTGCTTCAATCTTTTCTTGGAGTTTGCCAGTAAATGCTGCTGCCTCATTAAATCCAAAAGGGCCGCCCTGGGAATTTGAGCAATGGCTACGGGTACCCGCGATGCAGTAGAGGAGTGTCCTGCCTGTTGTACTCCTTTCGTCCCTTTTCCTTGATTCGCCTTCATCTTGATCTTAGAGCTATCAAACCACAATCCTAATAGCTCCAGATGCTCAGTAACCTTTTATTATCAATTTTTCTCCTAGGGATGGTAAGCGAGGTGTGGGTAAAGGTCCACCTTGTCAGGGAGATATGGCAGAGCCCAGCACAGCATACCACTCAGATCGCCATCTTAGATCTCCCGCTCCCTAATCAATTTTAATGCACCTCTACTCTCAGGATCACAAATTAATTCAATTTGATTCAACAAAATTGGAGAATCTCTAATAGCAAATACTAGGAAATCCAATTCTCTGTCTCAGTCCTGTGGGTAATTATTACTGTATACCTTAAACACGGTTTTGAGTGACTGATGGTCTCTCTCTCTCCAAAGCTTCCTGTGTTTACGAATGATACAAGAGTTGACTTCAAATGTTTTCTACCCAAAGTGCTAATGATCTCCTGGAAAACTTCAGACATGAAGTTAGAACTCTGATCAGATTGTATTTAAATTGACAGTCCATAAAATAAAGTGCATTAGCATTTTGACTCTCTACCTAGATATAATTGTCCTTAAAGGAATAGTTTCTGGGAATCTGGTTGTCATACCCATAAAGTATATCTGATAACCTTAATTCATTTTGATAATATTCTGAGACAATCTACTAACACTCAACTAAATGCTTCTTCGAAGCAAGTGTAGGTATTAAAGGTGTTGGTTTAATTACATGTTGAGGTTTTCCTGCTGCCGGACATATATGAGATGTTCTCCAGAACTGCATAACATCTTTATAAAGTCCTTTCCATGACATATACCTGTTTTGCAACGCTTGTGTTTTCTATACACCTACATGCTTGCCATAGGAACTTTATGTGCTACTTGTAAAATCACCTTACATTATTTGGGTAGTACCATTATTTTTTGAACAACCATCCATTTTTCATCTATAGTCTGGGAGGATATCTCCATTTCTGTGAATATACCTTACACTACTTTCAATTTTGCTAAATCATTCCCCAAAAATAAATCAACTCCATTCATGGGTAATTTCTTAACTACCTCAGATACCACGAGTCCAGACAGCATGTCACATTTCAATTGGACTTTGTCTAGTGGAATAGGACATACTATCCACTTATCCCATTTACCAACACTTCGCCTTTCAATGAACTCTCAGGAGGGACCATAAGAGGTTTTGATTAACCCCTGAATCTCTTAGTTATGGGTTTGGATAGTTCATTTGAAGAAAAAGGGGTTATCTTTCCTTGAGACAAAAACCTTTGTATCACTCATCTACCCTATGTACTACTCTTGTACTCACAATAATGTTTACCATCAGTCTCAGCTATAGTTAAAGCAACACTTCAATCCATAGCTTTTTCTTTGGAGTTCCATTGTAGAACTTATTCTGAGATCTCTTAAGTCTCATGGGTTTCCCTCATAACTTTTAGCATTCTGAACAGATGTGTCCCACCTTGTTACAATGGAGTCACTTCAGCTTCTGATTTTCACCTCCGCTGTTAGTACTTTCAGATCTGAGGATAAGACCTTGGGAAGTTCCCAACTATCTGTTCTTTACCTTGGCTACATGTTTGCAATTCTGTCTCCCATTTCCTATCTCTTTTGAAATTATGAGAATGACAGGCAAAAGGATCAATTTTATGGACTATCTCGTAATTGTCAGCCATTATTGCAGTTCAGAGATGTTGTTACACACCTCTGGAGCAGGTGGGACTTGAATCCAGGCTTCTCCTGTCCAGGAGCAGGGACGCTACCACTATACCACAAGACAGCCACTGTCTTCACTTATAAATTGATTTAGTTAATCACAGCTATAATAAAGACAAGTGTGCTACAGTTGTTTTCAAATGAAAAGTTCTCTCGGATACGACTCAGTAAAGATTCCCACTCCTAATTGCTATTCAATGATACCTGCTGGAAGAGTGGGTCTACACCCAATCACATGAAGGTGCCAGTGTTGGACTGTGGTGGACAAAGTAGCAAGTCACACAATGCCAGGATATAGTCCAACAGGTTTGAAATCACAAGCTTTGGAGTGCTGCTCCTTTGTCAGGTGAAGTGGAGGGAAGCGCACAGGCACATATTTTATAGGCAGAGAGATCATTGCAAGATAATTCCAGATAGTTAAGAATGTCAAAAAATAATCCAAATAGTTTGAGTGGGGAGTCCACAGGCAGAATAACAAGGCTTTGCAGGTGATCAAAAGTGTCAAACAGTGTGAGTAAAGTGTCAACAGCTGAGGAGCAAGTGAAGGGATGACCTATGATCCAATTAGTTAGAGCAGAGAGATAATTACAGAAAATCAAAAATAAGGTGGTGCTAGAGACAAACCAAATGGCTGGATTAACATGATAGGTATAAGAGTCACATGACAAGGATTTAACCAAAGTAACAAGTAATCCAAAACTGTATAAACTAATTACAGTAATGTAGAGAGATCATAACAAGTTATCAAGGTGATGGTGTCAAAACAGAACAGTGAGGAAAAATTTACTAACACAGAACAGTATGGTGGGGTTACACACAGCTGCTCTGTTTTGACACCATCACCTTGATATCTTGTAATGATCCCTCTATATTAATTTGTTTGGAGATGCTGGGGAATGACAAGTAATTCAGAAAGCAAATGGAATGTTGACCATTAATGCAAGGTGAATGGAGAGTAAAAATAAGGAAGTCTTGCTATTTCATTGGCAACAGCAGCAAACACCTGTAACAAATATAACAGGAAATTCTGTGGTCAAAATATTGCAATAATTGCAAAGGGATTTAAAGACAGTACAGTTCATATTCCGTAGTGACAGTGGCACCATTGCCCACCTTTTTCTCCACCACATTGATAACTCTATCATCGCCACCTCATGGTCTCACAAGAGGAGGTTGAACAGTTCATTAACTTCACCAATACCTTCCACCCTGACCCTCAAGTTCACCTGGACCATCTCGGACACCTCCCTCCCCTTCCTGGACCACTCTGAATCCACTTCTGGCGACTGACTCAATACGGACATCTATTTCAAACCCACGGACTCCCACAGCTACCTGGACTACACCTCCTCTCACCCTCACCCCTGTAAAAATGTTATCCCTTATTCCCAATTCCTCCGCCTCTGCCGTTTCTGCTCCCAGGAAGAGCAATTCCACTCCAGAACATTCCAGATGGCCTCCTACTTCAAGAACCACAATTCCCTCTCACATGTGGTCAACAATGCCCTCCAGTGCATCTCCTCCATTTCCCGCATCTCTGCCCTTGAACTCCACCCATCCAACTGCAAAAAGGATAGAATGCTCCTGGTTCTCACCTTCCACCTCACCAATTTCCGGATACAGCGCATCATCCTCCGCCATTTCCATCACCTACAATCAGACCCCGCCAGCAGAGATATATTTCCCTCCCCACCCCTATCATCATTCCACAGAGACCATTCTCTCCATGACGCCCACGTTAGGTCTATGCCCCCCCAACAAACCACCCTCCACACCCGGCACCTTCTCTTGCTGCTGCAAGCGGTGTAAAATTGCGACCACACCTCCCCCCTCATCTCCATCTAAGTCCCCACAGGATCCTTCCACATCTGGCAGAGATTTTCCTGAACATCCAAACACCTCACCTACAGTGTCCATTGCTCTCAATGTGGTCTCCTCTACACTGGGGAGAACTCATGGAACATTTGAGAGAACATCTCTAGGACACACACACTATACAACCCCACCATCCTGTGGCCAACTACTTCAACTCCACTCCCACTCCATCAAGAATATGCAAGTTCCTGGCCTCCTCCACTGCCAAATGCTAGCCACTTGATGCGTGGAGGAAAAACATCTCTTCTTCCACCTTGGGACCTTCCAACCACGCGGCATCAACGTGAATTTCACCAGTTTCCTCATCTCTCCTCCCCCACCTCATCCCAGATCCGACCCTCTAACTTAGTGCCGCCATCTTGAATTGTCCCATCTGTCCATCTTCCTTCCCACTCCACTCTCTGCTCTGACCTATCACCATCACCCCCCACCTGCATCTATCGTTTTCCCAGCTATTGTCCCCTCAGCCCCCTTCCCCCCACCACATTCCTGACGAAGGGCTTAGGCCCAAAACGTTGATTCTCCTGCTCCTCGGATGCTGCCTGACCTGCTGTGCTTTTCCAGCACCACACTTTTCAATTCTGATCTCCAGCATCTGCTATCCTCACTTTCTCCCAGAGTACTCCAAACAGCTTTGGTCTCCTCATTTAAGGAAGGGCATACATGCATTGGAGGCAGTTTAAAGAAGGCTCACTTGGGATGAAGTGACCTTCAAATAGAAGAGACTGGGCTTAGACCTGTGGAATTTAGATAAATGAGATATGGTTTAATCGAAATAAGTAAGATTTTGAGAAGCTTGACAGGGTAGATGCTGAAAGAATGTTTGATAAAGGAATATAAAACTAAGGGGCACTGTTTCCAAATTAGGAGTCTCCCATGTCAGGTTTAAGATGAGGAGAAAATTCTTTCCCATCCCAGGCAGCAGCTATGGTTGGTTCACTGAATGTATTGAATTCTGAGTGAGACAGATCTACAAGGAAGTCAAGTGTTATGAGGGCAGGCAGGAAAGTGGCATTGAAGCCAAAATCAATTCAGCTGTGATTTCATTATCTGATAAAATGGCAGAGCATTTAAGCCCAGAAGAGGCTTTACATGCTCTTACACTGAGTGCTTTTGAAATGTAGTCACTGTAGTATAGGAAACATAGCACCCATTCTGTCCTCACAAACAATAATATGATAATATGATGTGTTCCCAAGACCAGGGAGAACAATCTGCTCTTTTTCTAAATCATACCATGGAATCTTTTACATTCACTTGAGTAAACAGATGAAGCTTTAGTTTAATTTAATATCTCAAAGGTGGCACCTTCCATCGTTTTTTTTTTTATTCACAGAATATAGGCTTTACTGGCAAGCCCAAAATTTACTGCAATTCCTTAATTGCCCCTGAACTGGGTGACTTCCTCAGCCATTTCAGAGGACAGTTAAAATTGACCACATTGTTGTGGGACCAGAGTCACTTGCAGGCCAGTCTAGGTAAGGATGACTGTTTTACTTTCCTTGAGGACATTCATGAACCTGCTGGGTTTTTATGACAATGGCCATAACTTTTGATTCCAGATTTATTTGTTGAATTCAAATTCTACCAGCTGCCGTGATGCAATTTGAATCAATGTTTCCAAAGCACTAGTCTGGATCAATTATCCAGTGACATTACCAATGTCTCCCACTCAGTACTGCAGCACTTCCTCAGTATTACCTGTGTAAACTTTTAGAAAGTTTTAAATAAGATAATGAATAAGATGCTCCTGTGCAAAATTGAATCCTGAGTGTTAACAGACTATACTGGATTGGGAACAGGCTGAAAGCCAATCTAAAATGATATCCAGCATTAGTTTTTTTATTCATTCACTGGACAAGAGCATCATTATGTAGGCCAGAATTTATTGTCCATCGGGCATTCAAGAATTAACCACATTGCTGTGGATCTGGAGTCATATGTAGGCCAGTTTGCTTCCCTAAAGGACATTAGTGCACAAAATGGGTTTGTCCCCAGTAATTGACAATGGGCATCATTAGACTCTTCAATCCAGATTTTAATGGAATTCAAATTTCACTATTTGCCCTGGCAGGATTTGAATCTGCATCCCTGGTAAATTTCCTCAGTCTCATTAACAGTCCAGTGATAATACCACTAGGCCATCATCATCCCATCAGTTGATGGGAAGAACATTACCCTTTCCAATTTCTATTAATAATCTAGATGTAAACATTGGGGAAATAATCTACAAATTTGCAGAAGCTACCAAGATATGTCCAAGAAACAGGAGCATGGAGAATTCTCAATTATTATAAATAGATCTGTAGAAACTAGGGAATTAGGATTGTGATTGACAAATGTTATTTTACTTAAGTAAATGTAGTATAATGCATGTGAGTATGTTCAATACAAAACATACATATACCTTTCTCGAAAATGAATTGGAAACCAGTGGCAAAATAGATGTCTGAATGTTTTGTTTCATTGATCTCTAAATGTTCTAAAGGTTGTGAATGTCTAGTTGGAGCAAATGGGTCCCCACTGTGTAATTTTGGGTCAATTAAGTAAATAAGTACTAAACAAAACATACCATGTCAGGGGGTATTCTGACCAGTTCCACCATTTATCACCTGAAATAAGCAAGTGCTTTGACCACACAGAGGTGGGACCCTACAAAACATCAACATTAGCAAGGAACTGTCCAAAATTCTCTCAATTCAGGAACAGTTCCATCAGATGGAAAGTATCAATTTTAACCCTTCAATTCAATAATGGAAAGAGGGAGAAAACAGGACAATTTAAGCCAGACAGCTTGATGTCTGTTGTAGGAAAGATGTTTGAACTGGTCATTAAAGAGATGATAATTGTGCTCTTAGATAATTGGGAAGTCTGAGTGATTTTGTCAAAGGGAAATTATGTTTAACCAATTTATTGGAGTCCTCTGAAGGAGTAACATGTGCTGTGGCTAAAGGGGACTCAACAAATGTATTGTATTTGAATTGCAAGAATGCATTTGATAAGTTGCCACAACAGAAGTTAATTTGGGAAATTTGAACTCATGGTATGGAGGGTAACATATGAGATTGGACAAAGATTGATTAGATAGCTGTGTATGCAAATATAGGTCTTTGCCTAATTGGCAGGATGTGATGAGTGGAGTCCTGTCGGAGTCTATGCCAGGGTCTCAATGTTTTACAATTAATATCAATTATTTAGACAAGCAAAGTAAAGGAATGGCAGCTACATTCACTGACGAACATCAAGAAATGTAGGAAAGTATGGTGCAAAAAAAACATAAGGAGGTTGCAGACAGATATTGAAAAGTTCAGTGAGTGGGCAAAGAACTGACAGATGGAGAATATTGTGGGAAAAAAAATGAAGTTGTTCACTTTGATAGAAAAAAGGTGAAAAACAAGATATTATTTCATTGGAGATTAACTGTAGAATTCCAATGTGCAGACAGCTTTAGGTGCTCTGGTTCACAAGCCACAAAACATTATTTTGCAAGTACAGAATATAATCAAGAAGTCTAATGGAATGCAATCCTTTATTATGAACATAAAAGTAAGGGTTAATGTTTAGAGTCCAGAATGACTCTTAAGAAGAGTCATATCGGACTTGAAATGTTAACTCTGTTTTTCTCTCAACAGATGGTTCCAGACTTGTTGAGTTTCTCCAACATTTTCTATGTTTGTTCCAGAATTCCTTCAGATGATTTTGACAAGGTGGATGGGGAAAGGGTGTTTTGTCTTATTGGTCGGTCCAAAAGATCAGCCATGTTCTTACTGAGGGGCTGCGCAGGCTCGAAGGACTTAATGCTCCACTTCTGCTTCTATTTCCTTCTTACACATATAATAATTTCACCATCTTGAGGCTATTGCCACTGCATTAAGACTAAATTTGGACAGTTAAATCAGCCAGTGTTCTCAATAAATTCATGTCAAGTTAGTGCGAAAGAAAAACATGTTTTCACAGCAGCCAACTGCACTCACAAAATTTACTAGGTGGGGACTCCCCGCAAGTTGAGTCAGACTGAAGGATACATTTTACCAGCCAGGTTATGCAACATATAATGGCTCTGTTAGGAATAGATCAGAAATTCCACATAGCATGCCATCCTCAGTTAAGTGAAAGGATAAACAGAACCTTAAAGTGAAGGATTCAGAAAGTTGCACAACAGAATGGTGATCAATAGAGTGACATCCGCCCTTACACCTTAATGATTGTGAGCAACACTCTATTCAGCTCCACAGGTTTTACCCAACATGCACTGATGATAGGGAGACCCATGAAAGGAACTGAGGGATTATAGGGGCTTAGCCTTTTTAAACCAGAATTTTAAGCTCTTACCAATGAGAAAACTATGGGAACCCTAATGCAGAGTATACAGGCTGCTGGCCTAGCAGCAGCAATAAACATGGGGAAGAAACAGAAACAAAGAAAGGCATACTTTGACACCAAAGTCTGACCTATTGAATATGCAATGGAAGAGAAAATAACTTCCAACTAGCACATTGTTATCATCAAAACTAGCGAATTGTTAAAGGCATTATTTAATCAAGAGGGTTACAAAATTGAAGAGAAAAATACGAACTGCAGGTGTATGAGGGGAGATGCTGCAGGCATTGACAGCGCAGGTGTTTGTGCAGTCATGGCCTAGACATTAGTGCTATAAGTGATTGATTAAATAATTAACTTCTTAAGTTAAACGTTTATTTGGTGCATTGAATGATGATAGTCAACGTGCTAGTCAAGCAGGAGATATCACTAACAACACTGCATTTTATATTGTTAACATCTTAGAATCAAAGGCATGTGGATTCACAAGTTAATAAAAGAGACAGAAAAAAGTGGCCAATACAGGTATCACATAAATGTAACTTTGTGTAGCACTGTATATAAGTTGGGTTGTGAGGCATAAGTTGCTTACTTGAGGGGTCTTATTCTGGTTGCTACAAGCAATAAAGTTTAAGGACTTTTTTTTCAGTATTTGATTGTCTGTGAGATTTGTGAATAATTAGCTGAACTAAAAGGTAGCTTGTGGCAATTTGCACAAAAGGTAAAAGAATGGGCAATAAAGGCTGGCCTTGTCAGCAATGCTCACATCCTATGAAAGAATAAGAAAATACACAAATCCTCACAAGATCAAATCTAAAAAAGAACATCACTGAATTGATTACTCTCCATACATCCAATTAAAATTATTAACAACATTGGTATGACTTTGGAAGAAAGGCCAATGAGAGAAAGGAGGATAGCTTACCTGAAGAATTAGACAGGCATTTTTTCTCAGTGGCTTGATAAGTAGATATAGACTCAATTTCTATGGAGGTACACCTGGAAGCATTGCATCCCATTTGCTTCTCTGATTCTACTATAGGTGATTTCTGAAAGGTGGTCTCCTTTCTATCGAACTCAGGTGAAGTCTCATGCTGAATTGTCCTCTAGACTCCTTCTTCTAATTTGTATCATTCTGTGAGTCAACATGGTGTTTACTCTAATGTATTAAAACAACTATTGAAGCAAATTAAATGGAACGTACTGACTGTGCATGAACCTAGTCACTTACTTTCAGATGAATGCTCTGGCTAGGACATTTCCCATGTTTCATATGTCACTGACTGCTGGACTCTAACCAATTGTCAGTTATTAAGGTTCTGGGGTGGTCAACTAATACTCTGTCAGCAGTGTTAATAAGGAAAAAGATACCTACCTGCTTCCCCTACTTCCTTTTGCCCCTCCCCCCACTCCCCACCCCACTCTGATTTCCTTGGTCATGTAGGTACGCATTCACTACAACCAACCCCTTTTTGATTTGCATTAATGTTAAACAGTTTATCTGTGTTCAGCAAAATCATTATTTCAATAACAATCTATTTTAAGACCGTCTTCACTTGTGAAGTTCCACCACTCCATTAATACCCTCAACTGAAAAAGGAGGGCCTCAGTAACATAGCAAAGTTCAGTATTTTGTCCAGTTTGAAACAGTGGGTATCCTTTTAAATACAAAATGCTCATGGTATCCAGCAACCAACTAAAGCCAGAATATTGTGACTATCCAAATCTAGTGTTGCAAGTTTAGTCACTTACATGCTTGAGAGCGAGAGAACATATGAACTAATCTGTGACTGACTGTTCTTTTTCGATTTAAGAGTTTGAATACTCAAAATTCACTAAATTCCAGTAATTCAGGTAGGTATTAAATAGATTTCTGATTAAATTACGAGCAGTTAGAAAATCTCAGGAAAGAAGCCAATCAGAGCTGCTTGAAGAAAGTAAAAAAGGACATTGAAATGCTATTTATAAAGCATTACTTAGTTTTTAGGATAACTATCTTTTTACTAATTTTCACACAGGGATTTAGGTGGATATATTGTAACATATTTTCTTATGCAGCTGTTTGTCATCTGAGGAATAAATTCGCTTGATACTTTAAACCTAAAACAATTTGTCTACATGGAGCCTTATGAAAATTTAAAGGAATTAATTAATTAACTTTTCATTTCACAGCATGTTGTCATAAGTTTACCAAGATTTCTAATAAGAATAGACACTTTGGGAGGAGTTTGCACTTACCATCAAAATATATATGTAATAGAACCAAAATTACTTAGAGTAAGAAAATTAGAAAACCCCTGAAATGTAAATGTGCTCTATTTCCAATTAGCAGCACCTTTTCTTTAAAAGCATTTACCCCTCACTGAGTTTACTAATTATTTTTAATTCTGCATAGAGAACACCATTGTCTCTTATTTAGCCAATTTATTTTTTAAAGGATATTACTTAGTTTTATTCTATTGTATTCTCTCACCCTCCAGCCAAATTCTAACATGTAGCTACGATAATATCGATAGCATTTTCTAAAACAAATTTTTCTCAGATGATTTAGAATGAAGTAAACCTGGGGATAAGGCAGCACAATGGGGCAGAATGTGACTAATTATCTCTGACCACTATTTATCAGAATAGAGATTGTAGGAATAACAGTGTAAACATGAATAATAGCATTCTTCCCAGATTATTGTTAAGGTTCTGCTAGATTATATAGAGAAAGCATGAGATTTGGAATGGTATTTAATCATATGACTTTGACTATCTGTGCAGCATTGGACCTGAGAATTCTTGGGACAAATATTGTGCATGTGCAAGTCCATACCCTAACTTAACAGCTGTCATTTTGATATATCTCAAGTTAATTCAAAAATTGGTTTAATCAGAAATGTAACAACAGAAATTGAACTTTTGCAAAATATGTTGTCTAAGGGACCAATATTTATATGTATAGGCTTAATTCTGTATTTTTAAGCCGTTTGAACAAGCAAAAATTTTTGCAATCTTCTTCAGGAACTATAAACTTTTATAAATGGGGCCAATTCCACGATTTACAAGGCACAAGTCAGGAATATAATGGAACTAACTCCACTTTCCTGAATAAATGCAGAACCAATAACAATCAAGTTTAACACTATCCGAGGTAAAACAGCCCACTTCTTCATCTCATCCACCACCTTAAGCAATAACACCTTCCTGAGCCAGCGTAATGTGTATTATCTACAAGGTGTGCTGCAGAAATTCATTATGCCCCTGTTGACCACTCTTTCCATATACTATCTGGAAAAACAAGGAGAGCAAACACTTAGGAACATCACCACCCACAAGTTCCACACACAATCCTGATTTTGAAATATATCATTGTTCCCATAACAGCACTAGGTCAAAATCCTTGAACTCTTTCACTAATAGCACTGTGGGATTGCCTTCACCACCCTGCAGCACTCCAAGTAGGTAACTCACCACTACTTCTGAAGGGCAATCATGGATGGACAACAACTGTTACGACTTAACAGCAGTGTTCATATCCCACAAGTGAACATTTAGGACAAATCTGGTATCAGGATGCCGATCAAGCACAATAGGACATCTTTAAGACACCTTAGAAATTATACGTTAGCACAATATCAAAGATCTTTCAGCAATGGGAAATCAGCAGCACCCAAGGGAGTCAGAGAAGGACCTTGCTTAGTTTGCAAGTCACTATTCATAAACACTCATTCTACTTCTGACAGGCAGCGAGGGAGAATAGGTTGATGTTTGAACTCAGATCAATAGGTTCCTAGAATCTGACTTGCAGCTTAGTGGCTGAGCCCTGCTATAAGATGGGAATGGAAAATGAAATCATCTCTCATGCTTATTTCACTTTTGTGTATCTAATTGTACCAGATACAATGTTGGTTCAGAATGCCAAGTACATATCAAACTATTGCAGCAACGTCTTGGGTCTAAATTAGAGATTGCTAACTGTCTGTCATGAACCTTTCATGATTCAAAGCTATTACCCTTTCCCATGCTGTAGATACAAGGACCACCTTATAGAAATACTACAGTAGATAGATATTGGAACATTTCAGAAAGGCATTATCAAATTATGATGAATATGAATTACAGTGCGTGGAGGATTCTTGTACTAACTGATAATTTCATACAAAAGAATCAAATAAAATATTGGGAAAACTAAAACCATTGCTTTAGTTCCCATTCCAAATTTTATTCCCTAACTACTGATTCCATCCTCCTCTTTGACAATTGTCTGCGATTAAGCTAGTTGGTTTGCAACCTTGGTAGCACATTTGATTCTGAGATGAGCTTCCAACCATATATTTATGACATCTGTAGGACTGCCCATTTCCAACTCCATAATATTGCTTGACCTCACTCTGTCTCAGATCATCTGCTGCTGAATATTTCATCCATGACTAAACTTGACTATTCCAAGACACACTTATATTGTACATTCTGTAAACTTAAGGTCATCCAAACCTCTGCTGTCCATGTCTTCACTCACAGCAAACTTTGCTCACCTATCCAGCATTGATTGACCTTGATTACCAATCAAGCAATGTCTTCATTTGAAAATTCTCATCCTTGCTTTCAAATATCTTCAATGGCTTACTTCTCCCTCTGCTAATTTAGTAATAAAGAAAAGAAATTGAAGCAAATCCTACATTATCTTTTAGGATATCCTGCCTTATGTCCCCAAAGATCTCTGGGTTGGAATCAGCCATTTAGTCACAGAAAGACCCAGGGCAGAAACCCAGGACCCTCAGTAGACGTAATCTTCAAGTTGAGAGATAATCAATGTCGATAATTAATACAGTCAACTATGGCAACTGCTATAAAAATAGATATGGACCTCTGTAATGTATTGCTGTTTGACACGTACAGCAGTTGCAGAGTATTGAAATGGAACTGTTCGTGATTTGTGAAAGTGAGTGTATTGTGTGGAGTGGGCACAGTAAACAGTCTGCCTGGATATCCATAAAGAAAATAGCTGATGGGTTTTCTCGAACAATTCAGATTTCTTTCTTCAAGGAAGCCCTGGTGTAACAATCTGGGACTGCAACCTAGAGCATTCGCTACAAGACACAGTGCATAAACTATGCTAGCTGTTTTAGGCTTACTTTCTTTCCTAACGTATAGAATTCTTTTTATTGTCAACATTGATTATATGTTATTTATATTGATAAACTCACCATTCCAGAAATTTAATAAACTATTTTTAAATCATCAGAATACCAGAGCTGGCTAATAAATGTAAATTAAAAGAAAACAATTTGAGTCACATTTCTGAACAACAGAAGTTCAGAAACAGCTAGTTTGCCCAGCCTCTTTTCTGACAAATGCTATTACATTTGGTTTTTGGGGGGAGGAGGGGAGAGAACAAAAACAAATCAAAAACATTTGAACATGGGGTAAAGTCAAAAAGAACTTCAATCTGGTGTTATAGACACCAGGATGATATGCCATTACACAATACTAGAATAATGTAAGAAATTGAATCCTGACCTTGACCTCGCAATCAAATTGAAACATTGAGTAGAGGAGAATCCATTCATAGAATGGACCCATTCTGGCAAACTCTATTTGCTATCCTCTGTCTTAGGTGGGCAAACCAAAAGTAGCCTCAGGAAAGCTTGGAGATAAGTATCCTGCCCAAATCCTGAGCTGAATGGTTTCAAGAGTGGCAAAATATTAACCCTTAAGCAGTATCAAAGAAAATTACAATGATTACAGTATACTGTTACTATTAACATTGAACAAGGGGAAAGATACTATGGATTTTATGATTTCACATGCATTATTTAATGTCACTGTTACATCAAAGTCTATATTTACTCTTCTTTGCTTGTTAAACAAAAGAAAACAGATATGAGTCTAAGTAGGATAATGCACTATTTCAAAATATATACTTCATCTAATTAGTTAATGGAGAAAATACGCTTTCACTTTTAAAACATAATCTTTACGAATAAAAAGTTAACCATGCTTCCTTAATGCAAGTACATGTCATCTAATCACTTACTGGAGTTACAAGTATTTCTGCTGCCTGGCTGCTACAAGGGCTGGCTTTCACCTTCACCTTTTCTTGCGCCCTGAAAACAAATTACAAGTTTATATTCTCAATAAAAAAATGTGTCTTTGCCTGATCCAGCCAAACACGGGGTAGGACCTTTTGCGCATATCATCAGGAAACTAACTGTTATGGTAAGTTAATATGAACACATGAATTAGGTGCAGTCATTTGGGCAACTAGGAGCGGGCAATAAATGCTGGTTATCCAGCAAAGCCCACATCTCACAAATGAATAAATAAAAAGACTATTCAGCCCCATGAGCCTGCTGCACTATTCAATAAGATCATGGCTGACCTAATTGTGCTTTGAATTTTCCATTCCCATTTACTTTCCAATAACCTTTGAGTCCTTTGTACCAGTTTCTACAAACATCCATCTTGAAAATAATCAGTGACACTACCTCCACTGCCTTCTGCGAGCCCTTTTTTTTACTTTTTTCCACTGCCTTCTGTGGCAGAATTTCAAAGTTACACAATCCTCTGAGAGAAAAGAAATTCTCCTCATCTCTCCCCTGCAAGGGTGACCTCTAATTTTAAAACTGTGACCCCTAATTCTGAACTGATCCACAACAGGAAACATCTTTTCCATGACCTTGTCATGACCATTGAGGATCTTGTACACTACAATCAAGTCACCCCTCAATCTTCTAACCTCCAGTGGAAAAAAAAGCCCCAACTATGCAATATATCTCATAGGACAACCCATTCATTCCAGGTATCAATCTAGTAAACCACCTTTGAACAACCTCCAATGCATTTTCATCCTTTCTTAAATAAGAAGATTAAACCAACACAAATATTAAAGATATGATCTCACCAATGCTTTGCATAATTGAATCATAACATCCTTAATTTTATGTTCAATTCCTTTTGTAATAAAAGATAGCAAACCACTTGCCCCCTTGATAATGTGTTGGACCTGCATACTAATATTTTGTGACTCATGCAGCAGAACACCTAAATCCCTCTGTACCACAGAATTCTGCAACCATTGCCATTTAAGTAATTTTTTTATTCTCTCTGCCTAAGTGAACAAGTTCACTTTGTCCCATATTATACTCCATTTATCAGATTTTTATCAATTTATTCAACCTACCTTTATCTGTCTACAACTTTCTTATGGCACCTCCTACCTCATGAACTTTTATTGCAAAAGTATTTAATGTGGCATCTTATCAAGTGTCTTCTGGAATTCTAAATATAGTACAGGCAATTCAACTACAATGTGGTAGTTCTATTGTCATACAATCCCTTGTTATAAGAAAATCATGTAATAGCAGCACCATTTAAACTAATGGGGTTGGAACCACGTTACAACCAACACACGCTTTAAAATTTCGTGCGTTAGAAACAGAGTCCCCAAATCGTCAATCGTGTTATAGCAGATTTGTGTTAATGAAATGCACATTATAGCAGGACAACCTGTATTTCTGCAGGCTCACTTTTGTCCTGACTGTGTTACTCTTTCAAATAACTTATCCAAATGTTGGCTAAATATCTGAGACTTGGGTTTCAATCCAGCTCCAAATTATGGGAAAAAAGTTTATTTTTCCCAGTGATGTGAGACGTCTCTAAATAGAACATGACCAATATCAATCCCACTCCCACAGAATATGGTGCCTTATTTGCACAGAATAGTCCATCTTTTGGTAGAGGCTAGCTTTAAACCACTAACCTCAAACAAAGGGGTAATAACAAGTGTCATGAAGAGAAATGTGACTTTGTTAAACAGCTGCACTCTTCAGTGGGTGAAATGGAAGCAGATTTTCAGAATGTCTAAGCAACTTTGTATCTATTGTGGAGCCAAAGTGGAACAGTTATTTTTCATCATTCCTCACCAGCTTTCCTATCCTCTGAAGAAAGCAAGAAGAGATAGAAGTTGTACTATTTGGAATTTAGAAGACTGAGAAGTGATCTTGTTGAAACATATAAGATCCTGAGAGGACTTGATCAGATGGATACCGGGAGGTGCTTCATCTTCTGGCTGGAGACAAGAACTAAGGGACAGAGTTCACGAAAGGAGATGCATGCAGTAAGTGGGGATGAGACCACAAACAGATCAGTCAAGTCGTAAGAGCAGGCTCAAGAGCCAAATGGCCTATTTTTAACCCCTAAATTCCATGTACTTGTATTTAACAAAATAAACAATATGATTAAATTAAGATTCAGCTCATCCTTACATAACTGTGAAATGACAACTAAGCCAGTTAAAACAAAAAGCAAACTCCAAGTAATAATGAGAATAGTAATATGTTTCTGCAATTAATCGTAAAATTCTGCCTTCTATTGAAACACAAGGGACAGGATTTTACAAAAAAAAAACTGAAGATGCTGGAAACCTGAAATAAAACAGAAATTGCTGGAGAAACACAGTAAGTCTGGCAATATCTGAGGAGAGAAACCAGAATGAATCCTTTGGGTCCAGCGACCCTTCTTCAGAACTGTCCTGTTTTTGAGCATAATTTTACACTTCACGATTAGTAGATTTGCTGGTGTTGCAAGGGTGGGGGTGGGCATAAAATTCATTGTAAGGCCATTCCATTTGCCACTCACCTGCTCCAGCCACTCCTTGGTTTTACAGTGGAAGAGGCATGGCCTAGCCCATCCTACCCACCCTTGTCTCAATAATGTCCTAATGTGGCCAATTAATGGTCACAAAAAGGCTGTTTGCCACCCAGTCTCGGTTTGCAGGTTAGTGAGAGTAGTTCAGGGGCAAGGCTAAACCTGGAAAGTGAACTTGTTCAGGCTTCAGGTGGAAGGTAGGTGTGACAAAGCTTCCTTTCAACACTGAGTGCTCTTCAACCAGGTCTGTTCCCTGCTATTGCTCTCTCTTTGACCCTACATTGCTTATACTGTCCACCAACACCCTCACCTCACTCTCTGCCCACCCTTCTGAGCCTCACCTCTGTTTCAGCCCTGAAAGTCCCACACTTACCTGGTCCTGAACTACCTGGAGTTAGATTCTGGGGATTATTTGCAAAACCAATCAAATCTACTGTAGCTTCTGGCACTGTTGGGAACAGAAAGCTGCTGGCTAGTCACACTCCAGAAGGGGAACATTATCGTCCAAAAGCTCCTGGCCCAGAAAGCGTATGTTTTATTTATAAATACAGTAGTAAAACATTATGCAACTAAGTATTGCCTAAGTATTCTGTATGTCAGAATTGGAGCATGATCTCTTCTCTAACTATTAACTCAGTACCTTCTGAGGCACTCTCCATGGTCACTGTCAAAAAGGGACTATTTTTATGTAGGTTTTATTCTACCTTGCTCCTTACCACTATGCCTATAACAACCAAAAAACTTAACTAACTGCAAGTCACAGGAAAAGCTTGCCATATTAACAGCTGTGACTTCAACGAGCAATAAAAAGATCGTTAATACAGTCTCACAGAGAAAACTATTCATGGACTAGTATATTACTGATGACCAGAAAGTTGTTTTAAATGATATTTCCTGAGTAATTACCTTGAGTTTGATACTGGGGTATCATTGGTTTCAGTATTGATATTTTTATTGGAAAGTGCTGAAGTAGTCATTCCACTATGCATGCCAATTGGAGGGATGCTGGCTGTTGTTACAGAATTTAAAGCTTCCTCACTATTGTTCAAATCCTTGACAGAAGTGACTGCTGAATTTGTTTTACTACAATTTGTATTCTTCCCTTCTGTTCCTTCTGAGGAATTTCCCTGGACGGCTTCCTGACACATGAGAGAGGATTTCCATACATTCGGATTATCTACTTTTTCTGCCTTTGTTGTTTCTGCTTTTGCATTTGCACGTTTGTATTTCCTGCTTTTAGGTTCCTTGTCTTTTGTGGCATCCTACATGAAAAGAAAATTTTATTCTGTGTGTTTGAAAAAGTAAAATAATAAGCTAGAAACCATAAATCATTTTGGAACTTCTTGCATTTATTTTATCCAGTTAAAAGCACAAATCATTGGAATGTACAAGATTTTGTTTTCTAATATTGGAAGCATTCAAATGTCTTAAAATAAATGTTGCATATGTCACTGTCGAGTGGAAAAAGCTGATATTTTCTGAAAGGCAAAATCTATTGACACCCTATTACGGATACAATTTAAAAGCTTAGATTAAGGTGAAGTGCATTCTTGTAGGATTCATGCATGTTGTTCCTATTGCAATGAAGTACAAGGCATTATTATTCTGATGCTGCCATGTTCCTATCTGAGTTGTTTTGGGGCCAGATATTGAACAAAGATTACACTTCATGATAGTTTTTTACTTGATAGCACAAATCTCACAATTGGTCTTAATTTAAAAATTCAGAAGTGTTTAGTAAAATATCAAACCTACGAGCTTAACTACATTTGAAATTTTGAACTTTACCTCTACTATGTCAGAAAGTCATACAGTCATACAGCATGGAAACAGACCTTTCAGTCCAATTCATCCATGCCGCCCAGACATCCAAATCTGACCGAGTCTCATTTGCCAGTATTTGGCCCATATCCCTCTAACCCCTTACTATTCATACACCTGTGCGGATGCCTTTTAAATGTTGCAACTGCACCCACCTCCAACACTTCCTCTGACAGCCTGTCCCACAAAAGCACCACCCTCTGCATGAAAATATTACCCTGCAGGTTCTTTTAAATCTTTCCCCTCTCACCTTAAACTGATGCCTTCTAGTTTTGGACTCCCCCATCCTAGGAAAAAGACCTTGGCTATTCACCTTATTCATGCCCCTCATGATTTTATAAATCACTACAAGGTCACCTCTTGGCATCCGACACTCTAGGGAAAATGGCCCCTGACTATTCAGTCTCTCCCTATAACTCAAACCCTCTCGTCCCAGCAACATCCTTGTAAATATTTTCTGAACTCTCTCAAGTTTAACAACATTCTTCTTGTAGAAAGGCGACCAGAATTGCATGCAGTATTCTAAAAGTGGCCTCACCAATGTTTTCCATGAAAGCAATATGACACTCCAACTCCTAGATTCAATGTTATGACCAATGAAGGTAAGCACATCAAACACCTTCTTCACCACCCTGCTAACTGTGACTCTACTTTCAAGGAATTATGCATCTGCACCCCGAATTCTCTTTGTTCGGCAACACTCTCCAGGTGCCTACCATGAAGTGTATAAGCCCTGCCCTGATTTGCCGTACCAAAACGCAACATTCCACACATCTAAATTAAATTTCATTTGCCACTCTTCGGCCTATTGACCAATTTGATCAAGGTCCCATTGTATTCAGATAACTTTCTTCACTGTCCTTGCCACCACCTATTTTAGTGTCTCCCTCTCACTTACTAATCATATCTCCTACATTCACTTCCAAACCATTTATATAAATGACAAAAAGCAATGGACCCAGCACTGATCCTTATGGCACATCAATGGTCGCATTTCCAGTCCAAAAAGCAACCCAGCATCACCACCACCCTCTGTGCCCTTCCTTCAAGCCAATTTTGTATCCAATTGGCTGGCTCCCTCTGGATCCCATGTACTCTAACTTTAATAACTAACGTACTATGCAGAACCTCATTGAATGCTTTGCTGAAGTCCAGATAGACAACATCTACAAATTTGCCTTCATCAATCTTCTTTGGCACCTCTTCAAAATATTCAATCAAGTTAGTGAGACACAATTTCCCACACATAAAGCCATGTTGACTATACCTAATCAGTCCTTGCCTTCCTAAATGAGCGTAAATCCAGTCTCTCAGAATTCCTCCAACAACTTACCCATCATTGACATAAGGCTCACCAGTCTATAGTTTCCTTGTTTTTCCTTACAGCCTCTCTTAAATAGTGGCACCATGTTAGCCAACTTCCGGTCTTCCAGTATCTCATCCCTGGCTATCAATAACACAAGCATCTCAGCAAGGGGCCCAGCAATCTCTTTCCTAGCTTTCCACAAAGTTCTGGGAAACACCTGATCAGATCCTGGAGATTTATTTACCTTTATGCATTTTAAGACATCCAGCACTTCCTCTTCTGTAAAATGAACTCTTTTCAAGACATCATTATTTATTTCCCCAAACTCCCTAGCTTCCATGTTCTTCTTCACAGCAAATACTGATGCACAATATTTCTTTAGTATCTCACCCATCTCCTGTGATTCCACACATAGACAGCCATGCTAATCTTTAAGGTGCCCTATTTTCTCCCTAGTTATTCTTTTGCCATTAATGTATTTATAGAATATCTTTGGATTCTCCTAAACCCGATTTGCTAAAGTTATCTCATGTCCACCTCTTACCCTCCTGATTTCCCTCCTAAGTATACTCCTACTGCCCTTATACTCTTCCAGAGATTCACTCAATCTCAGCTATCTATACCTGCTATATGCCTCCTTATTTTTCTTGATAAGAGCCTCAATTTCTCGAGTCATCCAGAATTCCCTACACTTACCAGCATTTCCCTTCATACTAATGGGAACATACGTCTCCGAATTCTCATTCTTAAAGGCCTTCCACTTCCCAATCATTCCTTTCCCTGTGAATAGCTTACCTTAAATCAACTTTTGGAAGTTCCTCTCTAATACTGTCAAAATTGGCCTTTCTTCAATTTAGAACTTTAACTTTTGAACAGTTCTATTTTTTTCTCTATATCTATTTTAAAACTAATAGAATTATCATTACTTGCCCCAAAATGCTCCCCCACTGACACCTCAGTCATTTTCTCTGCCTTATTTCTCAACAGAAAATCAAGTATTGATCCATCTCTAGTAGGTACATCATCTTGGTCATTGATATAATGCCCTGAACAGGAGTAGTTCTTTCTACCCCCACTCCGAGTCAGTTCACGATTAAGGAGATCATTGCTGATCCTAAATCCACATTGTTTCCACACGCTTTAATAACCTTGGCTTGCAAATACCTCTTAACTCTAGATTTAAAATAATTAGTTGGGCTGGCGCCTACAGCTTATGTGGAAGCAAATTCCATACATTGTACTCTGTGTTCCCTTTCATAACATCGTTCCTGAATGGTCTTGCTCTGATTTTAAGATGTCTCCTTATCTATCTTTATAAATGGTAAACAAACAAGAGTTATTGATTTAATAGATTGCAGTGATTGGCACAAGGGCCAGGTAGATCTCACTGACTATGAGATCCTTGATTTGGGTAAATAACCTGGGTCAATCAAAGAGCCCTGGCTGACAGATATAAACAGGAGATTCAGAGAGTCTCCTTATTCTAGGGACTGTGAGCTGGCTGGTCAGAGCTCATGTACTGTGCACATATAAATAAAAGGTGACTTGCTGACAGGATACTGGCCTCTGTGCAGTTATTTCAAGATGAACTGCATTGCTCCATTGTGTAGGCTAAAGTTATATGTAACTATCACTAAATGTCTATAACAACAGCAAAAACGGCAGTTTGGTGAATTATTAAGTGGTAGATCTCATTTGAATCAGTTTGACATACTTGCAAGTTTTGGTACTTAAGTACTCTCAAATCAGGTGTGGTTTGGAAGTAAAGATTGCTACAATCTTCTCTGGTCAGCATGGACGGGTTGGACCGAAGGGTCTGTTTCCATGCTGTACATCTCTATGACTCTTATGCTTTACAAATGCAAATGTGATTGTAATCCTTCAAAACTATAAGATATGAGGCAATTCAGTTTTGTTATAAGCTGCTATTCTATCAAGGAAACATGCAGTTGCCATGATTACAACAAAAGCAAAATACTGTAGATGCTGGAAATCTACAGTAAGAAAAGAAGTGCTGGAAAAACTCATCAAATCACGCAGAATTTGTGAAGAGTCCAGGCTGATGACATTCCACTTATTCTGATAAAACCTAAAATGCTCATTCTGTTTCGTTCCACATATAATGCCTGACATGTTGAGTTTTGCCAGAGCTTTTTGTTCTTCCTACTCATTGTTACAACTGATTGTTTTCAGATTAATTCTTTGGGTTGAGATAGTAGGTATCTAGATCATAGACACAACATTATTATCTCAAAATTGTTCCTTATAAAGATAGTTAGATCACAACATCTTGGACTAAACAGAGTAGCCCACATCAGTGATTGTGGAATTATCAGAAAAGAAGGTTGGAATAGTTTTACTGCTGCCAACAAACTCAACAAATAAATGCATGAGACAGACAGGTCAGTATTACTCTACCTCATTCATGAAACAGATCAGGAGGTTCAGATCTCTCACTGAGGACTTAGCTGTAAACAGTCATGCAAGTTTGGGTTGTCCGAGCTGAACCAGTAGAAAGTTTCTTTTTATATTCACTCATGGGACATAGGTGCTGCTGGCCAACATTCATGCCTATCCCTAATTACCTCAAGCTGCGTTTCTGAACTGCTACAGTGTGTTTGGTGTAGGTACACTCATAATGCCATTAGGAAGGGAATTCTAGGATTTTGACCCATGTCACTGAGGAACAATGAGAAAATCAGGATGGTGAGTGGCATGGGAGGGGAGCTTGCAGGTGATGATGTTCCTGTGTATCTGTTGCCCTTGTCCTTCCAGGTAGAAGTGGTCATGAATTCAGAAGGTGCTGTCTGAAGATCTCAGGTGAATTCCTGCAGTTCATCTTTTAGATGGTACACACTGCTGCTACAGAGCATCAGTGGTGGATGTTTGTGAATGTGGTGCCAATCCCAGATGATGTCAAGCTTTGAGAGTGTTGTTTGAGCTGCACCCATCCAGGCAAATGGGAAGTATTCTATCACACTCTGAGTTGTGCCTGCAGATGGTGGACAGAATTTGGGGAGTCAGGAGGTGAGTTATTTGCTGCAATATTCCTAGCTTTTGAACTGTTCTTGAAGCCAGTGAAATTACATGGCTTAGTCCAGTTGAGCTTTTGGTCAATGGCAACCCCTGGGATACTAATAGCATGGAATTAAGTGAGGCAGTGCCATTGAATATCATGGGGTGAAGGATAGATTATTTCTTATTGAAGATAGTCATTGCCCGACATTTGTGTGGTGTGAATGTTACTTGTCACTTTTCAGATCAATCAATGCTTTATCTTCCCGAGCTTTGTGGAGTTAATTAGATTTACTTCCACAGTAATTCCATTGATATTTGGGAATTTCTAAGCTTATATTAAATTACAATTGTGTTCTTTGGATACAGGTATGTGGAACAAAATTCTTCATCCCAACAATGAGATGATAGTATCTAATTCTTGGCCATTCAGTGCTTTCTAAAATATTGCCAATGAACATTCACCCATTCAATGTATTGAAATAATAATGTCATGAAGGAGCCCATAATTCTCACCTTTCCGTGTTTTTTGGCACTTTGTTTGACAGTTAACATCGCTTTTTCATATTCTATAATTTCTTTGCTGATGTTTTTGCGTTTTCTGACCAAAAGTGGATTGTCTTTCATATCCTTAAGAACTTGAGCTTGAATCTCTGGTATAAATCTGCAAATACAACCAAATATTTCAAAGGATCCTGCAAACAAACCTCAGAGTTTTTATGATTTAATTATTTTTACGATTGTCATTCAATCACAATAAATTCCAAAATGAACACATCCATTTTTTTGGTGATTCAATTTTTAAATACATATTTATTGTGGAAACCAACAACCAGCCTGTTTCACTGAAACAAAGTCTGCTGCTCCCAGCTAACTCATTCCTGCACCCCAAGATCAATATCCTACAGTTTTGTGAAAACAAACAAAATCTGTTCATTATGAAACATAACTGAATCTTCTTACACTAGTTACATTATGTTCTACTCCTTCCTTGAGCAATGCTCTTTACTTACTTATCGAAAGAACTGTGACTTTTCCTTGTAAAAATGTTTTCATGCACTCTTTGCTTTTTCTAATTTCCTCTTTAATTTCATCACTGAACTTTCTGTATTCCTCTAGGCTTTCTGCAGTATTGGTCTCAAGTAACAGATGCAAGCTTCCTTTTATTACTTTATCTTATTGGCATGTTCATCAACATCCAGGAGGCTTTGAATTTGGTAACCTCAGCCTTTTTCCTCTTGGGAACATATTTCCCTGGACTCCTCACTTTTTTTAAGGTTTTTCACTTAAAGTAACCATTTCCAGTTCACTTCTGACAGATCACATCTCAGCTTATACAAATTGTCCTTGTCCCATTTGAGAATTTCTCCTCCTGGCCTATCTTTATCATTTTTTTCCCCATAACTGCACAAAATCTAAGCAAATTATGCCTTGTGTGAAAGGGCGGCACGGTGGCACAGTGGTTAGCACTGCTGCCTCACAGCGCCAGAGACCTGGGTTCAATTCCCGCCTCAGGCGACTGACTGTGTGGAGTTTGCACGTTCTCCCAGTGTCTGCGTGGGTTTCCTCCGGGTGCTCCGGTTTCCTCCCACAGTCCAAAGATGTGCAGGTTAGGTGAATTGACCATGCTAAATTGCCCGTAGTGTTAGGTAAGGGGTAAATGTAGGGGTATGGGTGGGTTGCGCTTCGGCGGGGCGGTGTAGACTTGTTGCGCCGAAGGGCCTGTTTCCACACTGTAAGTAATCTAATCTGATCACTACCACTTAAATATTATCCCACTGATAACACTTACCCCATCTCACTTTACTCCATAAAACTAAATCAGAACCATTGCCTCTCTAGTTGCATTTTCTCTACACTATCAAAAAAAATTCTCCTGAAAGTAATTTAAGAATTCTGCACTCTCTATAACTTTATACAGATTCTAGCTAATACTGAGGTAATTGTGGATCCATCACAATTGTACACATCTGCAATTTGCCTAAACATTTCCTTTATTATTTCCTTTTAACTGTTTGGGAGTCTATAGTATATTTTCAACAGTGTGACTGACCGTTCTTTGTTCTTCATTTCAACCTGCTTGGTGTCATTTGACAATCGTTCTGACATATCATTCCTGCTCACAACTGTGTGTCTGTAACTAATATTGTGATGCTCTTTCTCACCCCACCACCCCCCAACACATTTGAAAACCCTACAACCAGAAATGCAGAGCTGCACATCCTGTCCTTCTTCAAGCCACATTTCTGTAATAACTACAATATCATACTTTCAAGTGTTTTCTAAACATTCAGCCTTTTCAACTAAACACTTTCAAAGTTTGTGAGAAGATTTGTAGCTCGGGTGCTCGTTGTGGTTGTGTTCGTCGAGCTGGGAATTTGTGTTGCAGACGTTTCGTCCCCTGTCTAGGTGACATCCTCAGTGCTCGGGAGCCTCCTGTGAAGCGCTTCTGTGATCCTTCCTCCGGCATTTGTAGTGGTTTGAATCTGCTACTTCCGGTTGTAAGTTCCAGCTGTCCGCTGCAGTGGTCGGAATATTGGGTCCAGGTCGATGTGCTTATTGATTGAATCTGTGGATGAGTGCCATGCCTCTAGGAATTCTCTGGCTGTTCTCTGTTTGGCTTGTCCTATAATAGTAGTGTTGTCCCAGTCGAATTCATGTTGCTTGTCATCTGCGTGTGTGGCTACTAAGGATAGCTGGTCATGTCGTTTCGTGGCTAGTTGGTGTTCATGGATGCGGATTGTTAGCTGTCTTCCTGTTTGTCCTATGTAGTGTTTTGTGCAGTCCTTACATGGGATTTTGTACACTACATTGGTTTTGCTCATGCTGAGTATTGGGTCCTTCGTTCTGGTGAGTTGTTTTTAAGAGACTTTAGAGAATTGTAACTTTTACAAAGGTTTTGAGGTTTACACATGAAAGAACTGAAATCAACATGGTTATTCTAACAGATGGGAGATTTAACAAATAATCCAGGTCTTTTTCAATATATAATTTCAGTTACATCACACTGTAATCTTTTGCTATAAATTCTGTGTCTTACAATCTTATACTCCACAACCACCTGATGAAGGAGCAGTGCTCCGAAAGCTAGTGCCTCCAATTCAACCTGTGGGACTATAACCTGGCGTTATGTGATTTTTAACTTTATAAAATCATGAGGGGCGTGGGTAAGGCAAATAGACAAGGTATTTTCCCTGAGGTAGGGGAATCCAGAACTAGAGGGCATAGGTTAAGTGAGAGGAGAAAGATATAAAAAGGGACCTAAGCGGCAAATTTCTCACACAAAGAGTGGTGCTTGTATGGAATGAGTTGCCAGAGGAAGTGGTGGAGGCTGGTACAATTACAGCATTTAAAAGGCACTGGATGGGTGTATGAATAGAAGGGGTTTAGAGGGTTTCCGTGCTGTACATCGCTCTGACTCTATATCTCTTTGCATAGTTAGTTTAAATCCTCTCCAACAGCACAAACAGACCCTGACATCCCTGCTGAAATACAATTTCTTTGATTTATACAAGCTCCATCTCTTGCAGAACCATTCCAAACAACCCTGGCATCTAAAACCTCCTGACATAAAGAAGCAACATCTATTCCCATTGTCATAACATGTCATATTAATCTGTGCCACAAACATACCAATACCAAACTGAACTAATAGGCAAGTAAGCTACTATCACAAATCTGCCATTTCATTTTGAGACGTCATGCAAAAGAGCGAGCCTTTTTCTCACTTATTCTTGGGATGATGCAGGCAAGGCCACACTTACTGAATTTTCAGATACTCTGTGAAAGAACAAAAGGCACTCAGTTTGACCAGCTGCTTGCTAGGGTGGGACTTCCCCCTCCCCAAGATGAGAGGCTTCTACTCTGGACCAATTCAGGCTACTTCTGTCATATAACCACAGGAGGGAAGCCAGCTTCTGAGCTGGCAGTTTAAGATCCACACTTATATTGGGTGAGCTGGTGGTTGCAGGAGAAATACCTCCATGTACCATCCAGACGAATTATACATGATTTGTTCCATTTCCATTAAAGTATGAATCCTTATTCATTCAATTATGACAAAAACAATCTGCAAGATTATAAATATCCAGTAAAATCTCTGAATGAAAATGTCCTCACTTCTCTGAGAATCCATCTGCTGTGAAATATTCAGCTTTCAGCAGCTCAGTGCATGATGATCTCTTGTCTGGGTCCATTTGTAAGCATTTCTGTGAAAGTGTCATAAATAGATATGTCTGTCAAGTAAACCTGTAACTGTCACTCAGATATTGAGCGACAAAAACCTAAATTGCACTAATTAAATCAGACAAGGAAATTTAATCTGGTACCCAAAATTAGTTGTAGTTAATTATCTAGGAATTCAACTTTCTTAATCAGGAATTATTACAGAATTACTTTCAAAGATGATATCTTATTATCTTGTTTCATATTTGAAGGAGAACCTGTATTTGAAGGAGAAGATGTAAAAGCTGTACAGAGGAACCTCGATTATCCAAATACCAATTATCTGAAAATCAGATTATCCGAAGGAGACTTCGAGGTCCCGATGGAAACATTACATCAAAGACGTGTTTCCAACAGTGATCACGTCTTTTGTTTACAGTGATTAAACAGGCACTGTCTCCAAATGACTGATTACCTGCCCTCTCTCTCTCCCCAAAGTTTCCCTGGAGTTCTACAGAGGGTGGACCCTAACTCCTCCTTCCCCAGATAATCTCTCCAACATTGTCCTATACAGGGCAAACGCGGAACCTGTCAAAGATTTGCAGTTAAAAGCTGTGTGTGTGTGTGCGCATGTGCATGTGTGTGTGCGCGTGTGTGTGCGCGCACTATTTGGAGACTTACCCCACAAAGATAGCAGCGGCAGCAGTCTTATTGTTGGTGTCCAGTCCAGCTGCCCTGGAGAAGGGGGCGGGTGCGTATGAGGTTGGGGGGTGGTGTTCGGGGTGGTAGTTGGGGGCAGTGTTGGACGGGGTTGAGGGCAGAGTTGGGCAGGATTAGGAATGGGGGGGGACAGAGTTGGGGGCAGTGTTGGATGGGGTTGGGGAACGGGGAGGCAGGGTCTCATGCGCCGTGTGCTTCTGCAGTCTCCTGAACGAGGAACAGACTTTAAAAACGCCAAGCCCCTAATTGAGATTACAAACCTGGCTGGTCCGAGGCCCCTCGGGGGAGGAATCCCGCACGAATACAGGTTTTATTACATCTGATGTTAACACATTCCGAGCATGTAAGAGACTTAAATATACACTCTGGTTAGTTGTAGGTTAGATTAGTAGATAGTTGAGTTTTGTTTGTTTTTTTTCTTCTTTTTCGTTTTTTTTGTTTTTTTGTTAAATTTTGGCTATTGTTTATTTGAGCTAATTGTATATCAATGTTTATATCTGAGAGTTTTGTTTATTTTTGTAAACTTGTAAAAATGTTAAATTTCTCATAAAAATATCTATTAAAAAAACGCCAAGCCCCAGAGGAAAGGCAATTAATCGATTAACCAAATAATCGATTATCCGAACGAAAGAGTGCCCGCCCATCACATTCTGATAATCGAGGTTCCTCTGTAATGAGATCATGTTGGATGAGATTGCTGTTGGACGAGTAATCCAGAGACCCAGATAATACTCTGGAACCCAGGACTTGAATCCTACCATGGCAGATGATTGAATTTGAATACAACAATAATTTGTAATTAAGAGTTTAATGATAACCATAAAACCAGATCACATTAATTTTCATGGCATCAGGTCAAACATGGGCAAGGAAACCTCCTATTGATGAACACATATCATCTTCACTTTTCTGATGACTCAGTACTCTTCCAAGTTGGACAATATTTGGAGAAAGCACTGAAGGCACCAACGTCATGGAATATACTATGTAGGGTACCTCAATACTCACCACCAGTTTTGGATTGGCAGTATCAATACTAATGAAGTTTATCACATTCTAGCAGACATTGCTGATAGATTAGGGCTACAGCAGGTGGTGAGGGAACAAACAAGAGGGAACACATACTTGACTTTATCCTAATCAACCTACTGGCCATAGATGCATCTGTCATGATAGTATTGGTAACAATGATCACTGCACGGTCATTGTGGAGCCAAGGTCCCTTCTTTACCTCATTATATTGAGAAGACCTTACATTGTGTTGTGTAGCACTGTAACTGTACTAAATAGGATAAACTTCTACCAGAGCAATCAATTCAAGACTGGGCATGCATGAGGTGCCATGGACCATCAGCAGTAGAAAAATCCTACTCCAACATAATCTACAACACAATGGCCCAGAATACTCCACCATCATAACCATCAAGCAGGGTAGTGAAGAGTGCAGGAAGGCATGCCAGGAATAGTACGAGGAAAACCTAAAAATGAGGTGTCAACCTAATGAAGCTACACAACAGCTAACTTGACTGTCAAAAAACATAAGCAGCAAGTTAGAGCTAAGCAATTCCACAACCAACGAATCAGATCAAAACTCTGTTGTTCTACCACATCCAGTCATGAATGGTGGTGAACAAGTAAGCAGCTTGTTGGAGAAGGAGGCTCCTGAAATAACACCATTTTAATAATGAAAGAGCACAGTGCATTGGCGCAAAACAATATCTGATCGACAAACACTGATAAAGTGCACAGTAACCCTGTGCACTTACAATTAAAAGGAAAGTAAGATCATAAGACCATAAGAAATAGGTCTTGGAGGAAGGAAGCAAATGTACTGTAGCCAAAATTTCACATGGTATAAAATAAGTAGAATGGTAAGATATGAGATGGATATAAACAGATTACAGAGAGATATTGTTTGGTTAAGTAAGAGAGCAAAAGGTTGCAAATTAATATAATGAGGGAAAATGTGAAGTTGTTCATTTTGGAAGGGAGAACAAAAAAAAGTATTATTTTAAATAAGTAAAACTGCAGAAAGTTGTAACACAGAAGGATTTGTTATTTGTACAGAAAGCTAGCACAATGTTGCAGCAGGAAATCAGGAAGGCTAATGAAATGTTGGCCCTTATTTCAAAGAAACTGAAGTATAAAAGTCGGGAAATCTTACTGTAACTGTACAAGATTCTGGTGAGACCACATCTGGACTACTATGAGCAGTATTAGTCACCTTATCTAAGAAAATATAATATTTCATTGGAGGCAGTCCAGAGAATTTCATTAAGTTGACTCCCAGTAAGGGTAGATTGTCTTATGACTGGAATTTCAAAAGATTGAGAGGTGATCTCATTGAGACATACAGAATTCTTTTAAGGGTTTGACTGGGTAAATCCTGAGAGGATTTTTCTCCTCACTGGGAGGTCTATGGCTAAAAGGCACATTGCAAAATTAAGGGATGCCAATTTAAGACTGAGCTGAGGAGGAATTCTTTCTCTCAGAGGGTTATGACTCTTTGCTAAAGGAGAGCTTTGGGGGCAGAGTCCTTGTGTATATTTAAGGCTAAGATAAACAGATTCGGGATCAGTAGTTACGGGAATCAAGGGTTACGGGAAAAGGGCAGGAAAGTGGACGTAAAGAGTGTTGGATTAGCAGGTTCAAGGGGTAAATGTCTACTCTTGTTCCTATTTCTTATGATCTTACCTTCCTTTTAAATGTTAGGTGCAATTCAGTCAAGTAAAATTCCCTTAATTTTCTCTTTTTATATATAACCACAAGTTCTATTTCACACAAACATCTTTTCCCACCGAGGTTTGAGAAGATTTGTTGCTCAGGTTGAGATTCTGGATGGAGGTTTGCTCACTGAGCTGGAAGGTCCATTTTCAGAGGTTTCGTCATCATGCTAGATAACATCTACAGTGAGCCTCTGGATGAAGCGCTGCTGGTCTAGCCTGCTTTCTATTTATATATTTGGGATTTCTTGGGTCGATGATGTCATTTCCTATGGTGACATCATGTCCGGTTCTTTTTCTCTGGGGTGGTAAATGGGATCCAAGTCAATGTGTTTGTTGATAGGGTTCCAATTGGAATGCCATGCTTCTAGGAATTTTCGTGTATGTCTCTGTTTGGTTTGTCCTAGGATGGATGTGTTGTCCCAATTGAACTAGTGTCCTTCCAGACTAGCCACTAGGATACATGAACATCAACTAGCCACAAAAAGACATGACTCACTCTCACTAGTCTCCTTACACATGGATGAGGAAGAACACCACTTCGCCGGGGATAACACATCATCCTAGGACAAGCCAAAAAGAGACATGCACGAGAATTCCTAGAAGCATGGCATTCCAACCAGAACTCTATCAACAAACACATTAACTTGGATCCCACTTACCACCCCTGAGAGAAAGAACCGGAAATAATATCACCATAAGAAGTGGTGTCACCACAGGAAATGACATCACCGGCCCAAGGAAACCCAAACATATAAATAGAAAGTGGGCTACACCAACAGTGCTTCATCTGGAGGCTCACTGAAGATGTTACCTAGCATGGTGACGAAATGTTTGAAAACAGACCTTCCAGCTCAGTGAGCTAACCTACATCCAGATCTTTTCCCACTATTAAATCACCCATGATATTTTTCATCTTTTAACCACTACCATTAAATTATTCATGTTTCCAATTGTTCAATTTACGCTCAGAGCCCATTAACGGCAATGCAATAACACCAAATGTGAATGAGGAGGTCAGGAGGAAATCAAAATGGAATTGGAAGAGGTAAAATTCCTTTTTTAAGAAAGTTGAATAATCATAGCACACATGCCTCTAATAACTGATTGTAATTGACTCCCTCTCCACTTTACCTTTACCAGCACAGTCAACGAAGGATTACACCTTAACAGTCTTTTTTCTGGTGATTCAGGTCTTTGGACATCTGGTAGACATACCCCGGCAAATGTAGGATTTTTGCTGAAAAGACTCTTGAGGCGTGGTGTTAAATTTCCTGAGTAAAATAAATAGCACAAATTAAATATTGCAGCTCAGATATTAGTCAGCTACAACAAATAATACTGTAAGAGAAGGTCCTGTATTTATCTGTATTGCCATATAGCTTAAAAATTATAATACTATATTTTGCTGTAAAGGTTATGGCGAGGTTAACAGTGCTCACTGCTATTTGGAGGTCAGACATCAACTTCTGGTCTTTGCACATCCACAACTAAAAATGGAAATGTCTGAGATGTGATATTCCACCAAATGTATACCACAAATGTCATCTCTCCATCCAATTCCCACCAAGTACTTTGAACAATGTGAAATTGCAGCATTTGCCTCATAGGGCTGAATTTTACACTCCCCTATTGTACTTGAAGGTGGAGAGCATGTAAAATAAATCAGGTCAGATAAGTTACCAGATTTGAGAGATTGGTGCTGGAAAAGTCAGGCAGCATCTGAGGATCAGGAGGATTGACGTTTCCGGCATAAGCCCTTCATCAGATAAGTCACCAGGCAGCCTATCTGCCTTGAGCTCTTTTGAAGCCAATAGATAATTAACAGCCATTTAGAGGCAGCAATCCACATCTACCACAAAAGTTCCAGTCTGTAGAGAAATAGGGAAGTTAGGGAGGCAGCCGAGCAACTTTGACAGCACAATCTGCTTTGAGAAGGAAGGGATTTGCTTTCTTTAAGGACACTCATGTGCTCAACAAGAGAATGACTCATTTGTTCATTCGCACGAGTTTGTCTAATCCAAACCGCATCCCCAATCCCACTGCTTCCTTGCTGGGGCATCCCAGCCACACCCACACAAAATTCCTGAAACTCAGCTGAACTCCAGGAGATTGCTTCATTTCTTAGTGAGGACTGCTTGTAGTCCCAATAGTGGGTGCCAGTTGTTTTTGGGGATGGAAGTTCCCCTCTGCATTGATTAAAGCCTCCCCCAGAATTTTGTGCCTGTGGGTAATGAGGTTTCATGTCTACAACCTTTAGGTTAGATGCTTGGATAATATATCCTCCAAATTCCATTCTATAAAATCCATCCTACAAATATGCTTGAATCCCGAAAGAAATAGTTGGGTCTTGCCTAATCTAGTGTAAGTAACTTTTAATAGTGTGACAAGTCATGTATTACTCCTGAACTATCTCACTGCTACCAAAAATGAACATTTGGAATTATCGAGTCTCACATTTTCTGATTTTACTTCAACTATCCTAGTATTGTTAGATTAGAGATTTAAAAGATTTAAGAATTCAGATATTTAGGGTAATGAAATTTGAATTTTTACCATTTGCTTTCTGTCTTTTAATCTTTTTTTCCTTTCTTTAATTTGCTTTCTTTACCTGATTTGAGTTGACATTGAATTTAATATAACAACTTCTACTTCTTGGTTCAGAATCTGAGCTATTCATGAAAAGTTCTTTAATCTGTTTGATGAAGGAGTTAATAAGACACTGTGCTTGTTGGATTTCTAAGTTACCATTAGGCTATAAGGAATAGGATCATCGCTGATCCGACATCCTGCATATTCACTTGCCCGATTCCCCGACTGATCATTGTTTTTTTACTCTCTCAGCCTTAAATATACTCTGCTCCCAAAGCTGCCTGTAGTAAGAGAAAAGAAATTCCTCCTCATCTCAATCTTAGATGTATCCCCTTTTGTTCTAAGACAATGGCCTCTGGTCCTCGACACTCCCATAAGGGGAAACATCCTCTCAGCATGTACCCTGTAAAGCCCTTGGCGGTGTGGAAGGGGGAGTTGAAGTGTTTGACCAGAGGGTGGTAGGGTTGTTTGGTGTGTGTGTCCAGAGATGTTCCCTGAAACGTTCTACACGTTGGTGTCTTGTCTCCCCAATGTAGAGGAGACCACATTGAGAGCAACAGATAAAGTAGATGACATGTTTGGATGTGCAAGAAAATCTCTGCTGGATGTGGAAGGCTCCTTTGGGACTTTGGATGGAGGTGAAGGGAGAAATGTCGGTGCAGGTTTTACACCCCTTGCGGTGGCAAGGAAAGGTGCCGGGAGAGGAGGGTGAATTGGTGGAGGCTGTGGACCTAATGAGGGAGTCATGGAGGGAGTGATCACTGCGGAATGCTGAAAGGGATGGGGAGTGAAATATATCTCTGGTGGTGGGGTTTAATTGTAGGTGGCGGAAAAGGCAGAGGATAATGTGCTGAATCCGGAGATTAATGGAATGTGAGGACCGGGGGTTCTATCCTTAGTGCAGTTAGAGGGGTGGAATTCAAGGGCAGAGGTGCGGAAAATGGAGGAATTTGTGCTGGAGGGTATTGTTGACCACGTGCCAGGGGAAATTGCAGTCCTTGAAATAGGAGGCCATTTGGATGTTCTGGAGAGAAATTGCTTCTCCTGGGAGCAGATACAGCAGAGGTGGAGGAATTGGGAGTAAATGATCACGTTTTTTACAGGGGTGGGGTGGAAGGAGGTGTAGTCCAGGCAGCTGTGGGAGTCAGCGGGCTTGAAGTAGGTGTCCACGTTGAGTTGGTCACCAAAGGTGGAGATGGAGAGATCCAGGAAGGGGAAGGAGTTGTCTGACCTGGACCATCTCAGCCTCTTCCCTCAGCAGGAGGAAGGGGGATGTGTGTGACTGATACAGGAGGGAAAGCCCAACTCAATAGGGCCATTTAAACGTAGAGCCCAGTTCGAAGAGACCCATTTTGACTGGCCCAAGGATTTTATCCCACAGTATGGGAGTCATGAATTGATGAAGATGATGCAAATTCCCTTGAAGAACAGATAAGGTCCACTTAAGATCATGATCTGAAATGTTTTAGAACTGTAATCTTTAAACAGGAAAAGAATAGGCTGAAGCAGCTGTTGAAGGTTTAAGGAAACTGTCTGCTGGATTGCTTTGATTGACAGATAATTTGGTATTCCCATTTGTTTTTGTAGTTTTAATCAAACAGTTTAATTTGTAATCAAACTCTTTGAATGTGTTATGATGCACTTCCATAGTCATTACATCCTAAGGTGGGACTTAAACTTGGAGCTTTCTGACTCAAAGGCAGGGACACAAGACCCATTTTTTTCAATATTAGTCTTTGTTAACATTTCCCAAGGGCTCTGAAAATATCATAAATGCTGGGGAAGTGGTGCTATTGAGGAAAATTCATTTAACAATTGAACTTGTTAAAGGATGGATGTAATATCAAGCATAACCATGCAAAGAGAAAACTTTCTATATGGAAATGATTTTGCAGGTTGAAAAATACTCAGAAAAGTCCAGAGAGGCTGAACAAACTGAACAGCTGTAGCAAGTTTCTGCAGGGGTCAGCTTGCTGAAAAAAAGTATAAGCCCTAAAGGGGGCAGTACAACCAGTGAAGATTGATGTAGCTAAATAAAAATGAATAGAATGAAGTAGTAACACTGATTAATGCCTCTCCAGGCTGACAGATAGTGAGGAAGATGCCCAGCTTAGTTGAAGAAGTGAGGGAAATCACTTGGTTGTTCAAAGGAATTAACATAAGGTATGTGAGTTGAAAGAAGCAGAAAAGGTGATCTACAGAATTTCCAAAGCCAGTTTCACCACAGAAAAGATTAGGACCACAGAATGGTTCTAAAAGGTTAACTATTGCTGACAAATGGATCAAACAAATATCTGTGTTCATGCAGTTCAAAAGTTAACCACACCCCTCAGTGTAACACAGAGTACAGCTGCCAAAGTAGGATTCCTGAATTCAGGTTTAACCTTGACTTTATTAAAATGATTTGTTGGGTAAAAGATAAAATCAAGGACTTCAAGGGAAAGGAAAATTCTCTGAACTGGAAGAATTATTGACCTCCCTCAAAAAGAATCAAGAAATTGAGAGCTATGCAATGACCATACTAGACAGGAATAGCAAACCTTCTGTCTAGAAAATAAACAGCATATTCATGATACTCTTGTAACAGCAAAAAGGGACTTTGACCAAAGAAGGGTTGAATTACAGGCCCAATGAGGGGTCAAATTGCTAAGGGAATCTAAAGGGTTGAAATCTGGCAAAAGAACAAGAAATTTTTATTGGTAAATAACAATGATTGACTGCTCCTCAGATGCTGCCTGAACTGCTGTGCTCTTACAGCACCACTAATCCAGAAAATGAGCTTTGAACTTGCCTGGCACATTCTTTGCAGACCTCACTAAATGAAAACGCTGTAAATAGAGGCAAAAACAGAAATTACTGGAACAGCTCAGCATGTCTGACAGCATCTGTGGAGAGAAATCAGAATTAACGTTTCGGATCGAGTGACCCTTCCTCAGAGGAAGACCTTTTTAAGAAGAGTCCCTCAACCAAACTGTAAACTCTGATTCATCTCCACAGATGCTACCAGACCTGCTGTGTTGTTCCAGCAATTTCTGTTTCTGTTTCCGATTTACAGCATCCGCAGTTCTTTCAGTTTTTATTTAGCTGCAAATAGAGAGTTTAGCAAAGTCCAAAGGCAAGAATTAATACAAGCTGTATTAAAAACTAGGAAAAAGAGAAAGGAAATAATTCCCAGATAACAGCTAACTAGGAAATAGTCAGAAGCTATATTGCAACCATCACCTGCATGAATGTAAAATAAAATTGCTTTTTGTTTTTAAAACATAATTTTCTAACCCAAAAGAACATATCTAGGTTTTATTTATTTCCAGTAAGGCAGTAGATACATGACCAAATAACTTATAGAAAACCTGCTTTAAAGACTACAATTTTTTTTTCAAAATCCTTGGAAAAGATTGTTTCAAAATATCTCCAGGCCAGACGGAGCTGTGGCTGTCAGACTTAATCTCCGCACCAAAGATGGCAAAAGATGATCCTCAAGATATGTGCAAAATGAAAAGCAATCTTCATTTGGGTAAGTAGCATTGATTATAAAGGAATTATTTGTCAAACAACAGAAATTTCTATGGGGAAAGGCATAAATGAAGTGTTTTATTATCAACATACCTTGTTGCTCTTGTATTCGTGATTGACCTGGCTTGTTGATCCTCAATGCAATTACTTTTCACTGTTACCCAGGAGATAACAAAGCTTCAGTGATGACTCATTGTGAGAATGAAAATTAGGCATCGAACATAACAAACCTAAGAACCACAGGTGGGGGAAGGATTGTCTTCGAACTGCAAATGCCTTAAACAAAAACATGATCGAGCTTTTTGTATAGGTCACATGGTAACAATACCTTCTTAACTTGCAAGCAAAGAATGAAACAAAAAAGCAACCAATCTGTCAAGAAAGAGATCCCACCTAGAATCATCTGGAAGAAAGTTCTCTCCAGTGGGTGAGGAGAAAAAGAAATCTCAAAACAAGTAATGGTTTACTGTAATTTGTCGGCTAAAATTGCCATGCCTACGAAACCAAAGTCAGGAGTCTTCTCTCTCTCCTAAAATCTGTTGTTACATTGAGCCCACCTCACATGAAAACACCAACAATTCAACTGCAGAAGATATCACAGTTGCTGGATTGGATTTCAACAGTTAACCTTAATTTTAGCAAGAAGAAACTCAAACAACATTGCATGCGCCAATTGTATATTGTAGAGACCTATTGGAACTTTCTCATTTGAGATATTCTTTTGCCTGATGAGTATTTGGTTTAGTCTTGGCATCTTGTTTGATATCAGGTGGAGTATTATGTACAGCTTGTTGTATCACCATAGTCTTACAGACCATAGAGGCTGCTCTCTCATTACAGAGAAGACCCTGGTGGTGATTTAACCTGAGGGCCACTAATCTTCAGGCAAGGGAAGAAGTTAAGAAGGAGAGTCCTTCATGGTAACTTCAAACTGGTAATGGGAATTGAACCCACACTGTTGGTATCACACTGCTCTACAAACCAACAATCCAGCCAACTGAGCTAAGCCGACAGCTTGGAGAATATATATAGGAAGGATGTGAACACATTAGAGAGAGTTCTGATGAATGGTTGCAGGGATGAGAAACTTCAGTTATGAGCTTTGAGGAACTTGGGACTGTCCTCCTTAGAGAAAGGAAGAGACCTTTGATAGAGGTTTTCAAAATCATGCTTTGGCTGGATAAAGTAGAGAGGGTGAAATTGTTTCTGCTTGTAAAGAACCAAGATGACACAACAGAGATTTAAAGTGATTTGCAAAAGAAGCAAGGGCAAAATAAGAAAAAAAATCCTTTTCACACAGCAAGTAATTTGTGTTTGAAATGCGCTGCATGGAATTGTGGAGGAGGCAGTCTCAACTGAGGCATTGAAGAGAGTGTTAGATGATTACCTGGATAAAAATAATGTGTAAGGGCATGGGGATAAAGCCAGAGATTGTCAAAGATAATGATATTCATTTGCAGAGCTGGTGTAGGTACAATGAGCAATAGCCTCTTTCTGGAGAAAGTGAGGTCTGCAGATGCTGGAGATCAGAGCTGGAAATGTGTTGCTGGAAAAGCGCAGCAGGTCAGGCAGCATCCAGGGAACAGGAGAATCGACGTTTCGGGCATAAGCCCTTCTTCAGGAATGGGGAAAGTTTGTCCAGCAGGCCTCTTTCTGCACTGTAAGACTGATGTTATTCTGTAATTTTTTTAGTTAATAAATTTATCACATTATTCTTCAGGGACCTTCAACAAAAGTTTGTAATAAACTGGCCTTTAACCAGTCCACACAAATGTTTGACCACTTGAATTATACAAATTAAAAAAGGGGAACCTATAAACATCAAAAGATGTTGACAATGATAAGCTTAAGAGACCTGTGCTTGAACATTGCAATGATAAACACAGCAGCTGAAACGTCCCTTCAGGAATGGGCTTTGTCAAATAAATCACACAGTGATTGATGAGATGCTTTGTAACACCTTAAGTGACCAGCCAAATTATAAGTCAACAATTGCCCTAGCATGGGCAGTCTATGTGAAAAATTAATCTCACTGTTTCAAGGCTAAGTCTGTATCAGTTGGTCTTTGGAAGCAATCCAAAAATACCAGTGATGTGTAATCTTTCCCCAGCCTTGGAAGAGACTACATAGTTCCACCTTTTCTGTGCACTTGAATGACCTAGATACAGGGAGAAGAACATTCATCAAGACAAAAGTCACAGGGAAAATTTGGCATCCCTTATGACATTGAATTATGCTACGGGAGATAAAGTTTAATTCTGGGCATTCTTTAGATTATAAAAGAGATTATCAGAAAAAGTGGAAGGGTTACATTAATTGATAGGGAAAGGTAGTAATTCTCCAACCACAGTAGTCAACCTAGCTTAATCAGGATTGATTATTACATTGCAGAATCTGAGCAACACTAGAAGGTAATGAAGCAATGCAATTCACTTAATTATATGTTTGACAGTTATGGAGGAACAGAATGCAATGCGTAAGAGACTGAAGGAGGATAGACAAAGCTATTTCTCACCAGAGTAACAAATATAACTGAAGGGACTGTTAGAGTTTCAAATGCAGGTCTTTTTAAGACCCAACTATATCAACTCATGGATCCAAGTCAGGATGATGAATAGCTTGGAGGGGAAATTGCAGGTGGTGTTTTGATGCATATCTCCATCTTTGTAGATGGCAGACATGGTAGGTTTGACAGGTATTGTCGGAGGAGCCTTGGTAAGTTACTGCAGTGTAACTTGGGATGATACTGTGTATAAATGGTGAAGTTGCCAATCTATCAGCTTTGTTCTGGGTAGTGTCAAACTTCCTGAGTGTTGTTGGAGCTGCACCTATCCAGGCAAGTATATTTATTACATTCCTGACAAGTGCCTTCTAGATGGTGGACAGGAACAATGAGACAGGAAGTGTGGTACTTGCCATGGAATTCCTAGCCTCTCTGACCTGCTGTGTTCCCTCAGTACTTACCTGATCATTGGTAACCCCCAGGATTATGATAATGGAGCATCAGTGATGCGACTGAATATCAAGGGATGATGGTTAAATTCTCTTTTCTTGGAAATGGGCATAGCCTGGTAATTTTGAAGCACAGATGTTACTTGCCAATTATTAGCTCATATTGACACTGGCCACTTAATTATCTGAATGTTGCAAATGGTGTTGAATATAGTACAATCGTTATCACTGCTAATACATCTGAAGATGTTTGAGCCCAGGACACTACTGTAAAGAACATTTGCAGTAATGTTCTGGGGCTGAGGACGTTAACATGAGATGACCACAACTATCTTCCTTTGTATTAGTTATGATACCATTCAGTGGACAGATTTTTACTATGATTCCCCTTAACTCTACTTCTCTTTGGTCTACTTGATGCCATTCTTAGTCAAATGGTGCCTTGGTGTCAAGGATAGACACTTTTGCCTCACCTTGGTCTTCAGTTCCTTTGTTCATGTTTGCATCAAGGTTATAATGAGGTCAGGCACTGAGTGGCCTTAGCAGAACCCCAGACATCAAGCAGAACTTTCCTATCTATGTGTTGCTTTTTAGTCCTGTCAATAAACCCCTTCCATCACTTTGTTGACAATCAAGTATCTACTGATTAAGTAGGAATTGGCTGGGTTGGATTTGTTATGCTTTTTGGGGATATAGGTAATCTTCCATATTGTTGGGTATATGCCAATGCTTTAGTTGTACTGGAATAACTTGGCTGGATGACGGCAAGCAGCAAGTCATAAAATCATAGACTAGGCAAAAGTGAGGACTGCAGATGCTGGAAACCAGAGTTTAGATCAGAGTGGTGCTGGAAAAGCACAGCAGGTCAGGCAGCATCCAAGGAGCAGGAAAATCGATGTTTTGGGCAAAAGCCCTTTGCCCTACAATATGGAAGCAGGCCATTCAGCCCAGTGAGTCACACCGACCCTCCAATGAGCATTCCAGCCAGATCGACCCACCCTCCTATTCTTGTACCCCAGCATTTCCCATGGGTAATCCACCTTGTCTGCGCATCCCTGGACACTATAGGCAACTTATCATGGCCAATACACCTACATGGGCGGCACAGTGGCACAGTGGTTAGCACTGCTGCCTCATAGCGCCAAAGACCCGGGTTCATTTCCCGCCTCAGGCAACTGTCTGTGTGGAGTTTGCACATTCTCCCTGTGTCTGTGTGGATTTCCTCCGGGTGCTCCGGTTTCCTCCCACAGACCAAAAATGTGTACGTTAGGTGAATTGGCTATGCTAAATTGCCCATAGTGTTAGGTGAAGGGGTAAATGTAGGGGAATGGGTCTGGATGGGTTGCTCTTTGGAGGGTCGGTGTGGACTTGTTGGGCCGAAGGGCCTGTTTCCACACTGTAAGTAATCTAATCTAATCTAAAAAAAACCTGCACATCTTTGGACTGTCGGAGGAAAACCAGAGCACCTGGAAGAAACCCATGCAGACACCAGGATAACGTGCAAACTCAACATAGATAGTCACCTGCAGGTAGAATCGAACCTATGTCCCTGGTACTGTAAGGCACCAAAGCTAACCATTGTGCCACTGCGTCACCCAAGTTGTCAATACTATTATCAGAATGCACTCAGGGCCATCGCCTTTGCAAGATCCAGTGCCTCAGCTGTTCCATGATATCATGTGGCATGAATTAAATTGGTGGATGACTGGGCACCTGTGATGCTGTAGATCTCAGAAAGCAGCCTCAGGAGGAATTCTTGATAAGGCATAGGAAGTCAAAGCAATACTAGTGGCTTGGGATTTCAGAGAGGGACTATTTAAACAAAATTTTAGAGTCGACTCCTCCACAACAGGAAACATGACCTTGAAGATTTTTTTCAACTCTTTTAGCCAGATATTCTTGGGAATGTTAGTCAATTGGTTTTGCAAGGTGAAAATTTGAAAAAAAAGAAGTTTTTTTGAAACCACTTAATGAAGAAGGGAAACTATGGAAATTAAACAAATGTGTTTATGCATTAAATGATATGCCAAGGGTATGATATTTGTCGGATAGATGTTTCTTTCTGAAAGTAGATTGAAATCATACCTGACAACATATTACTGGTATCACAAATAGAAACTCTCAGACATCTTTATGATCATGTCAATGATTTTCTATGCAAAGGTTCTGTGGAAATTGAGTGATTTGATTCAGATAGGATAGAGATCATTTTAATTGCAACAGCCTTCTGGGGCTTTTTAGAATACGTGGTTAGTAAGTACTCAGTCCAGGTCTGGAATAATCTTAACTCAACAATTACAATGTTAAATCATTCCCCAGTAAATCAGACCAAGTTGCTACAGAGTGATGATCTGAATCTCGAGAAGAAGGAGGTCAATTAAAAAGTGATAGGACAGTTAAATAACTGTGTATTCAGACAAGATCTGATGAGAGTTATGACAAAATGGAATGGAATACAATGATGGAACACAATAGTTGGGGAGGCTCCAAAAACAGAACTAAATCTGGGGAAATGCCCACTCAAGTTTTCACTTTGGGTGATCTGAGAGATGAAGTTAGCCGTTTTCAGTGACTCTTCCCGTGTCAATCCTCCAGATGGATGTTCAAATAAGGCTCCAGCCATCATATCCTTGATGGGAGAAATATGGAAAATGTTGCTCTAAGCATGGGAAGTTAAGGTATAAGACAATAAGGTTTGTAAGGCTCCACCTGTAAAACAATTTATTGTCCAGGAAAAGTATGTGATTTTTAATATACCTCACTATCTGGTTTGAATCCACTTCCCATGTGAAAATGTTGTTGCTCTCCCTCTCGGGAAAGGATGTTCTTCTTTGAGTAAAAAAGAGCACAATTGAATACTACTCCAGCTTTGGTCTCATCAACACCTTGTATAAATGTAGTAAAATTCCTTTACTCTTGCATTCCAATTGATTACTTGCAACTATTGTGGGGATATATTTTATTTCAATTACATCTCTGTTAAATTTGTGTGAATATCTTGTACAATAGACCATGAATAATAATTAAACTTTTTAATTTGTACTTACCCACTTGTGTCACTATCTTGTGGATCTGATCTAAGTCAGAGTTTCCTGGCAGGTAAGGGTTTCCTGTTGCCATTTCAATACTCAGGCATCCAAATGCCCAAATATCTACAGGTCTTGCAAAGAAAATATGTATTATTGTTTTAGGAAATATTTATTGTGATCAATTATCCCTTAGAAATCATTCTTGAACATAAAGTGCTAATTGTTCTGTGTCAGATGTAGCACATGTACAAACTGTACTGAGGTGATAATTTTTATTATGTTTTATTGCAACTGTTCTAAAACTTTTAGCAGAAGTAATAATGCAGAATGCAGTGATCCTTTGGAAATGGTAATTAATTAAGTGATCAAGGGTTTCTTCACAAAATCCTGTGGCTTGATCTTTAACAAGCAATAAGAGTGACCTCATGCATTCATCGATAACAGCAAGAAAACCTTAAAACAGTGTGCACATCCTGTCAACAAGATATTTTTTTCATGTTGTCATGCTTTTTATCAGCATATTCCCTTAAGCTCCTAGATATTTTTCTAAGCAGTCTTTTCAGATATAAAATGACACACCTTTTGGAGCAGATGGGTCTTGAACTTGGGCTTCCTGTCTAGAGGTAGGGGCAGTGTGCTACAACAGCCCCTTCCCTTGTGTTCCCAGGTATTTTTTAATCAACTTGTTCAAGGAGTTTTTAAACCCTTCTGGAACAGGTGGTATTTGAATCTATGCCTACTAGCTCTGAAGTAGGGACAGTACCATTGCACCACAAGGGTCCTCTCTTAAGTTCACATTTATTTCAGTAAATGTGTTACAATATAGATTTTTTAAAATTAATCTGTTGGGGCTTAGGTGGGAATTAAACCCAAGCCCTCTCATCCCCTTAAGTTCCTTTTTAAAAATACTTTTGAACCAAGATGTCCAAAAATGTTATTACAAATCTCTGGTGTGACTTGAATTCCAGCCTCCTAGTTCAGAGGCTGTGCCACAAGAACTGTCCAAATTCCTTTCAATTTTACCACAAGCAGGAACAACACTTTGCCTGGATAATAAGGCAGCATCACTGTTTCAGCTCGGTTTTGAACTGGGGACCTTTCATGTGTTAGGCAAAGGGTCAATCATCACACTATAGTGCTCCCTTAAGTTTCCTTTTCTTTATCCAGAAGTGCTCTTACCCACAGCTGAACTTTCTTTTTTCCATCACTGAATCATGAGTGGATTTTAATTTCATGTATTAAATGCCACCAAAATCATCCATTTTTTGCCCCAATTGATTAATTTACATGCAGAGCCAGGTCAGGGCAGGGCAATTTTTTAATCAATCTGTTCAGAGATGTTATGATACACCTCTGAAGCAGGTGGGACTTGAACCCATGTTTCTTGGATCCATTGTGCTGCAAGAGGGCCCATGTCCACACAACCAATTGTAAAAACCTGTGTGAACTTGTCCAGCAGTGATTTCAACCTGTCAACAGTGTTAACTTTTCAGAAATTACAGTTTTGCGGATACCAGTTCCTCAGCATGTACTGCAGATAAAATGGTGCTCCAAGCAAATCTACCTCTCAAGCACAAACAATGATAACATGCCCTGCCACTTCTGTGGGCATCAATGATGATCCACAGAAGTGGCAGTGCATGTTATCAGACTCAGGATTGAGACGATACATAGAGATGATGAAATCATTACGGATTCTACCATGAGACTGAGACCTTTCTGCTTCCTAATGTGTAATTTGTTTTGCACTTCACATATACCATACTGAAAAAAATCAAGCTGCAATACAAAAATAAAAATAGAAAAGATTATTTTAAAATTGGAGACTGAATGAGGTCTGTTCTCCATGTTCAATTATTCAGTGCCCTCTAGCTCTCAGGTCCATATAGTCTCTCACTGGGAACGGTTTTATTTTAAAATAGTCTGGTATGTGTGCAATTTAGTTTATTTCCACATTTGACAAGTAAATGGCCAAGTATCTGCACTATATATCAATAATGATTGATGGATGAGTTCTTAACAGAGATTCAGAAATTTAATACATTTGTTGACATTCAGCCTGGTACTGGCCTGTCATGAATTACATTTTTATCCAATTTAAATAAAGTTCTTCAAGTTTGAGATCCCTAGAGTAAAAATTATCAGGTTTAGGTATAGGCTGCAAAGCATCAAATTGCCTCATTCTAAAATAAGTGTAGAAGTTGAGAATTACAACTGAAATATCTGGAATAGATACATTGGAATAGGAGTAGACCATTTAGCTCCTCACACTGGTCTTACCATTCAATAGATCAGAGTGATAGTTATCTCAACTTTACCCACTTGCCTTGGTTCTGTAACCTTTGGTGATGTGTTTTGCAGCTTTCCGTATGTTAGCCAATGTAACATTTACCACAAAGACTGGATTATTATTGAGTCAGATATCTTGAGGTTTATTAACAACACTCATTATTAACAATGCTACAATGTTACTAATCTGAAAAGACAGTATGGGTTCTGTCCTTACTGATGCTACTGTATATTACACATAACTGATTTCATTACACAAAGAGGGACTTCATACTACTTCAGACAATTTATACTTGAACATCACATGTCATGATGTCATATAACTGCGTTAAAGTTACAGGCTGGTCTAAAAGTTATGCCATAATCCAATACTTGAAGGAAGCACTTGTAGTAATATTCCTTTCTCTAGGCCAGAAGACCTGGACTCATGTCTCACCTGCTTCCAGACATTTTATAATGTATTTGAACAGGTTAATTAAAAGTATCTTAAAATCTGAGCTTTTCTATTTCCAAACAAAAAAGTAAATGTTATATTGCATTTTGTTTTGTAATGCTGCAGCATATAACTGCCACAACTTAACTAAATTTCTTGCTTATCACAATCAATAACTTATATCCACATAAACATTTGCATTTTGTAACATAATGATCTGGACATGTTTCTGGAGACGGAGTTTATGTATTTTACAATTTGCGATAAGCCATATGATAAAGAAAATAAGGAGTACCTCTGCAATTAATTAATTATACCAGCTCATCATTTTCTTTTAGAAAATGTTGAACCTGAACTAAAGCAGAGCGTTCACTTTTGCTTTCAACAATCAGAACAAAAATCACAGCAGAACAGAACAGAATTAGTCAACCTTTGCCATTTTGAGACTATTTTGCATAGCTAGCAGTTAAATGACTAACCCTGTAGCATTAAAGCAGGTGGCTTGTAATCATCCTTTCAGTTAGCCCAGGATTAAATATTATACATAAGTTAGCTAAAACTGCACAACAAAATACATTGCTTAAAAAAAATCTAAAATGAATAATTAACAATAATTTAGTTATCTGAAAATACTTATCCAAAGGCATCATTATTCTTGAGACACTGATAGACAATGTACACAGCTAATTAATAAGGCTTATTCATCAATTGACCTGATAACTTGCACTTTGTGACATATCTTTGCATTGCTGCAAAATAGTACCTGGTCTCAAATAATCTCATAGTCATAGAGATGTACAGCACAGAAACAGGCCTTTTGATCCAACTTGTCCATGCCGACCATTTATTCTAACCCAATCTAGTCCCATTTGCCAACACTTGGCCCATATCTCTCTTAAACCCTTCCTATTCATATACCCATCCAGATGCCTCTTAAATGCTGTAATTGTACCAGCCTCCACCACTTCCTCTGGCAGCTCATTCCATAAACACACCACTCTCTGTGTAGAAAAAGTTGCCCCTTAGGTCCCTTTTATATCTTTCCCCTCTCACCCTAAACCTATCCCCTCTAGTTCTGGATTCCCCCATCCCAGGGAAAAGACTTTGTCTGTTTATCCTATCAATGCCCCTCATGATTTTATAAACCTTTATAAGGTTACCCCTCAGCCTCCGATCCTCTAGGGAAAACAGTCCCAGTCTATTCAGACACACACAACCCCACCCCCACCCATAGCTCAAATCCTCCAACTCTGGCAACATCCTTGTAAATCTTTTCTGATCCCTTTCAAGTTTCACAACATCCTTCAGATAGAATTGAACACAATATTCCAGAAGTGGCCTAACCAATATCCTATACAGCCATAATATGACTTTCCAACTCCTATACTCAATGCTCTGACCAATAAAGGAAATGCCTTCATCACTATCCTATCTACCTGTGACTCTACTTTTAAGGAACTGTGAACCTGGACTTCAAGGTCCCTTTGTTCAGCAACACTCCCTAGGACCTTACCATCAAGTGTATAAGTCCTGCTCTCATTTGCTTTTCCAAAATGCAGCACCTCACATTTATTTAAATTAAACCCCATCTGCCATTCCTCGGTCCATTGGCCCATCAGATCAAGATCACATTGTAATCTGAGGTAACCTTCTTCGCTGTCCACTACATCTCCAATTTTGGTGTCTTGATTGGATTCCAGCCTGTAACTCATTCCCAGGGATCCAGTCTCTACTGAGATATTACAAGATGCAGATGTTTAAGTGGATATAGTTATTGATTGCCATATGCAAATTATTTAGTTAAATAACACAAACAAATCTTTATGTTCTTTTCTGTAGTCTCTAGATTGTACTCAATCTACAGCCAGGTGAGGAAGAGCCAGATGCAGAGGTCCATCAGTCCCAGTCTCACAGAACACGTCCCTTCAGAAGTAGAACAGGCAGAACCCTCAGAGGATGCACTGTCCACTAGAGCAGATGAACTCACCTCAGTTCCATTTGGTTGCTGCATTGTAACTCCAGAATATAAATACAGAGGTCTGAGTATACATTTCAAGCTGGGTGCGGATTTCAAGTCAAGTGAATTTGGAGGGTGTTGAGTTTCTTCACTGGACAGCATTTGGCTCCTACTTTAGTACACTGTAAAGAGCTAGTGTCAGAGTAACTGGTAAGTAATTAATTGTTGGTACAGCTGAGAGATGGCACAACAGCTCAGCAGAGCAGAAGGTACAGCACGCAGAATGTGTGTCATGGACATATCATATGTCTGAGCTGAACACATCTACAGGAAGTATCATGAGATCACAAGTTGAACGCCGGGTTATGTTCCTACAGATTGGTTCAAAGTCATTGCTGTATATCCACAAACCAGAGGATTTTAAGGATAGCACAGAGGAAACTGATCGTATCTCAGCTTTAGGATGTGCAGACAGATAAGAAATAGGGGAATAAAGTTCTCCAAAAGAACCAGGCAGATATTGCAGGAAAAGATGATCTCGCTGGCAAATCAGCTTTTCACTTTGGATATCAGTGAGCGCAAATGGTTTCTCAGAAGAGTGCAGTCAAATTGAAGTCAGGAGAACCACAAATGGCTCAACTACACAGCAAGAGAGAAAGAAGTGTGGAAAAGCACCATTGATAAGGAATTGTTAAGAATCATTGGACTCTAAGTGCAAACTGATTTCTCTACACACCTGCTGAGTTTCTTAAGCAATTCCCATTTTAGTTTGTTTCAAATCTCCAATATCAACAGTTATTTGATTAATATTGATAGGGGAGTATTTAGTTAGTGGAACGGACAAGTATTTCTCTGGCCATAAACATGACTCCTTCAAACATGCCACGGAAAGGCTGCAGGAAATGTTGCTGGCGAATTGAAATCAGCCAACATTCATGGTCCACATCAGTATGGATGATTTCGATAGGAAGGGGAATAAGGTCCCAAAAGCAGATTTCCAGAGCTTGGAAGGATCTCCAAAATAGTAATCTGACAATTACCACTATGCCCACTTGGTAGTGAGCGAGGAAATAGAAGAATTGAGTGATTAAACACTCGGCAGGAATACTGGCATAGGAGAAGGACAGTGGATTCCTGATGCATTGAGACCAGTTCTTGGGAAGATGGGACTGATACAAAATGGATAGACTACAGCTTAGCAAGACCAGGGATAACATTCTCACAAGGAGATATACCAGAGCTATTGGGAAGATGTAAACTTGATTAGCAGGGGAATGGGAATATAAGTTGGAGCTCAGAACATAGAACATTACAGTGCAGTACAGGCCCTTCAGCCCTTGATGTTGCACCGACCTGTGGAACCAATTTGAAGCCCATCTAACCTACACTATTCCATTCTCGTCCATATGCCTATCCAATGACCATTTAAATGTCCGTAATGTTGGCAGGTCTACTACTGTTGCAGGCAGTGCATTCCATGCCCCTACTACTCTCGGAGTAAAGAAACTACCTCTGACATCTGTCCTATATCTATCATCCCTCAATTTAAAATTACGTCCCCTCATGCTAGCCATTGCCATCCAAGGTAAAAAGGCTCTCACTGTCCAATCCATCTAACCCTCTGATTATTTTATATGACTCAATTAAGTCACCTCTCAACCTTCTTCTTTCTAACGAAAACAGCCTCAAGTCCCTCAGCCTTTTGTCCTAAAACCATCCCTCCATACCAGGCAACATCCTAGTAAATCTCCTCTGAACCCTTTCCAAAGCTTCTACATCCACATCCTTCCTATAATGCGGTGACTAGAACTATACGCAATACTCCAAATGTGGCCGCACCAGAGTTTTGTACAGTTGCAGCATGATCTCATGGTTCAGAAACTCAATCCGTCTATCAATAAAAGCTAACACATTGTATGCCTTCTTAACAACCTATCAACCTAGGAAACAACTTTCAAAGATCTATGTACCTGGACACAGATCTCTCTGCTCATCCACACTACCAAGAATCTTCCATTAGCCCAGTACTCTGCATTCCTGTTACTCCTTCCAAAGTGAATCACCTCACACTTTTCCATATGAAACTCCATTAGCTACCTCTTAGCCCAACTCTGCAACTTATCTATGTCTCTCTGTAACCTACAACATCCTTCGTCACTATCCACAACTCCACTGACTTTAGTGTCATCCACAAATTTACTCACCCATCCTTCTCTGCCCTCATCCTGGTCATTTATAAAAATGACAAACAACAGTGGACCCAAAACAGATCCTTGTGGTACACCACTAGTAACTGAACTCCAGGATGAACATTTCCCATCAACCACTATCCTCTGTCTTCTTTCAGCTAGCCAATTTCTGATCCAAGCCACTTATCATTCTCAATCCCATGCCTCTGTATTTTGTGCAATACCCTGCCGTGGGGAACCTTATCAAACACTTTACTGAAATCCACATACATCACATCAACTGCTTTACCCTTATCCACCTGCTTGGGCACCCTCTCAAAGAACTCAATAAGGTTTGTGAGGTATGACCTACCCTTCACAAAAACATGTTGACTATCCTTACTCAACTTATTCCTTTCTAGATGATTTAAAACCTATCTCCTATAAACCTTTCCAACACTTTACCCACAACCGAAGTGAGGCTCACAACTCTATAATTTCCAGGGCTGTCTCTACTCCCCTTCTTGAACAAAACAACAACATTTGCTATCCTCCAGTCTTCTGGCACTATTCCTGTGGACAATGACAACATAAAGATCAAAGCCAAATGCTTGGCAATCTTCTCCCTGGCTTCCCAGAGAATCCTAGGATAAATTCCATATGGCCTAGGGGACTTACCTGTTTTTACACTTGCCAGAATTGCTAATATCTCCTCCTTATGCATCTCAATCCCATCTAGTCTAGTAGTCTGTATCTCAGTATTCTCCTCAACCATATTTACACTTTTTCTAGTGTAAATACTGAGGAAAAGTATTCATTTAGCACTTCCCCTATCTCCTCTGACTCCACGCACAATATTCCACTACTATGCTTGATTGGCCCTAATCTTACTCTAGTCATTCTTTTATTCCTGATACACCTGAAAGCCTTAGGGTTTCTCTTGATCCTATCTGCCAACAATTTCTCATGTCTTCTCCTTGCTCTTCTTTGCTCTCTCTTTTGGTCTTTCCTGGCTAACATGTAATTTTCAAGCGCCCTAACTGAGCCATCACATCTCATCCTAACATAAGCCTTCTTCTTCCTCTTGACAAGAGATTCAACTTCCTTAGTAAACACTGCTCCTGCGCTCGACAACTTCCTCCCTGTCTGACTGCTACATACTTATCAAGGACCCGCAGTAACTGGTCCTTGAATAAGATCCACATTTCTATTGCGCCCATCCCCTGCAGTTTCCTTCCCCACCCTATGCATCCTAAATCTTGCCTAATCATATTGTAATTGTCTTTCCCCAGCTATACCATTTCTCCTGTACTATATACCTATCCCTTTCCATCACTAAAGTAAACATAACAGAATTGTGGTCATTATCACCAAAGTGCTCAGCGACCTCCAAATCGAACACCTGGCTGGATTCATTACCCAGTACCAAATCCAATATGGCCTCGCCCCCTTGTTGGCCTGTCTACATACTGTGTCAGGAAACTCTCCTGCACACATTGGACAAAAACGGACCCATCTAAAGTACTTGAACGATAGTATTCCCAGTCAATATTTGGAAAGTTCAAGTCCCCCATGACAACTCCCTTATCACTCTCACTCCTATCGAGGATCATCCTTGCTATCCTATTCTCTACATCTCTGGAACTATTTAGAGGCCTATAGAAAACTCCCAACAAGGTAACCTCTCCTTTCTTGTTTCTAATTTCAGCCCATACTACCTCAGATCCAAGGGAAGAAAAATTAGTAAAAGGCAGTAGAAAAGTAGTAAGCAAATATAGAAGACAGATGAAGCTATGCTTAGTGTCAAATAGGATCAAGTTAAAAACCACACAACACTAGGTTATAGTCCAACAAGTTTATTTGAAAGTACAAGCTTTCAGAGCACTGCTCCTTCGTCAGGTAGCAGCACTCTGAAAGCTTGTACTTTCAAATAGACCTGTTGGACTATAACCTGGTGTTGTGTGATTTTTAACTTTGTCCACCCCAGTCCAACACCAGCATCTCCACAAATAGGATCAATGCAAAGAACAATGTTCCAGAGGCTAAACTAAAGTTTTATCAGGAATGATTAAGGAAACTTTCAAACCAGCATTTGAAAGAATAAGAGGTTATTTCTAAGAAACTTAAGATTCATAATGGATCTAACAAGATGGATCACTTTTTGTGACTCTAGAACCAGTGGATATAAAGTTAGGATTAGGTATAGGTTATTTAAAGCTGAGATTTCGGAATTTATTCACTCAAGGGTGGCGAATTTTCTGGAGTTCTATCGCCAGAGGACTGTGGGAGCTCAATCATTGATCATGTTCAATTTAAAAATCAACAGTTTCTTTGGAGATTAATTACATTAAAGATTATCAAGATGGGAAAGTGTTATTGAGGTAGATCAGCCATCATGTAATTGAATGGTAGGGTAGGTTCGATGAACTGAATGTCTTAATACTGTTCCTATGTTCCTGTAACCCATGATTACTTTTCCTCTTTTCTAATACTGACATATGTGAAATTTGTGCACTTTATCTTAACCTTGCATTCCATTACTATGGTTAATAGCAGAATGCGAATACTGTTGCCTTTTACTTATCCCTAAAATACAGCAACTGACCTGGAAGTTTCAGCCAGCATAACAGTTTCATTAACACTTATATGTAGAGGCATGTAAGTGTTTTTATACGATTGATTGCATATTAGCACCCCCACCATCAGCATCGCTGTAAAATCCTAGCTGCCCTTTTTGTGAAAGGTCTTTGAAGGTCCCATTACTGCTCAACCTTGCACTCATTCTCTCAAGACTCAAGTTTGATTCCCTCCAATCCATTTTCTGACAAGTCCACAGCAAGACCAAATTAAGCAAGCTTCAAGAATGTCAGGGTTTTTTTTCCCTAATGTGTCTCATGTTTTTGTCTTTGAATTCTTCTCCTGAAATGATCATTCTGTATATATGATCTGAGGAAATTACTATTAGTAAGCTATTCAATTTCTGGGACTTTACAATGAGCCTAAACTAGTTTTTTGCCTCCTGAGATTCCACATAAGTGCCCATACAACACTAAACACAGGATAAGCACTGACTGGAAATTTGGGTGGATTTTTCCTTTATCTAGCTTGTGGACGTTGAGACGTATTGCTTCACCTGACTTAAATCAGTTAGTTCCACACAAACTAAGGGCTAAACAAGGGGCCTTCCCAATCTGCAAGGCTTAAAAATGCAGTGCTGTTAGAGGGAATGGCTCTATAATCTCCTACTTATAAAAGAAAGAAAAGTCATGTTTTATTATATATACCTACTTTCCATTATATATACCTACTTTCCATATTTCGTGTCACCAACTACTAACTCTGGAGCTCTGTACCACCGAGTGGCGACATATTCTGTGTAAGGCTCTCCTGGTGCAGCCAATGAACGGGCAAATCCAAAATCACATAGTTTAACAACACCAGACCCTGAGACCAGGACATTCTCAGGTTTGATATCGCGATGAATTATCTGGAGGAAAAATAATTCAGAAGAAATAATAAAGCAGAATAAAATAAATTTACACATTTTGATCAAGTGACAAAAGATTAATTTAACTTCACACAACCAGTTCAGATCACAATAATTTTATTCAAATAACATACACTTCCCCAGTACTAAATTGCTTAATGTATTGCACAGTAAAAATGAAAAGGACGTGGTCATGAGCGGGTCATCTGACATTCAATCTCTGTGTAACCACCAAACAGCCCACTTTGTGAAGCCTTCTCTCCTTAAGTAGTGAAAGATTTGAGTTATAAAGAAAGACTGGATAGGCTGGGACTTTTTTCACTGGAGTCTAGGAAGTTGAGAAGTGACATTATAGAAGTTTATAAAATAATGAGGGGTATAGATAGAGTTAATGGTAGTTGTCTTTTTCTTAGGATGGGTGATTTCAAGACTGGGGGTACATTTTAAGATGAGAGGATAGAGATTTAAAAAAGAAATGAGGGGCAACTTTTTTTAACACAGGGTAGTTCACATGTAGAATGAACTTCCTGAGGAAATGGTAGACATGGGTAATTACAACACTTAAAAGACATTTGGATAAGTACATGAATAGGAAAGGTTTGGAGGGATATGGGCCAGGAACAGGCAGATGTGACTAGTTCAGTTTGGGATTATGTTCTGCATGGGTTGGTTGGACCGAAGAGACTGTTTCTGTGCTGAATGACTCTATGATTCTAAGTGTATTACTAATTGAAAGTGAGCAATTTTAAAGTGCGAGGATGTTCACCCTAAGAAAAGTTAGAAGTACACAGTTATATAGGTAATGCCAGCCATGGCTCAGTTTATATCAAGTTTATAGAAAGTTGTGATGCCAAATCCCACACCAGAGATATGAGCACAAAAATCTAGATTGATACGTCAGTATTGAGGAATGCTGCACTGTCTTTTGGGTGAGATTTTACCTGCAATCTCATCTTCCCTTTCAGATGGACATAAAAAGATGCCATAAGATGTTTTTGACAATGAAAAGCAATGAAAGCAAATCATAAAATAGTGATGTGACACCATTAAAACAAATGGGAAATCTAAACAATCAGAAGTTAACCCAAATCTAAACACCATGCAATGATAACAATAAAAGAATACTGGAATTACAGCTATAGAAGTATTGATAATGAACTAATGAGCAATAGATACCAGCAAATCATAAGCAATAATGAAGGAATAAATTTATAAACTTGAAGGTAACTAACAGCTTAATAAATCTGTGAATATGGCACAAGATAAAATGAACCATCAATTAATGAAAAAAAACAATGAATCTATTAATGAATGCAACAGCAGTCACAGATAAACTAATGGATCATTAGATATATGAATGAGTTACATTTATGACTTTACAGAGCTGGGAATATGGCAACAACTGAATAAATGGTGCATCAACAAATCAGTAAATTAATTAATCACCAGTCTTACAGTAATCACAGCAATAACTCATCAAATTATGAATAAAGTAATGGAGCAACAGATATCAGCACATCAAAGTCATCCTTCCTACCTTTGCCATCACTGCTTCCTGCCCATATAATTTCTACCTGCCTTTTACTGGCTTCACTGTCATTTTACTTTCCAAAACTAGAAGCCATGATGAGAATTTTAGTTTGCAAAACCCTTTAAGCAGCTAATAGATAAAAGTATGGTATATAATAAGTTAAAGATACCTGTTTGAAAATTCAGTTGTGCTTGAGTAGAAGATGCCCAAAAAGGATGAGTAAATAAGGTTAAAGGTGAGTTTTTGAACATTAACTTCTAGTGACACGACAGTGGGTGTCTGCTTGGACAGCTAAGCAAATTTAAGGGCAGTTTGTTCAATCAATTGACACATTCAATTTCTTGAGGATCACCTATCTAGGGAGCACTCAAATAACTATTAAAAACCCTGTGAAATGACATAGCAAACCATTCAGTTGTACCAAACTGCAAAATGTCTCAAAATGGAATGAACCTGGATGGACCACCTGACACAACTAAGGCAATAAATTAATTGAACAGTTGTTACCAGTTGTCAGCCTGCCAAGTCCTCCTTACTAACATCTGGAGTCTAAAGCCGAAGTTAAAGGAGATATCTCACAGTCGAGCCAAACAACAGCTTGAACCACTGGATGGCATGTCAGCTTAGTGGCTAGCACTGCTGCCTCACAGCCCCAGTAGCAAGGATTCAATTCCACTCCTGGGTGACTGTCTGTGCGGAATTTGCGTACCTGTGGGTGGGTTTCCTCTGGATGCTCTGTTTTCCTCCCACACTCCAAGGATATGCAGGTTAGGTGGATTGGCCATGCTAAATTGCCCATAATGTCCACGGAAGTACAGGCTAGATGGATTAGCCATGGGAAATGCAGGGTTACAGGAATAGGGTAGTAAGTGGGTCTGGGTGGGATGCTCTTTAGATGGTTGGTGTGAATTTGATGGGCTAAGTAGCCTGCTTCCACAATGTAGGGATTCTATTCTATTCATAACTTACAGACAATATTCTAGACATTACCATCATCATCCCGAGGGATGTCCTGTCCCACCAATTGGTCAGACACAGGAGGGATAGTGCACTTGTTAACCACATATTCTTACTGGTTATCTACTTTTGCAGGAAGAATAGAAGAGCTGAATATTATTTAAATGGAGAAAGACTGGATGTCTACAGCAGACAGAGATTTAGAAATCCTTGTGCATCAATCACAAAAATCTAGCATACAGGTTCAGCAGGCAATAGGGAAAGCAAATGGAATGTTGGCCTTTATCTCAAAGGGAATGGAATGTAAAAACAGGAAGGTTCTACTAAAACTATACAAAGCACAAGTCAGACCATAGCTGGAATGCTGCAAACAGTTTTGTGCAAATCTGAGGAAAGATATATTTGCGCTGGTGACAATCCAGATAAGGTTTACTCAGTTTATCCTGGGTATGAAGGGATTTTCTTATGAGGAGAAGTTGAGTGGATTGGAGTCTAGAAGAATGAGAGGTGACCTGACTGGAATTATTCTCAGTAAGTAGTCTTGGTCTCTCGATTACTCATCTTGGGATATTACCACAATCTCTCTGCATTGCTGGATTCCCATATTGAAAAATGAAATAACATTTAAAACAAAATAAATTTAAAAATATAAAGTAAGCATGCTAATTTTTTCTACTTCGCTCCTCCTTGCTGCCTCTTCTGCTATCTTGTTCTCATGGTACTCATTGTAGGGATTCTATGATTAAATAGCTTTCCACTTGCCATACATTTTGCTCCTTGATCTTCCCTCTCTCTCACTGAGCCTTCCATTTCTCACCACTCCTCTTGCTGTTTCCCACTATCAAATCCTATCAAACTGTAAACAAACCCACTGGAAGTAAGCAGTGAGAATTGCTTCAATTTTCAGGAGGTAAACCAGAAGACAGAGACGTGGTGAGATGAAAGATCAACAGTATCTGGGAGAGTGAGGCCACAGGCCAGAGGGTCAGCAGTGACCAGAAGAGTCACAAGGGCTGGACAGTCAAAGAGCAGGAGAAAGTGTGATCCTTAGGGACACTGAAAAGGAGGGTCAGAGAGTGGGAGAGGCTGCAAGCCAGAGGGTCGCTGAGGGAAACTGTCAGGGAATTGGAGAGGTCGATCCAAATAGTCCCAATCAGGTCATATGACCTTACATCAGACCCATGTGAAATAACTTTAGAGCAAAGATTTCCTGATGCTAAACACTGAAATGGTCCCCATTAACAGATCAATGTTAAAACAGGGCCTTTACATAAATAATACATATGAAACAACTTATATTTATCAAATACAGATATGGGCAAGGCTACAAGCAATTCATGAGTAAATTTTAAGTGTCCACAGGTTGTTTTTACTCACATTGTTCTTGTGAAGGTACTCCGTGGCTCTTAACACCTGAATAAGACATTTTCTGAGCTTTTTACTCTCCAGTCCATTTGGAAACCGTTCCAAATCATCCAGAACAGTATGATCCACAAACTCAAACACTAAGAATAAACGTTTCTTTTGCTTGAACACTTCGATAAGGTTGACCAGATTTTCATGCCTAAATTGCTGTCAGGTGTTAAGCAATATGAATGGAAGAAACCATAATTATTCACAACTGAAATGTGCATTTTGCATTAAAAAGAACAATTAAAAGCAGAATGTGAGTTGGAAGTTTCTAATTCTTCATTCTAATAGGCATCGATCTTGGACAGTAATGTGAGAAAGGAGCATCAGAAATGGGGGAAAGAAAACTTAAGTGGACATATCACCTCTTGCTGGTGTTGTATGTGCCTCAGGACCAAACAATACTAATGTATGGTTGAGGTGAACTACCGGCACCAATCCTCTTGTTAAGGCATGTTATTGTACATCTCAAGTGCAGCTGCAACTTCAACCTGGGACCTTCTGACCCAGATGGAAGAAGTTACTGAAGGCTCCAGGAGGTAGTTATTTATAATCAACTTGTTTGATCGTGTTCCACTACACATCTGGGACAGGTGCGATTTGCACACTGATCTTCTGACCCAAAAGTAAGGACATTTCCAGATTAACATTTTTAGATATTTCCTAATCAACCTGTTCAGAGATGTTGTTATACAGCTCTGGAGCAGGTGGGACTGCTCAGGCCTCCTGCCTCAGAGTTAGGGACACTACCACTGCATCATAAAAGTCACATAATCTTCCTTTTTAGATATTTATGAGCCAACCCATTCAGAAATGCTATTATACATCTGTATATCAGATGGAACATGAACTCAATGCTTCAGGCACAGAGGTAAGAACACTACCTCTGTGTCACATGAGCCATAGAATCTTCCCTTTGCTTCTGAATGCAAGAGCTATTCTGTCAACAATGGTCAATTTGCAATACTTAACAAGTAGTGGCAATTGTCTTAGCAAGATGTACTTAATTGTATGATAGCAACAGATATAAGTTACATTAACCAGTTAGTCATAATAACTAAGACTATCAGGAGGAACTGACAATTTGTCCATCTCCATCCCAAGCAAGACTCCTGTTCTCCTAACCCAATACTTTATGCTGAGCTTTTCTGTTAAATTATGCTCTTTCAAGAAATACATTTGTTCTCAGGTTAAAGTAATTACCAAAAACTTGACAAAATTATTTAAAAGTATTTGTGTGTTATTTTGTATTTTAGTGATTTTTAGTGTAATCCACTATAAGTCTCATTAAACACAATTGTATATTTACTTGTTCAGCATGAAATTTTGTATTTAGTCCTGAAATAATTTATTAAGAGCTGTTTTTTGTTCCAAGATGGCAAAGCCTGTCATCTACTTGGCTCATCTCTGACTTCAAACCTTGCAGCTAAGGTAAGGCTGAAGTAATCGCAACAATCTTCAGCTAGAAATGATTGATCCATCTCAGCCTCCACCAGTGGTTCCCAGCATCGCAGAAGTGAACCTTCAGCAAATTCGATTCACTCCCAAATGATATCAAGAAATAGTTGGAGGCACTAGATACTGCAAAGGCTAAGAGCCCTGACAACACTCTGGCAATAGTACTGAAAACTTGAGCTTCAGAACTAGCTGCTCCCCCACCCAAGCTGTTCCAGAACAGCTACAAAACTGGCATCTACCTGACAATGTAGAAAATTGCCCAAGTTGGTCCTGTATACAAAAAGCAGGACAGTTCCAACCTGGCCAATTACCACCCCATTAGTCTTCTCTCAATCATCAGTAAAATGATGAAAGGTGTCATCAAAACTGCTATCAAACAGTACCTTTTCTGCAATAACCTGCTCAGTGATACCCAGTTTGGGTTCTGCCAGGGTCACTCAGCTCCTGACCTCATTACAACCTTGGTTCAAACATGAACAAAAGTGCTCATTTCAAGAGGTGTAGTAAGAGTGACAGTCCTTGACATCAAGACTGTATTCAACGGAGTGTGGCATTAAGGGACCCTAGTAAAACTCGAGTTAATGAGTATTGGGGGCAAACTCTCCACTGGTTGAAGGCATACCTGGCACATAGGAAGATGGTTGTGGTTGTTAGAGGTCAGTCTTCTCAGTTCCAGAATATCCACCAAGATAGTGTCTGAGGCCCAATGATCTTCAGCTGCTTCATCAATGATCTTCCCTTTACCATAAGGTCAGAAATGGGGATGTTCGCCGATAATTATACAATGCTCAGTACCGTTCACAACTCAGATACTGAAGAAGTTCATGTTCAAATGCAACAAGATCTCGACAATATCCAGGCTTGGGCTGACCAGTGGAGCCATAAAATGCTAGACAATGACCATCTCTAATAAGAGACAATCTAATCACAGCCCCTTGACATTCAATGATGTTACTATCACTGACTCCCCCACTATCAACATCCTGGGGGTTACCATTGACCAGAACTCAATTGGACTCACCATATAAATACAATGGTGACAACAGCAGATAAAACACAAGGAATACAGTGGTGAGCAACTCACCTCTTTACTCTCCAAAGCCTTTCTACCATCTACATGTCAGCAGTGTGATGGAATACTCCCCATTTGACGGGACAGTTGCAGCTCCAACAACACTCGAGAAGCTTGACACCATCCAGGACAAAGCAAGCCACTTGATTAGCACCACTCCAAAAACATCCACTCCCTCACCACCGATGCTCAGTAGCAGCAGTGTACACGATCTGCAAGATGCACTGGAGAAATCACCAAAGATCTTTATGAGATGTTAAAGGGTTAGTTTGTCCTGCTGACATGTAAGAAATTGATTGTCCTGGTTGGGGTGGGGGGATGTTTTTCTCTCTTGCAGGCAGGATGTGACAATCTAATCGTATTCTGTAAATACTGTTTTAAGGAATAACCTAATCCCACACTGTTTTAAGGAATAATATAATCATACACTGTTTCTGTAAATAATCTAATCACTTTACATTGTTTTTGGGTGGCATGTGACTATGGGGGAGTGGCAGCAGGTTGTGTCTTGCATGCATGACTGAATGTGATGTCAAACCCTGTATAAACGGAGGATGGCAAGCATCACAAGTGTTAAGTGATTCTCCAAAAGCTTGTACTTGCTGAAATAAATTGTGGTTGTTCACAGAAGTTGGCATATTGCAGTTGCATCAAGCATGGAAGAAGCTCAAGAAGGGAATGTAACATTTTGACAACACCTTCCAAACCATGACCACTTCTATTTAGAAGGACAAGGGCAACAGATATATGGGACCACCTGCAAGTTCTCCTCCAAGCCATTCAGCATCCTGACTTGGAAATATATCACTGTTTATTCACTGTCATTAAGTCAAAATCATGGAATTGCCTCCCTAAGGCCATTGTGTGTCTACCTAGAGAACATGGTGTGCAGCAGTTAAGAAGGCAGCTCACTATCACCTTCTCAAGAGCAATAAATGCTGGACAACCACTGACACCCACATCCCATGAGTTTCCTGCCATGTCTTCCTCATTTGTTTGTTTATTCTTCTTAACTTAAAGTTTTTTATCCACCAGTAAGTCATTGTTGTTTTAATCTTCTTTATTTTACATGTTTTTATCGTGTTTAGTACAGTAATACTGTATAATTTACTTATAGTAAAGCTTCACATTCCATGTTATGGCAATGCTGTTTAATTTCCTCCAACACATTTAAATTTTGTTTCATGACAATGCTACATCTCTGTACTGTTTACTATGGTCAAAATGAAAGTTTTCCCATTCACTGCAGTCAAAATGAAAATTTTAATTTTTTCCCAGCAAAATAGATACATTCCCACACTTACTGGCTTAAAATATGACATTTGTTCCTTTCGAAATTTTTACAAATAAAACTTTCTGTCCTGACTAAATCTTCTGCGAAAACCATGGTTTAAATTATTAATATCTCATTCTTATCCTTGCCTTAAGTCTGTTAATCGCCTTCTTCTGTTGGTCTCTGTCTTTTCTATGTTTAAAACTGCTCCTTTTGTCACATTAAATTGCACCATGAAATTTCCAATGTTGCATACTGAGTATAAATTAAATCTACAGCCTTACACTTTGTTATTGTGGCCTTGCCTCATAGTGTGCACTTGCAATGGCAGTGATGCTCATCATGAATGGTCAATTAACTTATATCTTTCCTCGCATGATCCTTTGTAGTGTTAATTTGAAGTTCTTCCCCTTGCTACTAAGTGATTTTTAAATTTCCAAAGCTCTGAAAAGGTCACTTACCACCTGTGTCTCAAATTGGGACTACCCCTACAGATCCATCTTCACCTGGCTCTGGACCTGCTGAGTTTGACTAGGGTTTTAAGCTCTTATTAGCTCACACTCCCGCCCTTGTGCTCCTTACCATGTCGGAAGTGAAGGTTTTAACCTGAAGGACTGTTTCTGCTTCATTGCTTTTTTTCCCCACAGTTATGATGACTGTTCAAGTATTTGCAGCTGCTGACTATCTTAGTATTCTTAAAGCAGCAAGGCATTTAAAATGTTAAGTTCACTTGCCTTCAGAAGAGATTTTCTCCTCAGTCGGCAGATAGATTTTCACCACTGTTGTCACTATATGGGTATTTGAACAATGATCCCAGTGCTGATAAGCATATTGTATGTGTGAGCAAACCACAACCAGCTAAGAGTTGGTATAAGTTGGTTGTTATTAGAAATCCTCTTTTTTAAGTATTATGCAACCTGTTTTGACACTTACAGGAAATGACATCACCAACCCAAAGAAACCCAAACATATAAATAGAAAGCAGGAATTTTCAACACTGCTTCGCATGGGGCCCACTGAAGATGTTACCTAGTAAGGTAACGAAACGTCTGGAAATGAACCTCCAAGCTCAGCGAACAAACCGACATCCAAAATAGCAGGACACAGCGTGCACTTGGGCTTCACAAACTAATTCTATAGTTTAGCCCAAGTACTTTAAAGGATCATCGAAGTTTACAGTGTCAAGAGGCTTTTTGACCCATTATATCTATGCTGAACAATCTGAAGTTATTCACACTGTCCCATCCTTTCTCAATATCCTTCTGTTTTCTTGTTTCAAGCACTTGCACGGTCTTTCCTTTAAATCATGCCATTGTCTTTGTCTCAATAATTCTGTATGAATAAATTTCTCCTAACTTCTCTCCTCAGTGACACTTTTATACTGTTGAAATCTTGATGACCTCCTGAAAAACTAGACAAACTAATCCTTCCCAACTTTGCTATATGACTCTATGACTCGTTCCAAATATTTACATGGCAATCTTAGAGTTATCCGAAGAATCTATGAGTGCACACAAACAACTTCCAGGCCATTCTGGTATAGGTTTGTCTGAAAGTATCCCCAGCTAAAATGCTAATTAATTATACCTGGAAGACAATATATAATCCACCACAAAATATGGGGGCATTGTCTCTATTTTCAAGAACATTTTTGGACATGAACTATAAATTGGTTCCAGCAGTCAGAGATGCAAGGGTTCAGCATCAGCTGCTCACATTTCAATTCTCCTCTCCAACCTCCTGATAACACCTTCATCTCCAAATCTTAAATTTGCCTCCTCAGTTATATGACAGACATCCACCTTAAGTTTGGGAAACAGACCAGTAGAGAACAGTCTACTGTTCATCACAATGATCTTCATAAAGACCTTGTCCAATGTCAGATGGCATACTTACTTTTCATCAGTTGAAATTCATTTCTATTATTTCCTTTCCCTAGCCCAAAGAAACTAAGGACTATTGGAATACCCACTAATTAATCCCAGCAAATATTTGGGTACATGGACCAAAGGCTAAATCCTATTATAAATGACTATGTCATGCCAGTGGTGGATTTATCCACTATTCCACTATGGAAATCTCATTTCTTTTTTTAAATAAATCCATCCCAACATCTTAAATGAAATATCCCCCTCAAATTAATAATAATTTAAGTTCTTACCTTCAGAAATCGTATTTCTCTTACAGCAATTTTCTTTACCAGTTTGTCATCATCTCGTTCTTGAAATCTTTTGATGGCAACTATTTGTCCTGTCTCTCTGTGCCTGCATTTCATTACTGATCCATAAGTACCCTCTCCCACTAGTCCTAAGTTCTCATACATCTCCATTCCTAGGTCTGTTTTTTTAACCTGCATCAGAATGTATCACATTTTACTGTTAGTTAAGAATTCTGGACTATACTCTGTTAAAACATATAGAAATGCATTTTATTAATAATACCTTATTCCCTATCCCTTCAATGAAATCAAATTACAATGAAGGGATGTGAGGTGGAATTGTATCATTCTTACCCCTACTCATAGTTAAAAACTTCGAAGTGACATTTACACCCACAAATCACTCCATACTGAGTTACTGAGCCCAGCTGTTCTCTATGTTCAGCACTGAAGCGGAAGCAAATGCTTTTTTCAGAACAACAAAGTAAAATTGGGAGAAGCAGAAGAGTATATCTTTCATTGTATTGTCAGCTGAGGAGTGTATAAAGTGTCCTTTTTTACTGATTTTTTTTCCATCTTTGAAGGACAGACACTGTTTTTGCTCTGTGCTTTGCTTTCAGCACAACAGCTCACACAAATTAATAGACTGTCTTGTGTCTCCCACTGCTCTTGGGTGTGAATGCCTTTACTGGGGCTGGTGGCCAAAAATGAACAGAATATTCAATGTAATCTAACCATACTATGCATGATATCATGTGACTCTTTCTTCTCTGCTTTTGCAATATAATTCAACATTTTATTTGTGATACTGATTTTTGTACTGCAGCAATTAAACAAATGGAAAAACTCTTTTACAGATCCACGTTATAAAACATTAATGACATTGGTATGTGTTAACTGTTGCTATTTCAAGCTACAGTTAGCATTTCAGTCCAAAGGTTGGCTTGATAGTGTTTGACATCTTATTTTAGCAATCCATTGGGATTGGAGTGTCAGTGAACTTGTTGGATTCTGGCAGTTACTATTACAGGGGAAGCTATCCCAAAGATGTTAATGTACAGCAAGCTATTTAAATACTGAGTTTAAAATCTTTTATTTTTATTTACTTAACATGATTATGGCACTTTCATTATGTTATGCAGAATTGTAGCTTCAAAATGAATTGGTCAATTAGCCTGAAATTATGATGAAATTATAACTCTGAGTCAAAACATCAGTGTATGTCTCATTTTACAGAAGAGGAATAATGATTTTGGGGCATGGCAAAGACAAGATGAGACTAGGTTCAAAAATAGATAACAGAAGTTAGGTGTGATATGGTGAAGCAACAATTTGCTTTGCAAAGTTTAAATATTGGATATTTGAGTACCCCTTTCATTGCATAACAGTAGCTACATTTCAAAAGTACTCTATTACTAGTAATTTGAGATTGTTTTAGTTTCTGAAAGGTGCCACATAAATGCAAGTCCTTCCTCCCTTCGATGAATGGGAACTTTGGATTTGTGGTTATGAAGGTAGCTGTGTCAATTGATAGGTAACTAGTGAAGAAGATACCGCAGGAAGGAAAAAAACCTTCCCTGCACTTCTTCAAAATAGTACCATGGAAACCTTTCCATCCGATGTCAGGTGAATCTCTTATCTGAATGATGAAGCTTCCAACATTGCAGCACACTATTAAAGCAATGGCTTATATTTTTGCATTAAAATCTCTGGAATACGACCATCAAATTCACAATCAAGTATGCTGTTTACTAATCCGTTTACAATCTATTGCACACCCCTTCATAGGGGATTCTAGGGGTTTGCTTCCGAGAATGATGCTGAAATCCATCTAATGTAAAATACTGTAAAATGTAACAGAGATGATATAGATAGGCTGGCCAACAGGGGAACAGTGGTGAATGGAATTTAATCCTGAAAAGTGTGAAGTGATGCATTTGGGGAGGACTAACATATTAAGGGAGTGCATGTTCACTGATAGGATCTTGGCAGCACAGAAGATCAGAGGGACCTTGGTCATTCAATCTAGCAGGACAAGCAGATAAGGTTGATAAGAAGACGTATGGGATACAGAATCTATTTCCTAAAATGATGCTGAAACTGAGAAAAGATCAGGAGCAAAAGACTGTAAAATGCTTGTTAAAAATAAATCACAGCAGCTCAATTTTTATTTAAAAATGCAAGTCTCAATAACAACACAATACTCAGGATATAACTGAACAGAGCTGGTGAACATAAAATCGCATATATAAAAAAACAAGTCATCTACACATGCCTCCTATTCATTTTTCAATTAAGATTCCTCTGTCCACAATTATAATGGAGGCTTATGTAAGCTTTGCACATTGTAAATGAGTATCCAGCAGTGGAAATGCTGTAGTTAACAGAGACATATAGACATAATAATGCACATTTACAGAGTCAGTTCCATAATAAATATGGTTAAAGGAATCGATAATGGAAATATAACTGTGACAAAACAAATATCTAGTATGTTCTAAATTACATTACACACCCTGTTTTAACTCTCCTGCATTCTCCAGCTCCACTTTATCTGAAGAACATTTTTGGTATTGAATCTATGAAATTCTACAAAAGTTTTATTAAGTTCTTTTTCACATAATTTTAAGAAAATCTAATCTTTTAATTTAATTCCTACATTGCAACAGTGTCTATACTGACATTCCCAGTATTGACTTCCAGATTCAGAAGTGGCTGCTATGCACAAGCCTCAGAAGTCTGCACAGAAATGAATTGTAGGGAATGCAATTCAGAAGTACTCTATTGGCTGTAAAATTCATTGATTTTGAAAAGCATTATTGTCACAAATTATGTATTTACTATGATAGAGTTATGGAATCATAGACCTTTCCCAGCACAGACAGAGGCCCTTTCGCCCATTGTATCTGCAACAGTCACCAAACATCCATCTATTCTCATTTTCCAATATTTGGTCTGTAGACTTACATACTATGGTGTTTCAAGTGTTATAATAGTTAGGAATTAAGTTCAATCTTATAGCTAAATAAAAATTCCTCAGATCTCCTCAAAGCTTCCTGCTCCTTGTGTTAAAAATGTGTCAGGTGGTTATTGACCCTTCTACTAAGGGGAAACATTTTTCCCAATTTGCCCTGTCTCTGGCCCTCACAGTTCCATACACATGAATCAGGTCTCACCTCAGCCTTCTCTGTTCCAAGGAAGAACAACTATCTAGTCTCTCTCTCTCCATAACCAAATCACTCCAAGTCTGGCAACAAGCTGGTGAATCTCAACCTAATCTTCTTTAGTGCAATCACATTCTTCCTGTAGCGTGGTGATCAGAACTGCATGCAGTACTCCAGCTGTGGTCTAACTTTATATGCAGTTCCATCATTAACTCCTTGTTCTTGTGTCCAATGCTTTGACTAATAAAGGCAGGTATCCTACATGCGTTCTTAAAAACCTTATCTACTTGTCCTGCTGTCTACAAGGATCTATGGACATGCACACCAAGGTCACCCTGATCCTCCGTACTTATAAGGTCCTACCAGTCAACATGCACTCCCTTGCCACAATGTCCTTCCAAAATTCATTGCCTCTCATGTTTCAGTGTTAAATTTCATTTGCCACTATTCAGCTTATCTGACCAGCCTGTCTATATCATCCTGTAGTCGAAGGCTTTCCTCCTTAATAACAACTACCACACAAATTTTTTTGTCATTTATGAACTTACTGACCATACCTCCTACGTGTGCCCAGGTCATTAATGTACACAACAAACAGCAAGTGATCAAGCATAGAATCCGTAGTATGCAACTAGATACAAAAATACTATTTCATCATCACCCTCTTCTTCTGCTACAAACCAATTTTAGTTCCAATTTACAAAATTGCCCTGGACTCTACAGTTTTTTAATTTTTAACCAGCCTGCCAGACAAGACCTTATCACAAGCCTTAATGAAATCCATGTAGATTATATCAACTACCCTATCCTCGTCTAGGGTTTGAAAATTAATGTCAGTAATTGTAATCTCCTTCGTTGTCTCCCACATCAGCCTAGTATACATCTCATTTGGGCCTTCGTCGTCTCCCACATTCTAGCCTGCTAAAACCACCAATACTTCCTCTTTCTTGATTTGTTCAAGTATATCACAGTCTCTCTCCTTGATTTCTTTACCTACATCTTTTTTTTTTTACAGTGAATACAGATGTGAAGTACTCAGTTAAAACCTCAGTTATGTCTTCCAACTCTACACACAGATTGTCATTTTGGTCTCTAATCAGCCCTACTCTTTCCCTGGTTATTTACTTGCCCTTAATATACTGATAAAATGCCTTTGTATTTTCCTTCATGTTATCCGCCAATATTTTTTCATGCCCCTCTTCACTTTCATGATTTACTTTCTAAGTAACAAAAACCCCATCTCCTTGTATTTCTATTGTTAAAATTCACTAGAGTAGTGTGCTTAATTCTGAGCCCCACTATTCCCAGAGTCGTCACAAAAACTAAGGATTTTATGAAGTACAAAGTTTCCCCAATTTACCTGACTTTCAGAACCAGATTGATAGAAAGCATCAACCAAGTTCCTATATGAATTATTTATTATGAGCTATTTATTACAAGTAAGTAGACTATAGCTAGAGGTAAAGAGATATAAACCATTGGCATATATCACTACAAATTAGAATGTTAAAATCCCATTTATGGATCCTCCCTTGCATACACAAACAGATTATGGCCATAGGGAAGAACTGGGAAAACAGTTTGACAACCTTTGTTCCAGATCCTGTGGCTGAGATGATCCTTTGATTCTTCTGTTGCCTAGTACTTTTCTTCAGTCATTTTTCTCCAGTTGCTTCCACTGGTTGGTGAGAGACATAAGACTTACTCAACAAGTCTCTGACTTATCAGCTAAAATCCACAGTCAAAAGGTGTGGCATTGGAAAAGCACAGCCCAGCACCACACTTTTTGACTCTGATCTCCAGTATCTGCAGTCCTCACTTTCTCCTAGTTAAAATTCATACTTTACAACAACTATTGCAGGAAAGATAAACTGCTATTGTTGAGGTTTATAGTCAATTATGACTGTTGAGAATAGAGAGATCACTCCCAAGTCTGGAAAGAAACTGAATACTTTCCAGCTCCAAATGTTCAGTTACCTGAGATGTTGTTGGCAAGCAAAAAGGTCTCTGTCATTGATAACTGTCATTAGTCCATAGACCAATCAATTTCTTGCTGCTAGTAAATGTTGTATTTGCACAACCCTTCTCCAACCACAATTTCTAATACTTAGTTTTAAAATAGCTCTTTCTCAAATCAGTCCATAGTTCTTAATAGAAATTTTTTTTTAAAATGGTCCTTACTTTAAACTCCCCTAGGATATCCACTGTTTTGAAACTAAGGCATCTACCATAAGATTCCTCTTTTTCATTATCCAATCTCTTGACATCTAATGTTTTCTCCAGTTGTTAGTCCCACCCTTTTTCACCTTAATGAGAACATGTTGGCTCTGCACTCTCACTATTACAAATTTGAAAGTTTTCTACTGTGTTAATGTGCATTTTCCTATAAATAGCTGCTCCCAGCCCAATTTGGCCAGATCCTGTTTATTTTATCAAAATGAGCCCCAGCTCAGTTCAGAACTTTTACTTCTGATCCATCTTTGCCCTTATCAATAATCACCTTAAAATTGAATATTGGCTATCATCATTGAAATGCTCCCCCAGCACTGCATGTCTGGCTTCATTCCCTAAAATTAGGTCCAGTCCTGCCCTCTTTTTGCAGGCCTTTCTATGTCCTGGCCAAAAAAGCTATCCTGAGCACTTTTTAAGACATCTGCTCTCCCTAACGCTTTCATATTTTGTCTATTCCAGTTAATGTCAGGAAAGTTGAAGTCCCCTAATATTACCCTATTATTTTTACACTTCTCTGGGATTTGCCTACATATCTTTCCTTGACCGTTTGGGGGTCAAAAGTACACCCCCAGTAAAGTTATTACCCCCGTGTAACTTTTAATATTCTACCCATATGGCCCCATTAAGGTAGCATCCCTCCTTACTACAGTAACTGATTCCTTTCTCGATATTGTAACACCACCTCCTCTTTTACAGCCCCCCATATCTTGCCAAAAGATTCTATACCCCAGAATAGTGAGTTGTCAGTCCTGTTCCCTTCTCAACCACATCTCCATTATAGCAGAACATCATATCCCTATATATTAATCAACATTCACAACTCATCTGCCTTATTTACAAGAATCCTTGAATTAAAATAAATAACATTCCAGCCTTACTATGCACCCTTGTGCCTTCACTTGACTATATTCACACTACCTTCTAGACTGAATTAGTTTTCATTCTATATTTATCTGTACATCACCCACTACTGTACCTCTACCTTGTATCCTAGCTCCCTGCCAATTTAGCTTAAATCCCTACCAACTGCATATGCAAACTTCCCAACAAAGATTTTGGTCGCATTCCAGTTCCGGTCCAACTTGTCGGATGTGTAAAAGTCCCACTTTCCCCAGAAACAAACCCCAGTGATCCAGAATCCTAAGGCCCTCCCTTCTGCTCCAAACTTCCTGCATACATTCATCTGTTCTGTCCACCAATTCCCATACTCACGAGATGGCTAGGTTCTAAACAGTCTCTTTCAATTCAAGTTAAAAGAGACCAGGTTTTTTGCAAAGTTTGTGAAGGTTTGTAGCTCAGGTTGAGGTTTAGGGTGTAGGTTTGCTCGTTGAGCTGTAGGTTTGATATCCAGACGTTTCATTACCTGGCTAGGTAACATCATCAGTGGCGACCTCCAAGTGAAGCAAAGCTGTTGTCTCCTACTTTCTATTTATATCTTTCTCCTGGATGGGGTTCCTGGGGTTTGTGGTGATGTCATTTCCTGTTCGTTTTCTGAGGGGTTGATAGATGGCATCTAGATCTATGTGTTTGTTTATGGCTATGTGGTTGGAGTGCCAGGCCTCTAGGAATTCTCTGGCATGTCTTTGCTTAGCCTGTCCTAGGATAGATGTGTTGTCCCAGTCGAAATAGTGGGTTTTTTCTCCGTGTGTAGGGCTACGAGGGAGAGAGGGTCGTGTCTTTTTGTGGCAAACTTTCTTCCTGTTTGTCCTACGTAGTGTTTGTGGCAGTCCTTGCATGGAATTTTGTAGATGACGTTGGTTTTGTGCATGGGTTGTACTAGGTCTTTTAAGTTTGTTAATTTTTTGTTTGAGAGTGTTAGTGGGTTTGTGTGCTACTAGGATTCCAAGGGGTCTTAGTAGTCTGGCTGTCATTTCTGAAGCCCTGAAAAAGGGCTCATGCCCGAAACGTCGATTCTCCTGCTCTCTAGATTTAGTATGGGGTTGGGTTTACCTCTGGACTGATTGCATCAGAGGTTGTAGCTCCCTCTCGAAACTGGTCTCTAAACTATCAGACAGACAGTTGCACCTACTCTGAGCCGAAAGAGGGAAGGAAACAAACTGAACACACAAGAAAAGAAAGCCCCAGAAAACCTCAAAAAAGACAAAAACATTGTTATATTACCTGCAGACAAAGGTTGGCTCACAGTCATCCTGAACAGAAGGGACTACATAGAAAAAGCCAATGCACTACTCGCAGACACCAACACCTACCAAAGGGTGGCGCTAGACCCAACCCCCACAACTAGGAAACAAAACTACGTATCTTCTAAGAAAATTACAGAATTCCGGACAATTAAACAAGACGGAATTCCAGAAAATGAAACCCGACGGGACCAACACCCCACGATTCTACGGACTACCAAAAATCAATAAACCAGGAGCCCCCCTCAGACCTATAGTCTCACTACCCGGAACACCAACTTACAGACTGGCCAAAGAACTACACGCAAGACTGAAATACCTGGTAGAAGAGTCACAGCACTCCATCCACTCCACCCAGGAATTCCTAAAAAGCATCAAAAACACCAAAATAGAGGAAGACGAAACAATGATCTCATTCAACATAACAGCACTGTTCACCTCCCTCAACATCGACCAAGCAAAGGAAACACTCACCACACTTTTAGAAGAGACCATCTCACACACACAACAACCACCATCAATCACATTACCAACAAAAACATCATGAAGCTAATGGACCTGTGCCTCACCATCCACTTCACTTTCTACAACATAGTCTACAAACAAACCAACGGCACACCCATGGGATCTCCGCTATCAGGATTCATAGCAGAAGCGGTAATGCAAAGGCTAGAACAAACAGCCCTACCAATCATCAAACCAAAAATCTGGGTTCGCTACGTAGATGACACCTTTGTCATCACAAAACAAAACAAGATAGAAGAGACATTTGACATCATCAACAACACCCTCACAGGAAGTTCACCAAGGAGGCAGAAACCGACAAACTCGCGTTTCTGGACGTCACAGTAAAAAGAAAGGACAAGGGAGAATTACAAACCTGCGTATACAGAAAACCGACAAACACTGACCAAATACTCAACTACACCAACAACCATTCCAACACACACAAACAAAGCTGTATCAGAACACTATTCCAATGAGCCACCACACATTGCAGCACAGACGAACTTCGAAAAACAGAGGAGAACCACCTATACGACGTATTCAAGAAGAACGGATACTCAGAAAACACAGTGCGCAGATTCCTCAAGAACAAACCACGACAAGCAGACCAAACACAGCCAGAAACCCTAACTACCTTACCATACATCAAAGAAGTTTCAGAAATGACAGCCAGACTACTGAGACCCCTCGGAATCCTAGTAGCACACAAACACACCAACACTCAAACAAAAACTAACAAACTTAAAAGCAACCACCCCAACACACACAAAAGAAGTTGCACCAAGACACTATTCAAAAGAGCCACAATACACTGCAGTACACCAGAACTGCAAAAAGGGGAAGAAGAACACCTATACAATGCATTCGCCAAAAACGGATACCCCCGCAATTTCATCAACAAATGCCTAAGGAAAGACAACAGAACGAGGACATGCCACAACCCAAAGGACTAGCCACACTACCATACATCAAGAGCATTTCCGAACTGACAGCCAGACTACTGCGACCACTAGGACTCATAACAGCACACAAACCAACAGCCACTCTCAGACAACAACTCACCAGAACGAAGGACCCGATACCCAGCATGAGCAAAACCAATGTAGTGTACAAAATCCTATGCAAGGACTGTACAATACACTACATAGGACAAACAGGAAGACAGCTAACAATCCGCATCCATGAACACCAACTAGCCACGAAACAACACGACCAGCTATCCTTAGTAGCCACACACGCAGATGATAAGCAACATGAATTTGACTGGGACAACACTACTATTATAGGACAAGCCAAACAGAGAACAGCCAGGGAATTCCTAGAGGCATGGCATTCATCCACAGATTCAATCAATAAGCACATCGATCTGGACCCAATATACCAACCACTGCAATGGACAGCTGGAACTGACAACCGGAAGCGGCAGATTCAAACCACTACAAATGCCGGAGGAAGGATCACAGAAGCGCTTCACAGGAGGCTCCCAAGCACTAAGGATGTCACCTAGAGAGGGGACGAAACATCTGCAATACAAATTTAGAGGGTTATGCCTGTAAGGATGTTGCTTAATCAGAACAGCATCTCCTATATCTACATCATGCATAAATAGGCTAATACTTCCCAGCTTATTTCCACATATCTCCCCGTGCAATAGAAATAACTCTTTCATGTCATTTTGAGATTTCTCTGGAAGGTAACTCAATAATTTATCCCAATCTTTGATAACTTCCTCATTGTCCAATTTAATTTGTGGAATGTCCAATTCAGAATCTACTTGGTTCTTCCCTCTGTGTTGTAACCAATAACACAGTCTCCTTTTGCTTTCATTCTCTATCAAAATAGGGAGCATATTCACATGATACACTGGAGTCCTTATCAAAAAGTTCATCTCACTCACTCTCTTTTCAACTTGATAAGGTCCACTAAATTTTGCTTCTAAAGATTCACCTATCACTGGAAGTAATATTAACAAATTATCTCAGATAGCAAAATTGTGAGTTTTTGAATTCTTGCCTGCTTCTTGCTTCATTGTATGCTGTGATACTTTGAAATGTTGTCTAGCCAATTCTCCCACTCTATTTAATCATTTCTGAAAACCTGACACATACTCTAAATATGTGGTGTCTAAATTCTGATTTTCCAACTTTTCCTTCATCAAGTTTAGCAGTCTTCTCACTTCATGACCAAAAACTAATTCAAATGGATTGAATTTTGATTGATTCATTTGGTGCATCTCTGATCACAAAAAGAACGAATGGAATTCCTTTAGCCCAATCATCTGGATAGTCTTGACTATAAAGTCCTCGACGTGGTCTTTAATGTCTGATACCACCTTTCTAGCATTCCTTGCAACTCTGGGTGGTACGCAGTAGATTTGAATTGTTTTATTCCTAAGCTGTCCATAACTGCCTTGAATAATTTTGTTGTGAAGCTTGCCTTGTCTGGATCTGATTGTATCTCTGTGGGTAGTCCATATCTAGTGAAATATTTGGCTAACTCCTCTACAATCCTTTGAGCTGGGATATTGCCATAATGGAATAGCAATTAATGTAAATCTAATGGACACATCCATTATTGTTAACAAGTACTGATTCTCACTTTTTGTTTCAGGTAGGGTCCTACGCAACTAATTAAGACTTATGTCAAAAGTTCCTCAAATGTAGGAATAGGTATTAAAGGTGTGGGTTTTATGACTGCCTGTGACTTTCCAATTACCTGACATATATGACATGTCTGGCAAAATTCAACTATATCCTTGTGCAGTCCAGGCCAGTAAAAATGTTTTTGTATTTCAGCTAGAGTTTTTCTCACCCATAAATGATCCTGTACTGGTAGTTTGTGCGCCATGTGCAACACCTCCTTTCTATAACACACTGGCAATATGACTTGATGTTTTTCTGCCCATTTCTCAGATGCCTGAATATGTGACGGTCCCCATTTCCTCATTAAGACAGGATTCTTATGATAGAAGCATTCCAGAATACATCTAGATTCTTCTTTCAGTATGCTTTTTGATAGAATTGGTTTAGTTTCTCATCTTTCTGCCATAACTCAGTTAATTTCTCTGAATGAAAGATGTCTGCTTTGTCATCTATCTGCTCCTTGTTTATGCTAACCATCTGTTCAAACAGGATCTCTGATAATTCCACTTCAACTTTTTGTCTGTACCCTTTGATCTTTCCTGTTGCAACTAGTGACTTTGTGACCTTGTTACCACACAGTCCAGAAAAAAATCCCAGGATACATGTAGTGCAATAGCTTAGTTGCCTGAGTTTCAACTAGCTTTTCATCTACAGTAGGCAGCACTCCTAGTTGTGAACTAGCTATATTGTTAGCAAGGACAACTTGTATTCCTGAAGCTGAGAGTTTGTCCATTTTTCCTACCAATACTTCTCCACTATTCACTGGACTTTCTAACCTCACTTTACATAAGTGAATGCTTCTTGACTCACTGTGATTCCCGTTACTAACACCTTCTCTTGCTATAGTCTTTTAGAGTACATATCTCCTCATCTTTCAACATCAAAGATTGAGACGAGAATTGTATTTTTGAGAGAAGAAGGTTAAAAGAATGATGAAGGTAAGCTTATGGACAGTCAAGGATAGTAGTGGGAAGTTGTGGGAATAGAGTCCAAGGAGATAGGAGAGGCACGAAATGAATATTTTTCGTCAGTATTCACAGTGGAAAAAGTCAAATGTTGTTGACGAGAATACTGACATACAGGCTATTAGACTCGATGGGATTGAGGTTCATAAGAAGGGTGTGTTAGCAATTCTGGAAAGTGTGAAAATAGATAAGTCCCCTGGGCTGGATGGGATTTATCCTAGGATTCCCTGGGAAGCTAGGGAGGAGATTACAGAGCCTTTGACTTTGATCTTTATGACATAATTGTCTACAGGAATAGTGGCGGAAGATTGGAGGATAGCATATGTTGTTCGCTTATTCAAGAAGGAAAGTAAAGAAGACAATCCTGGTAATTATAGACCAGTGAGCCTTGCTTCTGTTGTGGGCAAAGTTTTGGAAAGGATTATAAGTGATTGGATTTATCATCATCTAGAAAGGAATAATTTGATTAGGGATAGTTAACATGGTTTTGTGAAGGGTATGTCTTGCCTACCCTTGATTTCAGTAAAGTATTTGATAAGGTTCCCCACGGCAGGTTATTGCAGAAACTACAGAGGCATGGGATTGAGGTTTATTTAGCATTTTGGATCAGAAATTGGCTAGCTTTAAGAAGACAGAGGATGATGGTTGATGGTAAATGTTCATCCTGGAGTTCAGTTACTAGTGGTGTACTGCAAGGATCTGTTTTGGGTCCACTGCTGTTTGTCATTTTTATAAATGACCTGGATGAGGATGTAGAAGGATGGGTTAGTAAATTTGCAGATGACACTAAAGTCGGTGGAATTGTGGACAACGCAGAAGGACGTTGCAGGTTACAGGGGACATAGATAAGCTGCAGAGCTGGGCTGAGAGGTGACAAATGGAGTTTAATGGGGAAAAGTGTGAGGTGATTCACTTTGGGTGGAATGCAGAGTACTGGGCTAATGGTAAGATTCTTGGTAGTGTGGATGAGCAGAGAGATCTTGGTGTCTATGTGCATAGATCGCTGAAAGTTGCCACCCAGATTGATCAGGTTGTTAAGGCGGCATACGGTGTGTTAGCTGTTATTGGTAGAGGGATTGGGTTTTGGAGCCATGAGGTCATGCTGCAGCTGCACAAATCTCTGCTATGGCCGCACTTGGGGTACTACGTACAGTTCTGGTCTCTGCATTATAGGAAAGATGTGGAAGCATTGGTGAGTGTGCAGCGAAGATTTACAGGATGTTGCTTGGTATGGAGGGAAGGTCTTATGCAGAAAGGCAGAGGAACTTGAGGCTGTTTTCGTGACAGAGAAAGTTAAGAGGTGACTTAATTGAGGCAAACAAGATGATCAGAGGATTCGATAGGGTGGACAGTGAGAGGCTTTTTCCTCAGATGGTGATGGCTAGCACGAGGGGACATGGCTTTAAATTGAGGGACAGATGTCAGAGGTCGGTTCTTTACTCAGAGTAGTAAGGGTGTGGAATGCCCTGCCTGCAAACAGTAGTTGACTTGCCAACATTAAAGGCATTTAAATGGTCATTGGATAAATATATGGAATGATAATGGAATAGTGTAAGATAGATGGGCTTCAAATTGGTTTCACAGGTCAGTGCAACATTGAAGGCTATAATGTTCTATGTTCATGTGCTGCTCCTGGCCTATGTGAGTAAACGGTTTAAGAAGATCTGGCATTTCCTCCTTAACCAATCTCCAACCAGGTTGCACATTGTGGTGCAGCTTTCTAGCCTCACTGTGCTCTCCATTACAATGCCAACAAAATTCACTGGCTTATCCTGTTTTCCTACACCTGAATTCCCAGTAGTTTTCCTAACCCACCAACACTGTGATTTTATGTGGCCTACTTTATTGCAGTGAAAACACCAGAGCATTTTAGTTTCTCCTTCCCCTTTAAGGGTTTCCTTTTTACCCTTATCCTTATGATTATCTTTATGATTTTCTCCAAGTTCTACCCTTCCCTTACCATGTGGGGATTTCTATTTTCCCCAATTTCTATCCTTCACGGATTGAAATTGATTTTGGAAGCCAAACTTTGATTTATGGACCATCTTATAGTCATCAGCCATTTCAATTGCTAACCTTGTCATTTTAACTCTGTGCTCTTCCACACGAGTTCTCACTATCTCAGGAAGTGAATTTTTGAACTTCTGTCTCAATCACAACTTCTTAAGTTCATGTTCTCTCTCTTTGTTCCTTTCCTCTCTCTCCTTTTTGTTCTGTTAAAATGATTTGTTCTTTTCTCTTTCCTTTGCTTTTAATAGTAATTCAAACAATTTCATTTCTTTTTCTCTTTCTTTATCTGTTGCTTCTAACTCAAGCTGCTTCATTTTCAACTGAATTTTAGCCATCTCCAAAGATTCTGATGGCATTTTCAGCAAATTTAAATGCTGAGCTACTGCTGTAATTATCTCTCCTTTCCTCAGAGAAGGAAGTAGCTCCAACAATTGTTTGTCTGGTAAATGCAGCAGCTTGGCCTTAATCACCTTTTCTATAAAACCCCCAAAGTCACTTCTTCCAACCGCAGAAAACTCTTAATGACTGTAAGAGACATTGCTATCCCAAAACACTGTTTAAACCAACCAAAGTCAATACCCAGAACAAAAGACACTAACACCTACCACCTTTGAGTCCAACAGCCCTAATCCCAAAATGGAACTATAGAACAAATCCTGCAAAGAGCCCCCAGTCTGTTATGGACAAGACCAGACCCTCTCACTTCAAGAAGGTAACCCATACCCTTACTTTTCTAGGTGTTTTGAGCAAGTGTAGAGTGGATATTCCATGAGTGATGCAGATGGCCTAACCACTTAGTTTTAAACAAAACAGAATTTATTTGCAAGATTACACAAGAGAACAGAATATAGAATAACTTAACTACTTAAAACCCAACAAACTAACCCAACTTACTGTTCCAAACTCCTGCCACAATCCCCATAAGCAAAAAAAGCTAAAATCAAACACAGGGTCTTACTAGAGCTGGATATGGCAGGGAGCTGCTTCAAAAAACTGACAAACAGCCAGACTGCTGAAAACCAAACCAAACCAGAGAAACGCTGAGCTGGCAGAACTGGCCAGTCCCCTTTCATTGTACAAGTGTTTGTTTAAACACTTAAAAGCTTGGTCAAGTAGGTAAACCCAGACAACGGAATCTATACTTTTACAATCGCTGAATAAAAGACCCAGTACAACATAACCTTGTTAAAGGAGCACCAGCATCACAAATGTGCTGTGCAGACATGACATAAGGTTGTTGGCTGTGTTCAGAAGTCAATGGGGAATACCTTAGTGTATTACTTGCAAGCAATTAAAATGTCTTTTTTTTAACTGTAACAGTCTTAAAACCGGAAGTGTTGTTGTTGTGCCACTCCCTTGTGTCAGCCAACTGAAATATTTCCATCTTTTTAAGTTATTAGTTTTTACCGGGATTGCAACAATATGTGAATGCAAATCTTGCTTCATAAATTAATTGGATTTTCAGAGTTTGGGAAGTGGAGGGATTGGAGAATACCACTTCTCTCCAGTACAGATGCTGTTATGAATATAGCAAACGCTGGAGATCTGAAATGAAAACAGAAAGAATTGGAAACACCACATTCCGACCACTTAATCCAAGCTGTCAACATCCTTTTTCTCCCAACACTCGAACCAACTCCCACGATAGAGTAAGTGCCGTCCCCTGCACACTTCACCTCTGGTGAAGAGTCATCAAAGTCGAAATGTTAGCTTGTTCTCTCTCCATGGATGCTGCCTGACCCGCTGTAATCTCCAGTACGTTTTTTTTAAATGTTTTCGGTTGATAATACTAAGCCTGTCAGACAGTAAATCGTGTCTTCTTCTTTACAAATGCTACCTTACCCGCTAAGACCCTACGGAACACTTTAAATTAAAAAACCCTTGCTAATTCCCTTAAATATACTTTTTTTTAATTTTAGAGACCTTCCAACAAAACTTACCTATGTAAGAATAAGTCCAATCATTGAAAATCGGGAATGGGCTTAAGGTGTCCAGGCACATCCATCCTGCCTTGTTGAATTTGTCTTTTTTTTTGGCTTATCACTTTTTAGCAAAGACAATCCATTCAGCTGACGGCCAGAGTGTGCAATATTCGCTCTACTTTCAATTTGACCGGAGGTCAACTACACTTATTCAAGAGGCACGTGTTGGTCCCACACCCATCGCTTTTGGTGAAAATGTTTTTTTTCTCGAAGTGTTAATAACTGGGCTCTCCGCCGCTCCTAGCAACTCACTCGGTTACTACAAACAATAGAATTTGGAGTCCTCGGGACATGAGGATAGAACGCGGCATCGAGGAAGAAGCCTCTAGGAGATGATTCATTTCAAATTGCCTTCCCCTGGGCTCTGCTTTCTCGACGTTACCTTCTTTTAAGAAGATGGAAGCTCGTCGGTGTATTTCCCCAACAGAGAATGCTGGAGAAACTCAGTAGGCTGGTAACAGCTGTGGAGAGAGAAGCAAAATTACGTTTCGACTCTGGTGTGATTTCTACTTAATCTGTTTCCTTGTTTTGCTTCGCAGGCAAGCTTTCAGAGTTAGCACTCAGGAAGGAGATCGGGACATTAAGATTATTCAACTTTTGTTTAGGTTGGAAAATGTGCTCCACGTGTTCCTTGAAATGTTTAAACAGACTGCCCATCTAACGCAGTTTGTGCTCCTCATTTCTCGAGCCACCCGAGCAGATTTATTTTTAAAATTACAGTCAAAATAAAACCAACCACGGATAAAGTGAGCGTAATATGCTGCTGTTCTAAGTTTAACCAATATTATCTACTCGGATGAAAGGACAAGGACTGCCTGACACTTGATGGTTGTTTATATTGAGCATTCTCTCTGCATCTCTGTCTGCCCTCATCAAGTGCAAATGGCATATCTTTCTCCTCCAATGCAATGTCTCAACAGCCTCTAACATTTTTCACTTTTACCACATGGAAATTACTGGGCATTTAGAGTCATGGAGTTGTACAGCACAGAAACAGACCCTTCAGTCCAACTCATCATGCCATTTAGATATCCTAAATTAATCTATCCCATTTGCCAGCATTTAGTTCATACCCTTCTAAACCTTTCTTATTCATGTACCCATTAAGATGCCTTTTAAATGTTGTAATTGTACCAGACTCGACCATTTCTTCTGGCAGCTCATTCCATACATGCACCACCCTCTGCATTAAAAAGCTGTCCCTTATGTCCCTTTTAAATCTTTCTCCTCTCACCTTAAACCTATGCCCTCTAGTTTTGGAATCCCCCACCCCAGAGAAAAGACCGTGGCTATTCACCCTATCTATGCCCCTTATGATTTTATAAACCTCTATAAGGTCACCCCTCAGCCTCTGACACTCCTGGGAAAATAGCCCCAGCCTATTCAGCCTCTCCCTATAGCTCAAATCCTGGCAACATCTTTGTAAATCTCTTCGGAACCCTTTCAAATTTCACAAAATCGTTCCGATAGCATGGAGACCAGAATTGCACGCAGTATTCCAAAAGTGACCTAACCAATGTCCTCTACAGCCGCAACATGACCTCTCAACTCCTTTACTCAATGCATTGACCAAATGTCTTCTTCATATCAAAAACAGAAGTTGCTGGAAAAGCTCAGCAGGTCTGGCAGCATCTGCGAAGAGACATCAGAATTATCATTTCAGGTCCGATCACCCTTGCAGAGGGTTTCTCTTCACAGATGCTGCCAGACCTGCTGAGCTTTTCCAGCAACCTCTGCTTTTGTTTCTGATTTACAGCATCCACAGTCCTTTCGGCTTTCTTCACTATCCTATCTACCTGGCACTCCACTTTCAAGGAACCATGAACCTGCACTCTTGAGGTCTCTTTTGTTCAGCAACACTCCCCAGGACCTTATGATTAAGTGTATAAGTCCTGCCCTGATTTGCCTTTCCAAAATGCGGCACCTTACATTTATCTAAATTAAAAACCATCTGCCACTCCTTGACCCATTGCCCATGTGATCAGGTTCCCATTGTACTCTGAGGTAACCTTCTTCGCTATCCTGTACACCTCCAATTTTGGTGTCATCTGCCAACTTATTAACCATACCTCTTATATTCACATCCAAGTCATTTATATAAATGACAAAAAGCAGTAGACTCAGCACCAATTCTTGTGGCACCCCACTGGTCACAGGTCTCCAGTCTGAAAAGCAATCCTCCACCACCACCCTCTGTCTTCTACCTTCAAGCCAGTTCTGTATCAAATGACTAGTTCTACCTGTATTCTGTGTGATCTAACCTTGCTAATCAGTCTGCTATGAGGAACCTTGTGAAATGAAGTCCATACAGATCACATGCACTGCTCTGCCCTCTCTGTTACTCCTACAAAAAACTCAGTCGAGTTAGTGAGACACAATTTCCCATGCAAAGCCATGTTAATGATCCCTAATCAGTCTTGTTCAATTAAGTTGCTTCCACAAGTCAAGGCAGACAGTAGAATCTTGTCTATAATACAAAATTTCATTGAAACTTTATCCTCTTCAATCTGGCTCTTTGAAACAAATGAAATTATCAATCCTGTGTTCATCCTACAGATAAAATCTTCCTTCAGTTAGGAACCAACAGTTCTGATTATTGCAGGGAGTGTTACAAACATGCGCCAGTTCCATGTCAAATACTAAATGTGCAATCGGACCTTAAAGATCCACAAACCTCATGAATAAAACAAGTCGAGCACCATAATGTGAAAAGAAAATTTGACTCCATGTCCCAACTACTATCTGTGGCTCCCACATTAAAGACCTTGATAGAATCTGTAATACTCTGTAATATTCCCTATAATACATCCTGTAAAGGGCAGCATGGTGGCTCAATGACCAGCACTGCTGCCTCACAACTGAGGGACCCGGATTTGGATGCCAGCTTTAGGTGAGTGCCTGTGTAGAGCTATCATATTCTCCCTGTGTCTGTGTTGGTTTCCGCCAGGTGCTATGGTTTTCTTCACAATCCAAAAATGTACAGGTTAGGTGAATTGGCTGTGCTAAATCACCCATAGTATTCAGGGATGTGTAGGTTAGGTACGGTAGGGTAGGGGGATGGGTCTGGGTGGGATACCCTTCAGAGGGTTGGTGTGGACTTGTTGGGCCAAACAGCCTGTTTCCCCTCTGTAGGGATTGTATTCTATGAATTTGTGATATTCATTTATGATGTTGATGAGAATGTGATTTTGGATGCTAAGTAAGTTTGTGAATGATACAAAAATTGAGTGGGGTGGTTGACAGTGAGGGGGAGGAAAGTGTTAAGATAAAGAAGGATACAAATAGATTGTCAAATTGACAGATCAGTGGCTGGTGGAATTTAACCCTGGTAAATATGAGATGATACACTTTGGAAGAAGTAACGAGAAAGAAGAACTCAAATTATGTAGAGAGGATGGATAAGCTCAGGTTGCTTGCTTTGGAACTAAGAAGGTTTAAAGGACCTAATACAGGTGTATGCAATTATGACTGCAATGGACAAGTTCAATACAAGTCAGCTTTTCCCTTTAATCAAAGGGATAGGAAGAAGGCAGAGATACACTTTTAAAGAGAAAAGCAGAAGCTTGAGAAAGGGTTTGAGGAATTTGTCTTTTAGCCAGAGAGTGGTGAGGTCAGGATTACACTGCGGAAGAGGATAGTTGAGGCGGGTAATCTCACAACCGGGCAGCAGTACTGCATGATTGTGTGACTGGAAGTGTTCCTTCATCCTCTGTTTAACTGCTTTAACTGCCCTGTTTAACTGCTGCAAAACAATTGTTAGCACAGACGCAGCGGTCTACAGCGAATATATTTGACGATCCTCACTCCACTCAGGCATAACCACATAAGTTCTCACACTATAACAAGATCTCCCTCCCGCCTCCACCAGGGAGAACGGAGTTGAAGCGCGTCTCGTCTCAGCCAGTGCCCGGGACACGCCCACCAGACCGACCACGCCCGTCACACGGGACACGCCCACCAGACCGACCACGCCCGTCACACGGGACACGCCCACCAGACCGACCACGCCCCCCAACGTAAACATCCGCGCCCACCACATCGGACACGTCCACTCCCACCCACGACAATGCTCCTCACGCTTTCACCGCACCGCTACCCCTGCCCCAACACACCCTCCCATCATTCCACCACTGCCCGCCTCCTCAGGACGAGGCCACGCCCACCCCTTCTTCACCGCCTCCCGTTGCCAAGTAACGTCCCAAAGTTCACCGACACCTCAATTACGTCAGAAGCCGGGAACCTTCAACAAAACAAGGGGGTGGTGGAAAATGATCCCCTCCTCGCGAGACCGATTAAAACACATGCTGCCGTAAAGTGTAACCCGTCCATCAAGTTCTGTAGGCATGGGGAACAGTAAAGACCTGATAACTATCTCAGAATCTACATTTCCCCCCCATTCCCGACAAAGGTTAAAGTGGGCTGAGCCGCAATACCCCTTTCCTCTTCCCCCTGAGCTGCTTTTGGATTATGATTGGATAAAGTCCGACCTAGGCCAGTTTCGATTGGTGTATTAGACGTGAGCCGTGATTGGCCGTGAGTATTGACATCACGGAAAAGTGATTGGTTGATGATGTCAGTACCGGGCTGGTAATTGGCTGAAGACGTCAGTACCGGGTACATCGCTGGTCGAGGGCGTCAGGGCCGGGGTGATGATTGGCTAATGTGGTCATTGCCGGACGGATGATTGGTTGATGGGACCAGTGACGAGCTGGTGATTGGTTGATGGGTTCAGTGCCGGACTGGTGATTGGTTGGTGTGCGCCGGTGCGGGTGGGGACGGAGGCAGGCTGGCCGGCCGCAGTTTACCGGGAGAGGGCCGTCGGAGGGAGGAGGGCAAAGGCAGAGAGTAGACGGTGCGCCTTCTCTGCTACCGCCAAGTGGAGCTCGCGGTCAAGCCGGGACACGGCCGCGTTTCTTTTGTTGCTGTGAATGTGGGATCGTTGAGGTCGGTCACCGCGAACTGAGTGGCTTTTCCGCGGCTTGATTTGTTGTCGCTATGTCCACCCCGGCGAGGCGGCGGCTGATGAGGGACTTCAAAAGGTGAACACACACACATACAAATATACCAAAAGGATCGGCCCGCGGGTGGGAGTTTGTCAAAGTGTCCAGCTCGTTGTTATTTAATTTGGGGGCTGTGTGTGCTAGGCCCGCCGTATCGACCAGGCCTGTGGTGTGGCCAAGGCTCAGTCAGGTAGCTCCTCTGCAGAGGTCGGTCAAAGTAAATGTTAAACCAGGCCCTCGGGACTGCTTGGGTTTGGAGTGCAGCAACCCTGAGAAGGTGCAGTGTGTCCGTCCGTATGTCTATGGTAGTTTCGAGTGGTAGGGAAATACTGTGTGTGTGTCAATCAGCAAGCAATAACACTGCTGACTTTGTGTCCTGTTTACCCTGCCAATGTAAATCTCCCTCGAACACGAGGATAGGTCAAGCAAGTGCGAGGTTTGTGTATTAATTAATACAATACAGTACTTACTATTGATTTTGCAAATTAGTCCTTAAAATTGGAGCAATATTAGAAGCACTGTTATAGTGCTTGTCACTTGGATGTTATTTTGGGGAAATATATCTTAACACTTTAGTGCTTCATCTACCTCCCACCACCAATGCTTTCCCTTCCCCACACCCCCACCCTCAGGTGAATGACTCTACAGATGCTGTTAAAAATCACACAACACCAGGCTATAGTCCAACAGCTACTTGATGAAGGAGCAGCATTCCAAATAAACGTTTTGGACTATATCTTGGTGTTCTGTGATTTTTAGCTTTGTCCACCCAGTCCAACACCGGCACTTCCACATCATGTCTACAGATGCCACCAACTCTGTTGCATTGTCTAGATTGACATCCCTCATGAATGAGCGCAAACAGTATGTGCTGGCACAGTGCTGCCTTGCACCTTTCAACCAAGGGTCACGAGCAATTCTGTGTTGTGACTTGAGATATCCTGAGATCATTAAGGATGCTATATAAATCCAGGGTTGTTCCAAACCAAATATTCTACCTGAGTAAGTGTAATTACACTCTTTCAGCACATTGCTGATCAGACTGGATAATGTATTCAATGATTCACACCAAAATTGTACTTTGTTAGTCACAGCTTTATAACTTCAATTGTCCACCAACCCAACTATTTATAACCATAAGTGCTTCACCTTGGTATCATTTAATTTGCCCACATTTGGAAATAAAACATTTGAATTGAATTGCTGTTTGTTTTCACAGTTTGTAGACACAGTGCATCCAACAGAGGTATTTAGAAATTGTGAATTGGAGGGTCAAGATGGCTGAAAGTTCTGTCCTGAGTGGAGTAGAGAAGGCGATATACAAGAGAAACCAAATTATGGATGCGAGAGTGAATGTGAAGTCAGGGATTGTTGTAGAGAGTGTAAGATTACTGAGTGGTTTGTAGATGAGTCAGGATGTTAAATTATAACCTCTTGTGTTAGTTTAAGCAGCATGCTAAAGAATTAGAACTAAATTTTTCAGTCCTCTGAGCCTTGGATCATGTTTATCACAAGGATGCCAAAAAAAGTTAAATTGTATTTCACTTTTTGTCTTGGCTGAGGTGCATGTGCAGAAACTGTTCAAAAACTTTCATCTTTTGTGTCTGTCCTGTATTAAAGACATTGTTGAATCTGGAATTACTTTGTATGTTAAAAATGTTGTGTAACATATTTGTGAAAAGTCTTCTCATCAACTTATCCAAGGACTTTTGATGATTCCAAGACATGCATGGAGAATCTTTTTAAGATGCATATTCATTTATGATTAGTGTACACAAAGTATTGAAAGTGTAAGATATTGACAGTGTAATCTATTCTGTCCAGTTTCCAGATCTGCACTTCCATCAGATTTAACTGTCACCAAGATTAAACTTGGTTGACATTTGACATAACCAATTTTTTTTTGCTTGGTACTCTTTTATCAATCATTTTTCAACTGAGTGAAAACTATAAAATTGAACCTATGACCTTCTTTATGGTGCTGTCTTGTCCTTAGTCTACTGATGAGCATGTGTACTGACTTATTAATGGGGGGAAATGTCTGTAAATTAGTTAGCAGTTATTTTTAGAACTATTAAAAATGCCATAATTCAGAGATTAAGTTAAAAATCACACAATACCAGGTTATAATCTAACTGCTTTATTTGAAAGCACTAGCTCTCCACGTGTTGCTCTTTCATCAGGTGGTTGTGGAATATAAGATCGTAAGACACAGAATTTATAGTAAAAGTTTAGAGTGATGCACTCCAAATCATAATTCAGAGAGGTGTGTTAAAGCTACAGCTTGGTAGGTGGTAAGGTGTCGGTTTATGACTAAACAACTCTTTTGACCTTCTGGCCCCTCTTGGTCTCCAGAAGGTTTGGTGAGGAAATATTGAGGAAATAGTTATCACCAAGCAGTCTCTGATAGACAATAGCTCATGCAGACCACATTCTACCCAAACAGCTGCAACATGTCCAAGAAAGAGAATAAATACATGAAGGGTACTGTGTGTCTTCAGCAAAAGTTCTTTTTAGGGTCAGACTTAGGAATGTTATTGGAACAAAGATATATCAGAGTTGGAAGCATTAGAAAATCGAAATGTGAGGTCTTGCATTGCAAGAAGCCCATTGCAGTTTCTGATAGGGTGACAGTGTGGAGGAAAGCTTAACTATCAAACATAATTTGCAAAACATCCACCACACAAATATCTGAATGATGTTTTATGTACTTTTTATATGCAGCATTTTTTCCATCCTAACAAATATGTTGTGAAACTGGATGAAAGCAATTAAGAAATGTGATATTTACAGATAACACCAATTAAGCACATGAGATCAAGCAGCTAAGGTCTTGTCTCTCATTTAAAAAGAGGGTACTATCTCTTAACTCATTTAATCCCATGAGCCACCAAGCTATGCCTCTATTTATACTGTCCATTTTCTAAAAATAGCTTGTTTTAGAATCTATTTTAGAAGTATTATGAACATGGATGTTCCAGTAATTCCTGTCATGATGAGTTGGCTTCCACTTCTCTCTAGGTTTGAGAATTATATTGAAGACTACCTTAACCTTCACCACTTCAGTTAAATGATTTTTAGTTACATGACCAGCTTTTAGCTTTAATGGCGCAATCTGTCAAAATCTAGGATAGTTGTGTGGAATATAAGCAGTATTAGTTGGCTCTCCCTCAGGATTAGGTAGAGCAAGGCATTACTCTAATTTTTGGGGATTTGCTGCTGTTGAGGAATGAAAATATGAATGGCATCCACCCAAGTGGCTGCTTTGAGCATAATTCTTTGGCTGCCAGTAAGATCTGTTTTGCTTTCCCTAATTTGTTAAGAGTATCATATTCAAAATAACAATTATAATCTGAAAATCACAATTAGAGGGTGATTTTTAAATACAATGCTCAATTTGTGTGAAACTCATCTTGAAGTCATGTGCATACCCCCATCCCCTGGGAAATCTGTGTAATATCTTGTAATAGAAGTCCCACTGAGTGGAATTTTTTTTTATTATTCTGATTAACCTTACTACAGGTTATTATTGATGAATCAGAAATGTTAAGTTTGAGTTTTAAAATGTACTGTCTAACTAGGCTACAAGAGGATCCTCCAGCTGGTGTTAGTGGAGCACCTTCTGACAATAATATTATGTCCTGGAATGCAGTTATATTTGGGTGAGTAATGGAATGATGATGGGGATATATGTTGCTTTGGTTTAGTGCTAGTTAAGTGATGTGGCTAAACAAAAACCTCCAGCATTTCTCATATTTAAAGACAGAACATAACTCAAGACCCCACCTATTTTGCTCTTAACTGTTAGAGAGGGACATTGTTCGTTTAAATGCTTTTTGGTAAACATTCATCTTAGTCAATTTACTCACTGACCTCTTTTCACCTATTTTTGTATATTCCCAATTAAAATTTAGCTGATTATTGTCAGGTGGGGGTGCAAAAAGTAAGCCCAACAACAAAATAATTCCTTAATTTAACCATGCAGTTTCTATGTATGTTACAAACCTTGCACAAAACAAGGCAATTCTTGAAGGTTACAACTCTGAATATATAAGAATGAATAATCATGCAGTAGGACACTTCAAGATTTTAAAATCCATCTTGAGGAAGTGTGGTGCAGTGGGTCATTTGTATTTTATTGTACTGCAGATATTGGATTCAAATTTACCTCCTGCTCATGCAATGAGATCTTGCTGTCCTGTAATAAAATGTAGAGCAATCATAGATGACTTTGTAGATGCAAGTCCACAGAACAGAGCTGCTCATAATTTTTTACCAATTTAGCGCTACCACCCAGAGGGATCTGTTAGTTGATCTATGAAATAGATCAACTAACAGATCATACCATGCTAAACTTTAAATACATTAGCATATCTTCTTTCTTAGAAAAAAAATTAGAAAGATAATGAGATTTTAATACATCAATGCCAAAATAAGTTTTGTATTTATACTGAATTCTTTAAGTATAAAAATAAAGAATAGTGAACTTGATAGCTAACACTTTTCATACATGGAAATATGTTCATGTTTTCTTTCTGATTTCATCCTCTGCTATTGCTGATTTTAAGACGGTCCAAAAAGCCATATATCAATTGTAAGCTTGTACAGTGATCTTCCAACTTCCCAGATATGTGCACATCTAACTTGAATACTTTAATTAGTGTGGTTAGTGAAGAAGATTGCCAACCTCAGCTGACATTTTTAATCCCCTCTTTCTAGCTAAAGAGTGCAGATCTCTTGGTACTTGCTTGTCCAAGCAGAATAAATTGTAGTCTATTAGGGATGCAATCCAGGCATGGCTACAGCTCAGATTTTGTTTCCAATGGTGAAAGAACAGTTCATGTCTCTCACAGCTGCCCACAAACCTCATCGGAGATTTCCTCTAAGCTTGTTTATTATCCAAGTGGCTACTCCTACAGGAGATGTGGTGTCTGCGACAAATAGCGCTGAGACTCACTGAAGAATCCTCACAGCATTTTCTTCAAAATTTCAAACACTAAACTACCTCAGGACTGAAACGTGACACTTGTAACATTTGATTTTTCAAGACCTGGAAAGTTTTCCAATACCGATCACAAGTACCCAATTAAATCTCATTCCTCAATGCTGTAGCCAAAATGTTTCCTGCAAATTTTAATATGGAAGTAGAGGGAAAGTTAATTATAAGAAATAGGTGTAGCTGAAGACCGTTCAGACTATCGATCATGCTCCCTCATTTGATAAGATCATGGCAGACCTTGTTGTGGCCTTAACTTCACTTTCCTCCCTCACCCAATTGCCTCAAATCCCTTGTAGATCAAAAGTCTATCTAACTTAGCCCTGAACACGTTATGAATTGTCCCAGCTTCCACGGTTCCCTGGGGATGAGAATTTCAAAGACTCTAAGAAAAAAAAATCCCTTCCATCTCATTGATGATGTTGGGGGGGGGGTCCATTGTTTTTCAACTATGCTTCCAAGCTTTAAAATCTGTGGGCATTTACCCTCTCAAACCCCTTCAAAATGATCTTTTTCAAAGATAAAACTCCCACAACACCAGGTTATAGTCCAACAGGTTTATTTTGTGGCACTAGCTTTCGAAGCACTGATTCTTCAGGTGGCTCGTGAAGAAGCAGCAGTTCGAAAGCTAGTGCCTCCAAATAAACCTTTTGGACTATAATTTGGTGTTGTGATTTTTTTTAACTCTGTTCACCCTAGTCCAACACTGCCTCCTCTAACTCATTTTTCTAAACTGCAATGAATATAAGCTCGTCGTCTTCTGTTGACTTCTCCACCTCCTGATGCTGCCTGGCTTGCTGTGTTCTTCCAGCTTCCTGCCTGTCTACTTTGGATTCCAGCATCTGCAGGGCTTTTTGTCTCTAATGACTAAGCTCAGCTAGCTCAACCTTTCCTCATGATCCAACACTCTCACCCTAAAAATCAGCCCAGTGAACTTTCAGTGGCCTGCTTCCATGCACCCAGACTGACTTTAATTTTGTTCCCTCATGCCAATATCATTTCTTAATACAGCCTTGATATCATCCTGAACCAATACATCAATTCCACCTCCTGCTGCTGCTTGTCTGTGCTTTGGGAATAGTGAGTGCCCTTAGAAATTTCACTGTCCAGTCCTGGTCTCCCTGCAACCGTGTTTCAGTAATCCGCACCAGGTCGTACCCATTGGTATGGAGATAAAAGCAAGGAGAAAAAAACTGTATATGCCTCCAATTGTGGTCATTTTAAGACCTGTTTGGCTGAGCAATTCCTATTTTTATGCTGCATTTGCATTTTTAATTACTTGATATACTTGCATGCTGACCTGTTGTCATTCATGCCCAAGGATACCCTGATCCATGTCTACTGCAGAATTCTACAATCTGTCTCCATTTAAATAATAACCTGTTATGATGTTCTTTCTGCCAAAATGGACAAGTTATACTTTTTCACATCGCACTCCCTCTGGCATTTGTTTTAACCCACTCACTAAACGCATCGATATCTCTTCAACACTTTGTATCGTACTCTCCAATTGCTTTCCTACTTATCTTTGTCCCATCAGCACTCATCTAGATTATAAATGAGTCTCAGTACTGACCCCTGTAACAGGAGTTTAAAGTTTGCCAACCCAAAAATGAACTATTTACACTGACTTTCTGTTAGCCAGTCATTTATCTATGCTGATATTTTATCCACAACACCATGAAATTGAATCCTGTCTGGAAATGTATTATGTGGCATCTTACTGCATTCCATTTAAAAATCCAAATTTACTACATCTGATGGTCCTACTTTATCCGTCCTACTTAGTACATCTTGAAAGAACTCTATTCAATTTGTTAAATCCTGTTTCCTTTTCACAAAATTATGTTGACTCTGCCTGATTGTATTCTGTGCTAAGTGTCCTGCTACTACAGAGGAATCTCGATTATCCAGCATTTGATTATTCGAATATCGGATTATCCGACAAGATTACAAGGTCCTGATGCTTTGCTAAACTGTTATCTGGTTTTTGATTAACCGCGCAAAATACTCCCAGCCTGTGTCCTTTGGATAATCAAGGTTCCTGTGTACATGTTTAATCACATATTCTAACATTTTCACAGTGACAGGTGTAAGACTAACTGGTCTTTGTTTTCCTGCTTTGTGTCCCTCTTGAATAGTAATGTTGCATTTGTAGTTTTCTAATCCATTGTGGTTCTTTTGGGGCCAAGTCTGTTGCCAAGGGTCCCCAATACCACATCCTCTGGGTGAACAGGGTATCCCCTGAGAGCAGCTACTAGATTAACGTATTGAACTCTGTGCACACAATGGAAGTTCAGCACTGAAAACCTTACTGTTACCTTTGTGACAAATTCTAGGCCAATTTCTTTGTTCTTTATTGCAATGCGTGATGTAATTATTCAAAAATTGAGTGCTGTAGTATTTTAAAATTGTACAGATCCAGATTGTTCACAGATTATAGCAGACATTTTAAAAGGTTATTTTCAAAGTTTGCTGATAAATGACTAACATGGTAATTAATCATATTTGAACAGTTAAGGAAAATAGTAGTACAATTACTAAATTGTTCCAATCATCAATAGTGAGAGTTAACTTCTATAAAATTGGAGAATGTCTAAACTAAGGCAAATCTTAGTAAGAATGCAAAAACTGGCCTAGAAAAGAGGAGGAATATTTATAAATCTGTTCCAGTAAAGCTTTAACTATAATCATTCCTAGTAGATACTCCTTGGAGCCAATTCAGAATAGTTGTGGGATACTGATGTGGCCTCTGCTATCTAAGTAAGCTGCAGATGACTTGGTCAGTCTGTCACGGCATGTGGCAGAGCAATCTTAAGTTGCGCAAATTCGTCGTAATTTAAATACTAAATGTTAATGCACTGGTTTTAAAATTTGTATGCAAATTATATATTGGCTGCTTTTATTCTGCTGTTTAAAATGTACATTTATGTTGGTCCCTAATATGTTTCAGTGCTTCTAACGGTTTTTAATTACTTCTTGACTTTATCTGCTTCTAGACCAGAAGGAACACCTTTTGAAGATGGTAAGTTAGCATTGCTGAACGAAACTTACTGAATCGATCTTTTTTGTTAATTTATTTTAGCAAAAAAGTGGGAAAGCAGGACAGAAGATTAATTTGTTCAGTTCTGCATGTTGTTATCTGGTGACTTTTGCTGCTGAAATTGAAAACTAATTGTGTTGACAGTTGCCAGCATGGACTTGGGTCTTGCTGCATATCATATTGGTTCATTTACATGTTGGGTCACTGAAGTGATTTAACACTCTTTAAAAAGATACTTGACTCCTGATGTATAATAAGTAGCCAGAAGAACACAATACCTTGACACAGTATAATGCCCACATTTCTAATGATGCATGGAAGTATAGTGATACTGCTAATTTCTCGAGTAGTAATATCAAAGACCAATGGAATGAAGTTGCCATTGGCATGGCTAATATTTATTGTCCATAGCAGGGGGACTGTTTGTTTTTCTTGAATCATGTCAGTCTGCATGGTGTATGTATATCTACGATTCTATTAGGGAGGCATTCCCACCTTCTGATCCATTGATAATAGAAGGGGCAATATATTTCAACACCAAGTTATTGTGTGTTTTCAAGAGGAAGTTGCAGTTCTGGAATTGCTGTGGACCTGCTATATTTGTTGTTGTATCCAAAGCGTATTGTATACATTTAAGTTGCAGATCTAGGAAGCACTGTTGAAGAAGCTATGTAAATTATACATGCTGTAACTACTATATCACTCATGATGGGAATTAATATTTAAGGTAGTTAGTTAGGCACTGTCAAGCCAGCTGCTTTGACCTGGATAGCCAAAAGGATGGTAATGACGGTTCGGGTCAGGGTCATATTTGGCACTGGTAATCCCATTGCATGGATTTGTATTTGGGAGTGTGTATTTCCAAAAAAAAAGCTTGTCCATCAAACATTACACTACAAGACCCATCATGCAATAATAAGGCAGAGCAGCAAGAATAAAGAGGAACAAATCTGCAATCTGAATCCTGTGGCCTCAAGAGGCATCCTACTCCACAAAAATCTGTCGGTCAAAATCAACCTGTTAAGTTATGTGGAGACCCACAATAGAAATATGTGACCGTGAGTAGATATCATTCCTGAATCAAGGGGCAGGTGAAGACAACAGTCTCAACTTGATGCAGTAATCAGTTATATGTTGTAGGATGTTTTTGCAGGGGAGAGTTGAACATAAAGAAAAATCTTTGAGGAAGTGGGGGAGAAAAATTTAAAGAGAAGCTTTTATGGAGCTTTCAGATTTAATGCTTAGTATGTGTATCACTGTATCTGTTTAGGAATTAATGCTTAATCTAGGTAATACATAGAATTAAGGTACCTATAAAATTCTATAGAAATACCCCATATGTTTTATAGTCAGAAGGAATACTTACCGAGGTTTTGTAATGTATTGCATATTCTAAAACGACTTCTTTCCTTGGGTGAATGTACTGAGGAGATTGAATGGGAGAACGATGGCTCTAATTCATAACTAATATTTCACTTGGCAATTCAGTTTTTTTTGTTGATATACAGGTACAAGCAAGAACCATTTGTTTTTCTGTTTATAGGTACTTTCAAACTGGTCATAGAATTCACAGAGGAATATCCTAATAAACCTCCAACTGTTAGATTTGTATCAAAAATGTTCCATCCAAATGGTAAGTGTTTAAAACTTGTTCTTTAAAATGTAATTGATTCGTAGGGGGATATAGTGTCCTGACACCTTTCTGGTTTCTTGACCATTCCAGTTTGTCATTCTTCAAATGTGAGCCAAGATAATTATCTAATTGAGACTAACTGTGGAAACCACTATAGCAGATCTGAACTTGTAGCTTGAGGCACTTTTCCAAAGAGGATTTTTGCACAATAATTAGGAACAGGAACTTTTCTGTAGTAAGCGCATGAGTACATCGGGTAGAATACACAATAGGGAATGTTGTAAGTGTTTATGGGACCTTGATATTTGTAACCCTTCCTGAATCTGACCCACCTTCAAATGTGGGGATAAAGAAACATTTGTTTTTCTAAAAAAAATCCTTGCAGACTTTGGATAATTGTGCACACCAGGAAGATCAAATCCAAGGGTAGTCTTTTATAGTTCATTACAACAGGATTGTTATGCTACAGAAGGAAGCCATTTGGCCCATCTTGTGTGTACAGGTTCTCCAAATGAAATGTCAATTAGTGTCTTCTTCTTATTGTCTTCAGATAACCCTACGCCTTGGTTCTGTTCAAGTAACCATCCAATTTCCATTTTAATGCCTTTATTGAACTTGCCTCAATCACATTGTCAGGCAATGAATTCCAGACCACAAATATTCACTGAGAGAAAAAGCTTTTCCTTGCATTGCTTTTACTTATTGCCAATTCCTTCAAACCTGTACTCTCTCCTTTATCTTTTCATGAGTTGGAACAGATATTCCCTATCTCTCCTGCTCCTTCGTGATTTATAATAAGTCTGTCAGATCTCTTTTCGGCCTCTTCTCTCCAAGGATAACAGCCCTTATTTCAGCAATCTATCTTCATATTTGAAATTTCTTATCCCTGGAACCATTCTCTTGAATCTTATCTTTTATGCACTCTCTGCAGTACCTCACATTCCTCCTAAAGTGAGGTACTAGAACTAATTGCAGCATTTCAACTAACTACTAGAGTCCCACTGCTCCTACATCTCCATTATTTGTACCCTCTAGTTTACATTGTTTCTCATCTCTGTCTCATAAAGTGAGAAATCTCAGTTTCTTCACATTGAACTTCATCTCTCGTTGACTGCCCATTCCACCAAGCTGTTAAGATCCTTTTTTTCATGTTTTGTGCTCTCCTCACAGTTTATAACATTTTGAAGTTTCATATCATCTGCAGGTTTTGAAATTGTCATGTATGCCAAGGTCTCAAGTCATTAATATGTGCGAGAGAAAAGCAAGGGTCCCAGCACTGACTCCTGGGAAATTCTTCAACAAATATTCCTCCAACTTCTTTCTTCCTTTTTCATTCCATGAGCTATAAAATTTGCAGACAAGTCTGTGTCACGCAATGTCAGATATCTTTTGCAGTCCCATACTCACTACCTCAATAGCATTGCCTTCATCAAGCTTCTTTGTTACCTCATCAAAAAAACTCCCTAAAGAAATCCATACTGGTTTTCATTAATCAGGCCTTAGCTTGTTTCTCAAAGTCTTCGTGGCACTGAACTAAATTGGCTGGCCTCTCATTGCCAGGCTTATCCTTACACCCTTTTTGAATAATGTTAACAAGTCTTCAGTCAAGTGGCATCACCCTAAATCCAAGGAAACCTGGAAAATTATGGCCCAAGCCCCAGCATTTTCCAATCTCCCTTTCCTCAGTATCCTTGTGTGCGCTGGCCCTGGTTCCTTGTCAACTTTAAATACTGACAGGCTATCAATTATTGGCAACCTAATTAATCCCACTACCGCATCCATTTGAAAACTTCTAGTGCCTAAGTTCTCTCTTTCATCAAGACCTAGGTAGCATCTTGATAAAGACGTGCAAAGTATTCATCTAATACCTTAGCTATGCCTCTCCCTCCATATATAAATACATTTTTGGGTCCCTAATTAGCACTATTCCTCCTTTTCTCATTCTTTTACTGTTTCTATCACTACAAATGACATATAGTTTCCCTTTTTTATATTCGCTACTTGTCTCATTTTGTACTCTCTGCATTTCTCTATTTGCTTTCTCACCTCTCTCTAAGCTTTTTATATCTAATCTGGTTCTCAAGTATATTTTCTGTCTGACATGGAGCAAACTTTTTCTTCTTAATCATCATTTAATCTCTTTTATCATCCCTGGAGCTCTGGCTTTGTTTGCCTTATCTTTCACCTTAACTGTGCCTGGGCCATCTCCTCTTTTTAGGTAACCAATTGTTCAATTACTGTTTTTCCTGATTACCCGTAACTCCTACTTATACAGGTTAGATCTGTGTTTATGTTGAAGTTAGCTTTTCTGTTAATTGTTCAGCCTAAACTGTATAATGCAGACACTAATGTACGCTAAATGTTCACCCACTGAAACGTGTTCCACTTGGCCCACATTATGCTCAAGAACCAGGTTTGGCAGTACCACCTTTCCCATTAAACTGTCGTTAAAGTAGCAAAAAGCTATTTGCACCATCCTCTTGCCCCAAAGGAAACTGTTGTTAATTAATTTGTGCATATCCCTTGTGAATTAAAAACATGGTTTTGTGAAGGGTAGGTCATGCCTCTCAAACCTTAGAGTTCTTTGAGAAGGTGACCAAACAGGTGGATGAGGGTAAAATGGTTGATGTGGAGTATATGGATTTCAGTAAGGTGTTTGATAAGGTTCCCCACAGTAGGCTATTGCAGAAAATACGGAGGCATGAGATTGAGGGTGATTTAGTGGTTTGGATCAGAAATTGGCTAGCTGAAAGAAGACAGGGTGGCGGTTGATGGGAAACGTTCACCCTGGAGTTCAGTTACTAGTGGTGTACCGCAAGGATCTGTTTTGGGGCCACTGCTGTTTGTCATTTTTATAAATGACCTGGATGAGGGTGTAGAAGGATGAGTTAGTAAATTTGCAGATGACACTAAGGTTAATGGAGTTGTGGACAGTGCGGAAGGATGTTGCAGGTTACAGAGGGACATAGATAAGCTGCAAAGCTGGATTGAGAGATGATAATGGTGTTTAATGTGGAAAAGTGTGAGGTGATTCACTTTGGAAGGAGTAACAGGAATACAGGGTACTGGGCTAATGGTAAGATTTTTGGAAGTGTGGATGAACAGAGAAAGATGTCTGTCCATGTGCATAGATCCCTGAATGTTGCCACCCAGGTGTGTCAAGTGTCAGAACCATGAGGTCATGCTGCAACTGTACGAAACTCTGGTGCAGCTGCACTTGGGGTATTGCATACAGTTCTGGTCACTGCATTTTAGGAAGGATGTGGAAGCATTGGAAAGGGTACAGAGAAAATTTACTAGGATATTGCCTGGTATGGAGGGAAGCTATTGAGGAAAGGCTGAGGAACTTGAGGATGTTTTCATTAAAAGAAGGTTGAGAGGTGACTTAGAGACATACAAGATGATCAGAGGATTAGTTAGGGTGGACAGTGAGAGCCTTTTTTCCTCTGGTGATGGTCAGTATGGGGTGACATAGCTTTAAATTGAGGGGTGATAGATATAGAACAGATAGTTTCTTGACTCAGTAGTAAGGGCATGGAATGCCCTGCCTGCAACAGTAGTAGACTCGTCTACTTTAAGGGCATTTAAATGGCCATTGGATAAACATATGGATGAAACGGAATAGTGTAGGTTAGATGGGCTTCGGATTGGTTTCACAGGTTGGTGCAGCATTGAGGGCTGGAGGACCTGTACTGCACTGTTATGTTCTTTATCATATCATGTTGGTTATTGTTGCTCCCTGGTCAATACCCATTTTTGTTCAATATATTCTGAAAACAAAGTGGTAACTGTAGTTTCCATATCTTGTTTGCTTTACTATTAGAAACAAAATTTTCTGTAGTGTTTTTTGTTTTCAGTTTATGCAGATGGCAGTATATGTTTAGACATATTGCAGAATCGATGGAGCCCAACCTATGATGTTTCATCAATTTTAACGTCTATTCAGGTAATTTTTCTCTCATTATGTTATCTGATCTATCCAACCTATGAAACTGAATTTTTGAAGTCACTTGCAGTTGTGTTCATAGTTAATTTGGTTCTTTCTCTACAATCTGCAAATTGATAGTTTGTCTGCACATCAAATGGTTTTAACTTGTTCTATACGTGGGAATGATCTCAAAACTGATCTTCCTGGAACACTAGTGTTTATTTTCTTCCTGCTGATAACCATCCTTGAGCCACTAATTTGCTTTCTATCCTTTTTATCATTTACTGTCCACAATATCTCAGCTAATTTATTAACAGGCCTCTAGGGCAGCTTGTTACAAAATACCTTTTAACAATCCTAAATATCTAACACTCATTATATTCTCTTCATCAATATGTTATGTTATTCATTGAAAGAACATTGTGTAAGGTGCGATTATCTTTTATAAATCATAGCTGGAAGCTTCTAAAGGGAGAATAGCTTTCCAAGTCAATACTTCGCTGTGTACTTTAATCTTTGAGTTGTATCCACTGCTAATATCAGAGTGGCTAATATGTGGTTACCAGATTTATCCTTTTCTCCCTCTTGATCAGAGGTGCTAAACTCGCAACCTTCATGTCCAAGTGAAGTTAGTTAGAATTAAGTTGTTCACTCTTATCATGTTATATCCTTTCATTCCACTATCTTTTTTTTCATAAAAACAGAACCCCAGGTACTCATTGATGTTAATTTGTGCTAAAATTTCAATGGCCCCTACCCTTTCTTTAATTGGTTTTGCTCCAAACTTGTTTAACCTTTTTGTTTGCTTTGATTTTTTTGTTTATATCTCTATACATTTTTACTTCTATTGTTATACTGTGCTTGATTTTTCCTTTCGGTCTTAGATTTATTCAATTTTTTTTATTCTCATCTCCAAAATTCCAATTGTTGAACTTTATTTCTGATCGAGGAATGCTACTTTGTATGGTGGTTTTCCATTATCAGTGCAGATTTTTAATTTATTATCCAGTTTTTGACTCCCTAATCCTCTAAATGGGCAGCTGTTCTCCAAACCTGTCTGGCACCTTAACTTGAGTCGTAGAAGGGGATACCAGTAGTAGTGATCATGAAATATGAAATGATTTAAACAAATCTGTTTGTCTTGTGTCCTTGGGAGAAGTGAAATCTGGCTGCCTTTCTTAGTCTGCCCTACATATTACTTAATATCCTCAAGCAGCTCTTTAAGCGGCTTTTTGACCTGCAAAGTGAATTAAACCACTACAGAAGAGTTGTAAAGCAATAAAATAGATGGATTATCTGACATTTACGTATGCATTGAAATGAGAAAAGCACACCCATCCCAGTCAATCCTTATTCATTAGCATGTGAGCACCTATGTCTGAATTGGAAGGAGTAGATGTGGTTATATGTGCAGAATAATGTTTTCAAGCAGTATCCCTGTCTCCTTTATCACCATCCCTGGATATGCCCTTTAGTTGACAAGGCATTAGAGCCACCAGGTCGTAACAATGATTTGGAGTCAGGAGGGAATGACTATGGTAACTTTCAACATTGATCTGAGATCCAATAAAATCTCATGGCACCAAGGGTCAGGGAAAATCTTGCAGGTTGGCATCTTATCTTGCCTCAACTGACAAATCCTTGCTCCTTCAAGTTGAACACTACTTGGAAGTAGCAAGATAATAGATATGCTGCAGCTGGGAAACTTCAGTTTTCGTCACCAACAGTGGATCAGTGGCACTAAACTGGTAAAGTCCTGAAAAGCAATCTACCAGAATGGGCTTGTGGTAGTTGGTGACAGAGCTAACATGGGAAAACTCTTTTTGGTCTTATTCTCACCAAACAGACTATTGCTGATCCATTTATCCTTTCCAGTATGAGTAAAAGTGATCACTGTAGAATCTTTATGGCGTAGAAGTCCTGTCTTCACAAAAAATCCCTACTCTCGACTCAAGACTTCCCTAAGTGGAGGACAGGTCTCCAATGGGGTTGTGAGCTGAAACTTTGGCATCAGGAGCTCTGAGGCAGTAATTATTGTCATGGAGCTCTCACTAGGTTATAACAGCTGCATTTCTACTTGAGCAAACTGGTTTCTCACAGGACCTTCCTACCTCTCAATTCTCATCGAGGGTGTCCAAATGTTTACTGGCCTCTAATTGGGATCACAATGGGCAAAAGGTTGTGAAGTGCTATTCTACAGAACAGCTAGGGATGGGCAATAACTGTTGTCTAGCCTGTGACACTCAAATCCCATGAAGAAATTTAACAAGCATTGTCTGTTGTGCGATATTATGTTATCACTGTGTTGAATAAGAAAGGTTAAGAACAGATGTAGCTCAAAAAGGTGCATCACTGAGGCACTGTGAGCCACCGCAATCTAGAAATTTAATTGTCCAACACATCCCTCGCTACACCATTACCATCAAGCTGGGCAATTGACCCTGGTTCCATGAGGAATCTGGGAGACCATGCCAGGAACAACAGCAAACATACATAAAATGAGGAGTCAACATGGGGAAATGCAGAACTGAACACATGCTAAACACCAGAGGCTGCATGCTTTAGTCAGAACTAAGCAGTCCAGTAACCAACAAATCAAATCAATGGTCTGCAATCCTCCTATATCTTATTGTGAATGGTGAGCAATTAAACAGCAATGAAAAAGGGGAAAAGCATTCTGTGAATATCCCCATCTTTGATGGTAGAGCCCAGCATAGGTCCTGACCTGTGATCCTGCTAATTTTATTTTCTTTTGCACAGACTTCTGAGGTCTTTGTGTGGCAATGACTTCAGGAATTGGAAGTCTTCACGCAGCTGAAAGGGAATGTTGCTTCTGACTTCAGTACACCCAAGCAGGGAAACTATCCACCTGCTGTAGTCATATCTAGAACAAATGAAAATAGTTGTGATTTTCAGCAGCCAATTAAAATGCCAAAGCACTATTGCAGGAGTTGATCAGGGAAATAACCTATACTCCATAGTCTTCTGCTTTGTTAATAACTTCCCCATTATAAGGTTAAAAGTGGGGATCATTCAGGAAAATAATATACCATGGCAGGGGGCCATTCAGCCCATTTAATGCTATAGCTCTTTTGATGAACTGTCCAGTTAATTCCAGTCCCCTGCATTTTTTCTATTAAGTATTTATCCCATTCCACTTTGAAGGTCTCTCTCTTTAATCTCTTTTCAACACCCTATTAAGCACTGTATTTCAAATCCTAATTATCCTTATCCTTACCTTTTCTTTCACTTAAATCTGTAACCTCCGTTAGTGATCCTTCAGCCACTGAAAGGTTTATCCAAACGTTTCATGATTTTGAGAATTGCTACCAATTCTGCATTTAGTCTTCTATACTCTTAAAGACACAATATGTGCTTCTACAGTCTATCTATAGAAGTGTAATCCGTTATCCTTGGATAATTGAATGGCTAAATGTTTCCAGTGGTTTGTACCTCTACAGATTTTATAAAAGGCAGTATTGTATGCTATACTTCTATTTCATTGGCAAGCATGACTTCTTAATTCAAGTTTTCTGCAATCTTAACTGAACTTATTGGTCATCATTAGAAGTTATTTTATTTAGTGCAAACGTAGTTACAGAGCCGAGCGATAGTCTTGTCAATGCCTGGGTGGGGTTCTTTAAGCCTACATTCAATTTTGGTTGGTGGACCTTGCTCAGCAATAAGAGTCTTGTTTGCACTTGCACCTTGGATGTTCTTGGCAACCCCATTGTTGGTGACTTTGCAGAGGCCAATTCGCAAATGGTTTAAAATGGACCATTGTTTCAATGGGCAATCAAAGCAGGTGGATGAACAATAGGGTTTATAATGCAAGATTTATTTCTTCTGGAATTTTTATTTGCTGTGTTTATTCTCCTGTTTTAGGTCCTCAATTACTTGCATGTAGATTTAATTGTGGACTCCATGTGCTGACACTCAAAACAATTCTTAAAAAAGTGATTAAAAAGCTTAAATTAAAAGAATTGCAAAAGTATAAATGTTTATAAAAAAGTGTTAAATGTATTTGTTTTTATTGCACATGTGATTTGGTATGAGGGAACATATGCTGCTAGTGGGTTAAGAGGGTCAATAAAAAATAGCAGGCTTAGTTTGGAGTGAATTGCCTTGTGCCTGATGAACTTGGAGCAGTTTTTGTGTGACAAAAGCAAAGTTTTGCAGATGCTGTGAATACTCATGCAGATCAGACAACATCTGTGGAGACAGAAAAGAGCGTTAGTGCTTTAGTCTGCTTTTCACCAGAGCCACGAGCAGAGGGAGAAGAGGCAGAAAGGACCAGGCAGATGATTGAGATGAGAGTACGTAAAGGGGCAGGGTGCACACAATGACACTGTGTGGTGAACGTGGGTGAGGGGCAGGTATGTAGCTGGGTGGGGATACAGGGCAGCGAACATGCGATGGATATGGGTTTTCATCACTGGATGACAGATGAGGATGAAAGAGGTCTTAATGTAGTGGAGATGGTGGAGAGATACGAGAGGGGAGAAGAGGATGGTTAATTTAGGCAGCCTTAGTGAATTTCTGCAGTGCATCTTGTAGATGGAACACATGACCACAGTATCTATGATGGAAGCAATGAATATTTCTTGGTGTGTGCCAGTCAAGCGAGTTGTTTTATTTTTGATGGTGTCAAGCCTCTTGAGTGTTGGTAACTCTACACACCCACACTCCTGACTTCAATTGCAGACAGGCTTTGGGGCGTCAAGAGGTTGGTTACTTGTCGCAATATTACTAGACAAGCTATTTGACCCAAAATGTATATACTCCGTTCCCTTCATGGTCAATGGTGGGGAATTCAGAAATGTTAATGCCATTGCATGTCCTGTTGTGATATTAGTTTCTCTTGTTGACAATGGTCAATGCTTGGCACTTCCGTAGAGTGAACGTTACTTGCCACTTGTCAGCCCAAGTTGGGATTAATGGGAGTGACCTCATGTGTGGAGTGAGTGGGTTAGCAGTAGAGAAACTTTGGTTCCATTGGAGTTGTAGTGAAGTAAAGTGAAGGAATGAATTGGGAGTTGGGTAGGGCAGTTTGGAGTGGTGAAGAATAAGTTGGGTATCTTGACGAGTTGTGTGCTTTACTGACCTATACCACTGATTGTATCAAGCTGCCAACAATTTTGAGAGAATTGTTAGAACTTTTGATCTTGTAGTGAGAATTTGCTTTTCCTTCAAGTTATGCATTTTCCTGACTTGTACACCATGCTGTATTTGAACATGGATGTATCCAGTATCTGAGAAATGGTGAATGGTACTGTGTGTTATGCAAACATCAGCAAGTGTCCTCACTTTGGGCACTGGGGGAGGTGGGACCTGCACAAACTGGCCAGGTTACACCTGGGCAGGACCAGGACTGATGTCCTTGGAGGGGTGGGGGAAGAAGGGGAGGAATACTTGGTAGAGTAGTCGGGGAGGGTTTAAACTAGTGTGGTAAGGGAGCGTGAACCAGAGGAGTAGGATTGTAGATGCAGAAATTGAGGGAGATGTATAAACAAAGACAAACATTACTAAGAACAAAAACAGGCAGGGAAATGCTGCTGCAAAGAGCAGGAGAGTTTGTCTGAAATGCACATGTTTCAATGCAAGAAGTGTAATAGGCAAGGTAGATGAGCTTAGAGCTTTGGTTAGTACTTGGAACTATGCCATTATTGCAATTACAGAAGCTTGGCTGAAAGAGGGGCAGGAGTGGCAGCTGAATGTCCCAAGATTTGGACATTTACAGCTGTGATAGATGGGGAAGTAAAAGGGGTGGGGGAATTGCATTACAGGTAGAGGAGTATCTCTCAGCTGTACTGAGGGAGGAAACATCAGGACTCATGTAGGGAGGTAAATGGGTAGAACAGGGTAGAACTCAGGAACAGGAAAGATGAAATCACAATGCTGGAGGTATACTACAGGCCTGTCAACAGCAAGTAGTAGATAGAGAACAGAATATGTAGACACATTTTGGAAAGATATAAAAACAGCAGGTTGCTCTTGGAGGTGATTTTAACTTCCCCTATATTGACTGGGACTCACTATGTGCTCGGGGCTTGGATGGGGCAGAATTTATAAGGACCATTCAGCTATGATTCTTGACACAATATGTAAACAGTCCAACCAAGGAAAGGGTTGTACTGGACCTAGTTTGAGAAATGAACCTGGCCAGGTGAGTGAAGTTTCAGTGGAGGAGCATTTTGGGAACAGTGACCATAATACTGTGAGTTTTAAGTTACTCAAAGATAGGGATAACAGCATTCCTCAGGTGAAGATGTTAAATTGGGGGAAGGCAAACTCCAACAATATAGATAGGAACTGGAGAATTTTTATTGGAGGTGGCTATTTGAATGTAAATCAGATATGTGTGGAATGAGCTGCCAGAGGATGTGGTGGAGGCTGGTACAATTGCAACATTTAAAAAGCATTTGGGTGGGTATATGAATAGGATGGGTTTGGAGGGATATGGGCTGGGTGCTGGCAGGTGGGACTAAATTGGGTTGGGATATCTCGTCGGCATGGACAGTTTGGACCGAAGGGTCTGTTTCCATGCTGTACATCACTAATCCACCATTATTGTGCCTGTTGCAGTTAGTCACTTTGAAGTGGAGTGTTGCTAAGAATTTGGAGCTGGGAGGTGAGTTGGTCAGAGAGCCTGTAATGATGCATACTGTTGTGTTGAGTACAGAGTAGGCAGATTGGTGCCATTGTGGATCAGAGTATGCAGTTAAGTACGCAGTGACAAAACTGGAGGTCTTTGATGTTTTGGCCTGTGAACCTCATGATGAACTGGCCAATTTACCGAGGAGGTTGTAGCAGGTTTTAATGTTCTGCAGTCCTGATGAAATACTGTTGGCACAAGGAACGTTAAGAGTGATGCCTAGATTAAACAGGGTGGGGATTATGCTTATTACTAATAACGTATATTTGGAGAATGCTGCAATAATCTTGACTAGTTGGGTATTATCATAGTTTGGAGTTTCTGTCACTCAATTTATCTTTGCAACATGTATTGGGTTTGGTAAGGATCTGTTTATTCTATCACTTACAGTCAAGTGATTGGAGTGTGAATGTTTCTATGGTTACAGCTTACCCAGACTGATGCCTTATGGTAAAATCAGTTTTTAGTTTGGTGTTCATTTATCATCCCAGAATAAATGTTGACAGGCTTTTTTATGGCTATGTGGTACTGATTATGAATCATATCAAAATACCATCATATATGTTGAAAGATTAAATAATCACATGACTTTTTTTTAAAAGAAGTAAAAACAAGTTGTGACTGATCTAAACAAACATCTTAGCAAGAAAAAGGAATGATAAAAATCTGAATATGATCTAATTGGTTAGAAGAGAGGACCCTCCCATTCAGTCTAAACTAGTTAACTTAATTTCTCCCTGTCCCACCTACCAACCCTCCAAGTGTTTTAGAGATGAGAATTTGTAGCAGGTTTAGCCTAGTTCTTTGTACACCACTCAAAAAGTGCAGTAGAGATTGTTGGTCAGTGTTTAGCATTAATAGCTTGTTAAAGCTGACCTGTTTAAACTAAATTAGTTAGTTCATGCTATATTTCATCTGATGGCATTCAACATTTTGATACTCTGTTTCAAGTGAAGGAAAAGCACATTTGATTCTAATTCTACCTGTTCTAACAAATTTTAAAATTATTTATGTACATACATTTTAGGGAGGCAGTGGCATTGTGATAATGTCATTGGACTGGTAAACCAGAACCCTGAGCCAGTGTTTTGTGGTCATAGGTTCAAATCCGACCGTGTCAGATGTTGAAATCTGAATTAACAGCAAGTCATTGGTGGCCATGTAAATTCTGGTGACTTTTTTTTTTTGAAATCCCATCTACGTCTCTAATGTCCATTGGAAATCTTCCTGGTTTGACCTGCATATGATTCCAGACCCAATATAGTTGCTATTTGGGCAGTGAAAATGAGAAATAAAATCTTGCCTGTCCAGAGATGCCTACATCCAAAGAACAAGTTAATAAAAAGTTTAAAAAAAAATGCTACCTCCAATAAGGCCAGTAAAGTGAGCTAATGTAACCCAAATTCATGTATCTTATTATGACTTATTTGAATTTGGCATCTGATTCTGTGAAAGTAAATAGAAATGATTATTTCTAATACCTGACACTGACATTCTCACCTCTTAGTAAAAATTAACTCCCCAATTCATTTGCCAATTATGTTGCTGTGTCTAAAGTTTCTCACATGATTAATTCTCACCTCAACTTTGTCTGAGAATTGATGTTAAATGGTAGTTGCACAGTGGGTGTGAACAAGAATCTCCTCTGGTGGTGTCAAGAATCTGATAGCAACTGGGTCCAAATTGTTATTGGCAGTTTGGAGGGGGGAAACAAACAAGTGCCCACTGCTTCACCTGCAGTGTGGTACAGTGCTTTTAACTGGTCAGAGTGGCAGGAGACTTACTTAGTTTTGTTTACTATTAGAAAAGCTTAGACAATCAAAATGAGTGGTTTGGTGTGAAATGTCCAAATTTAACCCTAATCTTTTTTCCTTTTTCTTTCTTTACTCCTCTTCTCTAGTCCCTACTTGATGAACCAAATCCAAACAGTCCAGCAAATAGCCAGGCTGCACAGCTTTACCAAGAAAACAAACGTGAATATGAGAAGAGGGTATCTGCTATTGTAGAGCAAAGCTGGAGTGACTGCTAACCTATAGCGACAAGAATCCTCTGCCAACTGCCCTTGCATTATCCTACCTGAGTAAATGCAAACAAAGTGTCGTAAGACTGGCAAAGAAGTCTGCATACCTTCTTTGTTGACATTCTTAAGGAATTTTAGCCCTTTATCGTTTGTGCTGTTAGAGGGTTCTTTTGTTGCATGATGTGAATTTCTAAGCAGTATTTGATAAACTCGTACACTCGATGATCTCTTCCCTTGTTTTGGCATCACCACTGACCCATCTTTACATCAACTAATGTATTAGCACCTTATTGACATGAGTGAGTGTGAATTCTTGAATTGTGAACAACAAAGTCTGATCTGCATCAGAGCAACTTCTAATTTTGGGATCCATTAAACAAAATTTCTAGTTTTATTTTTTACAAATGTCCTGAAAATTAGCTGTAACACCTAAAGTACATTGAGGTGGAAGACAATTAAATGTAATTTGCTCAGCAACAGTGAACAACCTGTTGTGGCATTCTCTTAATAGAGCTTTCACTCTAGATTGGTTATGAGCTGATACTGTCTTTTCATACAGTTTTGCAATACAACTAAAATAGATCCAATAGAAGAATACATTTCCACATTACCTTGCAGTTTATTTTGAGGGTTGTTGTAAGGAATGCATCTATTTTATCACATGGGAAAGCTATACCATCTGCCAGATCTGATTGGTGCAACATGACTGGAAGCATCTGTTTACAACAAGCACTTTGTATGTAGATAAATCAGAGAAAGCTTAAGTGTGTAAACCAGGCATGAGGCAGGCTTCTATTATTTGGCTGCCCACAAATCTGTAATTGCTGGTGCTTCTATTATTTGGACACGCACAGAACTACAAGTTGTTGTTTGTGCCTGCTATGATTGATGGCTCTCTGCATTTTGAAAAATCTCTCATTTGTAACTGTTCTGTAAAACATGTCCATTTCTGTGAATCAATTACAATATATTTGGGGAAGTACTTCAAATCTTCTTTCATACAGACAAATCTATTTAGCCAAAAAGAATCTCTTCCCTTAACAAATTATTGACTGTCTCACTCGCAAGGCATTTGAGAGGTGAGATCCAGTAGTTGCTGTTAAAGCAAGTGAATATTTTTTGTGCAAGCTTGGATAAGCAGAACGTATGTGATCTGATTGAAAATATTCACAGCCAAATCTAATCTTCTCTAATTCCCATTCTGTTGCATTTTAATTTAAAGACTTTATTTTTAATAAATTGATATTAGGCATCTCATTCTACAAAAAGCAGAAAAATTCAAGTTGTTTTTGAAAAGAACAATTATCATAAATTACTATTCGTTTGGCGTCCTCTTGATAATGTCATGATCTGACTAAGGGAGAAAACATTCTAGCTCGTTCCTGTGCCTGAACAAAAACAATTCTGTGCTTGGCAATCTTGTGTATGTATAAAGTGGTGAGTTTCATTTTTAGATGCTTTGTTTAAGCTTATTAAACAACCTAGAATAGCAAAAAAAATCCCACAAACTTCTAACTTTGAATGAAATGCCTTCTAAAGAGGAAACGCAGCTTTGTTTTGCGAATTTTGAGAGATAGCTGAGTCAATTAACTTCTGAATGTCTTCATAAATACCTCGTGTCATGGTGAAACAGTCTTTCCCCACAAGAAAGGATGCTTCCCTGACAGGTGGCCACATTTCAAGGAAAGCCAGCTACCAAATCTCTCTCTTTCCCAGATGATTGCGAAACTCCATCGCTATTGGGGTAGATGCTTAGCAAGAAAACACCCAGAAATTTGTTTATGTTCCAGCAGATAATACTTGCAGCCTTTACCACTGTTCAGGATAACTGTGGTATGTTTCATAGCCCAAACGACGATCAATCCCTTTGTGGAGCTTTGATTTCGTAACGCACGTGTGTGTGGAAAAAATTTTATTTTTTTTCTTTTGCAGTAATTGATTGTAATTGCCCGTTGTTTCTATTGGGATGTTGTCACGTTTTTCAAATGTTTAGATTTTCTGCTGTGGTTTATGAAAATTAATTACTTCTGTTCATGGTGTAAAAAGGACTTATTTTATTCCTTCTTTTGTAAAGGTTTTTTTTCAAAACTTAGCCCCCTTTTAAGATTATCAAACATTTTTGTACCCTATTCTCTAGTACTTTTTTTTTATATAAGGAAGTCAGTGAGAGAAGTGTATTTATGATACTGTTCCAATAATTACAAAGTAGTACTTGGTTGCCATTTATTTTGCTGAAGAAAAATTATTAATTCACTTAGTGTAACAAATGTTTTGTACAGAAAGTGATTCATGATATTAACTATGTAATGATGTTTGCTGAGGTCGTTTCCCCCTCTCTTTTCTTTTCTCCTCCTTTTTCCCTCCATGTTTTTACTCTTCCTCTTGGAGGCTTGGAAGATAATTGAGCAACTGATGGGTCTTGTGTTTCACTTTTATAGGTAACACTGGCGAGAATGTTCTTAACCCTCTGTGCTCTGCAGTTTCATGATGCTTGTATGCTGTACAATATGTATTGATGCAAACACCTTTTTTCAGAATTTTTTTTAAATAAAACAACTTTGAGAGTATAAATGCTTTAAAATATATAGTGAGGAACTTTTGTATTTGCTGTTCACTATCAAAGACTACAGAAGGCAATTTTTCTATTTTGATTCATCCATCTAATGAGAGTCTCGCATCAACCTTGGGTGGCATCCAACTGGTTCTTCAGTGATTTAGTCCACTGCTTCTGTATCTGGTCATTACTCTACACATTGATCACCACTAATAATTTTATCCTTCTGTTGTTTGAACATCTGAATGCAAATTCTACTCAAACAAGTAAATTCTGAGGTAAGCTTTTTCTAAATCCAAACATCTTTGACACAGGTTTGTCTGTTAAATGCCTTGTTTTCAAGATGAAATACGCAAGTTTCTCCATTCTTTTCTCAGAAGAATGGGGATAACTGTAGGATTCTGTATTTGAATGCCTTTCTTGTTTCTTAGTACAAGACGACAATATAATATTTAAAGTACAGTCTAATATTAATCTCAAAGTTGATTGTTTCCTACTTTGATTTGTGTTTCCTTGTTTATGCTATGTAATATGACCTCTTGTTCACTTCAGACTCATAGAATCATTATAGCAAGTCTGTAGTCATTTATTGCATTATGTCTGTACCAGCTGTCTTATGGGCCTTCTCCCTGTATCCTTCCAAATCTTTTCAGGTAACTATCCAATTATGTCTGAAAGCCATGATTGAATCTGCCGTCGCCATTTTCTCAACATTGGCTAGATAAATTTAATGTTGTGTTCCTGGATGTCTTAACTAGTTCAAAGTCCATCTTGGAGTAGCCTCACTTTCTATATAGCTAACTTATTATGATCCCAGCTTATGTGAATGAGTTATTTTTCAAAAATTAATTTTGACTTGATTGAGCAAGTGAAGAAGTTAAGTAGATTGTGTTGAATTGTGGTTTTTGTAAGGAAGAAAACTATATTGCCCAGGGCAACATTTATGGAATCATTGCTCGTTTATGGCTGAGGTTAAATTAAATTTAGGCTGACGGAAGTAGAAATGCGTTTGAAGTGGTCATAGATTTACTCAAAGATTTTGCCATGCTTTAAGTGGTTAAAGTTCATTACAAAGTGTGTAAAAGTCTATGGATATGTGCAATATGTTTCTTTAGCTTCTGTAGTTGGTTTTATAATCTTGTACTATTTCAATTTTCTCAGATGTACAGTTGTGAAATTTGGTATACGACAGTTAATCACTAGGCAGTCACACTACGTACTCTAAGGATTTTCATGTATCTATTTACTGGTGCTGCCTTATTTTGGTCATGTTGCGGCTGTACAGGACATTGGTTAGGCCACTGTTGAAATATTGCGTGCAATTCTGGTCTCATTCCTATCGGAAAGATGTTGTGAAACTTGAAAGAGTTCAGAAAAGATTTACAAGGATGTTGCCAAGGTTGGAGGATTTGAGCTATAGGCAGAGGCTGAACAGGCTGGTGCTGTTTTCCCTGAGCGTCGGAGGCTGAGGGTTGACCTTATAGAGGTTTACAAAATTGAGGGCATGGATAGGATAAATAGGCAAAGACTTTTCCCTGGGGTCGGGGAATCCAGAACTAGAGGGCATAGGTTTAGAGTGAGAGGGGAAAGATATAAAAGAGACCTAAGGGGAAACTTTTTCAGATAGAGGGTGGTGCGTGTATGGAATGAGCTGTCAGAGGAAGAGGTGGAGGCTGGTACAATTGCAACATCTAAAAGGCATCTGGATGGATATATGAATAGGAAGGGTTTGGAGGGATATGGGCCGAGTGTTGGCAGGTGGGACTAGATTGGGTTGGGATATCTGGTCTGGATGGACGAGTTGAACCGAAGAGTCTGTTTCCATCTATATGACTCTAAGAAATCTATGCCGTTGGTAAGAGTCGAACTGTTATAACAGGGATGATCTTACAAAGCAATTAGCATTTTAAGAAGTGAATCAGGAGGCAATAGGAAGTGATGCTACTAAAAATGGCTATTACATTGAAAGAAACCAACTGGGAATTTAGCAGAGTACTGTCCAATCCAAGAGTAACCATGGACTAATGAGTTAATTGGAATTCAGAATGTCTCTGATCATATATTGCGTAAAGTGGCTTGCTAATGAGGCCTAAGAGTTTTCATGCACAAGAAGGGAGACCAAAGATGACAGGAGAATGTCAGACAACAGAAACAATGAATCTGTGTCCAGTCAACCAGTGTCATGAACTGATATCTTAAAGTGGATGAACTATAAACCACTGCTTTTAAGTATTACTTTTGTACTTGTAATAAACTTAATGAAAACATTTCTACCTGGAATAAGTCTTGTAACTAATCAGGACAAGCAAACTTTTAGATTGGCTGTCTCCAAAATGAACCTATAATTACAATTGACATATGACTTTGATCAGATGGGCAGAGTCGTTTAATTTAGATAAATGTGATGTGCTGCATTTTGGGAAGGCAGATCAGGGGAGGACTTGTATTCCTAATGCTAAGATCCTGGGGAGTATTGCTGAACAAAGAAACCTTGGAGAGCAGATTCATAGTTCCTTATAGTGAAGTGGCAGATAGGATAGTGAAAAGAGTGATTGGTACACTTGTCTTTATTGGTCAATGCAATGAGGAAAGGAGTTGGGCAGTAATAGTGCAAATGTACAGAACATTGGTTAGGACACTTCTGGAAGACTGCATTCAATTCTGGTCTCACTGCTTTAGGAGCGAGGTTTGGAGCAAAAGGGAGAGGCTGAATAGGCTGGGACTATTCTCCCTGGAGTGACTGAGGCTAAGGGGGGTGACCTTATAGAGGTTTATAAAATCATGAGCTCATGATTGGGGTAAATAGACAAATCTTTTCCCTGGATTGAGTAAGTTCAAAACTAGAGGACATAGGTTTAAGGTGAAAGGGGAACAATTTAAAAGGGATCTAAGCAACAACATTTTCATACAGTGATTGGTGTGTGTATGGAATGAGCTGCCAGAAGATGTGGTGGAGGCTGGTACAATTCCAACATTTAAAAGGCATCTGGACAGGTAAATGAATACCAAGGGTTGAGGGGGATACAGACCAAATGCTGGAAATGGGACTAGATTAATTTAAGATATCTGGTCAGCATGGGCAAGTTAAAACAAAGGGTCTGTTTCCATGCTATACCGCTCTATGACTCTAAGTAAAAGGAACCTCTGAAACTTAGACAGTAATACTGAATAGTACAGATGCCAGAATGAAATTTGGCTCAGTCGATCATAAGTTTTATTTTTGGGTTTCTTGGTTAGTCACTAAACACATTTACAGAAAGTTGCCAATATTCTTGAACAAGACATTGCACCCTTCTTGTACACTTATTGTATATAAAACCAGAACTACATGTATTACTCCACCCAAGAGAAATATTACTCCTATCTTAGCTCTTTAATCTTTAACCTTAGTTCTCCCTAGACTGCTGAAATATGTGATTTTAGTTCAGTTTTGATGGCCTATGTCTCTTCAATTCTGACAGCTTGAGAACATCTATACAAACTAGGTGGCACTGTGGCACAGTGGTTAGCACTGCTGCTTCAGTGCCAGGAACCTGGGTTCCATTCTAGCCTCTGGTGACTGTGTCTGTCTGTGAAGTTTGCATGTTCTCCCCGTATTTGCTTGAGTTTCCTCCCACAGTCCAAAGATGTGCAGGTTAGGTGGATTAGCCATGCAAAATGCAGGATACAGGGATAGGCTAAGAAGGTGAGTGTGGGTGGGATACTGTTTGGAGGAGTGGTGTGAACTCGATGGGCTCAATGGTTTGCTTCCACACTTGAGGGGTTCTATTCTATGACACTGTCATAGAAACATAGAAAATAGGAGCAGTGTTAGGCCCACTTTACCCTTCAAGAAGATTGTCATTCAATGTGATCAAGACTGATCCTCTATCTCAATCCTGTATTGCTGCTTTCTCCCCATATGCTTTGATGCCTTAGTTTTATTTTAGACATTTATCAAACCCTTTCTTGAATATGTTCAGTGCTGACCTCCACAGACTTGTGTGGTAGCTCCACAGGTTCACTATCCTTTTTTAATCTTACCCCTAAATGGTCTATACCACATCCTGAAACTTTGTCTCGGGAAATCATCATCCTCTCACATTTAATCTGTTCATCCCTGTTGGAATGTTTCATGTATCAATCAGAATATCTCATCCCTTGAGTCGAGTGAATGCAGGCCCAGTCGAACTAATCTCTCCTCAGGACAGTCTTGCCAACCTCTGTATCAGAGCTGAAAATGTGTTGCTGGAAAAGCGCAGCAGGTCAGGCAGCATCCAGGGAACAGGAGAATCGACGTTTCAGGCATAAGCCCTTCTTCAGGAATGAGGCTCAACGTTTCGGGCATAAGCCCTTCTTCAGGAATGAGGCGACGTTTCGGGAATTCCTGAAGAAGGGCTTATGCCCGAAACGTCGATTCTCCTGTGCCCTGGATGCTGCCTGACCTGCGCTTTTCCAGCAACACATTTTCAGCAGCAACCTCAGTATCAGCCAAATAAACATCCACTGCACACCCCCTATCGTAAGTATATCCTTTCTTAGGCAGGTGTGCTCTCATCAGGACCCTGAATAACTGCAGTAAGACATCCCTACTTCTGAACACTCATTGGCATTCATTGCAGAATGATACCATTTGCCTTCCTAATTGCTTGCTGCACCTGCCTGTATGCTTTCATTGACTGGTGTACAAGGCTACCTAGGTCTCTTCGTACATCTGCATTTCCCAATATATCTTCATTTAAATAATAGTTTTTCATACCAAACTGTATAACTTAACGTTTAGCCATGTGATGCACCTGCCATGTTTGCTAAATCACCTTGCATCATCTTCGACTGTCAGTCCTGCCCAATTTTGTAACTTCAACAAACTTGAAGGTTTTGCATTTAATTCTCTCATCCATGTCATTTATATTTGTCATGAATAGCTGGGGCCCCAAGTACTGATTTTTGTAGTACGCTATTCATCACTACCTGCCACTCAGAAAAAGACCATTTGTTTCCACCCTGTTTTCTGTCTGTCAACCAATTCTTGATCCATGCTAATATCCCCCCATCCCACTTCAACTTTGCTCATTTAACCTCTTAAGGAAGATTTTATGATAATCCTTCACAAATCCAAATTCACCCACATCCCCTGGTTTTTCTTCATCCATTCTGCTTATTACATTCCCAAAGAAGAAAAACACTGGTTGATTTGTTATGTATGATTTGTCTTTCATAAGCCCATGCCGGCTTTGTTCAATTCCATTAATGCTTTCCAAATGTTCTGTATTAAGTCTTTGTTAAATTTTCTCCGTTACTGATGTTAGGCTAATTGATCTTTTGATTTTTATTTAGAATAACAGAATTGTGGATGCTGGAAAAGCTCAACAGGTCTGGCAGCAGCTGTGAAGAGAAGTCTTGAGTTAACATTTTTGGTCTGGTGACCCTCCGAACTGACGCTAGCTAGGAAAATGTCAGTTTTTATGCAGAAGTTTGGTAGGGGAAGGGGGGGTAAGGAATGAACAATAGATTGAGTCAGAGGGTCCCCAATTGAGTTGGTATTCTTCCAACTTACACTGAGCTTCCAGCCTTCTAGACTCAATATCAAGTTCAATAACTGTAGGGCTTGAATTCTATTATGTTCTAGCCCCACCCCCATACACTGGACCTTGTGATCATATAGTAGAAAGTGAAGACTGTAAATGCTGGAGAAGCAGAGTCAAAAAAATCCCTAATGAAGGGATTATGCCCGAAATGTCAATTCTCCTGCTCCTCGGATGCTGCCTTACCTACTGTGTTTTTCCAACAGCACACTGTTGACTTGTGATCATATAGTCTGCTATTACACACAACCTTTTGTTAGCCACTAACCGTCTCCATTGACAGCTATTCACCCTCCTAGTTAGATTGTTATCCACTCCTTTGTCCAACTGTTCTCTTTCTTTGGCCTCTATCCCCAATCACCTATTGTTTTACTCCTTTCCCCTCCCATTTAAAAAATGACATTTTCCAGCTACCATCAATTCTGAGGAAGGGTCACTAGACCCAAAACATTAATTCTGATTTCTCTTCACAGATGTTGCCAGACCTGCTGAGCTTTTTCCAGCAATTTCTGTTTGATCTGTTATTCTCTCTTCTCTCCCTCCCTCTTTTAAATAGTGAGGCTACATTTGCCACCCTTCAATCTGTAAGATCTGCTTCAGAATCTGTAGAAGTTTGGAAGATGAGCACCAATACATCCAATATTTTCAGGGCCACTTTCTTTACTACTTGGGGTATAGATTATCTCACTATATTGATTTGTCAGCATCACCCTTTAACCCTAATAATCTCCCCAGCATCATTTTCTTGCGACTTCTGATTTTATTAAATTCTGCCCTCACTAGATGCTTGGCTGTCCAATATTTATGGGATATTACTTTGTCCTCTTCTTTGAAGTTGAAATGAAAACATTTCAATTCTTCTGTTTCTTTGATCCCTGTGATTTCTCCAGTTTTGCTGTATGGGACCCATGTTTGTCTTCACTAATCTTTTTCTGTTTACTTATTTGTAGATGCTTTTATGTTTTGATGTTCCCTGAAATTTTACCCCCACATTCTATTTTCTCCTCTTGATTAAACTTTTTATCTTCAGCTTTGAAACTTCACAAAAGTCTTCCTCCTTCATGTTTTCCTGAATATGTTAAACTCCATAGTGTTTTTTTTTTAATTAATTAACCCCAGTATCTGACTAGGCACTTAAATTGAATGTTTTCTTGGAAATTAGGCATTTAAAGTTTCTTTCCAAATTGACTTTGAATTTTCTTTTTACCTTTACAGAACTAAAACCAAACCCATCTGCCTCAACTTTAAAACTCCAAATTGTGTAATAATATATTAGTCTTTTATCAACCACCTCCCTCCTCCCAGGAGAAGAAACAAGTGTCCTTAGTAGTCGTTTTTAGTTTTCTCTTTCTTATTTCTATAATTTTACTTTCCCTCACTTCCCCACTGTCTAATTCAACAGGCTTGAAATCCTGTTGCAACAAAGCCAGAAATGGAGTATGTTAATCCTGTAAGCTTTTGATTTCTTTTACTTCTGGTGGTTCCAACACTGTCAATGAAACTAATATTTTTGAACCAGCTGGATCATTCCCAAAGATAAAATTATGTCCTTCTATAGGGATTTCTTGCACTATTCTGATTCCAAACTCTCCTTAGTAAGTCATTCTTAGTCTAACTCTCCTTAATTGAACTAGTTTGAAAATTATCATGTATACCCCTAATTATACCTATGGAAGATGGTGCATCATCAGCCCATTATAAGTGACAGACTTGGGGAAATGTCTCTACCTTTTGAATTAAAATATTCATAACCTCCAGTTAGCTTGTTCTCTTTACTAATAGGTGAGGAAGAACAGTCTTTACTGCCCTGAGTTATCTCTCGCTAGTATGATTTCATCTCCCATTTAATGTCTAGTCGTCTTCCTTTATTATTTTGGTGTCTTAGTTTGCTCCCTAAAATGTCTTTTCCATTTCCAGATTTTCCATTTTTGCAATTTCCTTCTTGATTTCCATATGATTATTATAAAGACAGTGATTTTTTTTTTCAACATTTTTCCTGTGTTTTTCATCGTGGATTGAAATAAGAAAAGAACTTTTAAAAAGTGAAGTATTGCTCAAGAGATTGCCACACTTTTTTTTAAAATGAAGTAACCTGACTCATTTTAATTACTGTTTACGCAGTTTCTGGTTCAAGCAATAATAGAAGAAGGTGCCTGTTACTTGGAGCCTAGGATGTGTACAAATGGAGCTGATTGGTCTGTGAGCTAGTGACCAGTCATCAAGCACCAAATCCTTTTGCCTGCCATCAATTATGTGATTGGCTCCCAGATGGGGATGTAAACAAGATTGGGAAAAACTATCAGCTCTCCACCAGCCTAGGAGCTGTTTTGATCTCTGAAGATTAGATTAGATTCCCTACAGTGTGGAAACAGGCCCTTCGGCCCAATGAGCCCACACTGATCCTCCGAAGAGCAACCCCCCTCTGACTAATCCACCTTACACTACAGGCAATTTAGCATGGCCAATTCACCTAACCTGCACATCTTTAGACTGGGGGAGGAAATGGAGCACCCAGAGGAAACCCACACAGACACTGGGAGAATGTGCAAACTCCACACAGACGGTTGCCCAGAGCAGGAATTGAACCCAGGTCCCTGCCGTTGTGAGGCAGCAGTGCTAACCACTGAGCTACCATGCTGCCCCTTTTATTTTATCTTCAATTGTTGAAAGTTGTGATTTTTGAATTTATAAATCAGGGGCATTGTATACGTTCAAACTAGCCACCCTGCCCTCTTGCAAACCAATGATAGTGTCAGGAGAAGGAAGACCGAGAAGCAGCATTCTGATCAGCAGAAGAACCATCTCAGTAACCCTGTGAACGGGAACCACTGAGCTTTTCAGTTTTTCTCTCCGGCCATAACATTCTCTCCCCCCATTTCCTGTCTGTGTTTGTGTTTATAGGAGGGAGTTTATAAGCGGATTAGACCTTGTAGCTAGTGGAGTTATATAGCAATGCTTCATAGTTGTTTATCTGTACCTAGACTTGATGATATTTGTGATTAATAGTAAGTCTTATTAAGTACAGCAACCAGGTTCATGTTTTCTATCAACCTGGATATAAAAAATGGGTAAATTGGGGAATTCTGTATATTTGTAAAAATCTTCAATTTTTGTGATGACTCCAGGAATAGCAGGGCATGATTTCCAGTGCATGACCCAAGTGAGGCATAACATTTTGAGGTATCATAGGTGCCTGGTAGAACTGATTCATCTTGGACCTTTGATACCTAACTTCTATCCTAAGAAATCTTAAGATTTACTGGAATGCTACTTAGTCATTATTATTTCCTTGGTGTTCTCTTAAAATTATCTAAGTGATCAAAACTATTGATCCAGTGGTATTTTCTTTTGCAAATTCTACAAATGTGCAATTTTGTTTCTTTCTATTATCCTACATTTTAAATAATAAGCTTCAGGGAAAAGTTCATAGTTTAAAAAATAAATCAATACCTCATACTATGCCCTAATCTGTAGATTTTATTTCTTCTAACAAACTGGTGTATACATTTACAACTGTGAAAGCACCCTGTAACGTTAAGGTCTAAACATTTTTTATAACTGCTTCAGGTTTCCAGCTGCATTTGAAATTAAATATCTGTCCCCTCCATTATCTGTAAATTTTAAGCACTAACTATTGATTTCTAGTTATATCAAATCCCTTATTTGAGTCAGAATCGCCTACCTCTATTTTCTTCCTTCACTCTAAACTTTGCTCTTGCCAAGTCACTTTGTGAGTTCTCTCCTCCTTTAAAAAGCAAACACTTTTTAAATACTTTTAAAAATATTTCTTTGTTTTTCTTTGCCCAACTCACCAATTCTGCATTCTTATTTACAGAAGAACGTAAGAAATGGGAGCAGGAGTAGGCCACTTGCCCCATCAAGCCTGCCCCACCATTCAATAAGAACATGGCTGATCTTTTCGTGGACTCAACTCCACTTACACGCCCACTCACCATAACCCTTAATTCCTTTACTGTTCAAAAATATGGATTTTTAAAAGAGCCTTATTAAAAAAAAGTACTACACATAAAATTCATGGGGGACTTCAATATGCAGGTGAATGGGCAAAATCAGATTGATAGTGGATCCCGAGCAATGAAAATTGGAATGTCTGAGATTTAGTTTTGGGGCATCTTTTGATAGGTTCCACTACAGAACAGGAAATTCTGGATTTGATGATATGTAATGAGGCAGACCTGTTTAAGGAGGTGAAGGAAATTCTAAGGGTTAGTGACCATAATATGATAGAATTATCCTGCAGTTTGAGAGGGAGAAGCTGGAATTAGATGTAATAGAATTACAATTGAATAAAAATAGCTACCAAGACATGAGGGAGAAGCTGGCCAGAATTGGTTGGAAGAGGAGCCCAGCAAGGAAGACAACGGAGCAGTATAAATGTTAACAACTGAGAATTTAAATTACTGTTTAATGTTACCGCTCTCCCTTGAGATCATAACACCATGAACATCCAGAAGGTTTTTGGTAACATGCCATATAACAGACTTGTCAACAAAGCTGAAGCCTATGGAAGTGTAGCAATCCTAGCGGCATGGATATGAAATTAGCTAAGTGGTAGAAAATGATCCAGATGAGTGATTATATACAGTCTTCCAGTCTGAAAAACGATGGGGAGTTGGTGTTATATGCCAGACTATTAGTCCAGAGACAATAGTAACGTTCTGGTTTGAATCTGCCATGGCAGATGGTAGAATTTGAATTCAATAAACACCTGGAATTAAAAGTTTAATGGTGAAGGTGAGTTCATTTTCAATTATTGGAAAAATCTACATGGTTCTCTAATTTCCTTTAGGGAAAGAATCTGTTGTTCTTACCTGGTCTAAATTCCAGACACAGCAATGTGGTTGACGCAACTGCTGTCTGGGCAGTTCGGAATTGGTAATGAGTGCTGGCTTACCCCACATCCCATGCATGAATAAAAATGTGGGATTCGTTGCAAATCAGGCTGCTATTCAGAGTGATCTGAGCACAACACCAGTCTGGTCAGAATGAATTATTTATTGGGGTCAGTAAAATGGCTGCCTGCAATGTGTGCGCACCTCGTGGTCGAGGTCACATGACTACAATAGATCATCAGGAGTCATAGAGATGTACACCATGGAAACAGACCCTTCAGTCCAACTTGCCCATGTCAACCAGATATCCTAAACTAACCTAGTCTTATTTGCACTTGGCCCATATCCCTCTTCACCCTTCCTATTCATAAACCCATTCAGATGCCTTTTAAATGTTGTAATTGTACCAGCCTCCTCCTCCACTTCCTCTAGCAACTCATTCAATACACACACCACCCTCTGCATGAAAAACTTGGCACTTAGGTCCCTTTTTAATTTTTTCTCCTCTCACCCTAAACTTATGCCCTCTAGTTCTGGACTCCCCCACCCCAAGGAAAAGACCCTATCTATGCCCCTCATGATTTTATAAATCTCTATAAGGTCACTGTTCAGCTTCTGATACTCCAAGGAAAACAACCCCAGCCTATTCAGTCTCTCCCAATAGCTCAAACCCTCCAACTCTGGCAACTTCCTTGTGAACTTTTTTTGAACCCTTTCAAGTTTCACAACATTGCTCCCGATGAGAGGGAGACCAGAATTGTGCACAATATTCCAAAAGTGGTCTAATCAATGTCCTGTGTAGTTGCAACATGACCTCCCAACAGATATGTTCGATGCTCTGACCAACAAAGGAAAGCATACCAAACGTGTACATTAATGTATTTCAGTCCAAACAGAGACTTAGTTATACAAACAGAAATGCTGGAGAAACATAGCAGGTCTGCCAGCATCTGTAAAGAGAAACACAGTTAATGTTTTGAGTCCAGTGACCCTTCTTCAGAACTGAAAATAGTTGCAAAGGTATTTTTGCTGATGACAGTTTGAGAGACTGAATAGAGTACATAAATGTATTATTCATTGAATGTGACAGAGTCGGCTGATCTTGGGTACTGTAAAAAGAGGCATAAATTGGCAAATCAAAGATTTAAGATGAAATTGATCAGTTTAAAGTGGAGTACTGTGTCCAATTGCGGTATCACACATTAGGATGGAAGCAAGGGCTTTGGGGAGGGTGTCCTGATCATGTGGTGTTTTTCTTAACATTGAATTCCCACTTACATGCTGAAGTGTAAATAGTGGAGGCTCAATTGGTTTGAAAATTATAAACCGGTTTACTTAACACAAACTGATAGTGACCTATGACACACTCTGAGTCTGGCACGCTCCTGCTTGGGCTTCTCATGGTCACTGGTCATGTGGTGTCATCCTAGTCATAAACTCATTAACACAGTCAGCTCTCCAAGCACTAACACAACATTCACTTCTTTTCTAAGATATAGTTACGTGCAATGTATGGAAAAAAACCCTAGATGTTAGACAGTTTGCAGAACTAGTTACTCAAATAAGAATTCCAAAATTTCAGCTTCAAGTGTCTAAGATTCAGTAAGATATATAGATGCTTTAACAAGCCTTCCAGATTTCGTGATGATCTATTTTATGAAAGTCAAGGCTCTACATTGGTTGTTCTTATATTAGGGTCTGGATCAGTGGTGCTGGAAGAGCACAGCAATTCAGGCAGCATCCGAGGACAGGCAAAATCAATGTTTCGGGCAAAATTAGTGTTAGTCTTGTCATTGTTGTTAGTATTATTTTGGTCCTGATAGTTTTCTGCACCTTCGTTATCTGAGCATAACTTCGTGTTCTATGAACAGCTAGAGTACTATACAATTCCCTGAATTGGCTTCAGTTTCTTCTCAATGTTGCTTTGTAGGATCTGCCCACTTTGTTTACCACTGCAGGTAACTTGAGTAGGATTATGATAATGACCTAGTGTCTTATGCCAAAAATAGGTAATTGCAAACTTGACCAGCATATTATTTTCATTGTCACTTTTTTTTTTGTGAAGTTTATTCTGTATTTTGGAAAACATGAATAGGTGCTGACTTGAGAAGGTTGTCCTAACTTGCCTTGCAAACATTATCTCTGCTGGCAAGGCTGCTTGTCCAGAGGTGTAGTATAACAATATCTTGTTTTGTTGCCCTGTACTTCATGTTAACCACTTAGTCAGCAACATTGTTGGATCTGAGATAATGTTGTGGGGATGTAGACGTTCTTATGATGCTGTGGTTGGTGATTGTAGCAAGCTGCAGAAATCTTTCTCAATATCATTGCTCATCCTCCACCCTATATACTATCCTGTGCCAGCTATTTTGTTCGCTCTATGCCCATATTCCCTTGCTGCAACTGTGACATGTGATTCTGGTAAAGAGCATTAGGCATAAGCACTTCTTTACGTGTGTGTGTGTGTGTATACACAAAAATATAAATAAAAAATCCCTTGAGATACCTACTTCATCTATGTTTGGCCAAGATCATCAGAGAGGGTCTGGCATATCAGGCCACACCGCTCTGATAACTTTCCATAATGCCTTCAGTTGTGGATCATTAGCTGTTTGTGCTGACCTAAGTTCTTCAAAAAACCTACTCCAGTTTTCCACCTGGGTGTCCATGCTGTCCATCTGTAAATCTAGCAGAATTCCTGCACTGTTATCCAGATTTGATAATCTGCTTTGCTTGTCTGACATTATGATTTTGGAACCAGGCTTAGAAGATTTTGAAGTCCTACCCCCTTTAACTTTTACGAGAAGATGCACTTATCAATTGTTTACACACAATCATTTTATTTTCACTGATTGTGATGGGTTTCTATAGTGAATTGCTGACTGAAAAGAATATGTGGAACCTTGTGATATCAAAAACTAGAGCAAATGTTTCACATTCCATGGTTGCACTTTCAGATCCAAGTGCAACCAGCTTGCCATATGGCATGGTGCATTCTCCTGGCCTTTTCTGAGATGTTTCTACTTCTAGGACAGTCTTTTTTTCCTTGGGTTGTGGTACTGTAGGAATGATTCTTACATGTGTTGATAGTCCTCCTGCCTTACATATAGGATATCTTTCCATAACAGCTCCTTAACGATGATGCTTTGTTGGAAACATCTAGTACTTATGCTGTTACAAAATATTTTAATTGAGACATCGATGAAGGTCACCTTTTTCTTGGGAAGTAGGCACGCACTGTACACCTTCAACTTTACCTGGGTTGAGACAGATCCCATTACTGTATGGATAAAATGAAAAGTGTTTATCTGACCAACACTCATATGGCTTTTTTTTTTGCTAATGAAGGATAAGTCTTTCAGGATGAGCTGCATGAAGACCACTGGCAATCTTTGTTCTGTGGAAGGCAGGATGGGATAAGAATAGTGGAATGCTCTTACACCAATTAGCAGAGTAAGGTTAAGGCTGAAAGGTCACTATGGTGAGATGAGATAACACAAGTAAGTAATGAAGCAAGTTTCTGTTAAGTGTTATTATGACAGGATTGGGACAATAAATATTTGGGACATGGCATTAAAATATCTTAATAGTTAATAGAGTCCGCTTGAGACAGGAGACTATTGTAATAGATGGAATAGCTAAATATCTATCATGACAGGTTTGTCTGAAATGGAAGTTCACTGTAGCAGATTTAGCAATAAATATCTAACTGATATTAATAACATTAAGTAGAATGTACAACTAAAGAGATAATAGGAACTAACATTACTGGTTTATTGTGTAGCTAGAGTGAGGTACTTTGGTTAATATAGTTGGACATGCTGATAAGCTAACAGAAACATAATTTAAAAAAATTAAAAATCCATCGACCCTGAGGTTCGTGGGCATTCAAGAATCTGCTTTCTCAGTGTCATGGTTTTTTGTTTGCAAATAAAAGACCTACTTCTTGAAGAACTCTCTGCCTCTCCTGGTGATTCTCTATATATTTCCTCCACAACACTCAACACGGACAGGCAGAATCTAATCGAAGTTACTGGTACTGTGAGGCAGCAGTGTTAACCACTGAGCCATCGTGCCACCCCATGATCAACAATATACATACTTCCTGGAATACATTTTGATTCTGTCCGCATACAGTTGGAACACATTCTGATTGAGATTGAAAGGCAAACTCTTGTACCAATCCTCTAAATGGTTTCTGGCTTGGGAAAGAATTTAGCTCCTGATGAATTTTGATTCAATTCCTCTAATGTTGCAATTTTGTGTGGCCTTCTGTTTAGAGAGATGTTTATATATCTTGTGTCCAAACATGCCCTGATTATGCCATTTTGTTTTAGTACTTAATGGAATTGCACCAGTCTGTGTGCTGATGTACATGATGAAAAATATAATTACAGTCCATAGCAATCAGCTTGCTCTTAAGTTTTTGCAGTTGTCAATGCTACAATTTCTGGGAGGGTCCATTGACAGAGATGCTTTTTCCTTTCAAAGATGTATCACATTTGAAGTTTCCTATGGCAATGAATCTGTCTTGCATATTTGTTGCAAATCCTAAACCAACTCAATTTGAGTATTTTTGGCCTTGCCATGAGGTTACAAAAAAAGGTTTATGAGAATACTTAGAAGGATGAGGGGCTCCAGTTATGGGAACAAATTAGGGAAGGTAGATTTGAGTCCTTAGTGAAGAGAAGGTCATGAGAAGATACTACAGTGTTTAAAAAATGAGGGATTTAATCAGAGCAGATAGACAGAAAAAATTCAAACTGACAAAAGGGCCAAGGACTAGATCTAAAGTAAATAGCAAAAGAACGAATAGCAACAGGAGAAGCAATATTTTTGAGCAGTGAATATTTAGGATGTGGAATTAATTGGCTGAAAGTTTGGTGGAGGTAGATGCTATTATGGCTTTCCAAAGAGAATTGAATGAACACCTGAAAAACAAAAGTTGCGGAGCTATGGAGAAACAGCAGGGAGTGTAACTAGCTGAATTATCTTGCAAGAATTGGCATATGCTCAACAGCCTGAATTATCTCATGCTATAATTTATTCAATTATTCTAAAGTGACAGTAGTCAGCAATTTAAATCAGATGTCCAACTGTGAATTAAAATAATGGCCTCCATCAGCATTGTATGGATTCTATTCAGTCTATTGAGTCTGCACTGACCCTCACTTCCTATCCCTGTAACCCCTGTACTGGTTGAGGTCACAATGGAAGTCCCGCTTCTTGACCTTAATTGGATGAATCCATATTTGGAAAATAAACACAGATGAGGAAGACTTGAACTCTTGTCGCACTTTTCAGGACATGAGGATATCTCAAAGCACTTTACAGCCAGTGATTGACCTTTTGAAGTGTAGTCCCTGCTGTTATGTAGGAAAATAGCAGTCTATTTGCACTCAAAACAACTCCCACAAAAATGCAATTTATAATGACCATATACATTTTTGTGTGTGTGTGTGTTGCTGATTTGAGGGTTTTCCACACCTTGGGTTATGTTACTGCTTTAAGAAGTGAATATGCTAATCAACCATTACCTGTAGCCATGAGGAATACTAGCAACAGCATACTGGACTGAGGATGTGAAACGAAAATCTCTTGAAATTCCTCTCTGGCATAACCTCTCATGTGTTGATTACAGACAATATCTGCCTTCATCCAGCATTGTGTAGTTGATCTACTGACAAGATCTTTAAAGATAAAAGCAATCTTAGCAACTACAGTGACAGTAATTTTTAAAATGTCTCACTACCTACAGTTTTACATGAACAAATATAACACTGAATTTTGAGCATGATGGTGCAACATTACAAATACTACCCATGCATCTTTTCACTCTTAATGTGCTAAAAATCATGTTCACCAAGCAGTTGGTCAGATTATTCTCACAGGGTCTACTTAGAGTTGCACAGGTTCTGGCCATACATGTCAGTAGAGAGGCTATATATAGTTGAGGTACTATCTTGAGAGGATAGGAAGCATGAATCCAGGTGCTGTTGTAACTATATGTTAGGTGATAACATTTCCCATCTAACATGGATGAATGAAATATTTTTTCCACATAATTTCTCTGACCGACTGTTGCTGGAACTGGGTTAATTAAAAGGTAATGCCCGAAACGTCGATTCTCCTGTTCCTTTAATGCTGCCTGACCTGCTGCACTTTTCCAGCAACACATTTTTAAGCTCTGATCTCCAGCATCTGCAGTCCTCACTTTCTCTTAATTAAAAGGTAAAGTTGCTACAATCTCACTTTCTCATTAGAGAGAGGAGAAACTGATGCTGAGTTTAATCTGAGAGTCACCACACCCCAGGCAAGGAGCAAGGTCAAGAAGTCGGACCTCAAACAGTTTAAAATTGATTCTGTTCTATTGACATTATGCTGCATGGAAAACCAGCTGCCTAGCCAAATGATTTTCCCACTCGGTTACTTATGCTATGATCTGACCATTAGCAAATCAACAATAGCAAGTTGGTATTCATATTCTTGCTGTTTTCTCTTTGAGGCAGCTTTTGGTTTCTGGCCCAAGCATATTATTTTAATTCCCCACTGACTTTGTTAGTTAAAAACATCACATGGTGTAACATTACACTAATGCAACCAAACTGCGTGGAGTTAGTTATTCTTAGCCAGCCAGCAGCATAGCTTAAAATTTGCATCATCATCTCAGGGTGAAGTGAAAATAAGTCAGTCAGAATTCCTGGATACTGAGGCTTTGCAAATGCCAGGTATAGAAGTGATGGATCCTGCTGTGATATCCAGCACACTGAAAGTGTTTGTTTGGTATGCACTAAGGTAGGCACTACCCAAACTAGAATTAGCACCTTGATGGGGAGAAAACTACAGGAAAGTGGATTCAGTTCTCTGTTTGTTAGGTAAAGGTATCAACAGATTATGAAGTTTGAAAAAGTAAGTTTACTAAATTAAGGTTAAAATGAAGAAAGATTTTGTATTTGTAGTGTCATACATGCCCTTATGACATCCCAAAATACTTTAGTCAATAAATTACAGCCACTGGAATTTAGGAGGCGTGATACCTGATCTGAATAAATACCAGAGCAGGGTCAAAGTGATGAATGGCTGACTCCTGCTCACAACTACTTTGTTTTTAACAATACTCATCACAAATAAACAGGAAATATTTCACTAAGTATAGATAGTTAACAAGCCCACAGAATCAGAGTACTATTAAACATTAGATAGCAGCATTGTGCTACAAACATGCTTTAGACTTTTCCTCACCATTGAACTTCTCCAAGATGTGAAAGTGTTGGTGTTGGACTGAGGTGGACAAAGTCAGTACTCCAACAAGTTTATTTGAAATCACAAGCTTTTGGAACACTACTCCATTGTCTTGTGATTTCAAATTAGCATGTTGGAGTATAACCCGCTGTCCTGTGACTTGCTACGTTGAACTTCTCAGTCATCTTACCATAGGAGCAAAGGCATTATCCCAGAGATGGGAGGGAGGAATCAAATATGCCAACTCTCTAGCGGATTGCTCTGGTTTAGGAACAAGCTGGATACCAGCAACATCCTGGTCAACCTCCTCTGCACCCTCTCCAAAGCATCCACATCCTTTTGGTAAAGTGGCAACTAGAACTGTACACACTATTCCAAATGAGGCCGAACCAGTCTCACGCAACTTGTACTCAATACCCTGTCCGATCAAGGAAAGCATGCCATATGACCACTCTATCAACATTGCAACCTTTGGGGAACAACAGATCTGAACACCTAGATCTCTCTGTACATCAATTTTCCCCATGACTTTTCATTTTACAGTTTACTGTATAGTTCACTAAATGTAATGATGTTCTCATATCTTCTCCCTTGACCTTCTAGGTGGTCATGGTCATGATGTCTCAGGAGCTTTGGTGAACTTCTGTAGTTCATCTTCTATATAGTATATACTATTGCTACTGAACATTGGTGGTGGAAGAAGTCAATGTTTGTGAATGTATTGCCAAACAAGTGGGCTGCTTGATCTTGGATGATGTCAAGCTTCGAGCCTCCTGTTGGAGCTATACTCATCCAAGTGAGGAGTATTCCATCACACTCTAAATTATGACTTGGAGTTGGTGGACAGGCTTTCGAGAGTTTTGAGAAGATATGTAGCTCAGGTTGAGGTTCTGGATGTAAGTTTGCTCGCTGACCTGGAAGGTTTGTTTTCAGATGTTTCGTCACCATACTAGGTAACATTCTCAGTGAGCTTCTGGATGAAGCACTGGTGGTGTAGCCCACTTTCTATTTATATGTTTGAGTTTCCTCGGGTTGGTAATGCCATTTCCTGTTTTTCTTAGGGGATGGTAAATTGGATCCAAGTCAATGTATTTGTTGATAGAGTTCCGGTTGGAAATGCCATGCTTCTAGGAATTCTTGTGTGTGTCTGTTTGGTTTGTCCTCGGATGGATGTGTTGTTCCATTCAAGGTGATGTCCTTCCTCAATCCATATATAAGGATACTAGTGAGAGTGGGTGGTGTAGTTTTGTGGTTGGTTGATGTTCATGTATCCTGGTGGCTAGTTTTCTGCCTGTTTGTCCACTGGTCACAGGTAACATTCCTAGCCTCTGACCTGCTCGTGTAGTATTTATATAGCTGCTCCAGTTTCCGGTCAATGGTACTGAGGGTTTCAGTATTTGCTTGCCAAGGGATGATGGTTAGATTCTCCCTTGTTGGAGATGGGTATTATCTGGTATTTATGCAGCAAACCATTACCATTTGTCAGCCCAAATCTGGATATTGTCCAGGTCTTTTGGACACAGACTGCTTCAGCATCTGAAGAGCCATGAATAGTATTGAATATTGTCTAAACATCAGGGAATATCCCTACTTCCACTCTTACAATAGAAGCAAGGTCATTGAAGCACATGGAGACGGTTTAGCCTAGGTCTTTACTCTAGAGGTGTTCCAGTCGTGTCATAAAAAATTTCTATCAAGGAATTTCTGAAGTGGAAATGACTGACCAACAATCACAATCATGCTCTCTGGAGGCAGATGGGACTCCAAACAGTACCCACCCCACAACAATTACCATTGACTCCAGCTTTGCCAAGGTTCCTCAATGCCACACCCAGGCATTTTCACCTCCGGCATTCAGCTCTCTTGTCAGTGTTTGAAATGAGGCTGTGAGGTCAGGAGCTGACTGACACTGGCGGATCCAAGCAGAGTGTCAAATCAGCTAGTTACAGCTAAGATAGCGTGATTGTACTGAAGATGGCACCTATCAATATCAGTGATTACAGTGATGGCATGGTAATTGGCCAAATTAGATTTGTTCTGGTTTTTTTCCTGGGAAGTATATTATAGTCGGGTAGCACAAGGTAGGAATCAGTGAAGGCAGTGGATTGGCTGGGAAGTGAATATATCCCAAATGAATAAAGGAACTAGGCTCACATTAGTAAATGTACAAATATTACAACCTTCTTACTGCAAAGAGTTAGGGAATGGAACAACAGAAGCAAGGTGTATTGGCATCACTACTACAGAGGAACCTCGATTATCCAAATATCGGATTATCTGAAGATGATTTCAAAGTCCCACTAAAACATAAGAGGTAAGTGTATTTGATTTACTGAAGATATGAAATGCTGGCAAAAACAAAGAAACACAAGCAGCTCAAGCATCAGCAACTGGATATTTTTTAGGTAAGGTTTTACAGTAAGTATGTATTTTACAGTATTCCCAGCACTTCACCAGGCTGTTCATTTTTTTAAAAAGGCCACCCACGTAAACACCCACACGAGATAGAAGGACGGATGGATGCCCTATCACGTGACTGAGTTCCCAGAAACTGATACTGTAAATGGTCTTGTAATCATAGAAGCTGTTCGGGCCCTTGTTTAATGCTGGGACTTCATGGTAAGGGTTTAGTTCTTATTTTAACCTGTAATTTGCAGACTGCAAAGTTTAGTTTGTCTAAATGGCGCTCATTAAAATTATAGATTTAAACTAATTCTCCGGTAGAGTACAGTGTTAGATCAGTATGCTTCCCCTGTTTAAGCTAAAATCAATTATTCGGATAATCGATTATCCAAACAAAATAGTGCTCACCCGTCTCATTCAGATAATCAAGGTTCCTCCGTATTCAGAATTTGGCTTTACTGCACAGTTGAAATGCAGGAGAAAAATCAATTACAGAGGCTTGACAATGTTTTTTTCTAAAATCAGAAGTCGGACTCTATTTAAATGTTAAATAGAATAATGGATTGAAGTAAATGATAACCCCATCAGAAAATACTAAAACAAATGAAAAAGACAACACATCGCCAAAAGGTAAACAACTGTGATTAACAGATGATGCATTAAGTGGTATGCTAAAAATCAAATATCTAACATTAAGAACATAACACCAGTGATGAACTTTTCTACCAATTTTAAAAAGAATTAGAGTTGGAAAAATATATACAGAACAAGGACGTCTTAAGTTTCATACAGAGAAAGCAAATTGGTACAAATTGTAGGATCCTTCCACAACTAACAGAAATGTACGTGTACCTCCACCAAGGTCATCTGCTGTATCCGTTGCATCTGATATGGTCTCCTCTACACTGGGGAGACAGGATGCCAACTTGCGGACCGTTTCAGAGAATATCTCTGGGACACCCACACCAAGCATCCCCACCACCCTGTGGCTGAATACTTCGACTCCCCCTCCCATTCTGCCAAGGACATGCAGGTTCTGGGCCACCTCCTTTGCCAATTCTTCACCACCCGATGCCTGGAGGAGAAACACCTTAATATTCCACCTTGGGACCCTGCAACCACATGGATTTCACCAGTTTCTTATTTCCCCTCCCCCTACATTATCCCAGTCCAAAGCCTTCAATTCCACACCAAACTCCTGACCTGTCCATCACCTTTCCCATCTATCCACTCCACCCTCCTCTCTGACCTATCACCTTCATCTACCTATCGCACTCTCAGTTACCTCCATCCTCAAACCTCACCTCCCTCTCCTTTATCTCTGTCGCCTGGCCCACAAGCCTATTCCTGATAAAGGGCTTATGCCCAAAACGTTGATTTTCCTGCTGCTCAGATGCTGCCTGACTAGCTGTGCTTTTCCAGCACCACACTTGCGACTCTGATCTCCAGCATCTGCCATCCTCACTTTCTCCCCAAAATGTAGTATTATCAAGAAGTGAGCCTATTACATATTATATCTGAAAAAGCAACTTTGTTAATGGGAGAATTTCAAAATAAAAGGCACCAAGGGTGATCTCTAGGTTCAGGTTCTCATGTACCAGCTTCTTACAAACCACTGTGTTCCAAATGTATGGTTTACAAAGTATCGCTTATTATTTTTTGCATTCAAGGATGCAACAGAAGTTAAACGTTGAGAGAAATATTAATCTATTAACTTTGCTACAGATTATCAATAATTATTTATAATCTGAACTATAGTCTGATACAATAAACACTATCACACCCAAAGTCCAGAGAAAACTTATGAAAACCCAAACCAAGTGTTCTGTTCAATATTTTACTTGAAGTGGACAAATATTGGCCATATCAAAGTACACAACATTAAATGTTAACACTTCACTTCCAAAGATGGGATTAGTTTAGAATGGCATCATGGTATGCTGAAGGGCCTGCTCTGGGCTGGGCTGTTCTGTTAAGTGATCTTTGATACTAAGCATCAAATTAAAAGACCTCAAAATTGCACACTCGCTCTTAAAAAAGACATATCTTATCAAAGTTCAGGGAGCTCAGATGGAGAGCCAAGGAATGAAAATGCTCAACGCTGCATAGATGCTGCTTTCATAGAATGAGTTAAATAGAGGACAGTCATAGAAATTTACAGCACAAAAAAGGCCTTTCAACCTACTGTGTCCATGCCGGTCAAAAACAACCACCTACATATACTAATCCCATTTTCTAATCCTTGGCCTGTAGCCTTGTATGCACTGGCATCACAAGTGCACATGTAAATACATCTTAAATGTCCTGAGGGTTTCTACCTTGACCACCCCTACAGGCAGTGAGTTCCTGATTCCCACCAGTCTCCAAACTCTTACTCATACACAGTATGGACCGTAAGCAACGTGAACAGGAGGTAGGCCATCCCACTTCTTGAGTCTGCTCTGCCATTCAATAATATCATAGCTGATTCAATATTTCTCATGTCCATTTTACAAAGTTTTCCCACAACCCTTGACTCCCCTCCTGATCAACAAGCTATTTCAGCCTTGAATATATATGAGGGCTCTGCAACAGAGAAAACGAAAATTCCAAAGATTCTCAACCTTCAGAAGAAATTCCTCCTCATCTCCGTTTTAATTGATGTCTTTTTATTTTGATATCATGCCTTCTGGTCCTAGATTCTCCCAGGTAGAGAAACATGTTCTCAGCATTTATTCTATTAAACCCCTTATAATTCCGAGATGATTCAATGAGATCCACACTGAGCAAATCAAAAACCTAGCCCTTGGAGATCCATTTCTGAGAATCCATCAGTCAGATGGATTAAGCAGTCTGACTGCTGAAATCAACACAACCTTATCTCTCATGTTTTCAATGACAGTTATTCAGACCAATATTTGAATGTAAGGTATATAATAAATGCAATCAAATTAACAGAATCCAATGTCAAAAATATTAATAGCATAAATTCCAAATCAATGAAAAATACACACTAAAAACATAATGAAGTCAATTTATTGCCTTGAACAATTATATAATTGTGTCCCTTCCCTGCACATACTGTTAACAAAACCAGTGTAAAAGTGTTAAAACAGAAGTCAAAAGTAGATATTTTCTACATCAAAATGAATCAGATAACCACAGAAGATCAAAATTGAAACTATGACAAGGTATTAGTGTAAATCATTGGTTCAAAAAGAGCATTGATCTACAGAATCAGTACCATAAAATAAATCCAAAATACTTTCAGTCATGAGGGTGTTTAATTGGACATCCAAGATTCTTAACATTTGAAATCTTAGGTTTCATCATGTCAAAAACCATAACAAATAACAAATAATACATTGAGTTTCGGTCAAGAAAAGATACATCAGACCTTTATCACAAAGTAGAAATCCAATTGATGCATCTTTAAAAACGAATATTTTCGCTATTAAACTGCTTCCCTATCCCAAAAAAATCCAAATATACACATTAGCAAGAACATGGAAATGGAAATCCAGAATAGGTCAGAAAATAACATGAAATGTATTGGCTCGTTCATCTACAAACTAATTTAAAACAGTAAGATCATAAATAGATGTTGGACCTTGTTCTAAAAGCCAAACAGCATCATACAATCTACTTTGAGATGCAAATGGAAAATATTAAAATATTCCTTTTCCAAACTCCAAACAGTTTTAAAAGAAAAACATTTCTTTCTCCTCCTGCGAAAGGCAGCATCATGTAATGACCAATTATTTAACTTTGACCCAGGAATAGAGTGTGTAACCTGTTATCAATTTAGCTGATGCAGTCATACAGCAAACATTTAATGCCAACTCTGAAATCATTCAACATTTTGATCCTGGCTGATGATATTTTACAATGTTCCTTCCATTCCCTAAGCAGGTCTGTACCTAATTCCCATTTACAACTGTGTAAGAGAATTACACAAATCTTCCATAATCTTTACGGTTAATAAATGTAACCATATTAAGAGAATCTGGTACAAGATTCAGATTAAAGATCTGCAATAAATTTGACTCTTTGGGTATTTAAGACTCAGTGATCTCAGTATATCTTCTCTGCAACACCTGGGGAAGCTTGCAGTATAAACAGAAGTCCCATCAAAAGATCTCAGTCCTGGCACAGTCTTTTACTTTCTCTGAAAAATAAAACAAGCTTGCATTTATATAATATTTTTCATGATCATCTGAGATCTCAAAGTACTTTACAGGCAATTAATGTAATGTAGTAAATCCAGCAGCCAATTTGTACACATCAAACTCTGATAAGCAATAATGTGATAATGACTAGACAATTTTTGTTGATGTTAAAGGATACATTTTGGCTTCAAAACTGAGGGTAGCTACCCATTCAAAATAGTGCCATGAGATCTTTTACATCCACCCCATAAAGGCACCTCTGATGTGAAGTGCTGGCCTCCACAATGTACTGAGGTGTCAACCCTGACTTCTGTATTTTAGGAGAGTAGACATAAATTAATGTACTACTTTTCCTCCACCTATCACATTTACTAGGGAGTAAAACAGCATTAAGTTCCACTGTGATAATGCTGTCACCTTGCACAGGTCGTTCTGTTATAATGTTTCATTAACACAAATTCACTATAACACAATTGACGAATTGGGGACACTGTTTCTAAAGCATGATGTTTTAAAATGTGTACTGTATTGGTTATAACGCAATTCCAGCGCCATTAGTTTAAATGTGATTTATTTATAATATGGGATTGCATGAGAACAGAACTACTGTGTAATAGCAGAACTGACTGTACTATCATTTGGTATTTGATTTCTCATGAGATAATTCAACATCTAATACATTTGTGTTCACTTCAAAATGATCCACTAAATACTAAAAATCAAAGATCAAGATTTTTTTAACTTTCTCAGAGTTTGCCTGTCATAACTCGATAGCAGAATGGATTTCACACTAGTTTAATCATTCCCACAGCCTGTGGAACTTCCCATTTTACCTGATGAAAATATGCTAACTCAATTAGATGAAAAGGTAGATATTGTCTATGTCAAAATAATGTAAATGACTGAAGATCAAATTGAAAATATGTCAGGATTAGGTTACCATCACATGCATTCTCAATTATATTGGTTCAGAAAGTGCACAGATCTAAAATGATCGAATCCTCCACTTAGTTCATCCTTAATCACACACCATATAGTTTATTTAAAGAATGCAACAAAAATCTTGTAATACATCCAAAATAGTTTCAGTCACAAGGTTGTTTAATTCAGCATCCACGCCATTAAATGTTGGCAATCTTAGACTTCATCACATTAAAACAAACAGGGCAACAAACATATTGCCTTCTGTCCAAGAACACAGATATATCAAACATTTATCAGGTAGGAGGAACCTAACCAGTGCATTGTTGAGAACTAGTGTTCTTAATACGAACCTTCCTCTAACCTTAGATTAAGTAACCAGTATACACATTGACCACAACAGTGTTAGGAAATCAAAATCTAGTAGGTCAGAAAATAACATGAAATCTGTTGGCTTTTTTATGCTGAGGAGTCAATTTCACTGACAAACTATTTTGAGACAGCAAGATCATAAATACAACTTTATATCCATTTAAAAGAGGCTGCATTTAGATTAGATTAGATTACTTTACAGTGTGGAAACAGGCCTTTCTGCCCAACAAGTCCACACCAACCCGCCGAAGCGCAAACCACCCATACCTCTACATTTACCCCTTACCTAACACTACGGACAATTTAGCATGGCCAATTCATCTGACCTGCACATCTTTGGGCTGTGGGAGGAAACCAGAGCACCCGGGGGAAACCCATGCAGACACGGGGAGAATGTGCAAACTCCACACAGTCAGTCGCCTGAGGTGGGAATTGAACCCGGGTCTCTGGCGCTGTGAGGCAGCAGTGCTAACCACTGTGCTGCCCATTTGTTGCTAATGCTATCATGAGCTGGAGCACGTGCAAAATCACAGCAAAAAAATCTATGTGCCTATCAATCTTTGTCCAGCAACCTGGCAACTGCTTTGCATTTCCTTCCTCAAAAAAAAGTAAATGAATTCATGCCAACAGTAAGTTATCTGGATGTATATTTGCTCACTGAGCTCGAAGATTCGTTTTCAGACGTTTCGTCACCACACTATGTATCATCATCAGTGAGCCTCTAGATGAAGTACTGGTAATATGGCCTGCTTTCTATTTATGTGTTTAGGTTTCCCTGGGTTGGTGATGCCATTTCCTGTGGTGACACCATTTTCTGTTCTTTTTCTCAGAGGGTGGTAAATGGGATCCAAGTCAATTTTTTGATAGAGTTCCCACTGGAATGCTATGCTTCTAGGAATTCTCACGCATGTCTCTCTTTGTTGTTAAAAGTATTGCCATTTCTAATTGGTTGATAAACCGTCTGCTGAATTACATTGTGTGTAACTTGTGTCATGTGATTTCAAGTTTAATTACAGAAAACCCAGAAGAGGTTTCAGTAAAACCATATCAGAGTATCATACTTATGTCGAGAGTATAGTGCTGGAAAAGCACAGTGAGTTAGGCAGCATTGAGAAGTAGGAGAATCGACATTTCGGGCATAAGCCCTTCATCAGGAATGGCAGCATCCGAGGAGCAGGACCTGCTGCGCTTTTCCAGCACCACACTCCCATCTCTGATCTCCAGCATCTGCAGTCCTCACTTTCTCCTAGTATCATACTGGTGTCCTATCTCCTGTGTTGGGAACACACACTTTGATTTAAAACTGAAGACATCGGATAACTAGTTAATTGTCAAATTGGCAGGTATAAGACCTTCAAAATATATCTTTTTCAAATGTAACTATATATTGGAAAGTTAAAATGTTCAACAGATTGGTGTGAAACCCATTCCATTATGAACTGTCACAACAAAGTTCTAATGGACTGGAAAAGTCATGATTTGATCAATTTTTTTAACATTACTTGGATTTTTGTAAAGTGAATAAAGAATAAATATATTGAGGATGTTAAATCCATTTCAAATGTCTAATATAGCGAACAATTGAATTTTTAAAGGAAAGTTCTAGGGAATACTCAATGAATGATCCCACATTTACATAGCTTTCAAAACAAAAGCTGAGCTGTCCAACCTTTTTCACATCATTTCCCTAAATTTCATTTTTTTCTTAGGCAAGGGCCAACGTGCAAATCTCAAAGATCAGGTTTGGCACAACAAACATGAATTTCCAAAAAAAGAATCAAAGCAATAAATGGATCATTTACATAAAAATAACAACAACCATTAAAAGTTACAAGCAGCACAGCTAAACACTACTAAACACCAAAGGCGAATCAGAGACAGACTAGACCCCAAGTCTTGATTACCTGAGAAATAGCTGGAGGCTGAGCTAAGGAACTGAGTTTAACTAACACTGATCTTGTATTTGCCTCTGGTGGTGAACGCACTGAGCTACCTGGAAGAGCTTTCTGCTTCTCCTGACCTGTTTTCTGGAGGGGAAAGTCATATGGATGTTCACTCCTAGTTTCAAGGGTTGACACACACAGTCACTAACAGTAGGTTTCATTCATTCCTGCACAGTCACGTGTGAACTTTTTACCACTGACAAGGAATGTGGGATGGTTGCAAAGGTGCCAAGATATGTTTCTTTACTCCATTCTGTCAGAGAATCCAGCTAACCCTTTCGCAGTTTCTGTCTCCTCTTGGCCTCCAAAGCCTTTTCACGAACCTGACCCTTATATTCCTACATGGGTCAGCACGTACATGAGAGGGCAATGCCTTTAAAAACAAAAGACATCACTTACCTCCATGGTGCTCATTGTTCCATCAATCACAGACAGTTTCTCTCCTATATTTTCTGCAGATAAATTCACTAACTGCCAATAAAGAACAGCCTGTGATTGGAGGTGCAGCTTTTTGCTGATATTTCACTTCTACTTACCCATATTTTGAACATTTACACAACTGGTTCATAGCACATTTATTTGTGGACAATGGAAGAGAGAGACTGAAGGGATATTTAGAGATATATAGAATTTATGAGGATCCTCAATGGTGTGGATAAGGGGGAACTTATATCTGTTAGTAGAGAGGAGTCAACAAACAGGAAGCACAGATTCAAACAGCTGACAGAAAGATCAGAGAGGTTGATGGGGGATGTTTACATCTAGGCGATGATGGGAATCTACATCTGTCTGTAAGAGTGGAAGTAGTGAAACTCTTACATTTAATAAGAAATCCAGGATATGCACTTGACGTATTGTAACAAGAGCTGGAAAGTGGAATTTGACAGATATTTTCTCGACTGGCACAGACATACTGGGCTGCAGATCTCCCTTCAGTGTTGTAAATTTATTTGCTTATTGTACAGTACCTGTTGCATTATTTCATCTCTCGTGGTGAAATGTGGTGCATCTTCCACATGAACACCATCTGCCATATCCAAAACCTTTTCCATAAGCTGATCACTGTAACTAAATCACATAACAAAAAGTTATTCAGAATAATCTAAAGGTAGTGTGGTGGGGGGGAAGGAGAATATTGCATTTGAATTCTACTAAACCCATGCACAGCTGTAAATTTACAAATATTTTTGAAAATACAAACATACCTTATAGCATGCATGCCACTTGCTACTGGACTGTTTGAAACCTGGGTGGAGTAAGAAAATCTTGTCCCTGACAGAGACATGACAAGGGAAATTTACTCATTGTCATAAGTTCCTGTTGAATCTCTGTCTCAGTGATCCCATGAGGGAGGGGAACTGGGCTGTCTCTCAAACCCTTGGGCCTGACAATGATGAATAACCCTTAGGGACTGCTGGGGAAAAGGACAATAACCGGTATCGTTTCGTAGGCGAAAGTGAGGACTGTAGATGCTGGAGATCAGAGTCAAGATTAGAGTGGTGCTGGAAAAGCACAGCAGGTCAGGCAGCATCCGAGGGGCAGGAAAATCGACGTTTCGGGCAAAAGCCCTTCATCAGAAAAGCGCCTGGGCTGGCCGGGGGAGCACTCCAAGCGGCCTCGCTGCTCACGGAGACCTCCGGAGGGTCTAGCTTCACTCCCCCCCCATCAAGATGCTCCTCGGTCTAGCGGGGCGCTGCCCCCTCCACACACACACTCACCGACAGCCCATGAAGACATGGTTGGACCAGACCATGGAAAGCGCGACCAGGTAATCCAGGCGGTCCCGCGGGTAATCGGACAGGTTCCGGACCAGGAAGCTCCTTCGCGCCGTCCAGTGTTTGTCGCTTTCAGACAGGCCGCGCAGCCGCTCCAGGCTGTGATCCGCCATCTCCCGGTTCCTCTTGAGAAAGTCATCGAGCATAGAATCCTCCATCTTACCGACAGGCCACAGGGCACGACTCCCGGCAGGCACTGCGAGCGGACGGCTTGGGGCGGGGCCACTAGTGAGGTAGAGGGGCGGAGCCGCAGTGCGGTGGGGCTTGGCGGGAGGGCAGACAACGGTGGGGTGGGGTAAAAACAATGACTGCAGATGCTGGAAACCAGATTCTGGATCAGTGGTGCTGGAAGAGCCCAGCAATTCAGGCAGCATCCGAGGACAGGCAAAATCGACGTTTCGGGCAAAAGCCCTTCATCAGGAATAAAGGCAGAGAGCCTGAAGCGTGGAGAGATAAGCTAGAGGAGGGTGGGGGTGGGGAGAGAGTGGCATAGAGTACAATAGGTCAGTGGGGAAGGAGATGAAGGTGATAGGTCAGGGAGGAGAGGGTGGAGTGGATAGGTGGAAAAGGAGCTGGGCAGGTCGGACAAGTCCGGACAGGTCAGGGGATCGAGTTTCTGGAGGTTAGAAGCTAGGATGAGGTGGGGGAAGGGGAAATGAGGAAACTGTTAAAATCCACATTGATGCCCTGGGGTTGAAGTGTTCCGAGGCGGAAGATGAGGCGTTCTTCCTCCAGGCGTCTGGTGGTGAGGGAGCGGCGGTGGAGGAGGCCCAGCACCTCCATATCCTCGGCAGAGTGGGAGGGGGAGTTGAAATGTTGAGCCACTGGGCGATGTGGTTGATTGGTGCGGGTGTCTCGGAGATGTTCCCTAAAGCGCTCTGCTAGGAGGCGTCCAGTCTCCCCAATGTAGAGGAGACCGCATCGGGAGCAACGGATACAATAGATGATATTAGTGGATGTGCAGGTAAAACTTTGATGGATGTGGAAAGCTCCTTTGGGGCCTTGGATGGAGGTGAGGGAGGAGATGTGGGCGCAGGTTTTACAGTTCCTGCGGTGGCAGGGGAAAGTGCCAGGATGGGAGGGTGGGTCGTAGGGGGGCGTGGACCTGACCAGGTAGTCACGGAGGGAACGGTCTTTGCGGAAGGCGGAGAGGGGTGGGGAGGGAAATATATCCCTGGTGGTGGGGTCTGTTTGGAGGTGGCGGAAATGTCGGCGGATTATTTGGTTTATGCGAAGGTTGGTAGGGTGGAAGGTGAGCACCAGGGGCGTTCTGTCCTCGTTGCGGTTGGAGGGGTTGGGTCTGAGGGCGGAGGTGCGGGATGTGGATGAGATGCGTTGGAGGGCATCTTTAACCACGTGGGAAGGGAAATTGCGGTCTCTAAAGAAGGAGGCCATCTGGTGTGTTCTATGGTGGAACCGCTCCTCCTGGGAGCAGATACGGCGGAGGCGGAGGAATTGGGAATACGGGATGGCATTTTTGCAAGAGGTAGGGTGGGAAGAGGTGTAATCCAGGTAGCTGTGGGAGTCGGTGGGTTTGTAGAAGATGTCAGTGTCAAGTCGGTCGTCACTGATGGAGATGGAGAGGTCCAGGAAGGGGAGGGAGGTGTCAGAGATGGTCCAGGTAAATTTAAGGTCAGGGTGGAATGTGTTGGTGAAGTTGATGAATTGCTCAACCTCCTCGCGGGAGCACGAGGTGGCGCCAATGCAGTCATCAATGTAGCGGAGGAAGAGGTGGGGAGTGGTGCCGGTGTAATTACGGAAGATCAACTGCTCTACGTAGCCAACAAAGAGACAGGCAGTGGGACCTCTCTGTGAGTCAGGTGGGACAATGGGCGGGGTGTCTGGGGGAGGGGCATGGTAGGGAAGGGGCGTGGCCGATGTGGACGCGGGGCTCGTGTTGGCCCCGCCTTTCGGGGCACAGTGTGGAACAGAGGTGACTGAGCAGCCTTCGAGTACTTCACTATTTTCACTAATTTAAAAATACCTTCATCGAACGAAAGAACAGCGCTTAGAGAGTTTGTGATTTCAAATAGACCTGTTGGATTATAATCTGGTATCATGTGACTTCTGACCTTGTCCCACCCAGGTCCTGGAGACAACTCTACATCATTAAAAATAGCCAACCACGAAAATAATTTGTCTCCAATTACATGAATTTTTTTGGAGCTAACAGCATCTTATATGGAAGCTTTCTCTTTGAACGTTTCTTTAGAAGGCTACATCCATAAAAACGTTTATCTGTTTGCTATTTCATCGACTTAAAAATTGATTTTCTGGTTAGAGGAGCCTGCTGCAAGACGACATTTGCCAGAATAGTTCCAGAAATGAGAAGTTTAATCCAGAAGTTTGGATTGGAGAAATGGGGTTTTCTCCTTGGAAAAGAAGGAAGATTTAAAGAGGACCTGAGGGACAACTTTTTCATACAGAGGGTATTTTGTGTATGGGATAAACTGCCAGGGGAAGTGGTAGACAGAGGTGCAGCTGCAACATTTAAGAGACATTTGGACAGGTATGTGATTAGGAAAGGTTTAGAGAGATATGAGCCAAATGCAGGCGAGTGGGACTAACTTAGTTTTGGAAATATGGACATGTTGGACCAAAGGGTCTGTTACGCTGTATGACTATGACTCAAAAATGTTGAAGCATGGATTAATAGAAATATTCAAGATTATGACTTGAATAAAGTGGATAAAGAAAAGCTGTTCCAATTAGCGGATGATACAATGACCAAGGGATAATCACAGACCTGTAAAATCACCAGAGCCTGAAAGAAGGCTGCTTGTTATTAAAATACCCACTTTAATTTTGAGTATTGTTAATTCTCAATAGGTATGTGGGAAATGTAAAAAAGAGCTTTTATATGGTAATGACCTGGAACTTGCCATCTAATGTGCTGGAAGCAGGGTAGATGAATAATTTCAAAAGGAAATTGTATAGGCACTTGTGTAATTAACTTACAGGGCTTTGAAGATTCAGTGATGAAATGGGACTGGTTGGATAATCTATGGAATTCAGCATAGACCCTATGGGTTGAATGGTCTTATGACATAAGGCCAAAGTGTTATTGTTGATGGTGCTCTTGCACACTGTCTGATCAGATAGACTTGTTGGGGAAGACCAGCTGAAGTTAAGTGTTCATCAAGCACTTAACTGTCCAGCATTAGGCCTTTAGGGCTCTGAAAGTGGAAATCTCATTCCTTGAGATCTGCTGACCATCAGCATGTGGTGGTTGTTGCCAGTAATGTAGCTCGCTAATTGTTGGATTGATGAAGGAACGACACCACAGCTGAGTGAGTGGAATGGGATGTGGGGAGTTACAGACTGGGTAGGAGGGAGTAGTGCCTCAGAAGATGATGCCACATTCTTTGATCAGGCACTGAGTATTTTTTTGAGGGAAGGCCACTATCCTGAAGCCAACAATCAAATCTGACAGAGCATACTTAATATGTTAGTACTGGCAGTGGTGGGATGATGTCCTTTTGTGGCATTAATTGTCCTTCTATGTTTGCACTGGAAGATTTTCAACAAGCCTTCAGTCTCTGGACTTAATCAAGCAAAGGTGGATTGGGAGCATTGTCCCATTAATTAAATCGTCTCACTTCCAAACACGCAAACGGGAAGGCTATCAATACTCTGCCAATATTCTGCACAATGGTTCTAAGTAAATTAAATTATTCAATTCATATTGTCTGTTTATTTGGCTCAAATTTCTCTAAATCTTCAGCCAAGATGTCTTTAGTTACAGATTCCAAATACTTCCCCAGAACAGATGTTGGACTAATAAGTCTATAATTTCCTGGCTTTATTATAATCTTTCTTAAATAATAAAACTACAATTGCAAATTTTCAATCTGAAAGGACAATTCCTGAAAATGCATTTGCAGTTTCTTCAACTAGCTCCTTTAAAATCCTAGCATGGAAACAGTCAGGATGAGGGAATTTGTCAGTCTTTAATGCCATTATTCTCTCTAAACTATTTACTTGCTTAAGTTAACTTTACTTTGCAGTTGTTACTTCATTATTAATTTCCCCTGAATGTTTATTTATCTTTCTTCCCTACTTTGAAATAATTTCACAGTCATTTTTCAAGTCTGCAATTTCTTCACTTTCAATATTAACCACATCTGTTTTTTTTAAGGTACCTTAGTCACCCTTTCTCTTTTGATATGACTGCAAAACATTTTCTCCAAACTTTGGGTATGCCATGCAAGATTCTTTTCCCATTCTCCTTTGGCATTCCCCTCTATTCTGCATTCTGTTCTATTACCCTGAAGTACTTATATAAGGAATGGCTTTTCTGGTTAGCATGCAAAACAATACTTTTCACTATCTCTGTATATGTGACAATAATAAATCATATCAAACCAAAAGTGTTGGAAATTTTTACAGTGATCACTGTAGGACTGAGCTATATTTTCAATAATTTTGACAACTCAGCAAGTGGGGAATATTGTTATTTAAATTGTGGTTAGTTGTAAAACACTTTCTGTAAGAAAGAATAGCCATCTAGCCTTGGTCAAAAGTTGTGGCATTATGGTTGTTTTTATGGCTCAGGCTAATGTAAATTTAGGCTAACAAATGTGAAAATGCTTTGAGCTAAAACACGCTTTTATTCAGATACACAACTATAGTTTAAATTGATTTAGTTTTGTAACTTAAAATATGTAACAAGTCTTTTAGAGATTAAAAGAAGCCAGGATGGTATTTTGAAGTAATTTCAGTTGAATTTTTAGTTGTTGGAGTCATACATGGTTCCAATAATTAAAGGATATTAATAAATTTTGAAAAACACTTTGATGTATCATTTTGAATATTTGAGATAGTTTATCACTAGAAGGTGACACTATATACTCTAAATAGGCAAATAAAGTGTCTTACTGGTGCTACATTTTCAGTAAAGAAGTAAAATACAAAAACATAGAAGCTCAAAGGCAGAAGACAGAGGGTGGTGGTGAAAAGTTGTTTTTCAGACTGGAGGCCTGTGACTAGTGGAGTGCCACAAGGATCGGTGTTGGGTCCTCTACTTTTTGTCATTTACATAAATGATTTGGATGCGAGCATAAGAGGTACAGTTGGTAAGTTTGCAGATGACACCAAAATTGGAGGTGCAGTGGACAGCGAAGAGGGTTACCTCAGATTACAACAGGATCTGGACCAGATGGGCCAATGGGCTGAGAAGTGGCAGATGGAGTTTAATTCAGATAAATGCGAGGTGTTGCATTTTGGGAAGGCAAATCTTAGCAGGACTTATACACTTAATGGTAAGGTCCTAGGGAGTGTTGCTGAACAAAGAGACCTTTGAGTGCAGGTTCATAGCTCCTTGAAAGTGGAGTCGCAGGTAGATAGGATATTGAAGAAGGCATTTGGTATGCTTTCTTTTATTGGTCAGAGTATTGAGTACAGGAGTTGGGAGGTCATGTTGCAGCTGTACAAGACATTGGTTAGGCCACTGTTGGAATATTGCATGGAATTCTGGTCTCATTCCTATCAGAAAGAAATTGTGAAACTTGAAAGGGTTCAGAAAGGATTTACAAGAATGTTGCCAGGGTTGGAGGATTTGAGCTATAGAGAGAAGCTGAACAGGCTGGGGCTGTTTTCCCTGGAGCATCGGAGACTGAGGGGTGGCCTTATAGAGATTTGCAAAATTATGAGGGGCATGAATAGGGTAAATAGGCAAAGTCTTTTCCCTGGGGTTGGGGAATCCAGAACAAGAGGGCATAGGTTTAGGGTAAGAGGGGAAAGATATAAAAGAGACCTAAGGGGCAATGTTTTCGCACAGAGGGTGGTACGGGTATGGAATGAGCTGCCAGAGGAAGTGGTGGAGGCTGGTACAATTGCAACATTTAAGAGGCATTTGGATGGGCATATAATAGGAAGGGTTTGGAGGAATATGGGCCGGGTGCTGGCAGGAGGGACTGGATTGGGTTGGGATATCTGGTCGGCATGAATGGGTTGGACCGAAGGGTCTGTTTCCATGCTGTACATCTCTATGATTCTATAAGTCGGCCAGTCTTCCAAGCTGACTACGCTATTCATTATGATCGTAGCTGATCATCAAATTCAGTACCCTGTTCCTGCTTTACCCCCATATCCTATTATCCCTTTAGCCTCAAGTGCTATATCCAACTCTTCCTTGAAATCAAAGTGTTTTGACTTTGATTGCTTTCTGTGGTATCGAGTTCCATCGGCTCACCACTCTGTTGGTGAAGAAATTTCTCCTTAGACCTAAATGATTTACCCCATATCCTTAGACTGTGACCCCGGATTCTGGACTCCCTACCATTGAAACATCATTCCTACATCTACGCTGTCTTCTCAACATTTTATGGGTTTCTCTGACAATGCCCCTCAATTTTCTAAACTCCAGCAAATATAGTCCTTCTCTGCACTCTCTCTATAGCAAGAACGTCCTTCCTCAGATAAAGAGACCAGAACGGCACACAGTATTTCAGGTGTGCCCTCACTAATTGCAACAAGACACTCCTGTACTGGAATCCTCTTGCTATGAAGGCCTACATACCTTGCTTTATAACCTGCTACATCTGCATGCTTATTTCTACCAATAGTATAAGAGGACACTAAGGTCTCAATGCACATTACCTCTTTCAATTTATAGCCGTTCGATAATCTGCCTTCCTGTTTTAGCCACTAAAATGGATAACCTCACATTTATCCACAATATACTGTATCTACCATGCATTTGCCCACTCACTCAGTTTGTCCAAATCATACTGAAGCATCTCTGCATCCTACTCATTGCTCACCTTCCACCAAACTTTGTGTTAGCTTACATATCTGGAGATATTACATTTGGTAAAGATTGGCATGACAGACTCTTGCAAGATAGTGGTAGTGTTCTGAAATCCCACTTGTACCAGAGGTGTATTATAACATGGTCTGAAGAGGTTGATTAATAAATGTTTAAGAGCTCTTGTTGCAGTGGTCATGTTCCTCCCTCTAAATTAGGAGGCCTGGGGTCAAGTCCCACCTGCTCCAGGTGGATATTTAACATTGTGAAACTGAAATAGGTAAAGCATCAAACGTTTAATCTGAGGGTCTCGGATTTTGGTTCCTGACTGGGTGCTGAACAAAACAAGCGTCCAAACACTGATCCCTAGCGAACACCACTTTCAACTCATCTCAAATCTGAGAACTGCTCATCTGTACCTATCTTCAGTTTCATATCCTTTAGCCAACTTATAGTCTATGCTGCCAAGACCCAACAATCCCAAACAATATTAATTTGCTAACCAACCTGCTGTGTGGCACTGTATCAAATCCTTTCTGAATATACAAATACACAACATCCATAACACTACCTTCATCCACTGCCTGTATCACCTCAAAGAACTCAGTTAAATGAATAGGGTAAATAGGCAAAGTCTTTTCCCTGGGGTTGGGGAATCCAGAACAAGAGGGCATAGGTTTAGGGTAAGAGGGGAAAGATATAAAAGAGACCTAAGGGGCAATGTTTTCGCACAGAGGGTGGTACGGGTATGGAATGAGCTGCCAGAGGAAGTGGTGGAGGCTGGTACAATTGCAACATTTAAGAGGCATTTGGATGGGCATATAATAGGAAGGGTTTGGAGGAATATGGGCCGGGTGCTGGCAGGAGGGACTAGATTGGGTTGGGATATCTGTTCGGTATGAATGGGTTGGACCGAAGGGTCTGTTTCCACGCTGTACATCTCTATGATTCTATAAGTTGGCCAGTCTTTCAAGCTGACTACGCTATTCATTATGATCGTAGCTGATCATCAAATTCAGTACCCTGTTCCTGCTTTACCCCCATATCCTATTATCCCTTTAGCCGCAAGTGCTATATCCAACTCTTCCTTGAAATCAAAGTGTTTTGACTTTGATTGCTTTCTGTGGTATCGAGTTCCATCGGCTCACCACTCTGTTGGTGAAGAAATTTCTCCTCAGACCTAAATGATTTACCCCATATCCTTAGACTGTGACCCCGGATTCTGGACTCCCTACCATTGAAACATCATTCCTACATCTACGCTGTCTTCTCAACATTTTATGGGTTTCTGTGACAATGCCCCTCAATTTTCTGAACTCCAGCAAATATAGTCCTTCTCTGCACTCTCTCTATAGCAAGAACGTCCTTCCTCAGATAAAGAGTCCAGAACGGCACACAGTATTTCAGGTGTGCCCTCACTAATTGCAACAAGACACTCCTGTACTGGAATCCTCTTGCTATGAAGGCCTACATACCTTGCTTTATAACCTGCTACATCTGCATGCTTATTTCTACCAATAGTATAAGAGGACACTAAGGTCTCAATGCACATTACCTCTTTCAATTTATAGCCGTTCGATAATCTGCCTTCCTGTTTTAGCCACTAAAATGGATAACCTCACATTTATCCACAATATACTGTATCTACCATGCATTTGCCCACCCTCTCAGTTTGTCCAAATCATACTGAAGCATCTCTGCATCCTACTCATTGCTCACCTTCCACCAAACTTTGTGTTAGCTTACATATCTGGAGATATTACATTTGGTAAAGATTGGCATGACAGACTCTTGCAAGATAGTGGTAGTGTTCTGAAATCCCACTTGTACCAGAGGTGTATTATAACATGGTCTGAAGAGGTTGATTAATAAATGTTTAAGAGCTCTTGTTGCAGTGGTCATGTTCCTCCCTCTAAATTAGGAGGCCTGGGGTCAAGTCCCACCTGCTCCAGGTGGATATTTAACATTGTGAAACTAAAATAGGTAAAGCATCAAAAGTTTAATCTGAGGGTCTCGGATTTTGGTTCCTGACTGGGTGCTGAACAAAACAAGCGTCCAAACACTGATCCCTAGCGAACACCACTTTCAACTCATCTCAAATCTGAGAACTGCTCATCTGTACCTATCTTCAGTTTCATATCCTTTAGCCAACTTATAGTCTATGCTGCCAAGACCCAACAATCCCAAACAATATTAATTTGCTAACCAATCTGCTGTGTGGCACTGTATCAAATGCTTTCTGAATATACAAATACAAAACATCCATAACACTACCTTCATCCACTGCCTGTATCACCTCAAAGAACTCAGTTAAATGTGTCAAACATGACCTGCCCTTAACAAAGCCATGCTGATGGTCTAGTATGTTTACTTTATTCTATGTCATAGCCTCCATCAGTGTTCCCACTATTGATGTCAAGTTGACAGCTCTGTAATTTCCTGGGCTGCTCTTTGCGTCTTGCTCAAACAACAGTGTCACATTTGCAATGCCACAGTCCCCTGGGACTACTCCTATGTTCAGAAATGCATGGGAAATTTCTATCAAAGGCTCCACAATCTGCTCCCTTTCCTCTTTTAGCAATCTAGGATGTATCCCATCTGGGGCTGGTTACTTCTCTACCTGGAGTGCTGCCAGCCTTTTTAGCACCTCTTCTTTATCTATCACTATTGTTATGGTCCAGGCCAGACCCCTCAAAGAAAGCCCAGACCCAACTTTGCTAGTTGTTTTAAGCAGGTGTAATACAGATATTCCAGGAGAGATGCAGCTGGTCAAATCACTTAGTTTTAAACAAACCAGAATTTATTTACAAGATTACAAATGAAACACAAACAAAAGAAAACAGAATACCAAATAACCTAACCTATCCAAAAACCCAACAAATTATACCAACTTAATGATACTGTTCCCAATGCTTGCAACAATCCCCATGGCACAAAAGATAAAATCAAACACAGGGTCTTACAGGAGAGATGCCAGAGAGAGGGAAAGTCAGCATAGACCTGCATCTCTTGGGTCCAACAGTTCACAACACCTGCCTAACTGCTCTCAATGAATATTCAGGCTGCCCAAAAACCAAACCAAACCAGAGAAAAGCTGAGCTGGGAGAACTGGCCACTCCCCTTTTATTGGACAGGTATTATTTTTAAAAACCCGAAAGCCTTTTGGCTGAGGCAGTATCTGTTAACTATTACAAAACTGGCCATAAAACACTTCAAATTTAGACTTTTCGGAGTCTGTGTCTTTTATGACCATTCTGAAAAAAAAAGCCAAGGACAACATAACCTTGTTAAAGGAGCAGCATCATCACATTATACTGCTCAGTTGGTCAACACCCACATTTTCAATGAGGCCATTGTCACCATCCTCTAATTTGATAAAAACTGAAGCAAAGTACTCATTTAATATCCTCTACAATATGCTTTTCTTCAGTGAGCAATATACTCTGCTTGTTCTTTATGGGCTCCACTCTATAATTTGCTGCTAATCTTTCACAATTAGTATGTTTGAAGAACACTATGGTCTGTTTTAGTGCAGCCTGCCATCTTTTCCTTATGCTTCCTCTTAGCTTTCCTTATTCTAGCCTTAACCACCTCCCTGCATCCTTGGAGAGGGATATTGTGGTGTCTACCAACACCCTCGAGGCATTTAAAGAGAAGTAGGCACTGTGGGGGCTGAAGTGAATCATCATCCAGTGCAATTCCATTTTGATTTCACCTCTTCCTCTCATTCTACCTTTCCTTCACTTTTGCTCTAGCTCTGTCCTGCATCGTAAGTGCTTGTAATTTGTTAATTGCTTTTTAGTCAGACAGTAATTTGGTGATGGAGATCAAAAAAAGAAAAATTGGCAAGAAAGGCTCTTAAGGTGCATTGCTAGTGTCCCTACCTCTGGGTCAGAAAGCCTGGATTCAAGTCCACTGCTACAGAGGTGTGTCATAACTATATGAGTAGGTTGTTAAATTGTCTAAAAAGTTAGCAGGTTGGTACAGACAAACTGTTACGAAAGGGGTGATTTTACAAAATGATAAGCATGTCAAGGAATGAATCAGGTGAGAATAGGAAATAACATCAGTAAGGTGCTTATCACTTTTGAAGAAGAAACAAATTAGAAATTAGACAAGCACAGTTTAACTAATCTGAGACTGATCATGTGCTATCCATGCGTTTGCAGGCCAATTATAGTTCTCAATCTTTCTGATCATACACAGGTGGCACTGGCTTGTAAGAGCTCATGGCAGTGATTCTCAGTGGTTTGGAGTACAAGAAAGGAAAACCAAAGATAGGACATACAAAGAGAGAAATAATGTAAACTTTCAAGTTAAAGATAATGGTTAGAGAAGGTTATGTTTGAAACAACGTAGAGTTGGTGTTGCAGTGTGTGAAAAAAGAACTGGGGAAAATTTTGTCTGTGGGTAGATTAAGTTCTACTTGTATATTTTATTATGGTGTCCTGTTGATTCTGTGTGTTTGCAAGCCAGGGTCCAACATCTATGTCACTAAGTTATTTATAATATGGATGTTGAAGTGTTAAAAGAAACAGTTACACAGTTGCTCATCTGGAAAAGAGAGAGAGATCGGGAGCCCTCTAGGGTGTTAGTGAGCAATGGCACTCATGATCGTGTGGCTTTAGTTGTAAGCTTGGATTGTTTTGTAAGTGAACACTCAAAGATTCCATTTTGTCTCCCCTGACAGGTTTAATATTTTTTATTTCATGGTATTTCTTCTGAAAATTCATTTTTCTTTTTCATGAACTTTTATTATGAAATCTTACACAATGAGGAAGATGCAGATGGTAAGCCTTTGAGATCTTAAACTGTTCTGCAAACGACATTATAATTGTGGGTCATGCTTAACGTGCCTCTCAGTACTAACTATTTCAGACATTAACTACATTATACAATACTTGCCCTCTATTTTCTCCACCATTATTATGTATACATTTGTGTCTATTTATTTGTATTTGTGCATTTATCATTATCCCATCTTTCTCTAGTCTCTAGAATTAAAAATTAATCAGTCTGTGAGCTGGATGCAGAGATGCTTAAGTATAATTTGGCCAAGCCGAGTGAGTGGTCAAATGCACAGCAGATGAAATACGATGTGGATAAATGTGAGGTTATCCACTTGGTAGCAAAAACAGGAAGGCAGACAATGATTGTAATTGTGATATTTTTAGAAAAAAAAGACGTGCAACAAGAACTGGATGTCCTTGAACACCTGTTGCTGAAAGTAAGCTTGCAGGTGTTGCAAATAGTGAAGAAGGAAAATGTTACTGGCCTTAACATTAAGAGGATTTGAGTACAGGAATAGAGATGTCTTGCTGCAATTATGTAGTGCCTTGGTAAACCATACATGGAGTATTGTGTGTAGAACCAGGGGTCACAGCTTAAGAATATTGGTAGGCCATTTAAGATTGAAGTGAGCAGAATTTTTTTCATCAAGGGAATGGTGAGCCTGTAGCCCTTGACAAAAACCCCATAAAGTAGAGAGTGTGGTGTTGGAAAAGTACAGCAGGTCAGGCAGCATGTGAGGAGCAGGCGAATCGACGTTTCGGGCAAAAGTCCTTCATCACTCATTCCTGATGATGGGCTTTTGCCTGAAACATCAATTCTCCTGCTCCTCAGATGCTGCCTGACCTGTGTTTTTCCATCACCACACTCCCGACTCTGATCTCCAGCATCTGCAGTCCTCACTTTCACCTAAAAACCCCATAGAGCCAAGGTGTCTAACATTCTCCTCCACTGCTTGAAGAAGACCACCTGGTAGGTACAACACAAAATGGATTCTTGTAACTTTTTAAAAGCTGTAACACCATCCTTCTCAGTCCTCGGTTTAAAGCAATATATTTTCTCATTTTTAAGTTCATTGTCCAAAAAAAACTGATCTTTACATGCCCCTGTGCTTAGAGATGAAGTAGCATTTCAAAAAAGCATTTCATCACAAGATATATGATCCATAGACAACAAAAAAGTTAAACTTCTATCATTCATTCCAATATCATATCAATCTTGTACAAATTTATATTTTTAAAAATTCATTTCATTTTTACAAATTAAAATTTTTACATGCTTATCTTGACATAATTTTTACATTCTGCACAATGTTTGTTTGCAGTCACATTATCTTTGCCAGTAATGTGTACAATCTTTTCCTTCAATGATTGCATCAGTAAACTCCATTGAAACAATACTGCATTTCAGCTTTTAAACTTTTTAATGAACCCATGCAGATTATGGTCAGTGTTGATCAATGTTTCCCTGTCTGACAGACTACAAAATGTCAAGGAGCCAATAACAATAACATTTAGAATCCTTTCTCTGAGATTAGTTTGGATTCTTAGAAAAATATCCTATTGCTGCTTTGTTTCCAAACCCCACCTTAAAACAAATCCCCAAGTCACTAGCATCAATTGCCATTTCAAAAGTTCAAAAATATCAGGGATGGCTGCTACTAGTTCATTTATTAGAATTACCTTCAGTTTCTTGAAAGCTGCTTCAACTTTTGCTGACCAATACATTCCTAAAAATATCTTGATTTCCCACTTAGTTTTAAGAATGAGGAATTTGTTCAGAATCTTCGCTTTTGCCATTCTTGGCACTACTAACCCTTATCCTGCAATATGTCACAGGCAAGACACTCTTGCTTTTGTGAACCCACTTTTGGCCAGATTTATCTCTAAGCCAGCTAACTGCAATTGCTTAAACAGATCCTCTAATTGCCATACATGCTCTTCCTGTGTGTTACTGTACATGTCAACATCATCTAAGTAAATTACACAGTTAGGTACTTCAATTATACCTGTGCTGCCTACTCAGTCAGAAATCCCCCTGCCTTCACCAACAGTAATAGCTTTGCCAGCCACTTTCAGCTTCTCTAATACCTGCCTCTCTCTCATTCCAGGAACAAAACAGCCCGCAACAGGACAGAAAGAGTCACGATGGCTGTGATGCTGCCCGCTATTTGATTTTTCACTCCTTATGAGCAAAGGATCCTGATTCTAACTGGCCCAACTGGAGCCTTAGGCTGAAATGTAAACTGCCATTTACTTACTATGCTGGGATCCCCCAAGCAAAGGCTTTTCCCCCTTGTCTGGACTAAGGCTTGCTGACAGCCATGGTAGGTTTTGTTTCTATGCTAAATGGCAGAGCAGGACAGCAGTATTGTGGGCCTGGTATTGCTGGCCAAGGGGGAAATGTACAAAAAGACAAGGCAATTCAATGCAGGGATGCTGTAAGTATCTGGTAAGGCTGAGTGAACAAGTGCTATGACACCAAGCAATGCTCTTGGAGATGCAAACTAGTCCAGGCCATGAGCTGAGCTTGTGACCCTCAGCGTAGTGTCCTTGCTGCAGCATTATAATGTTAGTTGCCGGCATGGAAGGAGGTGTATCGCTTTTGTGCAGAAGCAGCCTTGAGTGGATCGGACATATACCATGAAGGTTTGTAGCATATGGCACATGTTGGATACCAGCATCCTTGGATTTGAGGTGCATATAGGCAATACCCAAGGGGCATGCCCAAAATGTTTGTGACTGCTTCCAACATGGAGGTCTTCCAGTGAGAACATCATGAAACCAATCTGGTTTCCCTGTCGAGATTTCCTGATGGCTAGCTTGTGTGGTGAGTTTGATAAGGCTGTAACCCTTGATGAGTTGGATATAACAAGTGTTTTCAAGCAATATTGATCTTCAATTGGGAACTTGCTGCTCCTTAGCACAAAGTTCATCACGTTTCTTGGGAAAAGTGTACAAGTTGTGGTAAGATGGTCTCGACATTGAGATGGGCTTCATTGAACATCTGACCTGATTCACCACGCATCTCATCATATGTCCTGTCACTCAGACCCTGATAAGATTCAACCCCAAAATGTTCTTTGACCTGTTATTCTATTACTGGTTATTCCTTGATCAGTGTTTTCTTAATTTTAACTACTTTCACTCTTTCTACCATTTGAAAATTTTGGCACAAACATGGATTGTGCTCAAGAGTGAAATTTCCATAGTATGACATACATATAAATTCTCTCCTATCCAACAGTGTTGCAGATTTGCTTGCACCTTACCTTTTCTAATTTAAATTGTATACCTCTTATAACATGTAGGTGTGCAATTGCAGCTGTAAACAGTGCTCCTCCAACCTTCAACACACTATATGATACCTTTGTATCAAGCTTAAACATAGTGAGATGCCCATTGACATAAATATCCTCTTAGCAGAAAGCTAGATCATTTATTTCACCAGAAATTTTGGCAACTTGGTCTCATGCTAACATGAGCTGTCTACTGCACTGTTCCAGCAGAACCCATCAGAACTACAGGAACCATGCTTCTTTTTCTGCTTAAGTATTTTGCAGCATTCAGGACTCAACATTATGTTCAACAAAATCAGACCATGAAGATATTTTAATACTCCCTTTCTCCTCTCATGTCTTGTTTTCATGTTTTTTTTTCAGCAGATCTTACTTTCAACTTTACCACCTACTAATACCATCTATATCACAGTTCTACTGCCATTCACACTCTGTCTCTCCTCCTGTATCTATTTGCATGGGTTTGTTCTCCACAGAATTGATTTACTTTCTGCTATAAACATTTACCATTACCATCTAGTCTGAACCTATATCTTCATTCTACTACCATTAGCATCGCATTTGCTAAATGCTCTGGTTTCTCTTGTCAGCTGTTCACTTGTTTCCCCTCCCCTTTTGTCAACAACATAAAAACATTGCCTCGTTCCAGAACTCGTACAAAGCTCGTTGTAAACAATTTTTTTTTTCATTATGCATGCGCTCCTCCAATCACAATTTTCACTCTCACTTTAGAACAGGATAATCTTCACCATAAGCAATGCCACATGTGATTTAATTTGTATGGGGAAAGGTTTTGAGCCGATCATAAATGTTGAATCCCTACAGTGTGGAAGCAGGCCATTTGTCCTAGCAAGTCAACACTGACCCTCTGGACAGCTTCCCAGCCAGACTCAACCTATCCCTGTAACGCTGCATTTACCATGGCCAATCCACCTAGCCTGCACATCTTTGGACTGTGGGAGGAAACCAGAGCACCCGGAGGAAACCCAAACAAGCACAGGGACAATGAGCAAACTCCACACAGATGGCCGCTGAGGCTGGAATTGAACCCGGGTCTCCTGGCACTATGAGGCAGTAGTGTCAATCACTGAGCCAATGTGCTGCCAAATATGTCATACTTCAAAATGTTACTCTTTGAAAATACAAAGCAATCTTGAAGTTGAGAACGAGCCAATTAATACTTAACTGATCTGATGCCTAAACATTGCAAATATTTCACAATCCTTCATAAATAATTCTCAAATTATAACTGACCTGAGGCGGACTTAAATTAATAACAATTAGGTTTTCGATATGAGCAGCACACAATATTTTATTATTATCACTTTTCAAACTAAAAGCTCCCACAGCTTACCTTTTGGAGTTGTTAAGGCCAGAGTGTAAGCGATTCATTTTGGACTGGGATTGCCTCAAATGTGAAATCAAAGTCATAAAGTCTACCAGGCAGGTAAATTACTATGTTTTGGCGCTCCAACTGGCTGGGGAATTCCTCTGAATAAGCACTCAGGGAAATTGCATTTAACTTCGGTCACCCTGACCCAGACGGAATGCTCAACCTCAAGAGCTTCAGTCCATCAGTACAAAATAACACTATTGTTTGCTCAGTTAGTCTTGCTCTACTAGTTCTGATGCAAAGGTAGATTTGCTTTTGTTCCCCAAAGAAAGCATGATGAGTTGATTCCTGAATGAATCCTTATCACAGTTTTAGATGTGATATCTTACCCTTTCTCATGAAGCTTTATTATTTCAAAATCATTCCAGTTGATGCAGCACAGTTTGTCATTTTGCAGCCTTGCAATATGCTACCATGTAGTGGTTCACCATTTTCCACACGTTAAGCTCTGATCATAGCTTTGGGCAAGTCCTGAATGGAGGCCATGTAACTTCCACAGAAAGGGAGGAGCAGTAGACAGTATAGTCAGGCACACACTCTCTGGCACCCCTCAGCATCTGGCTTCAAAATTACATTGGCTAAGGGCAGCAAAAAAGAAAGCCCCTTGCTATGATAAGTTTTGTGGTACAGATAAAGCCAGAGGTAGTGAAAATAAAATATCATTTGGTCATTTTAGCATTTCTTTGCATTTTATTGATTTTGTATTATTTACAATAAGAGTTATTTATGAAAGCAAACATTACCAGTTATCTGGGAACAACTAACAAATGTTGAACAAGTACACCTTCAGACAGATCACTAGAACATAGGACATTATAGCAATTATAGCCCTTTGGCCCTCAGTGTGTTACCAACCTGTGGAACCAATCTGAAGCCTACCTTTCCCATACCATTCCATTTTCATTCATATGTTTAAATGCCCTTAAAGTTGGCAAGTCTACTACGGTTGCAGACACATCTCTACTACTCTCTGAGTAAAGAATTACCTCTGACATCTGTCCTATATCTATCGTCCCTCAATTTAAAGCTCTGTCCCCTCATGCTAGCCATCACCATCCGAGGAAAAAGGCTCTCACTGTCCACCCTATCTAACCATCTGATTATCTTGTAAGTCTCAATTAAGTCACCTCTCAATCCTCTTCTCTTTAACAAAAACAGCCTCAAGTCCCTCAGCCTTTCCTCAAGACCTTCCCTCCATACCAGGCAACATCTAGTGAATCTCCTCTGCACCCTTTCTAAAACTTCCACGTCCTTCCTAAAATGTGGTGACCAGAACTATACACAGTACTCCAAGTGCGGCCGCACCAGAGTCTTGTACAGCTCCTGGATCTGAAACCCAATCCCTCTACCAATAAAAGCTAACACACCATACACCTTCTTAACAACCCTACCAACCTGGGTGGCAACTTTCAGGGATAGAGCATAGAACAGTACAGCACAGAACAGGCCCTTCAGCCCACGATGTTGTGCTGACCACTGATCCTCATGTATGCACCCTAAAATTTCTGTGACCATATGCATGTCCAGTAGTCTCTTAAATGTCCCCAATGACCTTGCTTCCACAACTGCTGCTGGCAATGCATTCCATCTCTCTTAACTCTCTGTGTAAAGAACCCGCCTCTGACATCCCCTCTATACTTTCCTCCAACCAGCTTAAAACTATGACCCCTCGTGTTAGTCATTTCTGCCCTGGGAAATAGTCTCTGGCTATCGACTCTATCTATGCCTCTCATTATCTTGTATACCTCAATTAGATCCCCTCTCCTCCTCCTCCTCCTCCTCCTTTTCTCCAATGAAAAAAGTCTGAGCTCAGTCAACCTTTCTTCATAAGATAAGCCCTCCAGTCCAGGCAGCATCCTGGTAAACCTCCTCTGAACCCTCTCCAAAGCACCACATTTTTCCTATAATAGGGTGACCAGAACTGGACGCAGTATTCCAAGTGCAGTCTAACCAAAGTTTTATAGAGCTGCAACAAGATCTCACAACTCTTAAGCTCAATCCCCCTGTTAATGAAAGCCAAAACACCATATGCTTTCTTAACAACCCTGTCCACTTGGGTGGCCATTTTAAGGGATCTATGTATCTGCACACCAAGATCCCTCTGTTCCTCCACACTGCCAAGAATCCTATCCTTAATCCTGTACTCAGCTTTCAAATTCAACCTTCCAAAATGCATCACCTTGTATTTATCCAGGTTGAACTCCATCTGCCACCTCTCAGCCTATCTCTGCATCCTGTCAATGTCCCGCTGCAGCCTACAAAAGCCCTCTATACTGTCAACCTCACCTCCAAACTTTGTGTTGTCTGCAAACTTGCTGACCCATCCTTCAATCCCCTCATCCAAGTCATTAATAAAAATTACAAACAGTAGAGGCCCAAGGACAGAGCCCTGTGGAACACCACTCACCAAAGACTTCCAGGCAGAATATTTTCCTTCTTCTGCCACTCGCTGTCATCTGTTGGCCAGCCAATTCTGTATCTAGACAGCTAAGTTCCCCTGTATCCCATTCCTCCTGACCTTTTGAATGAGCCTACCATGGGGAACCTTATCAAATGCCTTGCTGAAGTCCATATACACCACATCCACAGCTCAACCCTCATCAACCTTTCTAGTCACATCCTCAAAGAACTTGATAAGGTTTGTGAGGCATGAGCTGCCTCTCTCAAAGCCGTGTTGACTGCATTTAATCCAGCCATGCTCTTCCAGATGGTCATAAATCCTATCCCTCAGAATCCTTTCTAACACCTTGCAGACGACAGACGTGAGACTTACTGGTCTGTAATTGCCGGGGATTTCCCTATTTCCTTTATTGAAAAGAGGAATTACATTTGCCTCTCTCCAGTCCTCAGGTACGACTTCAGTGGAGAGCAAGGATGCAAAGATCTTCGCAAGTGGCGAAGCAATTGCATTTCTCGTTTCCCAAAGCAGCCGAGGACAAATCTGGTCCTGGCCTGGCGACTTGTCAATCTTAATGTTTGACAAAATTTTCAGCACATCAGCTTCCTCTATCTCTATCCATTCCAGCATGCACACCTGCTCTTCAAAGGTTTCATTCACTACAAAGTTTGTTTCTTTCGTAAAGACAGAAGCAAAAAACTCATTTAGGGCTTCCCCTACCTCCTCAGACTCCACACTCAAATTCCCTATGCTATCCCTGATCGGCCCTACTCTTTCTTTGACCATTCTCTTATTCCTCACATAACTGTAAAATGCCTTTGTGTTCTCCCAATCCGTTCTGCCAAGCCTTTCTCGTGCCCCCTCCTGGCTCTCCTCAGACCATTTTTGAGCTCCTTTCTCGCCTGCCTGTAATCCTCTAGAGCTGAGCTTGACCCTAGCTTCCTCCACCTCATGTAAGCTACCTTTTTCCTTTTGACGAGAAGCTCCACCGCTCTCGTTATCCAAGGTTCCTTTATCTTACCCTTTCTTGCCTGTCTCAGAGGGACATATTTATTCAACAGCAACAACTGTTCCTTAAACAGTCTCCACATGTCTATAGTGCCTTTACCATGGAACAATTGCTCCCAATCCATGCTTCCTAACTCATGTCTAATCGCATCATAGTTTCCTCTTCCCCAATTAAATATCCTCCTATTTAGCCTAATCCTCTCCTTCTCCATAGCTATGTAGAATGTGAGGCAGTTGTGGTCACTATCACTAAAATGCTCTCCCACCACAAGATCTGATACCTGCCCCGGCTCGTTTCCGTGCAGCAAGTCTAGAATGGCCTCTCCCTTTGTCAACGTGCTGAGTTATGTAACCCTCCTGAACACACTTTACAAAAACAGCTCCATTCAAATCTTCTGCTCGAAGGAGGTTCCAATCAATATTGGGAAAGTTAAAGTCACGAAGAAGGGTTCCTGAAGAAGGGCTTATGCCCGAAACGTCGATTCTCCTTCTCCTTTGATGCTACCTGACCTGCTGCGCTTTTCCAGCAACACATTTTTAAGCTCTGATCCCCAGTACCTGCAGTCCTCACTTTCTCCAAAGTTAAAGTCACCCATTACAACAACCCTACTATGTCCACACTTTTCCAAAATCTGCCAATCTATGCTTTCTTCCATCTCCCTGCTGCTAATGGGGGGCCTGTAGTAAACCCCTAATGAGGTGACTGCTCCCTTGCTGTTCCTAATTTCCACCCATATTGACTCGGTAGGCAGATCTTTCTCAACAATGGAAGCTTCTGTAGCTGTGATACCCTCTCTGATTAGTAGTGCTACACCCCCTCCTCTTTTTTCCTCCCTCCCTATTCTTTTTAAATGCTCTAAATCCTGGAACATCCAGCAACCATTCCAGCAACCATCTGTGGACATGGACACCAAGATCTCTCTGCTCATCTACACTACCAAGAATCTTACCATTAGCCCAGTACTCTTTATTCCTGTTGCACCTTCCAAAGTGAATCACTTCACACTTTGCTGCATTAAACTCCATTTGCCACCTCTCACCTCTGCAGCTTATCCATGTCCTTCTGTAACCTGCAACATCCTTCAGCACTGTCCACAATTCCACTAACCTTAGTGAGATCTGCAAATTTAGGAACCCATTCTTCAATGCCCTCATCTAGGTCATGTATAAAAATGACAAACAGAAATGCCCCCAGAACAGATTCTTGCGGTACACCACTAGTAACTGAACTCCAGGATGAACATTTCCCATCAACTACCACCCTCTGACTTCTTTCAGTTAATCTCCGATCCAAAATTTCTGATCCAAACCACTAAATTACCCTCAATCCCATGCCTCCATATTTTCTGCAATAGTCTACTGTGGGGAACCTTATCAAACGCCTTACTGAAATTCACATACACCACATCAACTGCTTTACTCTCATCCACCTGTTTGGTAACCTTCTCAAAGAACTCAATAAGGTTTGCTAACACCTCCTTGTGAACCTCAATCCCGTCTAGTCTAGTAGCCTGCATCTCAGTATTTTCCTCGACAACATTGTCTTTTATCAGTGTGAATGCTGACGAAAAATATTCACTTAGCGTTTCCCCTATCTCCTCCAACTCTGCAAACAACGTCCCACTACTATCCTTGACTGGCCTTAATCTTTCTCTAGTCATTCTTTTATTGCTGATATACCTATAGAAAGTTTTACAGTTTTCCTTGAACCTATCTGCCAACAACTTCTCATGTCCCCTCCTGGCTCTTCTTAGCTCTCTCTTTAGGTCTTTCCTGGCTAATTTGTAACATTCAAGCACCCTAACTGAGCCATCACATCTCATCCTCACATAAGTCTTCTTCTTTCTCTTGACAAGAGATTCAACGTCTTTAGTTAACCACGGCTCCCTTGCTCGACTACTTCCTCCCTGCCTGACAGGTATACACTTATCAAGGATATACAGTAGCTGTTCCTTGAATAAGCTCCAACACTTTGAGATTTGTTTGGCCACAATCCCTGATATGATTCAGATATGTAGATTGGAGCAAGATCAGGTCTACACTTAAGTAAGTGAATATTAACAGGCTTTATTGAACATTTCTATAAGAAGGATTTTAAGACAAATGGGCAGCACGGTCGCACAGTGGTTCGCACTGCTGCCTCACAATGCCAGAGACCAGGGTTCAAATCCTGCCTCAGGCGACTCTGTGTGGAGTTTGCATATTCTCCCCGTGTCTGCGTGGATTTCCTCCAGGTGCTCCGGTTTCCTCCCACAATCCAAAAAGATGTGCAGGTTAGGTGAACTGGCCATGCTAAATTGCCCGTAGTGTTAGGTGAAGGGGTAAATGTATGGGAATGAGTCTGGGTGGGTTGCGCTTCAGCGGGTCGGTGTGGACTTGTTGGGCCGAAGGGCCTGTTTCCACACTGTAAGTAATCTAAAGACATCTTCTGGAGCCCCCCCCCAGGGCCAGGTTGCATTTCCATGTAATCTGATATCACTCTGACATAGCTCCTTATGCATATGCTCAGTAGCTAAGATGTGGTCAACCATTTATTCCATGCAGATGATGTATGTAACTTCAGTTTTCTTTACTAAATTCAAAATTCTTCATGTGAGATTGTAACCAAGATCCAGCCATACTAGGGATCCAAACGGTCAAGTTTGTATGTCCCACATCCGTGATACTGAGCTGGCTGGTTTGAGTCTTTGTGTAATCTCAACCAACACAATAGTAAAGGTGTAAATTTTACATGGTATTCAATTGCTAGGTAATGGACATATTTAGGAGTCAATTAGCTCCGTTGGATGGACATCTGATTTGCAATGCTGAATGAAGGCAACAATGTGGGTTCAATTTCCACACTGGCTGAAGCCACCATGAAAGTCCAACCTTCTTGACTTCGCCCCTTGCCTGAGGTGTGGTGATCGTCAGGTTAAACTACCATTAGTCATCTTTCTCTCTTTTTCTCTCTCTCTCATGAGACAGCAGGACTATGGCAACTTTGCTACTTTTCCATTAGGTGAAAGCAGCAGTTTAAGTACTGGTCCCAGAAGCAGTGTTTACCTTGCAGAAACCTCGTGAAAAGGTTGATGTCATTCCTCACTTGGAATATATACCACAGAAAAATTGAATGTTAAATCTGCACATCTGACTGTAAAAAAGCAAGTTTGCAATAGATAATGTTAAAATAGTTGACAAAATGATCAGGGATCAATTTGTACCATTATTGAGGTGACCCGAGATTGTCCAAGATGCTATTTAAATGAAAATTGTTTTCTTACAATTCTTAATCCACGTTTATCTAAATTCCTTGTGTTAGCAGTGTACAAATAAAGGAGTGCTGCTGAATCACAAATGGTGAATTTCAATACATCAAGAATTGGGTATAAAGAAGACATATGTTAGCAAAATGATTTAAGGGCTTTTCAGTCTATGGCGATAGATTTGCTTCTGAGTGTGATATTTCACAGGAAATCTCTGTGAGGAACATATAAATTTTCCTGCTAGCTGTTAATGTAACTGAAAGTATTTGAACAAATTAACACACACACAAATGTCTGCATTCGTTTTCTCAAACTTTGATCCTTAAATATTAAAATACTTTTTTCTACAATTTCCTTCTTCTATTTTGAAAATAAGGTTCTCCTGTCCTTCAAATTTAGTTCCCTCATGTCCAGAAGGAACTGCACCTTTGTTGTCATGCATGTCTAAACGTACAACCCTCTAATATATAAAACAAACAATCAAGCGACCAATACAGTGTACAGGGTTCTAGACGATACTTGACTAAGGCAGGCATCACAGCCAAACCTAGTTCCATTCTTGCCTAATGTATAATTTTCAATAAGGATTACTGAGTAGGAAATGGACCAGGAAGCTCAGTTATTTTTCTGTTACCTTGTCCAGAATCACCTTAGCAATTTGTGGCTTTTACTTATGTTTATGTTGGGATCAGCTAAATTGGTACAGGCTAACAGTTTGACCTCCGGGATCTTGCAAATTATCAGAGCTTAAGCAGTGCATTTATGTAAAAAAAATCAAGTTTAATATTTTTTCCAACCTCACTTTAATAAAACATTTTATAAAACCAAAATTATAAATGTAAATATTATAGCACATAAAATTTAAGCTGGCTGTACAAATGGTTAACACCTATAAACTATTGTAAATTTAATCTTGTGCCTGGTACATAGGCATCCAGAATTCCACAGGAAGTTCTCCCTGGCTCTTCTTTTAATGTGCAACGCCCTCCAGCAATAAATCCTCCAGTTGCATTGGGCATGGGGTCAGGCAATTTCTCTTTCCATTGATACTTAGATAACTCCGAAATGGTGCAAGCAATACAGGTTTTAGGCTTAGATTTTCAGACTGATTGTGTTCTGATACTGTCGTAACCAATTTGTTTTAGTAAGTTATTTCCTTCCTTTGTTCTCTTTCATGCCTCATGACACATCAGGCAGATGAGAGACATGCTTACATCCGTTTCCATGGCTAACTTTTCTGAGAACACACTGCCACCCTATTGCTAGAGATTACAGCTTGTTGGGTGCCACTCTTCATTGAGCACGGCTGGCCTGGAGACTCTCCTGCTTTTGCTGCCTAAGTCGATGTAATGGAATGATTTACAGGATGATCATCAACTTTATTGGCCATGTTATGAACATACCTTCCATAGTCATCAAGCCCCAGAGTGAGACTCAAACGTGGAACTCTAGTTCAAATGCAGAGGTGCCACCTTTTGCATCACAGGACTGAGATACGACAGGAATTAAAATGAGGCTGATCAGAAAATCTTGGCTTTGGTGTCTATATTTAGAACCTGAAAGCATTCAGAATAAAATGTTTGCTTGATTTGCATTTATAGCATGAGAAGCAGTAATAAGATGTATAAGATGTAAATTACTTCAACATTGAGTTAAAATGGTTTACAAGGATATGGAAAACCAAAGAGGAGAGCTGATTATAGATGTGCCAGAAAATTCTGAAATTACATTCCAGGGAAGACATACACCGATATAGTCTTATCATGAAGATATGAGCAGCGAGGTCAGAATTAACAGTACAGCTGACTGCAGTCCAAAATCTGTGGGCATAGGAAGCTGGTGCAAACGTGGGATTGCCATATTGCTCATCAAGTGGGTTTCAACTTAAATTCAATACAAATACAATGAACCACTGCAGAACATTGAAATGACATGCCCTCCCTAAAAGCCTTGGAATCCTGTCACAGCATGTGTAGTCTGTATTGGCTAGACCTTGCAAAGAAAAGAGAGCTAAACTTTCCCTGAAAAAGCACCTTTCTTTAACTGCAGGCAGGGTTTTGTTTCAGATCTCACTCAGTGTTTTGGTGCATCACTGGCCCAACAAATTGTGAGTGCAGTTTCTGCATCTAAAACTGTGGTGGTGTATAGCAAAAAGTCCAGTTTTTTTTCTGGCCCCAACAACAGATTTTGTACTGATGCAGGTAACAAGAATTTACTTACATTATGGTCACTAATCCCCAAGCATTAGGTCCTCTTTGTCAAGAATTCTTATCTGGTCACTTATAAGGACAAGACCTTAAGATCATTAAATGTAGAGAGCAGAAATAGGCCATTCAGCCCATTGAGTCTGCTTCACCATTCAATGAAGTCATGGATAATCTAATAATCCTCAATTCTACTTTCCTGCCTTTTCCCTATAACTGTTGATTCCCTTGTTGATTTCAAATTCTGTCTATCTCAGCCATGAATATATTTAATGGCCTAGCCTCAACAGTTCTCTGTGATAAAGAAGTCTACAGCTTCACTACCTTATGAGAAAATACATTTTTAATCATCACTGTTTTAAATGTGTGACCTCTTATTCTGAGGCTATGCCCTCCAGTCCTACACTTTCCTATAAAGTGAAATAATCTCTCCGCATCTACCCTGTCAAGTCCCCTAAGAATTTTATATGTTTCAATAAGGTCACCTCTCATTAATCTATATTCAAAGGAATCTAGTAAATTTGTCAGGCATGATTTCCCCTTCATGAAGCCATGCTGACTCTGCCTGATCATAGTATAGCATTGAGAAATACATACTATCACATCCTTGAAAGTAGTCTCCAACATTTACCCAATAACAGACATTAAGCTAACTGTCTCATTCCCTTTTTAAATAAATGTGTTACGTTGGCAGTTTTCTACTCCTCTAGGTCTTTTCCAAAATTTAAGCATTCCTGGAAGATTATTACAATAGCATTCGCAGTCTCTATGCCTACTTCCTTTACTATCCAAGGGTGCATCCCATCAAGTCCAAAGGGCCCTTTGGTCTTTAGCCTTTAGTTTCCTTTACACTTTTTCTCTAGTGATAATTATTATATTTATTTTCTCTGCTCCTTTGTCACTTGAATATTTAATTAATTTTGTAATGCTAGTGGTGCCTTTTACTGTGAACATTATTTATTCAACAGTATTTATTCAACTCCTCTGCCATTTCCTGATTCCCCATTTATTATTTCCCCAACCTCGCTCTCTGTGTTCACTTTGGCTTCTTTATTCCTTCTTAAATACTTAAGGAATATTCTGATATTTATCTTTATTTTACTTGCAAGTTTATCCTCAAGGATTTTTTTTGTCATTTTTTTTTCTCTAAACTTTCCCAATCCTCTGGCCTACCACTAATCTTAACCGCATTGTATGTTTTCTCTTTCAATTTGATGCTGTCCTCAACTTCTCTGGTTAACCTTGGTTGGGTTATCCCCTTCCTGGAATCCTTCTTAGTCACTGGAGTATGTTTTTGCTGTGAGCCATGAATTATCTTCTTAAACATCTGCCATTGTTCCTCAACCATATTTGCTGCTAAACTCCTTCCCCAGTCCACTCCAGCCAGGTCTTCCCTCATTCCTTTGTAGTTACCTTTATTTGAGCTTGATGCAGGTTATTGCCTTTTACTGTTAACTTATTTTTAGGTCATGACCATAATCTGATATCAACAGGCCTTTTACCAGTTTAATAGAACACATTTGGATGTCTTCATGTAATCCTCTCACTACAGCCAGGATCTTAATTAGTGCAGGTGGATAGCTTCTTATGATATCAATTGATATTAAAGAGATATTTTTGTGCTGCATTTTATTTCTTTATGTTTAATACTTCTGGCAAGAGATTCCCAGAGTTTGAGAAACTGGTGAAGCAGGGGTTAGATTCAGACACAGGTTAGATGATTACAACATTTCAATGAAAATCTACTTATTGGACTTGCTGTCTTCATTCTTCTGGAAAGGTTTGTTTTGAAGCATCTTTTCGAAAACTCTGGAACATTTCAAACTGACCACGTTAGGATATGAAGTGAATTGAAAGCGTTTGACAGCACATCAGAAGAGGAAAGCTATCACTATCGACAGCAGTGATTATATTTTCTGGTGGGATCAGCACATGGAAGTGAGAAGGATCAAGGCCAAGGTAGCAGGAAGCAGATCGCATATTCTGCTTTCTCACCCTCTCAGAAAAGCGATGGTTCCACAGGTGGCTATTTAATGTGGTGACAGACAATTGCTTCTTCCAAGAAGAAGACCTGATAAGAAGACCTTTGGGGTGGTATGGTGGCTCAGTGGTTAGCACTACTATCTCACCGTGCCAAGGACATGGGTTCAATTCCAGCCTCAATTGACTGTCCGTGTGGAGTTTGCACATTCTCCCCGTGTCACGGGTTTCGTCCACGTGCTCTGGTTTCCTCCCACAAGATGTGCAGGTCAGGTGAATTGGCCATGCTAAATTGCCCATAGTGTTAAATGCATTAGTCAGGAGTAAATATAGGGTACAGAAAGGGTTTCGAGTGGGTTTCTCTTCGCAGGGTCGATGTGGACTTTGTGGGCCCAAGAGCCTGTTTCCATACTGTAGGAAATCTAATCTAAATTGTTGGACCAGAAGCCAATAGTTGTGAAAGACCATCACAGCCCTCAATGCATTTACTCCTTGTTCTTTCTTGGGCTTCATGTAGGTAACTAGATTCTATCGGCATCATAATGATCCTGACATACTGCGCGAGTCCAAACTTCCAGAACTTTTGGTTCCAGGAAGCTGACTTGGGGCTGGACACAAGCGGTTTCAAACTTGTCAATGACATCTTTTGAGGAATCTCACTAGAGCAGCTCCAGAAAATGGAGGACTATATCATCTCCAGGTGTTTTATAGAGCAACATTGTAGATGCAATTGTGGTGGTGAGAAGTATTCTCCAGTGTGCTCTGTCCAGCATAACAATGCCCAACAGACAGGAAAATGAGGGTACCGAACTCTCATCTTCATCGGCAGATTTGCCACATACGTGGAGTGTCCTAATAATTTGAAGGTTATTAACTCAGGAAATCATCACAAATTAAACCTCCATTCTGCTCCCACTCAATAGTCCTTCAATAAAATACTTATTTTGCAGACCATTCAGTGGATGCTTTCATGTATTGACATTCTTCTCAAAACAAATGAAAGGAGGACTAATATTTTGGATGCAATAATGGACAGTATATGGAAATGATTTCTTTGAGTATTGGAACCCGGGTTTAAAACAACACTGACAAGTTTTTCAGATGGCACAGCATGTTTAACACCTTTCACTCTGGAACATGGAATGAAACTGCATTTCTTATTGTCCGTGTGTTATCAGAATGATCTGAGAGTCTTTCCTGATAGGGAAAAATAAAGATACCAAGCCTTATGAATGTCCCCAAAAGACATTTCCAATGTACATCAATGGCCTGGAAAATGTTTCTGCTTCTCTCAACCAGGAGTATTATGAAAAATACAATGATATCCTCAATTGAGAAGCATATAGCATGTGAGTGCAATACAACATAACAGACACCTAACATGTTTCACTTCAGCCTGTTAAATCAGAGACAGAAAAAGCAACAGCTCTAACTCACTGTACACGACTCTTCAAAAACTCATGAAACTTGATGCAATCCATTTTAACCTCACAGTGACTAAGATCTTTCAATGTTTGACAATCTCATGCTATCTTTACATCAATTCATGTTGACTTCCTCTAATAGGTCCTGATCTAGTATAATAGAAAAGGCAATCTGATTTTTAACATTTATTGAAAGATGAAATGAAAGATGTTTGCTAGGAATTTATGAAAATGCATAATATAAAATATTTGACTAGAAAAGGATTTTTCCAAAAGAGATGGAAACCTACTTCACCACCCATGCGTATCTTCCATACAGCACTATCCACCTTCTCCAGAGAAGACTTCATATATGTGATTGAATTCTTCCCCAAGCTATGCTTCACCAAAACAGTGTGATTGGGATTGGTAATCGATTAGAGAAGGACAAAGATCATTGAATGATGAGCTATGGTTAGGTCTCCTATAAATTGGTTTTATTGTTGTATTTGCATCTTCTTGACTTGATTGCAGGGAGATGTCAAATGAAGAAAATAACACTATATAGGACAAACAGGAAGACAGCTAGCAATCCGCATACATGAACATCAACTAGCCACGAAACGACACGACCAGCTATCCTTGGTAGCCACACACGCAGACAACAAGCAACATGAATTCGACTGGGACAACACTACTATCATAGGGCAAGCCAGACAGAGAACAGCCAGGGAATTCCTAGAGGCATGGCATTCATCCACAAACTCCATCAACAAACACATCGACCTGGACCCAATATACCAACCACTACAGTGGACAGCTGAAACTGACAACCGGAAGCGGCAGGGACAGACCACTATAAACACCAGAGGAAACATCAAAGAAGCGCTTCGCAGGAGGCTCCCAAGCACTGATGATGTCGCCTAGCCAGGGGACGAAACGTTTGCAACAAAAACTTCCAGCTCGGCGAACAGAACCACAGCAACGAGCACCCGAGCTACAAATCTTCGCACAAACTTTGAAAATAACTCCAACATCAAAACAATGTTACAATCTCAGAAAAAACCTGAGATGCATTTGTAGTGTGTAAATAATTTGGAACTTATTTAACTGCAGCAATTCAGTAGTAATTATTCAAAATCAGTTCTGCCAAGCATGTCCTAGAACTTCCAATCTGCTGGATTTCCAATTTTCTCTGAATTTGTGTAAATCATTTTCTAAAGATTCATGTGGTCTCTTACCTTATTTGTTGATTTATTGCTCCTGAATTGCATACTGGAACATTTATTTTTGAGATGTATATTGTTACGAACCCAAACAAAAGCATCAAATTTATTTTACAATCTAGTTAGGGATGAGGATTTTTCCATTTGTGTTTCAATATTTCAAAACTTAGGTACTTAGCTAAGAATACTAGCCACAAGATTCCATGGTTTTGAACAAACATACTGAACAAAACAAGAAAATGAAGAAAACCAATATGCAGTATTACATACAACTTGTACTCTTAACATCAAGAATTAATCTGAGGTAAATATGGGGTTAACAGCAAACTGGGGTTGAACACCCCACATCAAATAACAAATACAGTCAAGACATATCCCATGTATTTCTCAGCAACCAACCAGACATTACTGACTCTGAATCACCAAATCTCTTTAAACTTTACCTTCTTCACAAGATATGTCAAATCTTCACTTTTGAAAATCCAATCTGAATATTCTCAAACAGCACTACAATTTGACCTTCTTCAATGACAGCACACATCATGGTGGTTTTATCTCCCTCCTGGGAGTCTGCTCCCCTCGACTCTTGAGGATATATTGCAATGGCACAATTGAGCTCTTTTGCATTCATTTAACTTCAATAAATGGCACTGCACCTGGGTTTCTCTAAAATCAAGTCTTCTAGAGACACTAAGCTATAAATGCTGCTTTTGGGCTTCCTTGAACCCAAACTCGGGACTTCAATGAATTCCTACTTCCTGAGAAATAACAGCAGCCACTTTATCTGACGACAACTGGATGCTGTTAAACTACTGTACAATAACGCTAACTGCTTTGAATGCCTTATTGACTCCATTACTACTAGGAAGAATCAAATGCTGGTGGAGTATCCAATACTTAAGTTCCAATTTCCAAAGACTGCTAGCTTACATAGCACAAATAGATTTTAAAAATGCATTTATCATATTGGTTATATACTGTTGGTACTGATGAAGGGTCAAAGACATGAAATATATTATTTCTCCACTTTCCATTTTGATTTGAACTCTCCCTTTTCATTCTCAAATCTAATATCAAATTCAAACATATTTTTGTAATTACTTGCAAGATGTTTCCTTGCCATCAGATGTTGACTGATTAGATTTTTAGATTAATTAGTGTGGAAACAGGCCCTTCAGCCCAACAAGTCCACACCAACATGCCGAAGCGTAACCCACCCAGACCCATTCGCCTACATTTACCCCTTCACCTAATACTACAGGCAATTTAGCACGGCCAATTCACCTAACCTGCACATTTTTGGATTGTGGGAGGAAACCAGAGCACCCGGAGGAAACCCACGCAGACACGGGGAGAATGTGCAAACTCCACACAGAGAGTCGCCCGAGGCGGGAATTGAACCCAGGTCTCAGGCGCTGTGAAGCAGCAGTGCTAACCACTGTGCCACCGTGCCACCCACTAAATTTGAAATATTTTATAGATACGCTAAATTACTTGGATGGGGAGAAACTTTAGCAGAGTTGTTAAGTATTTCTGCAATAATTTCATATGAGGCTAATTTATTTCTTCTATTCATCTATTCTACTGTCTGATTCACCTCCAGAATTTTCTTCTATTTCTTCTGTTCCTTTCTGTAGCTTGACCAGGTCTTCAGTTAATTCCTTTAAACTATTTCATCATGGTCTGAGGCAGTCATGGTTCTCTATCAGAAAGTGTGTCTCTCACTTACATATCAGTAAACACTTATGAAAGATAATAGATGTTAGGTGTAAAAATATTAAATGCTACATATAAATTACTGAAATCTTGGAATACTGAATTCAAAATTTGCTGATGATCTCACACTTAGAGCAATGAAAACAGTGAGGATGATACAAGTTGTCTACAACGTGACATAAGTTAGCAGAATGAGCAGGCAAGTGGCAGATGGAATTTAATATAGAGACGTGTGAGGTGATACATTTTAGCAGAAGTAATTGAGACAGGCAGTGTAGACTAATTGTGCAACCATAAAGAGTGTAGAAGAACAGAGAGATGCATGTGCACAGATCTTTTAAGGTCACAGGCCATTACAAGCAGTAGGTAGCAAAACGTATGTGATCTTGGGCTACATAAATAGATACATTGAGTATAAAAGTATGGAAGGGAGGTTGACCTTTTGTAATTAGCCCCCAATCCCAGTCATCCCACTTCAGGAAGGTTGTAAGAGTCCTTTAGGAGAGGTAAAAGAGATTTACCAAAATAGTTCCAGGAATTAGGATTTTAACTGTAAGGTTATGGTGGAAAAATTGATGTTATTCTCCTTTGGATTAAGGGGGAGATTTGATAGAACTGAACAAGATTTGGCCATCTTGGAAAAGGTAGAGAAATAAAATCTTTCCTTAAACTGATAATACAAGCACCTAGAAATATAGATTTAAGGTTTTGGACAAGAGACATATGGTGAGTGTAAAGAGGAACTCTTTTATGCAATAATTGGTAATGATCTGAACCTCACTGCCCATGAGGGTAGCAAAAGTAGAAGTAATCAATTACTTATACAGATTATTTGATGGTCAATTGAAGAAAATAAGCCTGCAGATTTACTGGAATTGAACAAGGACATAGGTCTGACTGGATTGTTCTGTGGAGAGCTAGCATTGACTCGATGGACCAAATGGCCTTTATCTATATTGTAACTGATTCTATCACACTTTTGGATCATGTGATCAGGGAATGTGAAATAAACATTTTGCTACCTAAATAACTGATGGGTAAAATTTCGCCTGTCATTCACTTTGAAGAAAGAAATCAAATGAGTAGGAAATAAGTGGCTGGTTTGTACAAAAAGTGGCAATTCATAAGTTCTTGATTGGTAAGGGGGATCAAGAATTTTAGAGAGAAGGCAAGACAATGGGGTTGAGAAATTCAACAGCCATGACTGAATGGTGGAGCAGACTAAATGGGCTAAATGGTCTAATACTGCTCCTATATCTTATGGTTTTATGGACTCATACAGATTGTTCCTCACTTTCTTTTTTAACAAAAGGAGAGAGCACCAGATTTCTGACAGGAGATTCCAAACAGACTCTGATAGAAATATGAAGCTGTACTTATCCATTCTGACAATGTTGGGAAAAGGCAAACCGCGTCCTCGCTTCACCGGAATCAGCTGTTGTATTCTGGAATTTAAAGGTTCAACACCATAGGCAGCCACCATGACAGCTGCTGGCCAAGAGTGAATCCATAAGGTAATTGGGAGACTAGAATGCTGGGAGCATAGGGGGGAATGTGGCCAAGTGGGTCAGGTGCCAGAGTGTAAGGGGCAAGCTAATCAATGCGGTGTTTAGAGGAGGTGGAAATGGGTGGGAGAAATAGGATCTGCCGGGGGCAAGCATGGAGGAGTACTGAAAATGAAAAATGCTGGAGATCACAGCAGGTCAGGTAGCATCTATGGAGAGAGAGCAAACTAATGTTTTGAGTTTAGATGACTCTTTATCTGCTCCTACAAGCAGGATTTGAGGATGATGGCATGGGAAGGGGGTGTCTGGTTCTGGGGAAGGTGGGGGACGGGAAAGAGCAGAGGCAAACCAGACTCAAAGTGGGAGAAGGGGCAGGGTCCCAAGCTCTGGGGTGAGAAGGCAGATCAGGTCTGCCAAGGGGAAAGTGTCTCAGGTAAAAAGCGGTAGAAGGTGGGAACAGGTCCGGGTGGGCAGGGGAGTAAGTGGCCTGGGGGAGATGTAGTTGAAATGTGTGTATGCGGTCAGTCGAATAGTTACTTCGGAGTAAGACAATGCACTCATTTTTAAGGAACTATTTCATTGGATACCTCTGAATTCTCTGATATAAATGGATACTTTCAGAAGGCTCCAGGTGTAGCAGCATTTCCCAGTGGAATCACCAATCTCCCAGGCAATTCCTTTGGAGCCTGCTATGCTGGGGAATCTGCAGTGTCCCAGTTACTCTGGAATAACAACTAGAAACATTGGAAAATCCTAATTTATATTTACACCATATTTTGGAGTAAACATGTTGACAGGAGCAGCTTCCACTTGCTTTGTTTATTTTCCACATATAATCAGTATTTTCTAACCTTTTATAATTTTTCTCAAATGCATTGTACAATTATGTAAACTGTGCTATCAGATTGATTGTATGACATTTCGTCTTCCTCAAAGTAACAGTTTGGATGAATACATTGCCCCTTTAAATATTTTAATTACAAACAGTGTCAAAGACAGCTCTGAATTAATGCGAGTTATTGGCACATCCCTGGTCTGCGACATTTTAACATTGTTGGCAGTTTTGCATTGTTCAGAAGTCCAGGTTACAAGTGAACAGTTTTATCTAGTAGGGAAGCCAAATATAAAATGCATTTCATGAAAGAGGGGCAGAAGACAATTGATTAAGGCCAAGTTTCATTCAGAAAATTGATGACTGTGTTTTAAAACATAAAGTCATGCTAACCCTTTACAAACCATTGATTAGACTTCAGCTACAATATTTTGTATCATTCTGTGCACCATATTTTTAGGAAAGATGCCTTGGAAATGGTACAAACTTGGTAAGCCAGGTTGACATCTCTAACTTTTTCTTTCCTCTGATGAAAGATGATTGAACTGAATTCTTGGAGGACAGTTTTAACAGCAAAACATGAGTATGTTTGCCAATTGACAGGCGGTTGAAAGAGCTGGCAGTATCATCATTTGGAAAGTCAGCAGAAACGCACCAATTTCCACTTTAATCCAAGCACAGAGCAGCTAGGAATTGCTTTCTCTACCACAGAGTTTACATGCAGAGGATAAGCTTCTTAAACGTAACTAAGCTGTACTGCCTCAGGTGACTCAGGTTATGGTCTTAGTTGGAGCCTACTGAAGGAAGAATGTCTGTAAAATGGACCAGGTGGGCACACATTGACAATAGCTGTCGAGCAGTCGAGACATTAACTCCATCATTTCTATCTCCTTTCAGAAATCTGCAGAGAGTATTTGTAAAACCTTGCAGTTTGTTGCCTTTCATTTTAGAGGAGACTGATACTATGCTTGCCATGGCCAGAACTCTATTGATGTGGCCAGTCAAAATGAATGGATACCTATATTTGCTGCCATTGCCATTGCAATTTGCTGCCTGGCTTTCCACAGCTCCAGAGAGTCATTGACTATGTACAGTGCCAATCAAGACATTTCTGTCTCACCCAGAACTCTTTGTTAATAGAAAGGATTTCCACTCTGTCAATATTCGGTTCATCCACAATCACAAAAAGATCACCAGGAATGAGTGTGTAAGATTCGCAGGGAGCTGTCTTGGTGACTTTGTCTGATAGCAGTCGAGCCTTCCTGAGCTATTCAGATCTCAGACAGTTAGTAGATGGTTCTTTGGTAACTGGTGCTACCCTCTAAAGGTGTGGCTGATGACACCTTGAACAGTTGAGGCAATAGTACCACCAAAAGTAATGTAAATACTACCTGACTAACAGAACTATTTTAGTTGTAAGCAGGCAGGATGCTGAAGACATACTTCAGGTGCCTCAACAGACTTGGGGTGTATGCAGCAGCTGAGGTATTGAGAATGATAGTGGTCTGCCTTATCTACAACACAGCATTAAGGACTGAGTTATGGAAATGTAACAATAACAATGCCAAACCTCCATGCATATATTCTTCTGTGACCTTTCCTTACTCTTCCGTTATCAACTGCTGCTGTATGGTTCAATCCCACTGGGTTTTGAAGTCAATGATTACCTCGCCAAAGATTGTCCCATCTCCAACTATTCAGACTCAGTCACTGAAACCGCTGTCAAAAATTAGGCAAGAGCAGGGGCATGGAAGACATTTGATTTTGTGGAAGAGTTCTCGCTGCCACGCCCCTTTTCTTCAGCTTCTCTGTCATAGTTCATTCCGTGCTAGCCAGCAGCTGGAGAGCACTTTGCTGTATGACAGAGAAACATTGAATGGTCAAGGCTAGGTATCCATCAACCCTGTTTGTGGTGGTTTACCAAATGTTCAGGCCAGAAGGAAAGGACAGCAGACAGATTGTTGGTTTTTGAGTCTGAGGTTCCATTCAGGTGATCAGTCTTTCCATGAAAGTACCAGTAAAGACAGCTGGGACATCATGTCAGTCATTTTACAGACTGAACTCCTTCAACCTAAATCCAGTTGTGTACAGTGTTGAGGGTAAAGGCTAACAGAACTTCACTTATTTATTACTGTTGCTCCTCTTGGTCAGCAATCCCTGATGCGTTCAACTAAGCAGAGCTTGGAGGGTTGAACATTTTCTAACAGTTTCTCCACTATTGTACCTGCATCCACTATCATCATCTGCTCATTGTGATATGGGAGACAGTATGTAGCAACTATCTGTCTAGTCTGTCCCATCTAAATGTGTCTATATGAGTTTGTGGACAGAATAACCTTGTGATGGTATATCTTCAGGTTGAGGGAAGCTGGAAGAACCCGTGGATGATGAAATCTTTGAATTCGAATTGTTAAGGTAAGAGGATTTACATGTTTTCATTTTTTTCATGAGATGTGACTCTGGCAAACCAGCCTTTGCTGCCAACTGAACTGCATTTGAACTGAGAGGCTTGCGAGACCATTTCAGAGGATGTTTAAGAGATAATCACATTACTGTGAGTCTAGAGTCACATGTAGGCCAGATGAGACAAGAATGGCAGATTTCCTTCCCTAAAGGATAATAGTGAATCAGATTTTATTTTTTACAGTAAGCGATGGTAGTTTTATGGCACCATTACTGAGACTGGCTTCCAATCCCATATCTTTATGAATTGGATTTTAACTCCAACAGCTCCCCTGGTAGGCTGTGAACCGATGTTCTCAGAGCATGAGCTTGGGTCTCTGGATTATTTGTCCAATTATATCACTATGATGTCATCATCTCCCCTTTGTTGTGCACTTCTTTATTTTTTTCATTGCCTGTGTCATCAACATTACTGACCTGTTGTATAGCATGTAGCTCTGTGATACTTAATTCTGTCACTAGGTAATAGGGAGGACCTCAAAGGGTATTGTGCCGATAGAATTCTCGACCACAGAAAGGTGAGGATGCCATGTCATTGAATATATTCAAGAGAGATAGATACTTTTTTAGATTTAGAAGACATTAAGGAGTATGGAAGAAAGCCTGGATATGACTTTGAGATACAGGACCAGCAATGAACATATTGAATGTCAGAGCAGGCTCTCAAAGGGTGAAATAGCCTACTACTCATTTCTATGTTCCTTTGATAGTCTGACAAGCACAGGGGAGGCTTATCTCCAGTGCCACCACCTCTTTGGCAATGGAGACAGTTGCAGAATCACCTCTGATTCCCAACCTGATATTCTGTGCTTGCTTGCAAGAGAAGAAGCCAATTGGTATAAGAGAAACAATGTGAAGGACAGGTTGCTTTTGTATTATGGAGGGTGAGTTCCAGGAGGTTATGACCAGATATGGATTGGAGAAGGGGCACATGCAGAGAGAATTGGGTACATCTGTAAGGTGTGCTGATATGAGGAGTGATGTACAGGAGAGGGTTGCGAAGGCTGAGTGAGGGGATTAACACTTTCATGTATCATGCCACTTGCCTTCCAGACCAAATCTTTCCTGGCACTGTACTGAGGAGGTATGGCACTATAATACTGCTGCTGACCTCAGTGACTAACCACTCTTTTTGATTTTATAACAGTGAAGAGAATCTCCCTGCAGCATGATTTCTGGAGGGGGAGTGTTGAAGTTTGGTGTTGCTTTACAATGAGTGCTTCTATTACTGTAGTTCCTGACTCTGACAAAAATCCTCGACAACACTTACAACTTTCATCCTTGCATGGTGCCTCTGAATAGTTGAGCTAAAATAGACAGATGTGTGATGTCACTTGTTCATCCCATTTGGTCAGTCTGATCCAATTACACTGGTTGGGTTGATAAAGCACTGAAGATGTATTGCTGAACACTCAGGGTTTTGGTGCACAGCCACTGAACATGTTGGAAATTTAACTTGACAACCTGTTAACTCGATTTCTTTCTTTCTCTCTCTCTCTACAAATACTACCCGACCTGCAAAGTATTTCCAGTGTTCTCTGTTTTTACTTGAGGTTCCCAGCAGTTGAAATTTATGCTATTGCATGTGGGATCTTTTTTAAAAGATCTAGCACATACCACCTGAAAGGCAGTGGAAATGGGTTCAATGGGCATTTGAAAAATACTATTGATCATGTATTTGAAAATGATTAATTTGCAGATTTAAAAGGAATAACTCAAGATGTTAGACTGAATTAGGCTGCACTTCCACAGAGCTAATACAGGCACAAGGGGCCAAAAGATGTCATTCTGTTCTGTAAGATTCTATTTTTGTTTTTCACTCCCCAAGGAACTTTGTAATAGCAATACACAGGACCAGAGATTGGTCTCATTGATCAGCAGTTTCTATAAGGTACAGTGCTGATGCGTATCGCACACCCCGTGTAACTATATTAAAAACTATCTTGCCTGTAAAATTCTTATAGTATACTGTATACTGAATCCATACACCTTAGAATGATGAACCCAGTCAGAATTAAACCCCACTGACCTTGACACAACAGTCTATTTGGGATAGGTTTTCCACCTTCCTTATTGCCATTTTGCTGGATATTCGTCTTAGCCCTAATAGTGCTGGAAATCAGATTGGAAGCTAATGGTCTCTCCACAGGACTACATAGAAAAGCAGAATAGGCTACTCTGAAAAGCTTCCTATTGACCACTTCTACACCAGTTGAAACCTTATTGCTGGAACAGCACAGCAGGTCAGGCAGCATCCAGGGAACAGGAGATTCGACGTTTCGGGCACAGGCCCTTCTTCAGGAGAAGGGCCTGTGCCCGAAACGTCGAATCTCCTGTTCCCTGGATGCTGCCTGACCTGCTGTGCTGTGCTGTTCCAGCAATAAAGTTTCAACTTTGATCTCCAGCATCTGCAGACCTCACTTTCTCCACTTCTACACCAGCACTGGTAAATGTTTTGGAGCATGTTGGCCACCTGTTCATGTGTCGAAAGAAATCACCTTGTCCAAGGACTCCTAATCTCTCTCTGTCCTACTCCATGTGACGTCCACATCATCTGAGAGATACCTGAGTACCACTATGGGGCAAGTTGAGGAGGCATGACCCAAGAACTACCTGACATGACACATGGATTGAACCCATACTTTTCGCATTCCTCCTCATCATGCTGGCCATCTAGCTATCAGACTCCCTCTCAGGATATGATAGACAGGGAAGAAAGGGGGAAACTTTTATAGATAACAGATCCTCAAAGTAAGTCTGCAAGAACCCTTCAGATTGTCAATGAACAAACACTGTGCGGTGAATGATGAGGTATGGATTACTCCACACCCAGCGGTTCTCTCAACAAGTTAATGGTTTCATTTAATTCCAACACCTTTCAGTATGATTTTAGGTTACCTGTTTTGTGGGATGGGAAAAAGAATCATTCACCAGGCCTCTTAAGAGATCAGACAGATAGAGGACTTACTGTATATACTTGAATAAAAGTCAATCTCATGTAAAAGTTGACCCCCTATTTTTGGCCAAAAAATCTGGGATTTTCCAAATATCTCACGTAAACGTCAATCCCAGTTCTTCATTGATAATAGATCAACATATGTGAGTCAAAGTATATCCTGTACATAAATGTCACGATGAGGAAATGAATTTTTTTTCATGTTATTATGATTTTTGATGTACAATTCACACCAATTTGGCATGAAAGTTTATGATGCTTCAAGTCACAGTCAGGTGACAACATCCCTTTGCGTGCAGCTCATCTTACCGTAATTTATTGTATTGTTTTCTTTATTTGTTTAGAGATCAATTGGGCTTCTGTTAATGATGTGATATTTTGGATTGTAGCACAAATTTCAGCCCCTCAAAAGTAGCATCCATGCAATAGTCAACGCCATAAATTTAACTTTCAAAAATAGTCTAAAAGATTTGACTTTTACATGAGTGTATACGGTAATATGAAAATAATTAAAGCAATTGTTTCAAGAGACAAAGCCTTGTCATCGTGAACAAAATAGAAGTAATATTTTATGTTGAAAAGACGTTCATTAGAGATCATGAAGTATTTGGTTCAGTGATACCCTATTAATTATCATTAATCATTGCGTTCTGTGCAAGTCTATAATTCAGCAATATAAATCATGATTTTGTAGATTAATGAATGCAGTCAAGATGTGTCTGAATTTATCAGAGGCCAAACTGTAGCTTTGCATTGTGGTTACCTGATACGGAAGCTGCAGTTTAGTCACAGGAAAACCAAACTGGTCTCTGCCTCTTCATAGTTGATATCTGAATATCTTAATCTATGGCATAGTATGGTGCCTTTCCTGTTCTGGGCCTTACTGCATTTAGGAATTATGTGATCAATGTTCACTTTAAATTTATCCTATCTGAGTAAAACAGAAGTGATATCTGTTGGCCTCTAAGTCAGTAGAGAAACACTCTTCTTTAAGAGGCTGCATAGCACATTGATTTTTCAGCTTTGAGAGCTGGATAGGAGACAGACTTAGACTGTTAGAATAAAGATCATCCAATTCCACAGTTTCTTTACATTCTTGAGATTTGAGAGTCACTAGATGTGCCATCATGTATTGTACATCCATAATTGCCCATAAGAAGGTTGTGGTGAGTCTCCTTCTTGAACGGTTGAAGTCCATCTGTTGTACATATACCCACAGTGATGTTTGGATGGGACTTTGATTCGGTGCAGGAAAGGTAATATATTTCCAAGTCCGTATGATATGTCATCAAACTGTTTTGTTGATGATGACTTGGAGAGAATGTTACAGGTGATGATGTTCATGTGCATCTACTGCTCCTGTGTTTCTAATTGGTATAATTAAAAGGTTTAGAAAGCTCTGGTAAAGAAACATTGATGAATTGCTGCAGTGCATCTTGTACATGTTACAGACTGCTGCCACATACTTCATTGATGGAGAGATGGTTGTTTAAGGTAGTGTGTTGGATGCTAATCAAGCAGTTTTGTTGTCCAACATTATATTAAGCTTCCTAGGCATCGCTGGAGCTGCTCTCAACCAGGCAAGTGGAGAGCATTCCATCATACCTGTGATGATGCTGCTCCTTTAATAAGGTTATCTTATCCTTGTGTTTTTTCAAAAGGGGTTGTAAAAGGAGAGGTTCTGATAAAAGTCTTCTCAAGTAGATATTTCAAGACTTAAGTCTTTCTTTTAATACACTTGTACCAATGAAAGGGGAGTGATCAGTTGTCTCAGTTCAGGATTTGGTTGGTTTGGTTTTAGCAAGCAATCCGTCTGGAGCTGCTGGTCAAAGAAAACTGCTGGGAGGAAGAGGTTCCCGGATTCAACAGAGATTTCTGGCTGACTTTCTCTGTGATATCGCTCCTTTTAAGACCCTTTTTTGCCAAGGGGGTGTTATAGGATGTTACAGGAAATCAGAACAGCTCTTTGTTGTATTTTCATGTCGATTGGGTTTTCAGATACGTTATGTAATTCTATATTCTGTTCTCTTTTATTCATATGTAAATAAATGCTGTTTTGTTTAAACCAAGTGGTTTGACTAGCTGCCATCTCTCCTGGATTATACACTGTACATCAACTTAAAACAACTAGAAAAGTTAGGGTCTGGGCTGTCTTCTTGTAATGTTTTGAGGGGTCTGGCCTGGTCCATAACACACTCCTGATTTCTATTTTATAGATGGTGGAGATCAGAAGATGAGTGACTTACCACAGCATTTTCAGCTTCTTGTCTACACTGGTAGCCATATTGAGATAAGCTTCTGGTAACTTGCAACTCCCCAAATGTTGATGGTTAATCAGGTTCAGTGAAGGTGATACCATTCAATGCCAAGTGGAGATGGCTAGATTCTCTGCATTAACAATCTAGTTGGATTATTGCTTTAGCCCATTGTATACCATCCTGAAAGTGCTGAATGCTGACATTGGATTTAAAAATCTAGAACAATATTCCATTTCCGAGAAAATGCAGACATACATATTTTTCTTTTTCTCATCCTCTCCACGTCGAGGAACTATTCTGCAGTTCTTTGCTACCTAATCCTGACGGGCAATTTTCATGTATAAGTTTAAACATGAAGAACCAATAGGTTATTTATATGGAGAAGCATCATCGACACCCAAGATCCTAACTTAATGCTTATAAACCTTAACATGAATCCTGATTCTAGATTTGTTCCATCTCCAATATAAGGAAATGAAGCTAATGTCCTGCTTTCATTGCTGCCCCAGCTGCAATGATTAAAGTGAGCAGAAAATATTTTCAGCCTGTTATGATATAATTGAAGATTGGGAAGACTGAACCCATTGTTTTCAATCCCCATCCAAACTCCATCCTTTCGCAACCATTTCCATCTAACATTTGCTGTCCCCACCCTCAAACTAAAGTCACTGTCTTCACAACTTCGGTATCACAGTTGACTCCAGGGGTCACCCTTCCAACCTTGTTTTGTGCCACTATCAGGCCACGATTTCCTGCTCCGTGACATTCCTTGACTTCGCTTCTACTTCAGCTCATTCTCTATTGAAGCGCTCATTCAACTTTGTTGCTTATAGTCTCAACTTTTGTAATACACTCCTGGCTGTTCTCCCACATCTTACCCTATTAAGGTGATCAAAAGAAGTGTCATAATTTGCAGCATATCTCTGGTATCTCCTTTCATCACTGTACTTGCAAAATGACATTGGCTTCCAGTCAAGCGAGCTCTTGAATTTAAAATTCTCATCTTTTGATTTTAAAATCACCCATGGCCTTGCACCTCTCTCCAAGATATCTGTGCTTTAATTCTGCTCTATTGTTTCTTCGCAATTACTCCACTATTAATGGCCTAGGACATGAGTTCTGGAATTCACTTCCTACACCTCTCTAACTCTCTACCACACTTCCCTTCTTTAAGGCACAGTGAGTTCTCTGACCTAATACCTCCTTTAGTGGCTCCAAGCCGTACTTTGTCTTGTACTGTTCCTGCGAACTGTTTTGACAATGAAAAGCGAGCTTCTTATTGAAAGAGTGGGTTTGCACATGGGGATTAAGCCTATGAAAACTTCTAATATTTAAAAAAAAACAAAGTAAAACATAGCAACTATGTACCAAAGGTAAAAATTGGAAATATATTGGGCAAAATTGAAATTTAAGAACAATTTTTTAATATATCTTAATAAAATGTAATGGAAAGCTATCAGAATGATGAAGCATATCAGCTCCTGCAAAGAAAACAACATAAATTGTACTAGATAATCATAAACAAAAACAGAGTTGAATCTTTAAAGTTTCTAGAACCAAGGGGCACCATTTTTCACTCTGAGTTGGTTAAAATAATGGCAAACGAGATGCATCTCCTTCCCATTTAATTTCTGCCCAATTGCTGCTTCAGAAACCTGATTGCATACACCAAACACCTGACCTCTGGTCTCCAGTCAGGGAGAGTACATAGCTTTGGCTGCAACTGCTGAAACCTTCTCAATTGTCTTGTCTACACGTTTGCTGTAACCTCTCCAACTGCAGTAGATGCCTCCTTGGGAACCAAGGCAGCATGTGGCCCTGAATTCTGGTTCCATCCAAATGGAGAACAGTAATGTCAGTGAACCTTCCACCAGACTCTTAAAAAAGGTTACTGATGAACCATTTAAAAGCAAGGATAAAACCAAGGGGGAAAAAAAAAACAAAGCAAAATGTTTGTAATTCAGTTGAAGGCAAAAGGTGATTAATTGATAGAAGTGATGATGGTGCAAGCTAAAGAATGCTTCAAACAAAATTAAAAATTCAAAAGATGTATCCAGAAGATATGTAGGTGGTTAAAGCAGACTAGCAGAAGCAAAGGGAACTTAGGAAATCTGGCAAATTAGAGAAAGATCCTACAGCCCAAAAACATGGTGGAAGAAAGGCAGTTAGACATAAATTGTACAAATCATACTGATGGCTAATTAGCAATAGGGGAACTCCAGTGTAAGTTACAACCCACACTTCCCACATTCCCATCAGCTTTGCTTCAGCATTAGTAGCCTCTGCTGTGAGAGAGAAAATGGAATAAATGTTGAAGTCCGTTTTGAGAAGAGAAGCTGCAACATGTCTGGTTGAAAAATAAGGTGGTTAGAACACTGCATACTGAATGAAAGTATTCAGATAACAACCATCCATTCTAGAGGAGACCATATTGCCATCAGAAAATCTTGTACATTAAGTGAATGGAAAACAGCTAAATCATTAAATTACTGCTTTACTTGAAAGAAGTTCTTAAGCCCCTAAGAAATGGCAAGGGAGGATGTAAAAGGGCAATTGTTGCATTTCCTGCACTAAGACAGAATGTGCAATGGAAGACAGACTATTTGTTGAAATGATGGAGGAGTGGACCAGAGCTCTGTAAATATTGCACACACGCACATGCACACACACTCACAAACAAATATATAGGGAATATAGATAATTGGCAGAAGTAGAAAAAGCTGGAAAATCAATTCAGTGGTCTTTGGGGCAGCACAGTGGCTCAGTGGTTAGCACTGCTGCTACACAGTACCAAAAACCAAGGTTCCGGCCACTGTCTGTGTGGAGTTTGCACATTCTCCCTGGGTCTGTGTGGGTTTCCTCAGGTTGCTCCAGTTTCTTCCCACAGTCCAAAGACGTGTAGGTAGTTGGATAGGCCATGCTAAATTGCCCGTAGTGTCTAGGGATGTGCCGGTTGGGTGGATTAGCCATGGGAAATGTGGGGTTACAGTGATGGGGTGTGTCTGGGACTCGATGGGCCAAATAGCCTGCTTCCATGCCATGAGGATTCTATGGATTCCTGATTCTGATGTGGCGATGGTCAGGCTAGCTAAAGTAAGATCTTTGGTGTTCAGTTGTTTTCTCTGGAAGTTTGAATAGGTTTATGAGAACTACAGAGTGACTAATAAACTCGGAAATTATCTCAGATTTATCAAATCAAAAGCCATGGGTTACAGCAACTGCTGCAGGAAAGGTAATTTGTTTTCTTCAAGTTTAAACTGTGTTTTTGTTTTACTGCACATAACAGGTACCTTCTTCTGGGGAAAATAATAGCACGCCCTTCTCTCTCTCTCTCTGTCTCTATCTCTCTTTCTGTCTTGCTTGCTCGCTCTCGCTCTCTCTCTCTCTCTCTCTCTCACTGTCTGTGGGTCTCCATAACTTGTTTCCAGTTCCAACCTGTTCCATTAGCTGAGAGCCAATCAGCTTCATTTGTAAACAACTCCTTGACTCCTGGTCATCTGCACATTGCAGGAACCCATGCCAACTAAAACAGACAATATGTATGGAATTCCTTGCTGTGAAATTATGCAATCATCTTGGTAAATTCATGTTTTTAAAATTTGTTCTTTCACCTTATAGTTCACAGTTTTCAAAAAGACAAAAATAAAAAGTCACATTCTACAGTCACTTCCATGTTTGTTTGATGTAATAACATCTGCATTGGCTTGCTAATACCACACAACCAGTCTAAACCTTTGATATGATATCTTATCCAACATTCAAAATCCTGGTCCTAGTCCACAAGGTATAATCTCAATAAATTTTAATCCAAACTACATAAGCAATCTTTCCACCCTTAGGCGCAAGCCCTTTATTTGACTAACCATTATGTTCTGTGTGTCCAATTACCTCCATTCCAGTACCCTTATCTTTTTTGGTTCAATCTTACTCCCTTGAATTCTTTCCCAAAGAATTCTGTTTTGCTTCCTTTTTTACTGTCTTTAAATGCCTCATTGAACCTTGCCTTTGATCTCCTCTTTCACTACATATGCTCAGTCTGTTTTTATTCTTCTGTGAAGTGCCTTGAGATTTAACTTTTCTGTATTGAAAGTGCTCTGAAAATGACAGTTGTTTAGCAAACATATTTTCCAAGAGGATCAGGCACTCCAAAAGTAATTTATTATGTGAAACACCTTCAGTTGTTACAATGAGATGAAATATGGTCCAAGCATTATTTCCCCAAGACAAGTTTTAAAATGATAATTTCCATACATTTGTAAAAAAAATTGTTCTTCTGCTGAGTGCTTTTTGAAGGATAGTGCTACTGCAAAATAGTTTAATCTCCAGGGTAACACCATTGTTGCTTCTTCCAACACTGCATTGTAAAATGATAACCACTGTATGTTTGACTCTTATTACTGTAAAATTTTCTTCAAAATTACAGTTCATTTATAAAAAAAAAGTATGAAAAGAGAAATGAATTGTGATTATACAAACATAGGCACAGACGTTGGCAATTCAGCCCCTCAAATTTGCTCAAATTTAACATGACCATGGCTAATTTCTACCTCAACTCCATCTTATCTAAATGCAAAAGCAAAATACTGCAGATGCTTGAAATCTGTAATAAAAAGAAGATGATGAAAATACTCAGCAGGTCAGGCAGTGTCCAGGGCGACACTATCAAAGTTAACATTTCAGATTTGTGCCCTGTTATCCATTTTACCTATCTTAGTTCCTAATCTCTGGATTCCCTTATCTGACCTCTTCTTAACGAGTCATAAAGTCAGACAGCATGGAAACAAACCCTTGGGTCCAGCCAATCCATGCCAACCATGTTCCCAAACTAAACTAGTTTCCCCTGCCTGTGCTTGGCCCATATCCCTCCAAATCGTAACTGATTGATTGATTGATCGATTGATTGATTGATTTTTGATTTATTGTCATGTGTACCTAAGTACAGTGAATAGCTTTGTTTGCAAGTACAGGCAGATCATAGTAAGCAAGGATATACAGATCATAGGGTGAAAAACACTTGGGACAGTGTAAGGCATACAGGTTACACTGCACAGGATGTGCTTAAGGCAAGAACAGGGCAAGTCCAAAAATGTGCAGGTTAGGTGAATTGGCCATGCTAAATTGCCCGTAGTGTTAGGTGAAGGGGTAAATATAGGAGAATAGGTCTGGGTGGGTTGCTTTTTGGCGGGTCGGTGTGGACTTGTTGGGCCGAAGGGCCTGTTTCCACACTGTAAGTAATCTAATCATCAATAAGATCAACATTAACAAGATCACTTGAAGTGATAGAGTCTATTCATCAGACTAATAATGGCAGGGAAGAAGCTGTTCATTTTCTCTGGCAGTTCATTCCATACATGAACCACTCTCTGTTGTAAAATAAAAAGTTGCCCCTTTTTAAAATCTTTTGTGTCTCACCTTAAAAATACATCCCCTAGTTTTGAACTCCTCCACCCAGTCATTCATCTTATCTATGCCTATCATGACTTTTTAATCCTCAATAATGTCACCCCTCAAACCTCCTACTCTCCAGTGAAAGAAGTCCCGAGCTCAAAACCCTCCATTCCCAGTAACGTCCTGATAAATCTTTTCTGAACCCTCTCTAGTTTAATAATATCCTTTCTATAACAGGGCAACCTGACCTGTACACAATATTTCAGACGAGGCCTCACCAATGTCCTGTACGACCTCAACATGACTTCCCAACTCCTTTACTAAAGGTCTTGTTGATCTGAGCCTTAAAATTTCAAATTGTCTCGGCATTTATTGTCTTTTGAGGAAGAAAATTCCAGAATTCAACTTTCCTTTGAAAAAGTGGTTCCTGGTATTCCTCCTAAATTACTTTGCTGTAATTATCATAATGTCCCCATCCTTTTGATCACTCCTGTTTGTAACCTATTGAACCTAAGTTAATATACAAGCACAAACAGTCATATGTCACAGAAACAGACCCTTCAGTCCAACCAGTCCATGCCAAACATACTCCCAAACTAAACTATTTCCACCTGCCTGCTGCTAAGCCATATCCCTCCAAACCTTTCCTATTCATGTACTTATCCAAATGCCTTGTAAACATTGTAACTGTACCCGCATCCACCACTTCCTCAGAAAGTTCATTCCACACAGGAACCACTCTCTGTGTAAAGTATTTGCTCCTCATGTCTTCTTTAAATCTTTCTCCTCTCACCTCAAGAAGACTAATGAGATGCTTTCCTTTATTACGAGAGGAATTGAACATAAAAGTAAGGATGTTATGCTTCAGTTGTACAGGGCATTGATGAGACAACATCTCAAATACTGTGTGTAGTTTTGGTCTTATTTAAGGGAGGTTATAAATACATTGGAGGTGGTTCAGAGGTTTGCTAAATTGATAAATAGATGCAACAGGTTATACGACCATGAGAAATAGGAACAGGCCACTTAGCCCATCGAACTTGCTGTGAAATCCAGTTGGATCATGGCTGATCTGAATTTCTCATGCTCACTTTCCTGCCCCTTCCCTGTAACAATTTGTTCCCCTCCTACCAAGAATCTGTCTATCTCAGCCTTAAATATACTCAAGGACTCTACCCCCATAGCTCTCTGAAGCAATGAATTCCAAACACTCACCACAATCTGAGAGGAGAAATTCCTCCTCTTCTCAGTCTTAAATTGGCACCTGTCCATTCTGAAACTATGCCATCTGGTCCTAGACTGTCCTATGAGGGGAAACATCCTCTCAGTATTTACCTTGTCAAGCCTCTTAAGAACCTTATATATTTCAATGAAATCCTCTCACATTCTTCTAAACTCAGTCAGGAAGTACAGTCCCAATCTGTTAAACCTTTGCTCATAAGGCAATTCCATCGTACAAAGAACAAAGTACATTACAGCACAGAAAAGGCCCTTCGGTCCTCCAAGCATGTGCCGATCCAGATTCTCTATCTAAATCTGCCACTTATTTTCTAAGGATCTGTATCCTTTTGCTCCCTGCCCATTCATGTACCTGTCCAGGTACATCTTAAATGATGCTATCGTTCCTGCCCCTACCACCTCCGCTGACAAAGCATTCCAGGCTCCAACCATCCACTGCATGAAGAACGTTCCACATATATCTCTCCTAAACCTTTCCCCTCTCACTTTGAACTCATGACCCCTAGTAATTGAGTCCTCCACTCTGGGGAAAAAATTTCTCACTGTCCACCCTGTCTACACCTCTCTTGATTTTGTAGGCCTTATTTAGGTCACTCCCTCCATACCAGGCAACATCCTTGTGGACCTCCTCTGCACTCTCTCCAAAGCATTCACCTTTTGGTAGTGTGGTTACCAGAACTGTACACAATATTCCAAATGTGGCTGAACCAAAGACTTATACAGCTGTATCATGACCTGCCAACTCTTGCACTCAATACCCCATCCGATTAAGGAATGCATGCCGTATGCCTTCTTGACCAAGGATCACCTGAGTGTACCTCTCTGAGCTGCTTCCAATGAAATTATATCTTTCCTTAAAGGATCAAAAGTATTTACTGTACTCCAGAAGTGGTCTCACCAACACCTTGTACACTGACAGCATTCTTCCCAACGTTTATACTCCAACACCCTGTAAAATAAGGGGGCAACATTCCATTAGTTGCTGTACCTGTGTACTAGCTTTCTGTGTTTAGTGCATAAGTACTTTCCAAGTGCTTGTGTGTTGCAGCTTTCTGCAGGTTTCCTCTATTTAAATAATACAGAACAACCTTGGTTATCCGAACATCAATTATCCGAATTTTGGATTATCCAAACAAGATCTCAAGGTCCCTGTGCATGCATTTCAACTGAAGAAGGAAAATTCTATTCCTCATCTATTTAATGCATCATTTTATAAATTTGAATAGGAATATAGATGCAAGTTTGCTGTAAAAAATAATTAACTTCAAATATAACTCGAGAAGTTATGTTAGAGTTAAGTCTTATACTTTTTATAAAAAGGCTCTCCGATACTTATTCTCCCCAGGGACAAAAGTTTGTGACTGCGAACCCACAAGAACAGCATATGTAAGTCAGAGATGTGCACTCTAACAGCAAGATTCCCTCTCAACGTTGTATTCGCTCCATTTTGTAAAACCAACAATTTTTTTCCTCAGCTCATTCCCCAGAGAGTTAAGTCAAAAAATGCACGCGCACTTTTCGTTTCCGTTGCTTTTCCCTCCTATTATCAATTCCCTCCCAATAACAACTCTTCTTTTCCAAACAAACAGTAGTTCAATATCTTTTAGCTGACAAGAAAATTTAATGTAACTTTTTTTTGATCGGGGAGAGCAAATCGTATTGAGTTAGCACATAAACAGTAGGAAAACTTGACGTGAGGGAACACAAGGAAAACGTTACCTCCTAAAAAAAAATTGATGAGAGGATGGAAACTGAAGCCAGTGAAAAAATCTTCCCCCTCTCTCTCATATTCCCCCTGTATTTTGCTTCTCTCTCTCTCTCTAATGGCTTGGTGGTCGCTGAGGAGGGAGGGACAACATTTGGTTAGTCTAGAGGGTGGGACAACACCAAACAGAAAGATGCCGGCTGCTGTGGAGGACTGAGATAAAACCAAGGAAAATGTCAGTGAAAATTTTCTCTGGCTTCATTTAAACTCTCACCCAAAAGTGATTTTATTTGTAAAATATCATGAATTTTTAAGCAATATCCAGTGCTTGTACACATTTTATTGAATGACTGAAATAAAAATTCTGTAAACATGCTTTTTTACGTTTTTGTGATCAGCATGGCTTCCTTTGTTCACGATCAGATCAGTTATCTGAACAAAATACTCACCACCCATCTTATTCAGATAATCAAGGTTGTTCCATTTTCTGTTCTTTTGTTCTCTCATCCACATTTTCACACATTATACCCCATTTCCTTTATTGATCAGAGCATTGAGTATAGGAGTTGGGAGGTCATGTTGTGGCCATTCACGACATTGGTTAGGCCATGTTTGGAATATTGTGTGCAATTTTGGTCTCCCTCCTATAGGAAGGATGTTGTGAAACTTGAAAGGGTTCAGAAAAAGGCTCAGCAAAGATTTACAAGGGCATTGCCAAGGTTGGAGGGTCTGAGCTACAGGGAGAGGCTGAATAGGCTGGAGCTGTTTTCCCTGGAGCTTCGGGGGTTGAGGGGTGATCTTATAGTTGTTTTATAAAATCATGAAGGGCATACATAGGGTAAATAATCAAGATCTTTTTCCTGGGCTGGGGAAATCCAGAACTCGAGGGAAAAGGTTTCGGCTGAGCGGGAAAAGATTTAAAAGGGGCAACCTTTCCTTGCAGAGGGGTGGTGCATGTATGGAATGAGCTGCCAAAGGAAGTTGTGGGTGCTCGTGCAACGACAACATTTGTCATGGTTGTTGGGTATGTTCGCCGAGCTGGGAAGCTAAATTGCAGATGTTTCATCCCCTGTCTAAGTGACATCTTCAGTGTTGCGGAGCCTCCTGAGATGCGCTGGTTGTTCATTATATTGACCAGTATATTTGGGCTTAGATCAATGTGCTTGTTTCTAGGAATTCTCTGGCTGTCCAATGTTTAGCTTGTCCTATGATCATTGTGTTGTCCCTTGTCATCTGTGTGTATGGCTACTAGGAACAGCTGGTTGTGGTGTTTAATGGCTAATTAGTGTTCATGGGTTCAGATTGCTAGTTGTCTGCCCGTTTGCCCTATATAGTGTTTTGTGCAGACTTTGCGTGGAATCTTGTAAATTACGTTGGTCTTGAACATAATAGGTATAGGATATTTTGTCCTGGTGAGTTGTTGTCTGAGCGTGACTGTCGGCTTATGGGCTGGCATGAATCTGAGTGATCGGAGAAGTCTGGCTGTCAGTTCCGAGACGTTTTTTATGTAAGGTAGAATGGTTAGTGAGTTAGGTCATGGCACATCTTCATCACATTGTTTGTCTGTTTGACATCTGCAGATGAAGTTGCAGGATATCCGTTCTTGGTGAATACTCAGTAGAGAGGTTCTTCTTCTTCTCTTCATAGGTCAGGAGTGCTGCAGTGTGTTGTAACTCTATTGAACAGGGTCCTAATGCAGCTTGTTTTGTGTGTGTTTGGGTGTATGCTATTGTAATTCTGGACCTGGTTAGTGTGTGTAGCTTTCCTGCACATTTTTGTGGTGCATTCATCATTATGCATTCTTTGTACCAACACATCCAGAAATGGGAGTTGATTGTTGGTTTCCTCCACTCTCGTAAATCTGATCCCTGTGAGTATAGTGTTGATAATCTGGTGTGTATTTTTGATTTCTGTACTCTTAATGATAACAAAAGATATGTGTACATATCTTATCCAGAGTTTGGGTTGGATTTGTGGTAAGGCTGTTTGTTCCAATCTTTGCATCACTGCTTCTGCTATGAACTCAGAGATAGATTACCTCATCGGTGTTCCATTGATCTGTTCATATATTTGGTTGTTGAATGTGAAGTGTGTCATCAAGCACAGGTCTAGTAGTTTGAGCATGCAGTCCTTGTTGATAGTTCCCTGTTGGGTCATCTGTTCTGCTTGTCAAGGAGGTTGGCTATTTGTCTCTCTGGCTAGGGTTTAATCATTTGAAGTGAACAGTGCTGTTACATCAAATGAGACCATTGTTTCATCTTATCTATGTCTATGTTCTTGATGTTGTCTAGGAATTCTTGTGATGATTGTATGGAGTGATTGGATCCACTAATAAGATGTTTTAGTTTTTGTTGAAGTTCTTTTGCCAGTTTATGCAATGGCGTTCCCAGGAGTGCCACAAGGGTCTATGTGGTATGTCTGGTTTGTGTACTTTGAATAATCTATAAAATCTTGGGGTGTTGTTGCTTTGTGGTTTCATCCTTTGTAGGTCACTCCTGGTTATTAGTCTGATTTTTCGAAGGTTTGTAGTGTGTTGTTTATTCATCCAAACTCTGGATCAGATACGTAGATGACACTTTTGTTACCATTAAGAGAACAGAAATTGCAAACACACACTGGATTATCGACACCACACTCACAGGGATCAGATTTACAAAAGAGGAGGAAACCAATAGTCAACTCCCATTCCTGGATGTGTTGGTACAAAGAGCAAACAATGGTGAATACACCACAAAAATGTACAAGAAAGCCTCACATACCAACCAGGTCCTGAATTACAGCAGCAGCCACTCCAACACACACAAGAGACGCTGCATTAGGACTCGTGGCCTACAAAGGGAAGAAGAAGAATACCTCTAAAGAGTATTGACCAAGAACAGATATCCCCACAACTTCATCCGCAGATGCCTAATAGACAAACAACGTGAAAAGGACATGCCATTCTCAAACTCACTAACCATGCTACCTCACCTAAAAAATGTCTCGGAACTGACAGCCAGACCTCTCCGACAACTGGGATTCATGACAGCCCATAAACCAACAGTTCACCAGGACAAAAGACTCTGTACCCATCATGTACAAAGATGGATTTTATGCTCTTTAACACTCGCTCTTTCTTGTCCATTTACAGAATTCTATGCAAAGACTGCATGAAACACTACATATGGCAAACAGGCAACAGCTAGCAATCCACAAAAACCAACTAGCAACTAACCATCACGACCAGTTGTCCCTAGTAGCCATACACACAGATGACAAGGACCACAAATTTGACTGGGACAATACAACGATCATTGGACAGCCAAAGAATTTCTAGAAGCAATGCACTCAGCCATGGACTCCATCAACAAGCACATTGACCTAGACTCAATATACCAGCCACTACAACGAACAACCAGAACCGGCAACTGGAAGCAGCAGCAACGGAAGCAAATAAATTTCAGAAGACACAGTGCAGCAGCGCCTCACGGGAGGCTCCAAAGCACTGAAGATGTCACCTCGACAGCGGATGAAATGTCTGCAAATTAACTTCCCAGCTCGGCAAACATACTCACAACCACAACAACCAGCACCCAAGCTACAAATTCTTACACAAACCTTGAATTATAACACATAAAAGGCATCTGGATGAGTATATGCATAGGGAGAGTTTAGAGGGATATGGGCTAAGTTCTGGCAAATGGGACTAGATTAATTTTGGCTATCCAGATGGCATGAACGAATGGAGGGTCTGTTTCTGTGTTGTACACCTCTATGACTCCATGACTCATTTTGCCAAGTTTTTGCCCGCTTGCTTAATTTATCAGTATCCATCATGTGAATTGTTTGTATCCCTTTCTCAACCTGCCTTTGTGTCAACTGCAAAGTTGGCTATGGTACATTTGCGTCCTACCTCCAAGTCTTTAATATATATTGTAAGGAGTTGTTGTCCCAGCACTGATCTCTGTGCAACACCACTGGTTACAGGCCACTAACCTGAAAAAGTACCCCTTATCTCCACTCGCTCTTTCCTGCCCATTAACCAGTTCCCTGTACATGCTAATATATTACCTCAATCACCGTAACCTCTTATCTTATGATAATGTTTTGTGAGGTACCTGGTCAAATATCTTCTGGAAGTCCAAATACAATACATGTCCCAATACAATATAAATCAATACAGGTGATTTCCCCATACCCAATCTGGTTGAGACTTCCTCCAAAAGCTCTAATAAATTATTCAGACACAAATTCCCTTTCATGAGCCAGGCTAACTCTGATTCATTAGATTGTGATTTTCCAAATATGTTGCTATTACTTCCTTAATAATTGATTCCAACATTTTTCCAACAATATAAGTTAGGCTAATTTGCCCATAGCTAACTGTTTTTTTGCCTCCGTCTCTTGTTGAATAGGGGTGTCATATTGCGGCTTATCCAATCCTCCAGCGATGCCCCAGAATCTAAGGAATTTTGGAAAATTACAACCAATGCAACCACTATCTCTGGACGACTTCTTTTAGTATACTAGGATGCAAGCCATCAGGACCAAGAGACTGATTTGCCTTCAGACCCATTAGATTAACTTACAGGAATGGTTTGTGTTGGCTGGGCTTGTTTCCACCAGAGTTTAGAAGAATGAAGAGTAACTTGTTTGAAGTGAATAAGATCCTAAACGGTCTTTTCAAGGTCAACATGGAAAGGCTGTTTCATCTTGTGGATCAATCCAGAAGAATGGGGTACTATTTTAAAATAAAAGGTTGCTCTTTCAGGGACAGAGATTTTTTTTTCTCTCTCAGAGGATTGTGTGACTTTGGAGCTCCTTGTCTCAGAAGGCAGCAGAGGTGCTATCATTGAATATTTTGAGGACTGTAGTAGATAGATCCTTGTTAAGCCAGGGATTCAAAGGTTATCAGGCTTAAATGGGACTTTGGACTTTAGAACACAAACAAATCAGTCAAAATCTTATCAAATTGCAAAGCAGGCATGTGGGGCTGAATGGACTACATCTACTCTTGTATTTTGTATGATGTGTAGGGTGGAGATAATCTGGGTACTGCGATTTTGTGTTGAAGAGAAGTGAGTTTTATGCAGTCTGACAAGTTTTATTGGAAAAAATGGAACAAATTACACCATGGTATATATTTATGTAAAAATCCTCCTCATTATTATTTAAAATTAGTGCAGCTGAGAGTGTGCACGGTGCAGTGACATCAAGACTTGGCTTGCACGTGTCTTCTTTCCACCAAGTTAGCATTTCAGAGAATGTAAGGTAGGCTCGTTTAATTACAGTTTTAGCCCCCTTGCCAAACAAGCTGTGATACACTGTGAGCTTGCAGGATTTGGTGTGTAAGATATTCAATACCCGCAAGCCTTCAACAACTACTGATCGCTCTTAAAAGGAATTCACTGTGAATTTCCAACTTGGAAAAAACAAAGTCCAGAGGCAAATAATGGAAGCACCAGAGATAGGAGCAGCTAATTGACCAAAAAAAGATACTAAATTAATTATTTAATTTTATGTTTGACAAATCAACAAGATTCGATTGTTCATTTCTGAGAATATGAGGCAGACGAGAAGAAAAAAGTGAAGGCTCTAAAAATGGTGTCAGAGGATTGGAAAATGGCAAATACAAACTTCTCTAGTAGAAGAGACAGTTAAATCAGAAAATTATAGGCCAATTTGTTCTGCTTCAGTTATCAGTAAAGTTCTAAGGGTCAATCTGCTATTTCGGATCCCAGTTTCAGTTCAGTCTTCATGCAGCCTTTGCTTAATTCTATGTAAGAGCAGGCCTGTTTGGGGACATTAGGTGCATATTTAAATAAAAACTGTACGTTTGAATGTTATCAGATTTGTAAGTGTGTCCTTGTTCCCACATTCTGAAATTCATGCCTTAACAGCGAAGGTGAAAGTCAGTTTAATGGAACATTAAACACATTTCCTAATTCATAACAATTTTCAGTCACCATCATCTCTTTGCTTCTTGATCCAAATGGACCCAAATCCCAGCACTTCATCAATTTTAGAATTGTCTTCCTAGATTTCATATGCCCCCAGTGGCCTCACCCCTCCCATTTGTGAACCATTTAGGCTCAGACTGTCATCGCCAGAATTTTCAAAAAAACACCAAGATTAGTCAAGTTAGGTTGCATGGGATTCAAGCTAAGCTTGTGAACTGGATACAAAATTGGCTTAATGGCAGAAGACAGAGTAATGGTGGAGGGTTTCAGACTGGAGCCCTGTGACCAGTGGTGTTCCACAGGGATCAGTTCTGGGTCCTGTTTTGTTTGTCATTTATGTAAATGATTTGGATGAGAATATAGAAGGCATGGTTAGTAAGTATGTGGACAACACCAAAATTGGGGTGCATAGTAGACAGTGAAGAAGGTTTTCTAAGATTAAAGGGATCTTTATCAAATGAGTCAATGGGCTGAAAAATGGCAGAAGGAGTTCAAACTGGATAAATGCGAGGTAATGCATTTTGGTATAACAAACAAGGGTAAGGGCTTATTCAGTTAATGGTAGGGCTTTGGGTAGTGTTGTAGAATAGAAGGACTAGGGACACAGGTACGTAATTTTTTAAAGCTTGCGTCACATATCGACATGGTTTTTCAAAAGGCAATTGACTTGCTTGCCTTCATTGCTCAGTCCTTTGAGTATAGCAGTTGGGAAGTCATTTTGAGGTTGTACAGAACGTTGCTGAGGCCTCTTCTGGAATATTGTTTCCAATTCTAGTTGCCCTGTTATAGGAAGGATATTATCAAGCTGAAGAGGGTTCAGAAGAGATTTTCTAGGATGTTGCTGGGTATGGAAGGTTTGAGTTATAAAGGAAGGCTGGATAGGCTGGGACATTTTTCACTGGAGTATAGGAGCTTGAGCGGTGACCTTATTGAGATTTATAAAATAATGAGAGGTATAGATAGAGTTAATGGTGGTTGTCTTTTCCCTAGGATGGGGATTTCAATTTCAGGGGTACATTTTTAAGGTGAGAGGAGAAAGATTTTAATAAGATACTAGATGCATTTTTTCTACACAGAATGGTTTAGGTATGAAATGAACTTCCTGAGGAAGTGGCAGATGTGAGTACAATTATAATATTTACAAGACATTTGGTTGGCTACATGAATAGAAAGGTTTGGAGGGATATGGCCAGGAGTAGGTAGGTGGGACTAGTTTAGTTTGGGATTATGTTTGGCATGGACAGGTTGGACCAAAGGGTCTGTTTCTATTCTGTTTGACTCTACCACTCTCTGACTGCATGTGGTTTGGCCATTAGTGAAAAGGACACTGCCTGTGAGATGCTTCATGTATGCCCGGACTCACTCCGCCACCATACACTGGCCTTGAAACTGCTGCATGGGTGGGGAGCAAACTCTCACACATCTCCCTCTGGCAATGTGCCCTTGCAAAGAAGGTCTGGAGAGAGATGGAGTGGTTTTTGCCGAGGTTTGTTCTGAGCAGCTCCATGATGCAGTGCTCTGTGCTACGGGCTGTTCCCTGGGATGCACACCGAGACAAACATTGACTGCACCTGGAGCACCTTTGCTGAGGGATGCAATAGAGCTTTGGACAGCTGCCAGTGGGAAAAGACCGCAATCTAAGGTCTTTCTGCCAAATTACAATGTGTCCATTCAGTTATCAAACCCTCTCTTTGCCTCAATATGTATTTAAATAGTGTCCTGCATGAGTAGGAAATGCCTTTGTTTACAACTGCAGGGAAGCCCTGAGGAATGTCAAATCTAATGTGTTTGTTTTTCTTATCTGCAAAGACTGTACAGAATTGTTTCATTACCTTGTGTACATACATACCAATTTTATTTTATGAATAACATATATTTTTGCAATTTAAAAAATTGTAACTATTTAGGATAACTGTGTTTATCTAATCCAGGCCTCTTGAGAATCTGTGATTTTAATCACTCCATCATTGTTAGTTGTGACTTCGAAGCTCTGGAATTTTCTCCGTAAATCTTTTGACCACTTTCTTTCCATCTTTTAAGATGCTCCTTAAAATTGTCTTCCTTGAGCAAGCATTTGCTCCTCAATCCTAACAACACGTTGTGTGGCTCAATGTCAGTTTTTGTTTGACAGTGCTCCTTACAAGTATCTTGGGACATTTGTACAACATTAAAGATGCTAGATAATGCATATGTTTATGTTATGTAAATGTTGCAGCCATATCCACTGTGGGATTTTCTTTGAAAGCTCCCCATCATTGTTGAAGGAAGAAGAAAAACAGGAACAGAGAGAAATTTTATTTGATCTGACTGTACAGGAGTTGAATGACACCTCACCACCAACTACCCTGCCCTCAGACACTGCAGGCCGTGCTGCTCCTACCTCCACCACTTCTTTTGTTTACAAAGATGATTCTCCTGACAAAAGAAGCCATCTGAATATTGTGATACTTGCTGCCTCCTAACCGCACACCGTTTGTAGCGCAAGTATCACACAGCCAATGGTTGTCAAGGTCACGCTGCATTAGATTTTGACATGACACAAGCTGCTGTACAGGACAGTATCAAATCTTCATAACAATAATACGATCATTGATGGGAATGTCAGTGATCATCCAAAAGGTATTTGCCAGCCCTATAGATTATGACATCTGATTAGTCATTCTCACCATTGTGTTACCCTCCCCCACCCCGCCTGCTGTTAGTGTGTGATGTTTTATGGTTAAGTCTATTCTCACATTCCTTCTCAAGTGTCACTTGAGAACCAGAATGTGAGAAGTGACTGGGTTCAGACTTTTGAGGATGGCTTTTCTTCCACTGAGGAGTCTGAACCCCATAACCCGTTTGATATTCCTCTCCTGCTACTGCCAACCTAGGGATTGCCAGCAGCAAGATGATAGTATCCTTCCAGACAGTGGGAGGTAAAGGTGTTTGGGTCAAAATTCCAGAACTCCCTCACAAATGACATTGTGGTTCGATCAAATCAAATGGACAGTAGCAGTTCAAGAAGGCTGCTCACCAACATCTTCTCAAGTGAATCTGGGGATGGCAATAAACACTGGCGCAGCCAGTGACATCCCATGAATGAATTTTAAAAACTGCCTGCTTAGTGCAATTGTACACTTGCACCACTTGTTTCACTGTCTGGCAGATCATGGATTTTGCATTAACAGCTGAGGTCACAATTTGTCATAAGATGCAAACTATTCATCTTGTTAGCTTCTTTGATAAATGCTAAATTGCACCTATCCTCAGTCCTGATAGTAACAACTATACAACTGCTTCAAAGAAACTAGCATCCCAAAATCCAAGTTATACCCCTTCAACTACTGGTTTGAATTTACCACTGCTTCTTGTTCCCGTAACACTTTGCTCTTCAAAATCTCGTGAGGTTATTATCATGTCACATTTGAGATACTCAGGCAATGATAAAGGTGCTCCAAAGATCACTAAGGTGTAACAAGAATCAAGAATTGCAGATAGAATCATAGAATCCTCACAGTGCGGAAGCAGGCCATTTGGTCCATCAAGTCCATACTGACCTTCCAAATGCCATCCCACCCAACCCACTACATCCCTGTGACTTTGCATTTAGCAAGGCCAATCCACCTAACCTGCACATCTTTTGATTGTGGGAGGAAACTGGAGCACCTGGAGGAAACTCACACAGACATGGGGAGAATGTGCTAACTCCATACAGACAGTCACCTAAGGCTGGAATCAAACCTGGGTCCCTGCCACTGTGAAGCAGCAGTGCTAACCACTGAGCCACTGCACCACTCTGACGTTTGAGATTTATTTCATTATCATTGAAAAATTTAGCGATTGAATTGTGACCTTCAAGACTATGATGAGTTAAAACAAGGTAAATAGAACAGATTATATCCATTGATTGGAAAAATAGTAATGAGAGGATCATTTCTAAAAGGGGAAATATGAACCCTTTGCATGACGATACCTATCAAATTGAGCTGGTCACAAAAAGGGCGAAGGCTGTTTCACCTGAATTTCAATCTGAGGAGTAGACCTGGAAACCATTTTAAGAATGAAACAAAATGGTCAAAATGTAGTCTAACATTTTACCATGAGGATTATATGAATTCATGACGCAGAAGATAATTCTCTCTTTGCATTTATATTGCCTCTTTGCTGAAGCAAACTAAAATTCCACCACGTCCCACCACTCCTTTCACCAAAGCAAAATACATGGACTACAATCTTTAACTGCTGTGCTTTGGCTAACTTGGCTACTAATCAACAGCTTACTGCAATATGTAGCAACTTATTGAATAGTGGAAGTTGTACTTGATGCCTCCAATATTTCTGACCACCATTTTGTGAACTGCCTATCCTCAGTCTCAAGGTTGGCTTATTTTTCTGTTTTGTTTTTGAAAAGGTATAAATCTGTGGCTTTTATTGATCTGACCTTGAGTCATGTTCTTCATTGATTGCCATATCACTCTCTAAACAAAAACATGTTTCTTTCCCCCTCCTTGTGGAAGTAAACAATTTTGCAATAATTTTATTATAAAATCATATACTAAATAAACAATTAGGTGGTCATGGCAGACTCATATATTAATTGGAGGAATTGCAACTCAAAATGTTTGAGAACAATTTGGAAAATAGCATAAACAGCTACAGATAATAGCTTAAACAATTGGTGAAGAAATCAGTCCAAAATGCCACAATAAGGTTTGGCAATGGATTTCCTAACTTCGCAGGAAGGTTATTTCTCAGTTTTGTCAGTGATAGTCCAACTGTGCTACTGACAGTATTGGACATTGAAGTCCTCTGTTCAGAGTACACCAATGGTCTTTCCATTTGATGTTCAGGAAGAATTCTGATTCATCAGTTGAAGGTGCGGATTTGGGAAGGGTGGTAAGTATTCTGGTGGTGAGGAATATCATCAGCAGGCAGTTTCTTAACTTTCTATTGCAGCTGATATCCTAGAAGCATATGTAGAGATATCTACAAACTTGAATGATAGATATGACTTGTAAGTACAATTATTCTGGCTGTTAGGCGAAAGTGCGTCCTGTAGTTGCTGAAGATTAGAGTCAAGATTAGGGTGGTGCTGGAAAAGCACAGCAGGTCAGGCAGCATCCGAGGAGCAGGAAAATCGATGTTTCGGGCAAAAGCCCTTCATCAGGAATAAGGCTGGGAGCCTCGGGTTGGAGAGATAAATGAGGGGGCATGGGGAGGTGGGACTGGGGGGAAGGTATCTGAGAGTGCAGTAGGTGGATGGAGGTGGGGCGAAGGTGATACATTGGAGAGGAGGGTAGAGTGGATAGGTGAGAAGGAAGGTTGATAGGTTGGACAGGTCATGAGGATGGTGCTGAGCTGGAAGGTTGGAACTGGGCTAAGGTGGGGGGAGGGGAAATGATACTAGTGAAGTCCACATTGATACCATGGGTTGAAGGGTCCCGAGGTGAAAGATGAGGCTTTCTTCTTCCAGGCGTTGGGTGGTAAGGGAGTCGTGATGGAGGAGGCCCAGGACCTGCATGTCCTTGGCAGAGTGGGAGGGGGAGTTGAAATCTTCCTCCACGGGGCAGTGGGTTGATTGGTGCAGGTGCGTGGATGGCTGGGGTTTGAGGCCGGAGGTGGGGGGTGTGGATGAGATGTGTTGGAGGCCACCTTCAACTACATGGGAGGGGAAGTTGCAGTCCTTAAAGAAGGAGGCCACCTGGACTGTTCTGTGGTGGAACTGGTCCTCCTGGGAGCAGATGCAGTGGAGGCAGAGGAATTGGGAATAGGCGATAGCATTTTTGCAGGAGGTAGGGTGGAAGGAGGTGTAATCCAGGTATCTGTGGGAGTCGATGGGTTTGTAGAAAATGTCCGTGTTGAGTTGGTCACCGTTGATGGAGATGGAGAGGTCCAGGAAGGGGAGAGAGGTGTCAGAGATGGTCTAGGTGAATTTAAGGTCAGGGTAGAATGTGTTGGTGAAGTTGATGAACTTTTCAACCTCCTCATGGGAGCACGCAATGGCGCCCATGCAGTCATCAATGTAGCAGAGGAAAAAGTGGGGAATGGTGCTGGTGTAACTCCAGAAGATGGACTGTTCTACATAGCTGACAAAGAGACAGGCATAGCTGGGGCCCATATGGGTGCCCATGGCTACTCCTTTCGTCTGCAGGAAGTGGGAGAATTCAAACGAGAAATTGTTGAGGGTGAGGACCAGTTCGGCCAAATGAATAAGAGTGTCAGTGTTCTGGCTGTTGCTTGATTGCTGTGTGGGACAGTTCTTTCAAGTTAGAGGTGATATTGAGCAGAATGTTGCTGAATTCAATGCTACAAAGATCCATCTGATATTTCTCATACTACTCTAATCTGTGATGATAATTTTACTAATGCAGAAGAGTTTGCCTGCTGATTTAGAAGATATTGAAATGCAGCAAGACATTACAAGACTGAGGTTTCATTTGGACCAAACTGGACAGAGTCGCTAAATAGTTTTCCCATGGATGAAACACCTTGGAATTCTATGGTAATAAATTATCAAGCTTATTGCACTCAATTTCAGAGCTTACCAGACTAGCATTTAAACTTGCGCCTTACGGCTAGTTTGGTATTTTAACAATTGGAATAGTGTGTCTGGAAACATACCTGCACCAATATTATACAATAGGCTGTGAAACGCTAATTAGATTTGCTTCAGATTATATCCCAATTCTTCAGAAAAAAAATGTGCAATCACATCCCTCCAATGGTGAGGCAACCAGAATGCATTAACAGTGCTCCTATTATGGCCTAACTAAACTCTTCTAAAGCTCCATCATGATTTCCATTGCTCTTATACTCAATGTCTCAACTAATAAAGAAAGTATCCTGTACATTTTCTTAACCGCTTTATCTACCCATCATGTTGCTTTAGGCTTTATGGACATGCATACCAAGATTCCTCTGATCTTTTGTATTTTCTATGGTCCTATCATTCATTGTGCACTCCTTTCCCTTGCTCACAGAAACACAGAATTGTTATGGTGCAGTAGGAGGCCAACTGGCTGAATGAATCTTCACCCGTTCTATTAACCAGTGCCAATCTTCTGACTTTTCTCAATATGGCTCTGCACCATTTCCATTCAAGTAATCAGCCAATGCCCTCTTGAATGCCTCAAATTGAAACTCCTCTACCACATCTCCAGGCATTTGTTAGAGCTCAATTTTAGCCTTTTGGAAATCTACATAGAGTATACCCACCAGTTGCCCTTTGTCTTTAGCCTATGTTGCTTCTTCAAAGAACTCAAATAATTAGTCAAACTTGATCTCCCCTTAAAAAACTCCATTGACCCTGCCTGACTACTTTGAACTTATCTAAGTGTCCTGCTATAGCTTCTTTCATAACAGTTTATAACGCTTTCTCTATTACAAATGTAAAACTAACTAGCTTATTGTTTTCTGTTTTCTATCTCCCTCCACTGTTGAATATAGTAGTTAAATTTGCTATCTTCCAATCTCATGAGACCTACCTGAAATCTAGGGAGTTTTGAAAAATTGAAACTCTTGCATCAGCTGTTGCATTCACCATTTATTTTATACCCCAGAATGAAGCGTATCAGGACCTTGTCACTTGTCATCCCACAGCTCCAATAATTTACCAAGTACTACTCCTCTGATTATTGTGATTTTCCTGAGTTCCTCCTGCCCTTCCATTTTTTGATTTACAGTTACATCTGAGATGTTACTTGAATACTCTCAAGTGAAGACTTAAGCAAAATAACTGTTCAAGTAATCTACCATCTCCTTATTTGCCATTAATAATTCTCTAGTCTCACGTTGTTTAGGATCAATGGGCACCTTATTCACTCTGCTTTTTAAAATATTTATTGAAACTCTTACTTTCTGTTTTAATGTTTCCGTCCACCTTTCTCTTGTATTCGATGTTTTCCTGTTTTTTTATATAGTCATGTTTTTGCTTTTTTAAATGTTCTGTCCAGTCTTGGAATCACCTCCCTTTGTACAATTGTATGTTTTTTCTTTAAGTTTGACACTATTTTTAACCTTTCTAGATAACTACAAATGGTGGATCTATCCCTTGGAATCTTTTCTACTCTGTATATGTTCTGTTCATTCTGAACTATTCCCTTAAATCTGCCACTGCCTCTCACTTAACCTATTCTTTATCCTAGTTTGATTTCTTACCTAGCTTGTCCAACATTTCACAGAGAATTGGATAAACAGAGAATTGCTCCAACTAAATATTGGGAAGAATGAAGGAATACCTATTCCCAAAACCTCTATTCCCTAACCATCAACTCCATCCATTCCCTGTTTACTCTTTGAGGCTGCACTAGACAGTAGACAACTTTGCAATCATATAGAATTGCAAGATGAGCTTTCAACTGTATTTCTGTTTCACCTCCAACATTACCTACCTCCATGTCCACTAAACCATCCAACTCCACTATTGCCTTAGTTCCTGTGCTGCTGAAAGTCTTACCCATGTCTTTGTTACCTCCAGACTTTACTATTCCAAAGCAATTCCATCTAGCCTGCTATCTTTTACTTCCATCAACTTGAACACATCCAATATCCTTTTGTCCATATTCTGACTCATAACAAGGCCCATTCATCCATTATTTGTGTGCTCTGTGCTCCTTTGGCTCCCAGTCTGTTGATTTCTCAATTTTAAAATTCTCATTTTTGTTTTCATATTTCTCCATTTCCACATTCCCCCCTATTGCAATCACTTCACATAACTCTGCAACCTCTAATTCTGATAATTATATGCATCCCTCATTTCAATCACTCACATGCTACCTGGCCCCTGGAATTCACCTAAGCCACTTATTAGCTCTCTCTTTTCCTTTAAAATGCTCCCCTTTAACCAGGTTTTTATTCACCTGTCCGTACTTGTGTTGGTGACATATTTTGTTTGTAAAAATTGAATGATATTGTTTGACTGCATTAAAGTACATATAAGTGCAAATGTTATTGTTGATGTGTCTAGGATGAAGATGTTGGTAAGAACAAACCCAGACCTCATACCACAGCACAACGTAGCTCCAATGTGCTTCATTAAAGCTCTTCTTTAGGTGCAAAAAGGTAAGACCAAACCAAAGTGATGATTACTGCCAATCGCCTGGTTTCTATGACAACACTGATTCAGGATCAGACCAGAAAATATGTCAGCAACACTCAGAATAGTACCCCATTGTGTAATACATCTTGCCGTCCGCCAGTCCCTCTCTTCCTTGTTACATTTTGCAGAAGAGTCAGATCTTATTGAATACTAATAATTTGTCACACATATTGTAATCAGAGTCAGCCATGAAGAGGATTTATACTGTTTGCTAGTGCCATTGGTCAAGCAGTCCAATGTGTCTCAAAGTTAAATATTGCTGCAGTGTGTTTGGATTAGGGAGAAAAATCTCGGGGATAAAACCATATCTGCAATTGTCACACATCACACACAAAATTCAAACAAATTACTAAACTGATGAAATGCAGATTTCCAGGTTATTTTGGAGCTCATTTCAGTGTTTACTTGCTTCCCTGATTTTAAATACTTTCTTTCTTATTGCCTCCACAGCTCAACCCATCCTCAGATATGGACCTTCTCACCACCAAGTTGGTTCGCACCAGACAGTCAACAATTACTGAAATTGCCCTCAGTCATTTTTCCCTTCTTGTTGGTGATAGGTGAGGAATTGGAAGCATACAGAACTCTACAGTATATTATAATGGAGTAGAAAAAGGTTGCAATAAGATTTGGCCTCTTATTGTTTTAATTGTGGTCTTGTTCTGATCACAGCTGATGTTATTACAGGAGAAGTGACATTCCAGACTGAAATCTAGCTTCATAGATTTCAGAGTCATAGATACATAGAAATTAGTGAGTTTTGAGAAGATTTGTAGCTCAGGTTGAGGTTTTGGATGTTGGTTTGCTTGCTGAGCTGGAAGGTTCGTTTCCAGACGTTTCGTCACCCTGCTAGGTAACATCTTCAGTGGGCCTTAGGCGAAGCACTGCTGATAAGTCCTGTTTTCTATTTATATGTTTGGGTTTCTTTGGGTTGGTGATGTCATTTCCTATGGTGATGTCATTTCCTGTGGTGAATTCACTTCCTGTATTTTTTCTTACGGGGTGGTAAATGGTGTGTAACTCGATGTGTTTGTTGATAGCGTTCCGGTTGGAATGCCATGCTTCTAGAAATTATTGTGTGTGCCTTTGTTTGGCTTGTCCTAGGATGGATGTGTTGTCTCAGTTGAAGTGGTGTCCTTCCTCATCCATATGTAAGGATACTAGAGAGAGAGGGTCATGTCTTTTTGTGGCTAGTTGGTGTTCATGTATCCTGATGGCTAGTTTTCTGCCTGTTTGTCCAATGTAGTATTTGTTACAGTTCTTGCACGTTTATTTTTGCAATACCATGCAAGAACTGTAACAAACATTACATTGGACAAACAGGCAGAAAACTAGCTCAGCTCAGCGAGCAAACCTACATCCAGAATACATAGAGAGGTACAGCACGGAAACAGACCCTTTGGTCCAACTCATCCATGCCGACCAGATATAATCTAGTCCCATTTGTCAGTACTTGGCCCATATTGCTCTAAACCCTTCCTATTCATATACCCATCTACTTGCCTTTTAAATGTTGTAATTGTACCAGCCTCCAGCACCTCCTCTCGTAACTCATTCCATACACACACCACACTCTGCATGAAAAAGTTGCCTCTTAGGTCCCTTTTAATTTTTTCCCCTCTCACCCTAAACCTGTGCCCTATAGTTCTGAACTCACCCAGCACAGGGAAAAGACCTTGTCTATTTACCCTATCAGCACCCCTCATGATTTTATAAACCTCTAAAAGGTCACCCCTCAGCCTCCGACATTCCAGGGAAACATCCTTGTAAAGCTTTTCTGAATCCTTTCAAATTTCACAATATCCTTCCTAAAGGAGGGAGACTCGAATTGCACACAATATTCCAAAAGTGGCCTAACCAATGTCCTGTACAGACGCAACATGACCTCCCAACTCCTATACTCAGTTATTCTGTTTTTATTTAACAAAATGGTCTTTCATTGAAACATGAGCATGCAGTGCTGCAGATTTGGTTTTAACAATAAGGCAGATGTTTATTATGCAAAAGAAAAGATCTATCTCAACTGCATCACTTTACAGTACTCAAACACCAGACACAGATCACTTCTCTGTCACAACTGTTCACTTAACTGTTTCTTTCAATGCATAGTCTTGATAGTTTGGTAGCGTTTTCCTTGATTAGTTACAAGTTGAGTTTAAATTTTCTAAGCTTCAAATAACCCTTTTATTGTTTTAACCAAAAACTTCTCGTCTGGAGCTTTAAACTAAAACTCTTACATTGAGTTATCTAAGTTATCTGAATTGATTCCTTTCTCCAGGAGAAACTATTTCATTGCAAGACTTTAACCAAAACTTGAAAAACAGAAAATGAAAGCTTTCCAAGCAATGGGCTTTTCCCTGAAGAAAAAAAAATCCTGCTTGTAAAACTTTTCCAACATAAACAAATTCCTATTATCACTCCTAGGAACTCTTTCCCTCATAATGGATTGAAAAAAAATCATTACTTCATAAATATGGACAAGTTAATCTTTCAACTCCCTCATGCACACACAAAAAAACCCACATGCCATTACTTCAAAATCCACTCTCTAAAATAAATTATATTTTTATATATGCACGCATACACAAATCACATACATTACATCATAATATTGGAATTAAAACATTAAAACTTTAAAAATTGGCAAACAAAAATGAACCTTACATTTCATAAAATTAAAGGATTGAAGAATTGAGTCACCACACAGAACAATCCTTTCAAATAAAAAAAATAAACTTGTACTATTTCAATACTTTAGAATATACATTTTTTTAAATTACCCGAACATTTCTTTGTTTCTCTTGTTGCTAAAGTAAGCGGGATCATGTACTTCTTTTATATTTCTTTCAGGAGCAGTTAGAAAATATAACAGAAGATGAATTGATTGGGCACTGTCTTCAAACAAAAATATCTGTGCTTATTTTCTCATTTGCTTTCCAAGCACATATCCCAGTGATAATATTGTCTGCAATGAAGCATATCACTCCATTTCAAACCAAACCACCAAATCACTTCCTTTTGACACCATCATGAAAAAAAATGGCTTAGGTAAATAATTCCTGTCATTTGTTCCCCAAAAGAGAAGTGTGGTGATCTGAATTGTACTCTCAGTGGGTTAACTACAACTGTTCTGAGCACTCTTGGGTAGTGAGGAGAAAATATCAGCTAAGGCTCATAGCCTATGGATAAGTGATTACTGCTAAAAAGGGCATACATATTTGAAACAGCATTTGGTTTTAAAGTAAAAGAGAATCCCAAGGCACTTCACAGAGGTGTAAAAGAATGAAATCTGGGCAAAGTGAGATAGAGTGGCCAAAAGCTTGGTCAAAGACAGGTTTAAAAGAGGATTTTAAAGAGGAGAGATAGAGAGAGAATGGAAGTTAGGAAGGAAATACGAAACCATGGGAATGGTGGCTCAAGGCACGTGGGGTGTAGGCATTAAGGCAGATCAAGAAAGTTGGAGATCTACATGAGGGAAGAGCAGTTTCTGGACAAAGTGGGTTTGCACATGATGAGAGCATGAGGATAAGAATTTTGCATTTGAAGCATTGGGGCACTGAGGGCCAATGTGAGCAAGGATAGGTTTAAGAGAATTTAGTGTAGCTGTGAGTATAGAGCTTTGGAAGCTCAGGTTTATAAAAAATGGAAGATGGAAGATTGATCAGGCAACATAAAATTAGTCAAGTTTGAAGATGATAAAAAGGAAATGAAGGTTTCAGCAGCAGAAAAGGTGAAGCAGAGATTGAGGCAGATCCTGTTATACAGGTGGAAGGAAATGGTCTACGTGATGGCATGAAAGAAATTGCAACTTCTCCAAGATTGCATGTCAGACAAGAAATCTGGTAACACAATGGTAGTGGTGGGCTGCGAGATGAAATGGAGAAGAGCCATCAGTATATATGTGAAAGCTAAAGTCACGGCTTTGAATGTAGGTGCCAAGTAAGGAAGTGAAGGGGCTAAAGAGAGATCCATGGATAGTCTGGAGTTTATTGCTCTTGTGAGAAGAGGAGTCTTAAGTAAGTAGCCTTTAGTAAGAATGGAAATTAGTGAAGGAGACCAAGAAGAGGTGTTGAAGGAGGTTGGTGTTGTCAAGTCTGCATAGGGGTTGGGGAGGCTGAGAAGGGGTATCACTTCATGGTCTCAGCCATAGAAACTGATTGTCACTTTGGTAAAGGAAAGTTTGATGGTCTGGAAGGGTTAGAAAATGAATTAGAAAAACGCGAGAAGTGTGTTATATTAAAAAAGGATGACGGATTTGAGAGCCATGAATGGGCTTATCTGGTGAGTTGATATTGCACATAAATTCCACAATATTGTAGACTTCTACAATATTGTACTTGATATTCTTATGGGCTCACAAAATATTCTAAGCAAATTACTGCAGATCTAGAAAGCTGAAATAAAACATGAACACGGTGGAAACACTCAGTAAGTCTCACATTATTCTTAACCAGTTAATAAAAGTTAAGTCAATATTTCAGCACAATGTTCAGCACCATGCACGACTCGTTCGATAATGGAACTGTCCATGCCCAAGTGCAGCAATATCCAGGCAACAAGTAGCATATAACATTTATGTCACATAAGTGGCAGTCAATGACCATCTCCAACAAAAAACAATTTAACCATCTTCCTTTGGCATTCAATAGTATCATCATCACTGAATTCCCCCACTTTTAATATCCTGGGGGTTACCATTGACCAAAATCTGAACTGTAGTAGACATTTAAGTCCATGGACTGCAAAACAGGCTGGGGACAATGAATATTGCTGTGAGTAAATGTCCTCCTGATTCCCCAGACCCTGTTCACTATTTATAAGACGCAAGTTGAAAGTAATGGAATTAATTCCACTTGCCTGGATGAGTGCAGTTGCCACAAAACTCAAGAAGCTTGACACCACACACATAAAAAGGACTGTAATTCTAAACTTGCAACTTTATTTCTTTACTTTCTACTTTATATCTAAGAATTTGTGCCGATGTACCGTTGTACCTTAGATGGCATTGAAGAATGGTGACTTTGTATGCTTTTCACTGTACTCTGATATCCTTGTACTTGAATGCACAAAACCTAATTTTAATTCTAAATTCTGTCATCCAGGACCAAAACAGCCCATTTGACTGGGACCATGTTCACTCCCTCCTTCACTGATTTCAGTAACAGCAGCGTGCGCTATCTGCAACAACAGGCAAAACAGAACAACTTCTGGTCGCTTGAAAGACAAGGGGAAGTAGGTATTTCAAGGTGCAGAACATTCTGTTGACCCTGTACCAAAATGAATTCCCAGCCCAAACACGAACCAGAATTCCCCAATATCCCAAAAGTGCACCCATCTCATATTAATGGAAAAATGAGGCTCCATTTCTTAGCATGGGTTGAGTTTAATTGGAACAATGTATAGAATCTCAAAAAATTGAGAGACTGACCACTTTCCTTCAATATTCAATGGCTTTACAATTGCCAAAGGTCTTGCCACCAAAAACCTGAGGGCCACTACTTAAAGCTAAAGACTCAGCTGGATAATGTTTGTAAATGCCATGTGTTTGAGAGCAGGTTAGAGGCTGGGTATTCTGGTATCACTGCACAGTTTCAGTCTGTAAAGTCTCTTGGTGAATTACTCAGCACCGCAGGAGTGTGGTAGAGTACTCTCCAATTGGTTGGATGAGTGCAATGACATTACTCAAAAGTACTTGGTACCATCCAGGATGAAAGATTTGCTTCATTGACACTTCATCCATTAGCCATAAACATCCAATAACTCCACAAAAAAACAATCCTTTGGCTAAAATGTGTCTTATCTATGGAATGCACTGCAGCAATATACCAAGGCTATGTCAGCAACACTTCCCAAGTGCCCAGCCTTTCACCTCCAATAAGGACAATTACAGATTCAATAAAAATTGCAGAAGGTATGCCAGGAACAGCACCAGATAGAGTCATAGGGATGTACAGCATGGAAACAGAGCCTTCGATCCAACCTGTCCATGCCAACCAGATATCCCAACACAATCTAATCCCACCTGCCAGCACCCAGCCCATATCCCTCCAAACCCTTCCTATTCATATACCCATCCAAGTGCCTCTTAAATGTTGCAATTGTACCAGCCTCCACCAATTCCTCTGGCAGCTCATTCCATACACGTACCACCCTCTGTGTGAAAAAGTTGCCCCTTAGGTCTCCTTTATATGCTTCCCCTCTCACTCTTAACCTATGACCTCTAGATCTGGACTCCCCCACCCAAGGGAAAAGACTTGTCTATTTATCCTATCCATGCCCCTCATAATTTTGTAAACCTCAATAAGATCACCCCTCAGCCTCTGGCGCTCGAGGGAAAACAGCCCCAGCCTGTTCAGTCTCTATATAGCTCAAATCCTCCAACCCTGGCAACATCTTTGTAAATCTTTTCTGAACCCTTTCAAGTTTCACAACATCTTTCCAATAGGAAGGAGACCAGAATTGCATGCAATATTCCAACAGTGGCCTAACCAATGTCCTGTACAGCTGCAACATGGCCTCCCAACTCCCGTACTCCTGCTGTGCAGTGATACCAGAATACCCAGCCTCTAACCTGCTCTCAAACACATGGCATTTACAACTCCTGACCAATAAAGGAAAGCATACCGAATGCCTTCTTCACTATCCTATCTACCTGCAACTCCACTTTCAAGGAGCTAGGAACCTGCACTCCAAACTCCCTTTGTTCAGCAACACTCCCTAGGACCTTACGATTAAGTGTATAAGTTCTATAAAGATTTGCTTTCGCAAAATGCATCACCTTGCTTTTATCTGAATTAAACTCCATCTGCCATTTCCTAGCACATTGGCCCATCTGGTCCAGATCCTGTTGTATTCTGAGGTAACCCTCTTCGCTGTCCATTACACCTCCAATTTTGGTGTCGTCTGCAAACTTACTAACTGTACCTCTTATGCTCGCATCCAAATCATTTATGTAAATGACAAAAAGTAGGGGACCCAGCACCGATCTTTGTGGCATTCCACTGGTCACAGGCCTCCAGTCTGAAAAACAACCCTCCACCACCACCCTCTGTCTTCTACCTTTGAGCCAGTTCTGTATCCAAATTGCTAGTTATCCCTTTATTCCGTGAGATCTAACCTTGCTAATCAGTCTCCCATGGGGAACCTTGTCAAACGCCTTACTGAAGTCCATATAGATCACATCTACCACTCTGCCCTCATCAATCCTCTTTGTTACTTCTTCAAAAAGCTCAATCAAGTTTGTGAGACATCATTTCCCATGCACAAAGCCATGTTGACTATCCCTAATCAGTCCTTGCCTTTCCAAATACATGTATATCCTGTCCCTCAGGATTCCCTCCAACAACTTGCCCACCACCGACATCAGGCTCACTGGGATGAGCAGGACTGGCAGCTTAATATTCCAGGATACAAATGCTACAGGAAAGATAGAAAGGGAGGCAAGAGAGGAGGGGGAGTGGCACTTTTGATAAGGGATAGCATTACAGCTGTGCTGAGGGAGGATATTCCCGGAAATACATCCATGGAAGTTATTTGAGTGGAACTGAGAAATAAGTTCTATAGTTCCCTGGCTTGTTCTTACCACCCTTCTTAAACAGTGGCACCATGTTAGCCAACCTCCAGTCTTCCGGCACCTCACCTGTGACTATCAATGATACAAATATCTCAGCAAGAGGCCCAGCAATCACTTCTCTAGCTTCCCACAGAGTTCTAGGGTATCCCTGATCAGGTGCTGGGGATGTATCCACCTTTACCCGTTTCAAGACATCCAGCACTTCCTTCCCTGTAATATAGACATTCTGCAAGATATCACTATCTATTTCCCGACAGTCTATATCTTCCATATCCTTTTCCACAGTAAATATTGATGCAAAATACTCATTTAGTATCTCCCCCATTTTCTGTGGCTCCACACAAAGGCCACCTTGCTGATCTTTGAGGGGCCCTATTCTCTCCCGAGTTACCCTTTTGTCATTAATGTATTTGTAAAAACTCTTTGGATTCTCTTCAATTCTATTTGCCAAAGCTATCTCATGTCCCCTTTTTGCCCTCCTGATTTCCCTCTTAAGTATAATTCTACTTCCTTTATACTCTTCTAAGGATTCACTGGATCTATCCTGTCTGTACTTGACATATGCTTCCTTCTTTTTCTTAACCAAACCCTCAATTTCTTTAGTCATCCAGCATTCCCTATACCTACCAGCCTTTCCTTTCACCCTGACAGGAATATACTTTATCTGGATTCTCGTTATCTCATTCCTGAAGGCTTCCCATTTTCCAGTCGTCCCTTTACCTGCAAACATCTGCCCCCAATCAGCTTTCGAAAGTTCTTGCCTAATACCGTCAAAACTGGCCTTTCTCCAATTTAGAACTTCAACTTTTAAGTCTATCCTTTTCCATCATTATTTTAAATCTAATAGAATTATGGCCGCTGGTGCTAAAGTGCTCCCCCACTGACACCTCAGTCATCTGCTCTGCCTTATTTCCCAAGAGTAGGTCAAGTTTTGCACCTTCTCTAGTAGGTGAATCCACATACTGAACCAGAAATTTTTCTTGTACACACTTAACAAATTCCTCTCCATCTAAACCCTTAATACTATGGCAGTCCCAGTCTAAGTTTGGAAAGTTTCCTTACAAGTTTGTTTCTCAATTTCCCTGTGACTATTAGGGGTTCTATAATAAAATCCCAATAAGGTTATCATCCCTTTTTTATTTCTCAGTTCCACCCAAATAACTTCCCTGGATGTATTTCTGGGAATATCCTCCCTCAGCACAGCTGTAATGCTATCCCTTATCAAAAACGCCACTCCTCCTCCTCTCTTGCCTCCCTTTCTATCCTTCCTGTAGCATTTGTATCCTGGGACAATAAGCTGCCAATCCTGCCCATCCCTGAGCCATGTTTCTGACATTGCTATGATATCCCAGTCCCATGTTCCTTAACAAGCCCTGTGTTCATCTGCCTTCCCTGTTAGGCCCCTTGCAAAAATGCAATTTAATTTATTAGTCCTACCTTGTCCCTGCTTGCCCTGACTCTTTGACTCACTTCTGTTCTCAACTGTACCAATGTCAGACTGATCTCTTTCCTCACTATCTCCCTGGGTCCCACCCTCCCACCTTACTATCTTAAATCCTCCCAAGCAGCTCTATCAAATTTCCCTGCCAGTATATTAGTCCCCTTCCAATTTAGGTGCAATCTGTCCTTCTTGTACAATGATCCAAAAATGTGAATCCTTCTCCCATACACCAGCTCCTCAGCCATGCATCCATCTGCTCCATCCTCCTATTCCTGCCCTCACTAGCTTGTAGCACCAGGAGTAACCCAGGTATTACTACTCTCGAGGTCCTCCTTTTTAAATTTCTGCCTAACTCCCTATAATCTCCCTTCAGAATCTCAACCTTTTCCCTTCCTATGTCGTTGGTTCCAACGTGGACAATGACCTCTTGCTGGCTCCTCTCCCCCGTGAGAATGTTCTGCACCCTCTCTGAGACATCCTTGATCCTGGCACTAGGGAAGTAACACACCATTCTGATTTTTTGCTGCTGGACACAGAAATGTCTGTCTGTACCTTGAACTAGAGAATCCCCGAACACAATTGATCTCTTGGAACCTAACATACCACTCATTGCATTAGAGCCAGTCTCAATACCAGAAACTTGGCTGTTCGTGCTACGTTCCCCTGAGAATCCATCACCCCCTACATTTTCAGAAACAGCATACCTGTTTGAAATGGGTATATCCACAAAAGACTCCTGCCCTAGGTGCCTACCTCTCTTACCTTTCCTGGAGTTAACCCATTTATGTGACTGTATCTGAGACCTTCCCCTTCCTATAACTGCCATCCATCACATACTGTTGTTGTTGCAAATTCCTCATCGCTTCTATCTGTCTCTCCAACCAATCCATTCAATCTGATAAGATTCGCAGCCAACAGCATTTATGACAGATATAATCTGCAGTAACCTTTAAACTCTCTTTAAACTCCCACATCTGGAAAGGCCACTATTAAAGGCCATTTTTGCTCCTTTACAACCTACAGACCCAGAAATTAACACCATCTTATTCCTCTACAAACACTGCCCCAGATTAAATTAATAGTTATGGCTTATATTTTAAGTTTAATCAAGAGACATATCTCCAAAAACATATAATCATGAAAGAACCCACTCTACTCACTACTGCAGATTCTCCGTATGCCACACTTAAAACAATTATTAACTTATCTGATTCTGTGCTGTGAACTTCTCCCAACAGTTCCTCCAAGATCAGTTGTGATTCACTGTTTGTTAATTTTCACAGATGCATTCCGATGTCCAACGATACATGATATAAAAATCAGCTGTCGACATGGTGAAGTTATAATACAGAACTACTTGCATGGCAAACAGTGAAGGCAGAATATGTGGAAGAATTAAGCAATCACTCAACCAATAGATAGGATATATGCCCTGTAGTGTTGCCACTTCCAGTCATGCATGATGGTGAACTAATAAGAAGATCCACCAATATCCTCACCCTGCAAGCATTTGCAACCATCTTCTACCAGAAGTGCCCCTTCCCCTTAGTTTCCAGATTCACAGATGCCAGATTTTAGCAAATTTGATTCATCAATTTAATAACAATAAATTGCTGAAGGCATTGGTTATTGCAAAGGCCATGGACCCTGACAACATTTTGGCAGCAGCGCTAAAGACTTGTGCTGTAGAAATAGCCTCACCTCAAACCAAGCCGTTCCAACATAGATTCAACACTGGCATCTTCCCAATAATGTTGAATATTCCCAGGTATGTCCTGTTTACAAAAGTCAGGACAATCCAATTCAATCAGTATCACTCGACCAGTCTAACCAAGATAGTCATTAAAATGGTGTAAGGGACTAGGGTTAATGTTGCAGAATTATTAAGGGACATTTATTCAGTAGTGTCCTGCTCACTGATGCTCAGCTTGGGATCCACCAGAACCACTAAGCTCCTAACTTCATGACAACCTTAGTCCAAACGTTTATAAGCAAACTGTGTTCAAGAGGGAAGCTGACCTTATGGCAGCATTTGATCAAAGCTAGCAAAAAGGAGTTCTTGCAAAACTAAATTCAATGGGAATTGTGGGTAATCTCTCCAATGGTTGGGGTCATACCTTGTACAAACGAAGATGGTTGTGATTGTTAAAGGTCAATCATCTCAGTCTCAGGACTTCTCTGTTGAAGTTCCTCTGGATAATACAATAGACCCAACAATCTTTATTAATGACCTTCCCCTCCAACGTAAGGTCCAACTTGGGTCTAATCCATCATTTTTGCATAATGTTCAATATTTTTTATGATTTCTCAAATACTAAAGGGTGAGTGTCTGTATACAACAAAACTCTGGAATAACATCAAAGCTTGGGCTAATAAATGTCAACATTAGAGTAGTACTGAAAAAGCATAGCAGGTCTGGTAGCATCTGAGAAGCAGGAAACTCGACATTTCAGGCAAAGCCCTTCATCAGGAATGGGCTAATAAGTGACAAATAATGTTTGCTGCAAAGAAGTGGCAGCAAATGAGTTTTTTTTCCAACAAATAAGAATCCAACCATCTCCTCTTGACATTCAATGGAGCCAGTGACACTGATTTCCCAACTATTCACATTTTTACTATTACAATGGAGCAGAAACTAAACTGGACTAGCCAAATAAATACTGTGGCTACAAGAGCAAGCCAGAGGCTATGAATTCTGAGGCGAGTATTTCACCTCCTGATTCCCTAAAGCCTAACCACATTAGAAAGCAGCAGTATAATAGAACTCTCTCTCCAGTTGCCTGGATGGGTCCCCCTGGAACAACATTCAAGACGCTTGATACCATCCTGGACAAAACAGCTTGCTTAATTGGTACCACATCCACAAATTACTTCGACCACTGACACTTGGTGGCAGATCATTATCATAGAGATGTACAGCATGGAAACAGACCCTTCAGTCCGACTTCCTCCATGCTGACCAGATATCCTATGTTAATCTAGTCCCATTTGCCAGCACATGGTTCATATCCCTCTAAACTCTTCCTATTCATATAGCCATCCAGATGCTTTTTAAATATTATTGTATCCAGCCTCTGGCAGCTCATTCCATACACGCACCACTTTCTGCATGAAAAAGTTACTCTTTAGGTCCCTTTTAAATCTTTCCCTTCTCAAGTTAAACCTATGCCCTCTAGTTCTGGACTCCCCTACACTGGGGAAAAAAACTTTGTCTATTTATCCTATCCATGCCCCTCATGATTTTATAAACCTCAATAAGGTCACCTCTCAGTCTCTGATGCTCCAAGCAAAATAGTCTCAAGCTTATTCAGCCTCTCCCAATGGCTCAAATCCCTCAACCTCCACAACATCCTTTATAAATCTTTTCTAAACTCTTTCAAGTTTAACAACATATTTCCTGTAGCAGAATTGAACACAATATTCCAAAAGTGTCCTAAACAATATCTTTTACAGCTGCAACATGACCTCCCAACTCCTATGCTAAATAGGAGAAAGTGAGGACTGCAGATGCTGGAGATCAGAGTCAAGTGTAGTGCTGGAAAAGCACAGCAGGTCAGGCAGCATCAGAGGAGCAGGGGAATCGACATTTCAGGCATACCCCCTTCCTGATGAAGGGCTTATGCCCGAAACATCAATTCTCCAGCTCCTCGGATGCTGCCTGACCTGCACTACACTCTTGACTCCTATGCTAAATGCACTGACCAATAAAGGCAAGCGTACCAAACAACCTTCTTTACAACCAAAACTTACTCAATAAGTTCCACACTATTCAGAACAAAGCAGACTTTATTTGGTACCCAATGCACCAACTTTAACATTCACTTGCTCCACAATCAATACAGAGTGACAGAAATCTATACCATCTGCAAGGTGCACTGAAGGACTTTACTAAGGCTCCTTACATAAACCTTTCTACCCACCACGTCTATCATCTAGAAGGACAAGGGAGCAGGTGCCAGGAAACACAACCACCTGCAGAAACCTTTTTAACTCAGAAACTATAAGACCAGAAATGTAGTAGTGGAAGTAGGCCATCCAACTCATTGAGTCTGCACTGTTATTCAATGAGATTGTGGTTGATCTGATAATCCTTAATTCCCACCTTTTCCTTTTCACCCTTGGTTCTCTTATTAAAAGTCTGTCAATCTCAGCTTTGAATACACTTATTGACACAGACTCAAACGTCCTCTGCAGTAAAGAATTCCATAGATTCACTACCCTCTCAGAGAAGAAATGCCTCCTCATCTCAGTCTTAAATGTGTGACCCCTTATTCTGAGATTATGCCCTAAACTCTCCCACATCTCTTTACATCTACCCTGTAAAGTCCTCTGAGAATCTTGTTCAATATAGATGCCTCTCATTCTTCCAAATTCCAATGAGTACATGCCCAACCTACTCAACCTCTCCTTATGAGACTGTCCCTCCATACCCAGTATCAGTTCAGTAAACCTTCTCTAAATTGCCTCCAATGCCAGTGTACCTTTCATTCAATAAGGTGCCCCAAACTATTCATAGTATTCCAGCTGTTGTCTTCGTAGTGCTTAGTATAGTTTTAACAAAACTCCCCTCTTGTTATACTTTATTGCCTTTGATGTTAAAGCCAACATTTTATTTTCCTTCCCTATCACCTGGTGAACTTGGACACTATTTTTTATAATCCTTGCATGAGGACTCCCTAATCCCTCTGTTCTGTAGCTTTTTGCATCTTTTCTCCATTTAAACAATAGTCAGACTATCCTGACTTGGATCTATACTGCCATTCCTTCACTGTCACATGATGAAAATCCTAGAACTCTCTAACAGTACTTGTGTACTTCCTACACTGAATGGTCTGCAAAGGTTCATGAAGGCAGCTCACCATAACCTTCTCAAGGGCAATTAGGGATGAGTGCCAAATACATGTTGAGTTAGCAATGTAAACATTCTGTAAATGAACAGATTCAATAAAACATGCATGTCAACACAATCATTTCCAAGTTGTCCTCAAAATTCCATATGGTACTTTGGAGATGTATTACCATTCCTTCACCAACACTGGACCAAAACCCATGAACTCTGAAACAGCAATTTGGAAGCACTGCCTTCATCTGCACTGCAATGTTCAAGAAGATGATAGCATAAATTAAAAAGGTACAGACGTGGTGAATGAATAAAACTCTGTCAGATAGATTTCATTGTAAGCAAGTGAGAAGTTATCCATTTTGGACTGAAAAAGGACAGATTGGGGTATTTCCTGTCAATGCCAAAAGAGACTTGAGAATTTACATGCATTGATCTTTAAAATGCCATGATCAGGTGGAGAAATTAATCAAGATAGCTAATGGAATGCTGACCTTTAAATCTAGAGGACAAGAATACAAGGATGCAGAAGGTTTGCTGAAACTGTAGAAAATCCTAAGTCACATGACACCAGGTTATAGTCCAACAGGTTTATTTAAAAGCACGAGCTTTCAGAGCGCTGCTCTTTCATTAGGTGATGAAGGAGCATCCATCTTAAAGTTGTGATTTTAAATAAACATCCTAGACTACATCCTGGTGGCGTGTGACTTCAGACTTTGTCCACCTCAGTCCACACCGGCACCTCCACATCATAGAAATCCTTTTCATTTGGAGTCCTGTCAGTCAGCATATCTGGACAGCACATCTTAGGATGAAAATATTGGTCATGGAGGAAGTCCAACACATGTTTACGGGAATGATAGCTTGGACTTCAAGAGTTAAGTTATGTGGAGAGATTATACAAACTAGGCATATTTTCTATGGAATTTAAAGTTTAAGGGGTGACTGATTAAAGTCTTCAAATTATTAAAAGGAAAAAACAGAGTGGATAAAGATAAACTATTTCCAGTGGTTGGTGATTCTGGAACTGGGGGCAGAGTCTAAAAGTTTAGACTAGACCATCAGAAGTGATGTTAGGAAACACTTCTAGACACAGGACGATAGAGATTTGGAAATCTCTTCCACAACTGGCAGTCATAGAGATGTACAGCATGTAAACAGACCCTTCAGTCCAACCTATCCATGCCGAGCAGATATCCCAACCCAATCTAGTCCCACCTGCCAGCACCCGGGCCATATCCCTCCAAACCCTTCCTATTCATATACCCATCCAAATGCCTCCTAAATGTTGCAATTGTACCAGCCTCCACCATTTCCTCTGGCAGCTCATTCCATACATGTACTACCCTCTGTGTGAAAAAGTTGCCCCGTAGGTTTCTTTTAGATCTTTCCCCTCTCACCCTAAACCTATGCCCTCTAGTTCTGGACTCTCTGACCCCAGGGAAAAGACTTTGCCTATTTACCCTATCCATGCCCCTCATAATTTTGTAAACCTCTAAGATAGATATGTTTTGTTGAGCAAAGGTACTAAGGGAAATGGGACAAAGGCAGGTATATGGAGTTAGGCCACAGATCAGCCATGATCTCATTGAATGGTGGAACAGGCTTGAAGGATTCAACGATCTATTCCTGTTCCTATGTACCTAAGAAGAGCATCAATACCTACTCTGAGCAAATGGTAGATTGGTAGTAAAACTGACCTTTCCAACAACATGCACATCTGAGTAATGAGTTTAAAAAGGACAGAGAGGAATGCATAACTGTGGGATGAAAAATCAAAGTGACAGGTTGACGCTGTACTTGTGGATAGAAGTAAGGCATTCAGAAGAGAGCTGACCTACCTACCTTTGGTGTACAAATTGTTAAACAGAAGGATTCAAAGCAGTAGACATTTTTGGTTGGAAGAAACATAGGTGAATTCCTAGTTCATCCCAATTGAGTATTTGAGGTTCTGGATAGTGGAATGTGAGAAAGTAAAATTAAGGCAATCACATATGAATGCTGCAGACAAATATTCTTACTAATAAATGCAACATTCAAGTACAAAAGTCAAAGTTTGTTGCAGATGCAACTGGACATACCAATTATTGGATTTCCTGTGTAGCTTTGCTTATGATAAGACAGCACTAAAAAATGTGTTGCTGGAAAAGCGCAGCAGGTCAGGCAGCATCCAAGGAGCAGGAGAATCGACATTTCGGGCATAAGCCCGATGATAAGGCAGCTGATATATTGAATTATAATGATGCATAATACTGCTGTGAAAACTAAATTAAGAATGGAGGAAGAGTAGAAATTTGAGAACTATGATTTGGAGGGGCCAATGTTGGATTGGGGTGGACAAAGTTAAAAATCACACAAGACCAGGTTATAGTCTAACAGGTTTATTTTGAAGCACTAGCTTTCGGAGCGACGCTCCTTCATCAGGTGGTTGTGAACCACCATCTGATGAAGAAGTAGCGCTTAAAAAGCTAGTGGTTTAAAAATAAACCTGCTGGACTATAACCTGGTGTTGTGTGATTTTTTACAGACCAGTTAGTTTGATATCAGTAGTAAGGAAATATTATAATCTGTTATAAGGAATGTGATAACTAATATTTTAAAAAGAACAATAACATTATGCAGAGTCAATGTGAAGTTGTGAAAGGGAAATTATGTTCAACAAACTTGTTGGATATTACATGTGACATTCTTAAGGGAGAACTAGTACATGTGGATTTTGGATTTTCAGAAGTCTTAAATTGCTTTCTTAGCATATTTAATATGATCTTTTTAATAATAATTGTGAAATATATCTTCAGTTTATAATATGTTATGTAATCTGTCCAAAAAAAACCTTCCTGACTGCCACAAGAATGTACATCAGCAGGCTCTTTGTTCTTTTTAAAGTTGGTAACTTTAAAAGCAGAGATTGGTAAAGGTGAGTACGTGCTTGAGAGCACTCTCTGTACCTGGCTTGCACTTACCTACAGATTCTCTTAGTTGTTACTGGACTTATTGGCAAGTGATTAGGATGTGTTCAATATGTAGACCTACCAGATAGATCAACTTTCAAAAGCTTTGATAAGATTCCACACAGGAGGCTATTAAATAAAATTAGAGCACGTGTGATTGGAGGAAAATACACAGTAAGGATCAAAACTTGTTTAGCAGACAGAAAGCAGAGAGTAGGAATAAACTGTCAGCTGTTACTTCTGTTGGAGCAGAAAGACCAGAGCTAGATACACAGCTATTCACAATCTGTATAAATGATTTGAATGTGGGAGACAATCATAAAATTTCCAACTTTATTGATGATACTAAACTGGGTGGGATTGAGAGTTGTGAGAAAGGATGCAAGGAGGTTTCAAGAGAACTTGCACAGGCTGAGTAAATAGACTATTTATATGAATAAGTGTAGAAAGAGCATGAAAGCAAAATATTTCTTAAATACTAAGGAGTTGGGAGGTATAGGTGTCCAAAGGAACCTAGGTTTCCTTATTCATGAGTCACTAACATGTGACATACAGGTGCAGCAATATCTTAAGAAGGCAATATCTAAGAAGGCAAACACCATGTTAACCTGCATCAAAATGGGATTTGAGTACAAGCAGGAAAGATGTCTTGTTGCAGTTTTATAGAACTCTCACTTGGAGTATGGTGTCACCTTAGTTGCTTTATCTAAGAAGGGATATACTTGTCCTAGAAGTTTTGGAAGCATCAGCTTTATCTCTGGGATGTGTTATGAGGAAAGGTTGAGGACACTCATTGAAATTTACAAAATACATGGAGTGGGAGGATGGATGTGCATAAGATGTTTTCCTGGCCCAGTGAGTCAAACACCTGGGAACATAATCTCAGGGTAAATTGTAGGCCATTTAAATTGAAATGAGGAGGGATTTCTTCACTTTGGAATCCTGTAAACTAGAGGATTGTGGAAGTTCAATCGTTGAGCATGTTTAATACAAAGTTCAATAGTTTTCTGCAGACTAATGATATCAAGTGATATGGAGGGTATGTGGGAAAATGGCATTGGAGGTAAGTTATCAACCATGATCTAACTGGATGACAGAACAGCCTCACTGGGTTAAATGGCCTGCTCTGGTTTCTACCTGACCATTTGCAGTCAAACAATTTAACTTCTGTTAATGTGAGGGCAAGGTTAATCAGTGTTCAATTTCATTTGGTGGAAATAAATTATAGACTGTAAGCATCTTGGAATTTTCAGATTTGGGTCAGAATTCTGCATGTTTTCCTTTCTAAGTAAGTGTATTGCCAAAGTCAGTCAGAGGTTGCAGACATATAGAACTTCAGTGTGAAAGACACCTTAAGATATCAAAAGCTTTACAAGTGGCTTGCTTTGTTCCCATGTCTTTTGAGAATTATGGGGGAATTTGTATACTGCTAAGTGATACAGACAAAATATATACACATTTTTATTGGCATATTCTCTCGTCTATCACTGAGGGCACTGCTCACATAAAGTCAGAGAATGTAATGTTTTATTTTTTTTTCCTTTTTTTTAACCCCCATACTACCGCCTAACTGCAGTAGTGTTTATTTTTCCCTAGCACCCATGTTGTGTGTGTGCAGGTGTGAGACACAGTGACAGACACAAGGTGCTGAGGGTGACACCTAAGTTGTGACAGACTGGAATTGAATGCTATGTTGTTACATTTTTCTATAAGAGATTTATATGGTTTCGATGCTATATTATATCCTAAATGATATTGATAAAATGTACCAAAGTTAAATCACAGTATGCACATTGGTAAAAAATAAAACAATTTTACTTTGTTTAACAAAACCAGTCTGAGCCCATAATGTGTAAATTGCTTATGGAACATCTACACTGACAATACCTTGTTAGGTGCACATTTCCAATGCAACTACCAGTTCAACTAACCCTTTAGGAACAAACGTTTTCTGACAGTTGTAATTTTTAAAATATATTCAAATATAATATACAACAGACTTGTGGCTTAATTCCTTGAATAGATCTACGGAAGTTTGAAAAGAGCATAATCACAAATATTTGGGACTACCTGGAGATTTAGTAAAACTATTACCTCAAGAGCATTGTAGTGTCTTTTTACAGGCCGTATTCTCATTTAAAAGCAAAGTCCTTGACTGCCTCACACACAATAGAAAGAAGTTCTATCAGTGCACTTGAATGAAAGAGACGCTGCAGCTCAATTTGACGACGAACAAAACTCAACTTCGTCGATTATCATGAAGTAATGGAACTAACTATTATCACGTACACATAACAAGATAGGTAACAAACTGAAGTGCGGAAAGGAAACACGCTTCTCCAGGCAAGTCAATTCACCGCTGTCTATATCTCTCCTGCACTCCATCTATTTAAAATAATAAAACAGTAAATAAAGCTTTCAGAACTTGTTGAGTTTGTACAATGAAAGAGACACGTGATGGATTACCATCATTTCTCCACTTGATTATGATTAGATCGCCTTGTAGTTATCCTATACTTTAGTGTTCAGTGTCGCACAATTCACTTGATTATAATACCATTTTCGGAGTACGTTTGACCATGTAATGATGAGTTGACAAAAATTTGAAATTTAACAATTAGAAGCTCCTTCCCCAAAAGTAAGTGGCCAGTTGACCTTAAGGGTGCACTTGAGTGTAAGGTGGTTGATAACTTTATTTCTGCTTCAATGACCTCGGAGATTAATCTCCAGAGTGGTGACAGTACATTCCAGATCTGTTAATTGCATCCTGTACTTTAATGTTCAGTGTGGTCAGTAATTTTTGCATGTGTCAACATCCCCACCGTGAAAAGTAAGGCGTTCTCATTGCAACACCACTGGATAATTTAAATATTTAAAATAAAATTGCATGCAGTCGCTGGGAGGAAACTGACATTTAATAAGAGCAAAACAAGATATTTTGAAAAAAAAAGGCGTGCATCTCTCCCTCTCCCCTTCCTCTTTGCACGCCTCTCTTGAGTTTCCCCTGTCTTTGGTGCGTTGCAACATTTAAGTAAAAGACGCCGGCTTTGACGCAGGGAGATCGTGTCTTTTTTTCCAAGAGGCAATTTTAAGTACGTCATTAATATGGCGCCAAAAGATTTTGAAGTATGAGCTATTTCGTTGCTAGGTCCTGTAGTGTCCGCCAGTGCCAAAAAAGAGGAAAAAAATCTCTGGCTTTTCTGGAGGTAAATTTCCCAAAGTGAGTCTAGTTCGTCCTGAGATCTAAGGTCCGACCTCTCTCATCTTTTATTATTTTTTTTACATCCAAATTATCCGGAAAGGGATCGTACTGCACATACACACAAAAAAAACCCAAGAAGGGGGAAGATAAGAGAGAGAGAGAGAGGGGAAAAAGAAATAAGTAGCAAAGCTAGAAAAAAAAGAAACCCCCACACAAGATGCAGTTTGCAAAACAAAAAAGAGAAAAAAATCCGGATCGGGGCGAAAGGATCTGAAACGCAACAGGACTGCGTTAAAGTGATCTGAAAAGGTGGGAATGAGAGAGAGAGAGAGCAGAGGAGCGGAGCTGCAAACTGTGTGTATGTGTATGTGTGTGTGTGTCTCTCTCTCTCTCTGTGTGTATGTGTGAGAGGGAGAGAGCGCCCATTGCATTTCATTGGCAGCCATCTCAGCCCTGTGTAACTGCATGTTTTTTTTAACAGCGAGGGAGGGAAGGGGAAGGGGAGGGGGCAGAGAGAGAGAGAGACACACACACACACACACAGATTTAAATGTATTAATGGACAATTGGATCGATGTGCGTTTCCTCCTGCGCCGCTTTTAACATATATCAGCACCATCGCATTCACATTACAACACCATCATCACCATCGTGGCCTGAGGACAGTCACCGCAAAAAAAAAGAGGCATATAGATCCGAAGCTTAAGCAGGCAAAAAAAAATACATGGTAATTATTATTGATCGTTTCTAAGTAGAGAGAGCTAAGTAACTGTTTGAATGTTTGGAAGGAGGGGGCTGTGAAGAAAGAGGGGTTTGATCTGCACCCCACGCGTACACATTCCCTTTTTTTTCCTCTCTACTTATTTTGGGGTCCAGAAGTGCATGCCTCAACTTTTTCCCCCTCTCTCTCTCCCCTGCTATAATATCGCTGTTCCGTGTAACCAGTTACTGCAGTCCGGGACTCTTCACAAAAAAAATGTTTACATATTTTGGCACCCCAGGCTGGGAAGGAAGGAAGGAAGGGATGGTGGTGGTAGGGGGTGCTTGCTTTTTAAATATATTTTAAGAGGGATGTAGATTCTCAAGGGGGTGGAGAGTAAAGTGTTTGGGGGGGGGGGGGAGGAGGAAGAAATGAGCATTGACATGTTTTATTTTCATAAAATGCATCGTCTTTATTGAGTTACATCATTTTGAATTGGAGTGATCCGGGGAGGGTGTGGGATGTGTGTGTTGGGACAACCGTTTGCAACGTAGGAGCTGTGGTTTTTTTAAAAAAAATAATACGTTTAATAAATGGTCTCTCTCTCTCTCTCTGTGTACATGTAGGTTCCTGAATGCAAGCTGCGCTGCTGACTCTAGGGGGAGTGGCTGTTGTTTATCCCGAATTCATTGCGCTCAGGTTCACCGGGGGGGAGGCGTGGCTCGTCCAATTTCAACCCCCCCCCCCTTCCATCCCACCCACCACCCCCTTTCCAGCAGCAACAATAACAACAACATCATCCACCCAGCGAACAGAGAAAGAGGGAAGGCAAAGCCAGATGAAAAAAAGTTGCTGAATTCTACAGGCAGGTATAACTTGCACAGCACGCACCAAAACTTGGTCAGCACCGATTCCTCCCAACCCCATCCAAACTCTAACACACCCCCCCCCCCTTTTTTTTTGAAAACTCCTCTGGATGCACAACTTTTTTTTATGTTTAAAAATGACAGATGCACACGTGTGTGTTGCCTGATGCCGAGTGGTAATCACTTGACCTGTAGCTGCATCACGCACTGGGCGAAGACCTACAGACTGAGGAAGAGGAGGGACCGTTGACCTACATTAACTCTCTCTGTACTGGTAGTTTATTTTGATTATAGGGGGAGGGGCGTGTTGGACAACTTTAATCATCTTAATTTGCAAAATATACAAGCAGTGTAACACCAGTGATGAAAATATTTTTTTTTCCCAGAACAGTGTAAAAACCAGTTGAAGAATTGAGAACCTGATTATTCGCGTGCAAAACTAAACTGTACTCCAGGGGAATAGAAAGGACTGTCACAACGTAATCCAACTTGTAAAGTGTCATGTCTTTTTTAATTGGAAATGGAAGATGAAATAACTTGCAGATATTTTTGTTAGTTAGAATGAATATTTCACACTGTGTCACCCACAGGCAAAATTAGAAGTGGTTGTAATTATTCAGGAAATAATTTAAACTTTTTATCATTATGGTAAAAAAATTTAGTGTTTTCACATGGGCTGTGTTTGTAAACAACTTGGGTTATAAAACAGTGAATTGAATTTCTGAAGTTTATTTGCTATAGTTATGACACGTTTCAGAGTTTGTGTCAACCTTGACAAAGTATATAAATGTGGAAAGGGAAATGTGACAGTTGTGCTGTGGTTCCCCTCCCCCTTCCTTTGAACATCTCTTGGCTTTGCATTACTTTGCAAACTGGTGTTCTTGTGGGTTTTTTTGTATTGTGTTCCTCCCTTGCTTCATTGCTTTGGTGAAGGGCAAAGACATTTTTAAAAAAACTGTGATCACAGTTTTTTAAGAAAACATTTTTTTTAAAAATGGGCAGCCTGGTGGCTCAGTGGTTAGCACTGCTGCCTTACAGCGAGGTTTGATTCCAGTCTCGGACGACTGTCCGTATGGAGTTTGCACATTCTCCCCATGTCTGTGTGGGTTTCCTCCGGATTCCTTCCACAATCCAAAGATGTGCAGATTCAGTGAACTGGCCATGCTAAATTGCCCATGGTGTTCGGGGATGAGTAGATTAGGTGCATTGGTCAGGGGTAAATGGAGGATAATAGGGTAGGAGAATGGGTCTGGGTGGGTTACTCTTTGGAGGGTCTGTTTCCACACTGTAGGAATTCTATGATTCTATGACAGTGAGTTAAAAGGAAGTGATCTAGAGGTCGGTATTATGTCTGAGATTACTTTGAGATGTGACATGCAAGTGCGGTTAATGTTGATGATAGTATTCTCCATAAAGTCCTTTTATTTCTTTATGAGCAGTAAGCTAAAAGGAACACTTCTTTGTAGAGCTTGTAGTCCTTGTCTGCCCCTTTTGATTTGAAATGAATTATATTGGATTGATGGTGGTTAGATAGTGCATTAAATGACATGGTTGCATAATGTGTAGGACTAATAAAATTCAAGTCCGATGCAAGTTTGATGTTTTGTTGATTTTTCTGTTGATTTTCAGTTATGTTGTTTTAGGGAATTGATATTGGTATAAGGAACAAAAGGTGTCAAGGGCCCATGTCTGCAGAAGACAGAAGGTCGTTTGCTGATGCAAGTACAGGGCCTAAAGCCTGTTTATAATATTGTTGTGTTGCTAAAATGCGGTCAGCATTGGTTGGCAATACTCTGGAAAATCAGGTCTGCTTATAGACTTAGCAATGAGTCTTTTCAGGCACCGCTGCAAGCTGCCACTAAAAAGTGACGCGTTTAAAAAGTATACTTCTTAATGTGCAGTTTGATGGAAGATTCAAGCCATAGGCTGTTGTTAGCAATACTTCATGTTCTCACCTCTGATTGCGACCACATCACCTTCCCCTTTAGCAACATCTCAACCTCACTGCCTGTGAGTGAATTTCTCTCCCAATGTTGTTCCTGGGTGGTTTCTGCACACCTCCTAGTGGTGGATTTTAGACTAATATTGTTGGAAGGCATGAAACACATAGTCCACCTGCTCTTATGGCCAAAATTATTCTTGACCTGAGGAGATCACGAGGGGAAAAATGCAACAAAATAGGATAATTTACCCTCAAGTAATGAGTCTGTGGTTGATCTGAGAGTCAACATATTAAATGTGTACAACTGTGGAAGTCTATGGATTTTAAGCAAATCTTGCTTTCCATGGATCATTTTAGAACAATAATCTGTGGATAAATAGTGTTACCAGAAGAGCCTGTAAACAAAACTATTCAAAAACTAATTGGTAAAGCAGGTAGCCAAATCTAACTTAATAAATTAGCTATAGTAGTGACCCTTATAATTAATGACATATTTTGAATACATGTTTACAGGTTAATTAATCCTTTTATATGCAATGACATCAAGAGAGACACGACATTGTATGAAGTTACACAACTGTTCAGCCTTCTGAATAAACTCCATTTATTGCTAATCCTTAGTGGCATTGAGACATTCACATTGGGTGTTCAGTTTGTGTCTCTGATTCCCTGTGCTGGTGGTCCTTGAATGACATTAAGTAGGGAATTCCAGGATATTAACTTAGTGACAATTGTGATTTATTATAGGTTACAAGGGTGAGTGAGCTGGAGGAGAACTTGGAGAACTTGCTTACGAGGTATTCTTTGTGCTCAAGCAGGTAAGAAAATAATCCTGATGATTTGAAGAGTGCATTCAATAGATTGTGATTGTTGCAGTCATAGCCCACCAGCAAAGGGACTGTCAAAGTTGAGCCCAGGGGAAAGGACATCACTGCCTTCTTGAACTGCTGCAGCCCTTGCTGATAGGAAGGAGGTATTGAGGTTTTGACCCATGGACATTAAAGGAATATGGTTCCAGATCACGAAGGTATGTGGCTTGGAAAGGAACTTGCAGCTGGTGGTGTTGCCATGTTTTTGCTGCCCTCATTGTTTTTGGTGGTATAAATTGCAGATTTGGAAGGCGCCTTCAATGATGCCTTGGTGAGTAACATTTTGCGGGTGATACACACTGCTGCCATTGGTTGGCATTAGTTGTGTTGTTATTGGAGAAGTCTTGAATGGAGTTGAATATTTTTGAATCATTGATAAAGATCTCACTCCTGACATTGTAATTAAAGCTTTTGATGAAGCTTCTATAGATGATGTTGGCCCACAGCCTACCATCTTGAATAATTTTGGTAGTCCTAAAGGTATCTTTCCTTCTTCCCTTCATGTTATGTATGTTTGTGGCCACCGAGGGATTTTACTTTGGCCCCCTACTGACCAGTTGTGCTCGAGCTCTTTGGTGTATTGTTTCATTGAATGCTTCCTTGATGGATGTAGGTAACTGTTACTTTTTTCTTACAATCAGCTGTTGTGGAAATGTTTCATTCAAGATTGAAATGATGTACAGAACTTAGCTGGCTAGCAACTGGTGACTGTTTGGAGCTATTGTTTACTCCTTCCATCTTGGAGTAGGCTGATAGGAAAGTAATTGGTTGAATTATGTTTGTCTAGTTTCTTGTGGATAGGACATAGCTAGTCTGTTTTCCACATTGGCATTTACCTGATAATGTCAGAGCTAAAGTGTAACAGTTTGGCGATGTGAGCAGTTGACTTGTGTGCACGGGTCTTCAGTGCTGCAAGGAGGTGACTGTATTTACTGAAGAACTCTTATTGTCCTGCAGACCAGTTTTGCTCTGGATGCATGTTGCCACCCTCATTAAACTGATCATTTTGTAATCTCAAGAATTCAGTGAGATCTCTGAACATCAAGAAAGCAGTGTGTCAAAATATACATCTTAAATATTTAGGATAGCTCTTTTGTAAACTTAATTTCACACTTTCTTATGTCTGTTTATAAAGGGTGGTGGTGGTAATGGTATGAAGGGGTGCAGAGGAATGCGTAATGTTCTTTATAATGTTTTTTTCCTTCTTCCAAACTAAGTCCTGAATTTAAAGGACTCATTAATAAATGTTAACACATATCCTTAATAAGAACAGTGTAGATTTCGGATAAACACTCTTAAGAATCTGTGTTAGAAAATTCCACTAACAGCATCAAACAGTAAAAACATTGAGACTTCATATTGATTTGTATGAGTCATGACATCAACACATGTTTTATTCTTTGAATTGCCTCAGTGTGGGTTTTATCTCAACCCATAAGAGATCTGTATTATTGTACTGTAGAGCTAAATGTGGACTTGAAAGTTTCCATCAAACTGCTAATTCCTTCAAGTTACAGTACTTCAGGGAGACAGTTTATAATGTGAGTAATTTTATTGAGAAAACTCACCAGTGAGGAATTTTCTTCCTCTTCCTGTCCAGCACACCATGGTCAAAGACACTACAAACTACATATATGCCAGTTTTCTGCTGGAACACAAAGATTTCTCTGCGATGTGGGGCAGATATCCTTTGCATTCCTGATGTGGCTAAAGATGTGTTTTAAGATTTTATTGTACTTAACAAATAAATGTTTTGCACTTCTATGATTTAAAGCTTTACCTCTTAGTACCCACCCACATCACATTAAGATGACATTGTCACTTCTGACTAGCTGTTCTTATTACTTAAATTGAGCAAAATTGACATTTCTTAAATGATTTCTAGATCATTTTACACACACAAGAACTGAGTTCATAACTACTGTAAACTCAAGCCACTTGGAGATGTCAGTAAAGAGTTGGAGGAGCAGTTCCAGCTGGATATGATTACAAGCCCACAGGTGGAAAAATATGGTGCAACCCACTACACGACTCACTCTGCAAAAGTGACTTTTTTTAAAAAGCCATCTTAAAATCACGAGTGTTTGTAGTGCTCTAACTTGAACTTTTTTCAGACCTCAGTTTTGAATGAAGGCAATATGGTAACATTTCTGTTCATGTTTAGATGCCTTAACACTTGTGGATGCATTTGATTGGCTGGAAATGCTGTTAGAATTCGCAATGCAAGATGTAGCTGTTGAGCGAATAATCTGGAAAAACAGACAAATTATTTGAGAAGACCAGAAGATTGTATCACAAGGTAAGCATTCCTTATTGGTTTCTAGTTGTCTCTGATTAGTTACTGGAAATCTTATATTTTTGGAATGTTTCTCCCATTAAAGTATTCACTGATTGGCTGGATATCTCTGGAAGATTACATTACTAAACTCCGACTTCCTTCATGGCATGTATTTTTGAGTTTGTTGTCTTGCTGTCCCTCTGATGTCTCTGCAGTGCAAACCAATCATTTTAGGATGCTGACTTGCATTTGGGCATAGTTGCCAGAAGTTTGTGTGGGAGTTCCCACACAATGACATTGGCAGCATTGTGTGTGTGTTTCTCTTAAAATTTCATCAAAGCTTAGCAATTTAATGTTGGGAAATTTTAATCATCACAAATTGTTGAATGCGCAATCATTCCTCACCCTATAACAAATGGGATAATTAAATGGGTAAAAACTTGCAGTGTTGATTCCATATCGGTATTTTAGAAATATATTCCATGGAATGTGAACGTGGCTGGTTAGGCCAGCATTAGTCTTTTCGAAAATCATGAGTTCACTATTGACGATGCTCAGTCCATTAATTCAGCTGTGGAGTGCACAAGTTCAGGGCTGATGAGGAGAACTTGCTTTGTGATGATATGCTATGAGGTCTTGTGGACAGCACAGGGAATGAATACGTTTTATTTATCAGAAGGGCAAACCACCAGAAAAGAGAAAATGCTGAACGTGAGGGGAGCAATTCATACATAGGTTACTGAAGGCTATGTGTGTTCTTGGAAGGATGTGTAGGTGAAGGTCTGCTATTATTAGGAAGTACCCAGGTAAGCAATGAAAATCTCTAACGATCACCGTAGTTGGCAGGATTCGAACCTGCGCGGGGAGACCCCAATGGATTTCTAGTCCATCGCCTTAACCACTCGGCCACGACTACTTTTGCCCGAACCTTTATTCCTGATGAAGGGCTTTTGCCCGAAGCTTTATTCCTGATGAAGGGCTTTTGCCCGAAACGTCGATTTTGCCTGTCCTCGGATGCTGCCTGAATTGCTGTGCTCTTCCAGCACCACTGATCTAGAATGAAAATCTCTGTCATATTTGTCACACTGATAGGAGTGATTGTAAATTAGTATACATTGCTTTATTGTGGCAAGAGTGGAGTGGGTCATGTTTGCCTGAATTGTTTCATAGATGTGTATGGTATTGTTCATTCAGATTTAGTTCCTAAAGCTGTAAGCATAAACAAGAAGGAGATAATGAAGCTGAGCTATAGACCTCATTATGAGGAGCTGAGGGCAGTTATATTGCATAGATGGAATAAACCTTGCAACAAATTGAATTTTCTTTTCCATCTTCAGTTAGCAAGTTTTTTTTCCTACATTTTCATGCAATGTTTATACTGTGGTGCAGTATTACCCTTCTCTCCAAAATTACATCTCAAGTGACAGTGATTTTATTTTTTGGCAGCAGACAGTATTCAGGAATTGCTCCTGTTTCAGGAGGGTGATGGGTACAAAACAAATAGAATCCATTATCTAGTAAGAGGGCATCATTATGTAATTCCTAGGGTGGTTGATGGTGCAGAGTCTGGGAGATATTGAGGTTTATGTAGATGACATAATTTGTGCAGTGTAAATATACTAGCAGTGATTTTCATTTGCATCAAGTTCAGGGCTTTGTTTATGGTTTGCTGTGGAGCACATACTGTCATTGCAATAATATCAGTGTCCCCCCCGCCCCAAAACACTTTCTGCAGAAAGACCAGAAACTTCAATGAAACAAACTGATATTGCAGGACCATCAAAGGCAATTCTACAACCTGCACACTTCTTGAAATATTTTGGAAAGCATTGGTAAATTTGCAGGAGACAACACAAAATGATGCACTGCTTGTGATTGAGGAGGAGAGAGTGGTAGTTATTGATGTAAGACTGATTGTTTTGGTGCTTTGGAGAGTTACTTTATCACTTTGACATTGCAGGTCTGCTGATGAAATATAGGATCCTTTGCAAGCATAAACTGGTTAGCAACTTACTTGTTTCACTGTTTGATACAACGAAACCTGGACTGAATAGAGTTATAAATTCTATCATTCTTTGGGCACCATTTTGTATGTGGGCTGCATTTGAGACATACAGTATTATTGACATCTGGAGGGAAGAGTGGCCATCTTACAAGAATGATGGCTGTGATGATTTGAGATCTGTTGGCCAAGATGTATTAGTGATTTGTTGCAGGACACTTTACAACATGCTCGAGGTTAAGAGGCCTCTTTTTCAAAAACATTCATTCATGGGATGCAGGTGTTGTTGCCTGAGCAAGCATTTATTGCCCATCCCTTATAGCTATTGAGAGGGTGATGGTGCTTCTGTGATCTCCTGGTTTGATGGTAATAGTAGAGTGGGGGAAATTGGTTAGATTGTGTTTGATTATCAGTCTGGTGCTGCTCCATGACGCTTCATGAGTGCTTAATTTTGAGTTGATAGGTCTGTTTGAATTAAATAATGGTGCTGCCTTCCATTTTGTGAAGATGCCTCCATATAGAGACATCTTTTGGGTTTTAACCCAGCAACATTGAAAATATATTACCACTACTTCATTCAAAATGGTGAGGGGCTTAAGGGGAACTTGCATGTAGTGGTCTTCCTATCTATCTGCTGTTCTTGTTCTTGTCAATGGTTGTGATCATGGGTTTGGTAGGTGCTTTCTAAGGAACAACGTTTTTGGGCAAGTTCCAATGTTGTAACTGTACTGGGACAGCTTAATTAGGCGTGCAGAAAGTTCTTGAGTATACATTGCCAGTAATATTGCCAAATGTTGCCAGGACCCATAGCCTGTGCAATATCCAGCGCCTTCAGCTGCACCTTGCTCTCACATGAAGGGAAATTAATTGAATTGACTGAAGATTGGCTGGGCCCCTGGAGGAGGCCAAGTTAGGTCGTCCACTTGGCACTTCCAGCTGAAGGTTTGTTGCAAATATCTTTTACACTGATGAGCAGAACTCCTTTATTATTATAGAGATATTTGTGGAGCTTCCTCCCTCCAGTGAGTTTTTTTAGTTGTCCATCATCATTCACAACTAGATGTGGCAGGACTGCAGAGCTTTTATCTGATATGTTGATGGTGTAATCAGTGATTTGCTGCTTGGTTGACATGCAAGCACAAAGTTGTAACTTTGTCAGGCTGACATTTCATTTTTAGGTATGCCTGGTGTTGCACCTGACATGCCCTTCTGCACTTTTCATTGAACAAGGGTTGATCTCCTGGTTTGATGGTAATAGTAGAGTGGGGGAAATTTTTTAGATTGTGTTTGATTAACAGTCTGGTGCTGCTCCATGAAGCTTCATGAGTGCTTAATTTTGAGTTGATAGGTCTGTTTGAATTAAATAATGGTGTCACACAATAGGGTAGAGGAACATAGGTGCAGGACTATTCAGTATGATCATGGCTGGTTTAACACGTCAATGTTTTTACCCTTAAGTCAGAAAATGGGACTTCATGTTAGTAAGGTTGTGCAATGATCACTCTTACTGATTATTGTCAAGTGCAGGTGCATTTGTGGCAGGTCGATCAGTGAGGCCAAAGTTAGCTATATTCCGTGAGAATGACTGTGTCAGGCAGTTTAGAACAAGTCCACACCGCCCCGCCGAAGCGCAACCCACCCATACCCCTACATTTGCCCCTTACCTAACACTACGGGCAATTTAGCATGGCCAGTTCACCTGACCTGCACATCTTTGGGAGGAATCCGGAGCACCCGGAGGAAACCCACGTAGACACGGGGAGAATGTGCAAACTCCACACAGTCAGTCGCCTGAGGCGGGAACCCCACCAGTTACCCCACCCCAGATGTTAGTAAGGAGGACTTTACAGGGCTGCATTTGCCATCATCCTTGCCACTGTCTAGGTCAGTGCCAGCTGGTTCATCCAGTGTTGTTTCTTTGTTTGGACTTTGTAGTGGTTTGATACAACTTAACTTCTTCGGCCAATTCAGAAGGTAGGTAACTGTGAGCTTGGAGTCAGGTGTAGACCAGTCTAGATATAGATGGCAGATGTCATACCCTGAAGGATATTTGTCAACTGGATGATTTTTTTTAATGACAATTCACCATGGTGACATGGTTGCCATTAGGTGAGCTCTTTAATTCTAAATTTTTTTTATCCACATACCCACATTATTTGCCTGGGATTCTGGATTACTGGTTCAGTGATACTCATCCACCATTGCCTTCTGCTTATAATAATTTATTACTAAATTCTTGCTGGTGTTTTGGGCATTGATTAAACTATATTATTTTGTGAAAAGCACAGGTATATAGCCTTTCATTTATATAAAAGTATTTCAGTTAACTTACGTATTTAATTTTTATTCTGTATCATATGACCAAGATCTTAGAATTCCTACAGTGTGTAAACAGGCTATTTGGCCCATCAAATCCACACCGACCCTCCAAAGAGCATCCTACCCAGACCCGCTCCCCTACCCAATCCTTGTAATCCAGCATTTTCCATGGCTAATCCACCTAATCTACACAGAGCATAAGAGGTACAGTTAGTAATTTGCAGATGACACCAAAATTGGAGGTGTAGTGGACAGCTAAGAAGGTTACCTCAGATTACAACAGGATCTGGACCAGATGGGCCAATGGGCTGGGAAGTGGCAGATGGAGGTAAATTCAGATAAATGCGAGGTGCTGCATTTTGGGAAAGCAAATCTTGGCATGACTTATACACTTAATGGTAAGGTCCTAGGGAGTGTTGCTGAACAAAGAGACCTTGGAGTGCAGGTTCATAGCTCCTTGAAAGTGGAGTCGCAGGTAGATGGGATAGTGAAGAAGGCGTTTGATATGCTTTCCTTTATTGGTCAGAGTATTGAGTATAGGAGTTGGGAGGTCATGTTGCGGCTGTACAGATATTGGTTAGGCAACTGTTGGAATATTGCGTGCAGTTCTGGTCTCCTTCCTATCGGAAAGATGTTGTGAAACTTGAAAGGGTTCAGAAAAGATTTACAAAGATGTTGCCAGGGTTGGAGTATCTGAGCTACAGGGAGAGGCTGAACAGGCTGGGGCTGTTTTCCCTGGAGCGTCAGAGGTTGAGGGGTGACCTTATAGAGGTTTACTAAATTATGAGGGGTATGAATAGGATATATAGGCAAAGTCTTTTCCCTGGGGTGGTGGAGTCCAGAACTAGAGGGCATTAGTTTAGGGTGAGAGGGGAAAGATATAAAAGAGACCTAAGGGGCAACGTTTTCATGCAGAAGGTGATACGTGTATGGAATGAGCTGCCAGAGGATGTGGTGGAGGCTGGTACAATTGCAACATTTAAGAGGTATTGGATGGGTATATGAATAGGAAGGATTTGGAGGGTGGGATATCTGGTCGGCATGGATGGGTTGGACCGAAGGGTCTGTTTTCATGCTGTACATCTCTATAACTCTGTGACTATATCTCTGGGTACTATGGGCGATTTAGCATGGCCAATCCACCTAACCTGCGCATCTTTGGAATGTAGGAGGAAACCGGAGCACCCGGAGAAAACCAGTGCAGACACAGGGTAAATGTGCAAATTCCACACAGACAGTTGCCCAAGGGTAGAATTGAACCTGGTTCCCTGGCAGCAATGCTAACCACTGTACTGTTGTGCCGCCCAGATGCTATTAAAATGTACCAGTTGGAGTTTGGGATACATTACTTATGTGTCTTTTGTGTGGGTGTTACGTTTGGGAAAATTCTGATATTTAATAGAGTCAGGGAGTATACCAGAAATTGAGCAGGAGTGGGGTCATTTTTTCATGCAAACACAATCATCAGTACTTTAGGCATGGACTAGCCATAATGCAGAGGACAAATTGAATGAAGTCTGTTTTGGCAATTTCTGTGATGCTACTGAATGAGAGAATTGTTGTGCGTGCAATTTAATTGAAGGTGCAAGGCATAACTGGGGGATAGATGGTGGAATTGTGTGAACAGACATAAAACAAGTGAGGACGGCATTTAAAAAGTAGTTGACGTGGGAAGACAACCTATTGTGATTTCATACAGGTAATAATGAGCCTCATCTGCTGGCTGTGTTTGTATTGGTCATCCACTATTATCTCTGCCTGATATTCACTTCCATTCGCTTCAGTAAAGTGAAAAATCTAGCTGGGCTTAAAACAATGTTAGCAAGGCCAATACTGCCTGTTTAACTTTACAGCCCAAATCCAAGTTCTGATCCAAACTGTGTAAAAATGATATTGATAAGAATGAAAGCAAAGAAAGAAAAGTAAGAAATTATAAATATGTCTGTGTCTAATAGTTCATATGACTGAAGTAAAGTACAGGCAAAAGTAATTGAGTGTCATTTTTTTATGCAGTGTGTAAAAACCTTAGAAACAATCTGAGGTAAGCAATTATTTGTTGGAATGGCCAAATAGGAGTAGAGTGGAGACAGAATTAAAAGAGACAAGGTGTTGAGTAAAAGTTAGAACAGATAATTTGAGGGAAGCAACTGAAATGCTTAATGGAGTGCGTGTGGCAATTAGAGAGAGATGTTATTGTCAGTGATAATAGTGGTTGAATTATTAATACATTTGCATGACACTGCCATTGTAATTGAGGTGCTGAGCTACTCAAAAACACAGTTTAATTGTTAAAATAACAGAACCGTCAAATGAATGCCTTAAGAATTTCTTTGCACTTATCATCAATAAAGATTTTTTGGGTTGAGATATAGGCCAGGGATTCTGATGGAGATAATGTATGAATTGGGAGGACAGGTTTATGGCATGTCATCAGCCAGGAACAGAGGCATAACAAGTCTTTTAGAAAGCTGAAAATTGGTGTTAAAGAGGTACTTTTGCGTAATTCTGAGATTAGCTTGGTGGCATGGTACACTAGAGTGATGAGGCTTGGAATTTGCTTAGGACCTGTTTATGCTGAGTTTCCATCTTCTCTTAATGGCACTGTCAAGTCGATGCCAAAGCATCCTGTGAGGCTCATTATAATCAAATGTAGAATTAACCACAACTTAATTGGCTGAGAATGTACCAAGGCTAACTTAAAATTAGATAGCCCTTACAGAAGTTTTTGGATTTGGAGCCTGGAGAAGCTTTGAAGAGTGATCACTGGATTCACAAAAGCAAATATGGAGTTTCTTTTCTCTGATTTTATCTCTTCTAGCTTGTGAACCAATATCTGCATGAAAGATTGCAGCCAGTATCATTTGCTTGGGCACCTGTCTCACAACTTGTGAAAAAACTGTTTTGAGTCACCTGGCTTGTGAGTCAAAAGAAATCACTATAATATCAGCTAAGTTGTCACTTAGATGGGCATTTGTCACACATGTGTTTTTAGGAGAACTGAAGAATTTTATCCAGTTTGGCATGACAGCAATCATTGGTAGCAGTGTGTGAAGACATTCCATTTCTGTCATGTTATCTGTTCATTAATGTATGCAATTCAATAGCTGGGCATACAGCATTGCGAACACCAACAATCAACATCCTTGATCTTCTTAATGTAGAGAGACATATCAATGTTCAGATCATTATTGATTAGTTGTTAAGACATTTCCCACATGTTGATGCCAGCAGTTGTCAGTGTAGCTGTCATCCTCAAGAATTCTAGATATTTTAACCAGCCTGTTAAGATGTGTTGTGAGACACCTCTGGAGCAGGTGATACTTGAACCCAGACATCCTGTCTTAAAGTAGGAACACTACCACCACAACACAACAACCCTCCCCAGGAGTTCTAGACATTTTCTAATTAACCTGTTCGGAGATATTATTTCACACCTCTGGAGCAGGTAGGGCTTGAACCCAAGCCTACTTGCTCAGAAGTAGGGGCATTACCACCAGACCACAAGAGCCCCCTATCTCAGGAATTCTGTTTCCTCTGAGCTCTTCATGATCAATTATCATTTGATTTCTTGGGCAGTAGGTGACTGACTGCAAAACCTGCAGCTGAGGAGGATCACAAGTAAGTTCATTCTTCTATCAGAGTTCTCATTGCATCTTGGAACTCTGATGTTCCATTGGGACCTTTTAAAGGGAAGCTCTGGTTGCTTTGATGCATTAGGAGGACCTCAGTAATATGCTTTGTTCTGAGTATCTTCTGTAGATGCTTTTGGATGTGCCATCGACAACTTTGCCATTCAAAGAGACCTTTCTATTTTTGTGAAAATAACAATGGATCTGCAAAAGAACCCAGACTTGGAGGACTCCTCCGTGGACAAATGAACAGTCCTTTGATGCATTACATGACCTCATGGCAGCTCAGATCTCCATTTTTACTGACGTTTGCAGGGATTTGCGACCTCCATGTTTGTATGAGCACAGAGACGAGTGTCTCTATCTTGTATCGGTATGTTTCTCAGTGCACAAGATGTATTTTGTATATTTGATTCCAGAGAAATCAGTGTCATTGTATGCTTCGTTCACATTGTGCTTTGCCCCTGTGAATTACCTTGTGACTTTTTATCATGTCAGAGACAAAATATGAAAACAGGTTAATGAAGCTGTTAGGTGATACTATCGGCTAATGCTGTACAATGTACCTCGTTGTACAGGAGACACTGAAATGGGCCACCTGTCATGCCAGTTTGATTCTTGAGAGGACCAGCAGGATACTGCTGTCCACTTATGGCAACCTGGTCCTTTCTCTAGAATGCTGTTTTGGTATTTGCATGCAAGTTTGAAGGAATAAGCCAGATACATCGTGTACTACTATCCTGTGAAATGGTACTTTCATAAAGGTGTCACAATTGTAGTGACCCAGGCTGTATTTCTTTGTCAAGCACAAGATAGTTGGCCTCATAATGACTCTTGAGAAAGATCTGCTTCCTGGTTTGCAGTGCCCAATAGATGGTCTCTAGTATAAGCCTTAGAATGAGCTGACATTCGTCCAGTAATGAATTGGAAGAATTGATTGTCTTCAGAACTCATCGCAACCATTGTTCCACTAATTCCATCCCATCCATGGCAAAGGTCTCAGATTGAAGCAGACTGTTTGCAATTGCAGTGCTCCATTCTAACTTCTGCTTCATGAGGACTGATTCTTTCACTTCAATGACATTGCATATCTTCAATCTTTCCTTTGACCAGATGGCTGGTGCTGAAACCCTCAACCACATCTTTGATGGCTTTAGACTTAACTGTTAGCATTCTCTTTTAATTGGTCTGTCATCCTCTGTAAAGTTCAGGCAAAACTCCTCTGTTTGTACTCTATTTTGCACCAAGTTTACTCTCCTATCAGCTGTTCTTACTGACCTCGAGAAACCTCAATACCTCAATTTAATATTCACACACGTCCTTAGTTCTCTGTCCTTAACCTTTTAAACTCTCCATTTCTCTGACTCTGGCCATTTTTTGCACTCTCTCTTCCTTCAGCACCATGGTAGCCATGACTTGAGCTGTCAAGACCCTGTGCTCTGGACTCCCTTCCCTAACCCTGTCCGGTTCTAAAGGCCATAATTGGACAAATTGTTTGGTTCCCTCTCTTTGACTTAGCATGAATTTTTTAAAATCAGTTTTAAATTCTAAGAAGTACCTTGGGATATTTATTTTGCATTAAAGGTGTGATAATATCTACAGGTTTTTGTTGTACCCCTGTGGATTGCATATTCCCACTGACTGTATACACAAACTTGTTTCAGTCTGGTGGTTTCTGTCCTCGGATATTTTGTCTTCCACATCAGTTCCTATCTTATCCAAACACTCTTTGTTGAATCTCTCCAATCAAGTTCTACCCTTTCGGCTGTAACAAAAAGCTGTTATCAAATACACAAATGATAATCCTATGTGACTGTGATAAAAATACACTATCCTTTTCCTTCTCAACCTGTTTGGAGACTTTGACGCAGTTGACCACAACATTCACCTCCAACAAAATAAAAGCATCATAGTGCAGATGCTGGAAATCTGAAATAAAAAGAAACAAAGTGCTGAAGAATCTCAGCAGGATCCAATCTGCTGTATTCACTGCTTACTGTGCGGTCTCACTTATATTGGTGAGTCTACACGCAGACTGGGTGAATGCTTTGCGGTATACCTCTACTTTGTTCGTAGGAAAGACTCTGATCTCTCAGTTGCTTGCTATTCCAATAAGCCACCATGCTCCCGTACTAATATTTCTGTTCTTGGCATGCTGCAGCATTCCAATGAAACACAATGCCAGCTGGAGAAACAGCACCTCAATTTCAGCTTCAGCACTTTACATCCTCTAGGATTGAGCTCTGCAACTTCAAAGTATGACCTCCATCCTTTATTTTTCCCATGTTCCTCACCCTCCCTCGGCTTGAAGCTAATGACATTCATGGATTGAAGGAGAAGATAGACAAATATTTGAAGGAGAAGTTAGTTAATAGATTTACATGATTAATTAAGGAGGGAGGCACTAGTGCAACATAAATATAGGATGGGCTGGTTGAGAATAGCCTATTTCTTTACTATAGAACCTTTATAAATGGAGAGTCCCATTCACTCTGACCTAGATTGGCTCGTGGTCAAGAGATATTTGGATTTTAAAATTCTCAGCCTCTCTTATTTCTGTAATCCTAACTCACCTCCCCCAGCCTCCAAGATATTTGAGATTTTCCTGATTCTGGTGTAATGCACATCCCTGATTTTAATCATTTCACTATTGATGGCCAAGCCTTCAGATGTCTTGGATGTTGACTCTGGAATTTCCTTCCTCCACTTCCTTTCCTTCTTACAGTACTCCCGAAAAACTTACCTCTTTCACCAGGTTATTTGTCAGCTGGCCTAACGTCCCCTTTTTTTGCAGTGTCCTATTTCATCATGTGCGAAGTACTGTATAAATTGTTCTCATTTTTTAAAATCAAAACGGTTATTTCGGGAACATCTTGCCAACTTTACTGGAATTGACGAAGGTTGCTTGTAATTATTGCAGATCTCCAGATGGATAATGAAATAATGAAACGGAGGAAGTTCTCCACCAGCAGTGAGGACTCGGACACCACTGACAGTAAGAACCTCAATCAGGGACTCAAAATCCCTTTTTGGAAACAGTGAATTGTCATGGAGAATTTTTCTACAGACTCATGGTCCAAGAATTTTCAAATCTTTTTTGAAATCCATATTCCCAGGTCGCAAGACTATAGCAAGTGAATGTGGAAACTTGCAAAAATGTGTCCTTCGGTCTGACAGAAATTAATAACAGTTGATGAATAGTGACAATAATTCAGTTTGCACTATAGATAACGTGCCTTGTGCTGTGCAAGGATTCAATTCTGAGGGAATATTTGATAATTAACACAGCTTTTCCTGGAATAAATTGAGCTGTAATGGCATTTTTATCTTTAAATACCAAGGATAGACTTTTACACTAGACTCTTACACGTGACTATGGGAGACTAGGAAAATGCCATGAAGAATGGACTTAGGAGAGCTAGAATAGTGTATGAAAATGCTTTAGCGGGTAGGATTAAGGAAAATGGTAAGGCGTTCTATGCTTATATGAGGAACAAGAGGCTGGCCAGATTGAGGGTAGGGCCAATCAGGGATAGTGGAGGGAACTTGCGCCTTGAGTTGGAGGAAGTAGGGAAGGTCCTTAGTGAATACTTTGCTTCAGTACTCACTACTAAGAGGGACTTTGACGTTTCTGAGGACAGTGTGAAACAGACTGATATGCTCAAACAGGTTGATTTTAGGAAGGAGGATGTGCTAAATATTTTGAAAAATTGTAAGGCTAGGTAAATCTCCTGGGCCAGACAGGATATACCCTATGTAACTACAGGAAGTGAGGGAAGAGATTGCTCCGCCTTTGACGATGATCTTTACGTCCTCACTATCCACTGGAATTGTGCCAGATGATTGGAGGATGGCGAATGTTATTCCCTTGTTCAAGAAAAGGAATAGGGATAATCCTGTAAATTACAGACCAGTCAGTCTTATGTCAGTGGTGGGCAAAGTATTGGAGAGGATTATGAGAGACTGGATTTATGATTACTTGGAAAACCATAGTTTAATTAGAGATAGTCAGAATGGGTTTTGTGAGGGGCAGTTCATGCCTAACAAACATTATTGAATCCTTTGAGGATGTGAGAAATGTGAGGAACATGATGAATGTAGAGCAGTGGATGTAGTGTACATGGATCTTAGCAAGATGTTTGATAAGGTTCCCCATGGTAGGCTCATTCAGAAAGTAAGGAGGCATGGAATACAAGGAAACCTAACTGTCTGGATACAGAATTGGCTGGCCCATTAGAAGACAGTGAGTGGTAGTAGATGGAAAGTATTCAGCCTGGATCTCAGTGACCAGTAGTGTTCCACAGGGATCAGTTCTGGGACCTCTGCTCTTTATGATTTTTATAAATGTCTTGGATGAGGAAGTGGAAGGGTGTGTTAGTAAATTTGCCGATGACACGAAGGTTGGTGAAGTTGTGGATTGTGTTGGAGGGCTGTTGTAGGTTGCAATGAGACATTGACAGGATACAGGGCTGGGCTGATAAGTGGCAGATGGAATTCAGCCAGAAAAAGTGTGAAGTCATTCACTTTGGAAGGTCGAGTTTGAATGCTGATTACAGAGTTAAAGGCGGGGTTCTTGGCAGTATGAGGTCCATGTCCCTAGATCCCTCAAAGTTGCCACCCAGGTTGATAGGGTTATTAAGAAGGCTTATGGTGTGTTGGCTCTCATTAACCGGGGGGTTGAGTTTAAGAGCTGCAAGGTTATGCTGCAGCTCTATACAGTCCTGGTTAGACCACACTTGGAATATTGTGTTCAGTTCTGGTTACCTCATTATAGGAAGAATGTGGAAGCTTTAGAGAGGGTGCAGAGGAGATTCACCTGGACTGGAGGGCATGTCTTATGAAGAAAGGTTGAGGGATCTAGTGCTTTTCTCATTGGAGTGAAGAAGGATGAGCGGTAACCTGATAGAGGTGTACAAGATGTTGACAGACGTAGGTAGATAAATAGAGACATTTTCCCATAACGGAAATGTCTATCATGAGGGGACATAAGTTTAAGGTATTTGGAGGAAGGTTTAAGGGCGATGTCAGAGGTAGGTGCGTAGAATGCACAACCAGCAGTGGTAATAGCGTCAGATACATTAGGGACATTTAAGTAAGTTAGAATTTAACACCGAAGCAAAAAGTGAAGGTTTAGCAAAAAACATTTTATTACAAGTTGGTTGTTCCATTGAAGGCAGTTTAACACTGATGCTCATATTCATTAAGATAGCATTCCACTATTCTTCACCAGAGAGTGAGGAGATTCCTTAACCTTGGAGTGCTAATTTATTCTTGGAATGTGAGCATTATCTACAAGGTCAGCATGTATTACCCATCCCTAATTGTTGTGGAACTGGATAGTTTGCAAGGTTGAATTCATTGATGGCTAAGAATGTACTACATTGCTACGGATCTGGAGTCACTGAGACCAGGCAAAGATAGCAGATGTCCTTCCAGATAGATTTTTGCAACAATGTTTTCATGGTCATAGCTATCATTTATAATTAATTGAATTTAAATTGTACCAGTTGCTAGGGTGGGATTTGAACCTGTGGCCCCAGAACATTAGTTGGATCCTCTGCATTGTTAATCTAGGCGTCATGACCGGTCACCATAGCCTGTCTGTGGCATATTATGTTCTGACGTCCTGTTGTGCAACTGAATAAAGGTGTTACCTGAGACTGTGAGTTTTTCTTTGATTAGAAGAGGAAAGAATTGATCTGTCCCTAATATCCCCATGCTGAATTATGGACCATCTTGGCAGAGGTCTTGAAATAGTTCACCAACCCGTTCTCTTGGCCAGAAAATGAGAGGGAAACTATGAAAAGAGGCATAGTCCTGTACTCAGTGAAAGTGTTCTCAGTTGCTCTCATAGTCCAGTTTTTTGTATTATTGTTTATTTAGCAAACAACCTCAAGATGATCCCGGTGAATCTGTCAGTTTTTTATTTGAACGTTAGCTTTTACCTGAGATTTGTTGTGCCTTCTAAATCAGTTGGTGTCCATTTAATTATCTTACTATCCAATAGCGTCCCCTTAATGTGCATAATTTCCATTCATTGTCATCAGCAGAGTAACTTTTTCGATCTTCTTTCACAAGGTCACATAACATTATGGTGTCGAAGTTCTAAGACAGCAAACACAAAGCACCCCTGGACAAGGCAGGAAGAGAAGAAGCCTTCAGAGGTTTGTCAGTGCGCTTAACAATTCTCTCCTCACTAGCTTATTATTTACACTTCAACGCAATTGCTTGTCTTTCACACAGGAGGAAGAGACCGATGTTAACCTGTAAACTCCAGCCAAAGAGGTCCTTCATTTGACTTAAATGTGCTTATACCCCAATGCAGACAACTTTTTTGGTTGAATAAATGAATAGCTGTCTCCATCATTCTAACCAATTAATATCCAGTACATGTTTCTGTTAATGTGTACGCTTCAGAAATGATCAAAAATTGAACATCCAGTTAATTAGAAATAAATCTTGACAGGATTGATGTTGGGTACTCAGATGTCACTGGCACTGATAGTAAATTTGTTTCATATCAACAAAACAGAACATAATCATCATGCTTACATTTACTCCATGTGAACTTATTGAATTCACTACTAGACTTTTTAGAGTTGAATGTGTGTGTTTGAATGGGCTTGTAGTTTCAAGATTTTTAGGTAAAATTGAACTCTGGTGATGGCTGTCTATTTTAGTGGCTGCTAATCTTTTCAAATTTATTTGGTAGAGAATTTGTTGTGGTGTAAATTGGATTGCTGACTCCTCAAGGTCAATTTTGTGTAATTACTGAATAATAATTTTGTTGCCCTTGTCTCTAATGGATTTTAATTGTATCTACTTATTGGGTTTTCGAAAAGGAGTTGCTTTACATTGTACGGTATGCTACCATGAAGTTTCCTGTGCAACACAAGGTGTAATAAAAAGGCACTCCATCTCTTCGGGGGGAGAAAGCAAAAAGACCACATAGTTGCTGTCATCTTGATGAATAATTGCCAACTTTTATGACATTCTTTTAAAAAAAGTTATCTTCCTTAAAATTGGTAAAATTTTTCTGCCACTTCTGTCTGTGTATACAATGGAGTTCTCTCATACCTGGCCATAGGGATTTGAACGATTGAGTCATAGGCTGCCATTTCTGCTTTTCTGTTTGTTCAAAAGTATGTAACTGAGCGAAACTTGGTTTGTTTTTGTTTTTATTCTGGTAGCTTCACAGATGGTAGTACAGAGTTACAGGATGCCATCTGTAGTGTGGTAGCACAATGTTTAAGTTAATTCTGATCATACTCACCACTGTCAAGTACGCAACCAGACTGCTGCGGAAGGAGGATTTAATTACTTCAAGTCTAATCTCAGGGACATAATGTGATGAGGACAAGAGGCCTCATTTGTTGGCTAGCCATTTGGGTCTTGTGCAGGATGTTTTTTTTTAACCCCTTTCTTGGATTGTTCCTTTTAATGGGGAAAGATCCCAAAAGCAGCTTAGCATGTTGACATCAACTCTAAGCATTGTTTATAGCTACTGATGTTTGTTCATTTTCATTAGTGGCACAGTGATTTGCATAATTAAGTTTTTCGTCATCATGTAACTTTTTTTTCTTTAATTTTAAACCTGGTCCGCCTTCCTTGGAACTTCTGATCGCTGTGTTCTTAATGCTTGTTTTTTTTAAAATTAAGAACCCCTTAGGAAGTACCGTTTCTTTGTTTTCCTATCTCTTATCCATCTTGCTAGGTGGTCATGTTCAGATTCCCTGTCTGACCATTTGTTTTCCTCCTCTTTCAGCCACCCCCTACCGACCATCCCTACCCCTCTATAAGAGCCAACCCTTTTAATTATCATGTTTACAGTGCAGTTCAGATATCCATACTATCTTAAAATCTTACATTCCTGCTTGCCTCTTAGTAATGGAAGTTAGCCTACTTAATAAACAAATTCTTTATTTTAAAAAAATCCAGCGCATGGAACAGTAAAAAGTGTTCATATAATTCTTCATGCCAAGCAAGTGGGCTGCTCAGTCACCTACGAAATGGTTACAGTGTCTGTTAACTACCACTAGGTGCCATTAGCACAGTTTGGTACATAGGGTATCACCTGTTCTGGCACTGATGAGTTTCCCAACTGGAAGAATAAGTCAACTTTGTAAAATGTGATCTTTGTGGTACTCACCTTGATGCTGTTGCCTTTTAAGTTGTCCACACACCTCAATTTACTGTCTCTAACAGAAACAGTGAATAACATGATCACTAATCTCCCTATCACATTGAACAAGATTTTTGAAACCCCTGAGAAAACGTGTGTTCTGACTGAATCAGTAGGCTTAAGAGCTAATTTGCAAAACAATAAAAATAATAAGAGTCAAATTGATTTGAGCAATCCCAGGAAATTGGGGTAGATAACACTTAACAAAAATTTGACAAATTCAGATTGACCTGAACAGTACAAGCAAATCATGATCCGTTTAACAAGATCAACTTGTAATCACAGTGTAAGATAAAATTTTATTATCTTGATCAGAAGAAAGTGAGGAAAGAAGCTAGTGATCCAATTACAGATATTCTACCACTTTTTAAAGGAACACTTATATACAGATTTGTGAAGGCAAAGAAATTTCACTAATTTATTTAAAGCATTGTAAATTCCATTGCCATATTTCTTTGTGCATGATGGCAGAAAACATTCTAAAAGCCAACAGGACTGAATGCAAAACGAGTCATAGAGATGTACAGCATGGAAACAGACCCTTCGGTCCAACCCATCCATGCCGACCAGATACCCAACCCGATCTAGTCCCACCTGCCAGCATTCGGCCCATATCCCTCCAAACCCTTCCTATTCATATACCCATCCAAATGCCTCTTAAATGTTGCAATTGTAACAGCCTCCACCACTTCCTCTGGCAGCTCATTCCATACACGTACCACCCTCTGTGTGAAAAAGTTGCCCCTTAGATCTCTTTTATATCTTTACCCTCTCATCCTAAACCTTTGCCCTCTAGTTCTGGACTCCCCAACCCCAGGGAAAAGACATTGTCTATTTATCCTATTCATGCCCCTCATAATTTTGTAAACCTCTATAAGGTCACCCCTTAGCCTTCGACGCTCCAGGGAAAACAGCCCCAGCCTGTTCAGCCTCTCCCTATAGCTCAAATCTTCCAACCCTGGCAACATCCTTGTAAATCATTTCTGAACCCTTTCAAGTTTCCGATAGGAAGGAGACCAGAATTACATGCAATGTTCCAACAGTGGCCTAACCAATGTCCTGTACAGCCGCAACATGACCTCCCAACTCCTGCACTCAGTACTCTGACCAATAAAGGAAAGCACACCAAACGCCTTCTTCACTATCTTATCTACCTGCGACTCCACTTTCAAGGAGCAATGAACCTGCACTCCAAGGTCTCTTTGTTCAGCAACACTCCCTAGGACCTTATCATTAAGTGTATAAGTCCTGCGAAGATTTGCTTTCCCAAAATGCAGCACCTCGCATTTATCTGAATTAAATTCCATCTGCTACTTCTCAGCCCATTGGCCCATCTGGTCCAATTCCTGTTGTAATCTGAGGTAACCCTCTTTGCTGTCCACTACACCTCCAATTTTGGTATCATCTGCAAACTTACTAACTGTACCTCTTATGCTCGCATCCAAATCATTTATGTAAATGACAAAAAGTAGAGGACCCAGCACCGATCCTTGTGTACTCCATTGGTCACAGGCCTCCAGTCTGAAAAACAACCCTCCATCACCACCCTCTGCCTTCTACCTTTGAGCCAGTTCTGTATCCAAATGGCTAGTTCTCCCTGCATTCCATCAGATCTAACCTTGCTAATCAGTCTCCCATGGGGAACCTTGTCGAACACCTTACTGAAGTCCATATAGATCACATCTACTGCTCTGCCCTCATCAATCTTCTTTGTTACTTCATCAAAAAACTCAATCAAGTTTGTGAGACATGATTTCCCATGCACAAAGCCATGTTGACTATCCCTAATCAGTCCTTGCCTTTTCAAATACATGTACATCCTGTCCCTCAGAATTCCCTCCAACAACTTGGCCACCACCGAGGTCAGGCTCATCGGTTTATAGTTCCCTGGCTTGTCTTTACCTCCCTACTTAAACAGTAGCACCAAGTTTGCCAACCTCCAGTCTTGCGGCACCTCACCTGTGACTATCGATGATAGAAATATCTCAGCAAGAGGCCCAGCAATCACTTCTCTAGCTTCCCACAGAGTTCTTGGGTACACCTGATCAGGTCCTGGGGATTTATCTACCTTTGCCCGTTTCAAGACATCCAGCACTTTCTCCTCTGTAATCTGGACATTTTGCAAGATCTATTTCCCTACAGTCTATATCTGCCATATTCTTTTCCACAGTAAATACTAATGCAAAATGTTCATTTAGTACCTTCCCCATTTTCTGTGGCTCCACACAAAGGCCGCCTTGCTGATCTTTGAGGGACCCTATTCTCTCCCTAGTTACCCTTTTGTCCTTAATATATTTGTAAAAACCCTTTGGATTCTCCTTAATTCTGTTTGCCAAAGCTATCTCATGTCCCTGTTTTGCCCTCCTGATTTCCCTCTTAAGTATACTCCTACTTTCTTTATACTCTTCTAAGGATTCACTCGATCTACCCTGTCTATATCTGACATATGCTTCCTTCTTTTTCTTAGCCAAACTCTCAATTTCTTTAGTCATCCTGCATTCCCTATAGCTACCAGCCTTCCCTTTCACCCTAACAGGAATATACTTTCTCTGGATTCTTTGTTATCTCATTTCTGAAGGCTTCCCATTTTCCAGCCGTCTCTTTACCTGCAAACATCTGTCTCCAATCAGCTTTTGAAAGTTCTTGCCTAATACCATCAAAATTGGCCTTTCTCCAATTTAGAACTTCAACTTTTAGATCTGGTCTATCCTTTTCCATCACTATTTTAAAACGAATAGAATTATGGTCGCTGGCCCCAAAGTGCTCCCCAACTGACACCTCAGTTTCCTGCCCTGTCTTTCAGTGATTTGGGTAGAATCAAATATTCTTAAACTTGATTTCAAGTCATTGAATCAAATTGAAGAAAACTAAGATTTAATGAGGGGTATTTCTTGTGTGTCATGTAACTGGTCAGACCACAGTATTTGTTAGCGGAAACCTGGAGTTGATTTACATTTTGGATTTCAATCTGCTGCTTTGGGACTTAATGAATTACTGACTAGGACTTTGCCACAGCATGGGTGACCGAAAAAAGATAGGAGATTTTTTGATATTAAATCTAAATAATGATTTCTATTACATGCACTGGCTAAGTCATAGTGATCACCATTAAACACCTTATTGTCCGTTCAGAGTTTATCAAATAAATTTGAGCCATTGGGTTATCTCTTATCTGTGAGGCAGTTAATGACTTACAGTAAAAATACCATTAAGTATGCACTGAAAAGAATTGGTTTCCCATTATGGCTGTTCTTGTTGCATCAGGTACAACTTGCACAGCTATGGACAACTGTAATTAGTTAATGTAATCTTTTAGGATGGCATCAGAGATGATATTATAGCTGTGAAGCTGTGAGTAATTTGAGCCATTAAGGATGTTTCACCAATGCTGTTAAATTTAAGCAGTGACCTGATAGAAATCTTTATGATATTGTTCTTTCACATCGGACCAATTATGAACATAGGAGCATAATGAATTAGGAACAATGGCGAGCCTACTCTGCCATTTGTTAAGATCATGGCTCATCTGATTGTGGCCTGAACTCCACTTTTCCTCTACTCATGTACCATTTCACCCAAACCAATCAAAAATCTATCAAACACAGCCTTCAAGATATTCAACAACCCCGCTCCCTGAGGAAGAGTATTCCATAGACAGGGTTTGATCACGTGATTTCAACACTAATGATATTTGATCACATGTTATTAGCCTGCAGTTTGCAAATATCACCACGTTTAATTTCTAAACATTGAGTCTTCATTAGCTGAACATTTGTGGTTATGGTTTTGTGCCAGTAGTTGCCGTGCAAGAAGCTCTAAGAACTGCAAGGCTGCCCTTTTGAAGCTTGCTTTCCTTAAATTTAAACTCTAGTTTGTTACCCTCCTTTGTCTCTCTCAAATGTGATGTCAAATTTCATTGTATTATGGTAGCACCTGCAGTTAGGTGGTGTAATCTGGAACCTTACTTTCCTTTTCCTCCCCATAATGAAGGGCTTTTGCCCGAAATGTCGATTTTCCTGCTCCTTGGATGCTGCCTGACCTGCTGTGCTTTTCCAGCACCACTCTAATCTAAACTCTGGTTTCCAGCATCTGCAGTCCTCACTTTCACCTATAGGAATACAATATGGCAGATAGCAATTGAATAGAATCTTATACAGTACAGTTAGATGTTATTTGACCCATCCTGCCTTTTGGTACCTTTTTCAGTATTATCAGACCTTTAACAAATGTCGCTGCTCTGTTCCTATTTGCGATATTATCTCTGAGGGCGGCATGGTGGCTCAGTGGTTAACACCACTGCCTCACAGCGCCAGGGGCCTGGGCTTGATTCTAACCTTGGGTGATTGTGCAAACGGCACACAGAAATTCTTCCCAGGTCTGTGGGGTTTCCTCTGGGTGCTATTGTTTCTTCCCACAGTCCAAAGGTGTACTAGTTAGGTGGACTGGCCATGCTAAATAGCCCATAGTGTCCAGGAATGTGCAGGCTAGGTGGATTGTGAATGTATTCTAAATGCTGGAGGTGACTCACTCTGAAACATCCCTTGAGTGAGAAGTAATAGTCTTGTTCATTTTCTTTGTGTGCAGCAGTGCAGTTTTACTATCAAGACTTCCATTTATCATTGCTGTGTGTGACAATAATCGGGTAGAATATTCTGTGAATGGTCTCTTCTCTCATGATCTAGTCCACTGTTCTGAGATAATGGTTTGCTAATTCCCCAAGGGAAGTCATTCACTGATATGTTTAAGAGCAGGATGATACCACACCCATCTCTGATTTCTCTGTCATAGTAAATGACTACAGTGTGTGCACTTCGACCTCTGCCAGATAATATAGTAAATGACGCAGTTCTGAAATGCAATTGTTTTCCTTTGTCAAGTTTGAACTTTGGAAAAATAAACAGCATCCTTTAGAACTTGGGACTATTGAGAAATTCTGAGAAGGACAAAGCTCTTTCTTTAATCCAATGACAAACCAAGAAGATAACCATATTGTGGAAGAGATACACCCCATCCCTCAGAAGAAACCAAACATGATGCCACCCTTTCAATTTGTAATAATGAATGAGTTCAGCTTAGCTGCTAGAAATGTAGCTTGAAGTTCAATATATTTTTAATCCTCCAGAAGTGTTTTTTTTTTCATTATTATCCACCACATTATTCCTAAATTTCCAAACCTTGTCTGTAATGTTAAGGCACACTTACCTTTGTGTGACCTACTATATGACCAATGCGTCAAGATATATACCTGACCAAAAATCTGGTTTATTAATTGGGACCTTTGCACTGATTGCTGACTAATTAAAATCTGGCCTGTACGGCTGTGAAACTCCAGGTAAGGTAGATTTTATGGCACACTTCCAGCTTCTAATAAGTGTGTAAGAATGATTTTATTTTTGCCTTCAACACCCTTCCACATGCCTCCCAGTTGGTGAAGGAGAATGAGAGATGAGTTTGGCCATTCTAAACTTGAAAGTATGATATTGGCAGCTGTAAATGAAATTACTAATTTATAAATTACCAATGATACCCCCTCAAAAAAATCTCAACGTTGTTTAGCATTGTTTAATATTGTTGACTGAAGGCAATTGGCTGATGTTGCAATGCTGCTGTTGTCAATTCTCCCACATCATCTATGATACAGCAAACATGCAGAATGAATGTGGCATGTAACAGGAGAGCATCCTATAATATTGTACTGCAATCAGTTAAAGGAAAGGCTTTAAAAACTGTAGACAGGAAACATTTATGGTGGCCCACATGATATCACAAACAGAGAACAAGAAACGTGAGTGATTTGTGCAGCAAATATCCGAGATTGAAATGTACCTTAAATCTAATGCCAGATACCCTTATTTTTAATCATGTTAAGTCACCTAATTTTTGTACAATAGCATTGGGTTTAAGCTTTTCTCATAATAACATTACTAAAAGGAAGCAAGAAGTTGAGGTTTTTTTAGTCTTTGCTCTGATCAGGGACTATGATGCAAGAAACAGACTAGGAAAGAGGTGCACCAATTTATACAGCATGAGAAGAGGATGCAGAATGGCTGGATGGTCATGGGCATGGAGATGCAGAAAATATTATTAACTGTTAATTGTAACTTTCTTCATCATTGAAAATAGGGTATTTGTGGAGACGACTCCTCCAATGAATTGGTTCACTGTCCACCACCATTCATGGATCCTTTGGTTGTGGAAATGCTTGCTGTTTGGCATGCAAGTAGTCCTGTTTTATTGATTCACCAGGTTGATATCTTATTTTTAGATCTGTCTGGCTCTGCACCTTCTATGCCCTTGTGCACTCTCAGTTGAACCAAGGTTGATCCCCAATTTGACAAATACCAGGCAGTCTGTCTGATTTCACTCGTTTATTTTTCCTTTCTACCATCTGAGCTCATAACTGTTGCAACTAAGTAGCTTCCTAGGCCAATTCAGAGGGCAATTAAGAATTAGCCACATTACTGTGGGTCGAGGGTCATACATAGGCTAGACCACGTTAAGGACAGCAGTTTCCTTCCCGAAAGGACATTAGTGAATCAGATGGGTTTTTATGACAAAAATTGACAATGATTTCATGGTCATCATTAGACTTTTTAAAAAATTTCAAGTCTCACCATCTACATTCGAACCCAGGCACCTCAGAACTGGGTCCTGGCACCTGAAGCCTTTGGTTTACTCGTCCAACAGCAGTGCCATTAGACCATCATCTGTAGGATGTTACATTCAAGTCAAAATAATGTTTTGCCTACTGCATAAAAGAATAATGTGATGTGAGTTTAAGTGCTGGTTTGATGTTAGGCATATTGGCCATATATCAAAGAATGCATTCTGTTCACCATTCATGGTGGGCAGCATGCCAGTGATATTCAACCAAACCACTCTTAAGAGTGTATGCCCACCATTAGGTGTGATTCTCTATTGGAAACCAATTTAAGATCACCTGTTGGGCTCACAATGTGATGCAGGCATTTGTTCTCAAAGCTCCATATATTGGTCCCTGTTTTATGCAAGCAACAATAATTTGTACATACTTTGCAACCTTTTAATGAAAAATGTGTCATGGAGACTGTTAGTCTATTTCTGTTGCATTCCCATGGCACAACACTGACCAATTAGAATCTGCCTGCCTGGTGTGAGAGCTATAATTGACGGTTCACTGTTCTTGCTGCACCTCTATCCCAACGAATGCCCAACCAATCAGCAGCCTTTTCCCCTGCTGTATAAATTGGTGTTCCATTTTCAAGTCTTCCCTGCATGACAGTCCCTGATGTGTGCAAGACAAAAGCTTTGACTTTTTGTCCCCTTTTAGCAATTTTTAAGTTCTGTACTACCAAGCAATTTTTTTTTTATTATTCTTGAATGATAAAACTATGATAATCAGAAGATGCCCCTTTGACCTCTTACATTTGTGATAGCCCTTCTAAGGAACAATTCACTTTCTGCCACTCTTTTCACCTTCTTTCCATATTCCTGCATTTGTTTAATATTCAGATTTACACTATAGGAGGAACCCACCCACTTTCATCCCATCTTCCAGCACTTGGTCCACAATCCTGGAAGCTCTAGAAGTTGAAGCAGCCAGGTGCATTTTAATGATTTGAGAGTTTCTACTTTATCAGGCAATGAGTTCCAGACCCCTACCATCCTCAGTGCGGGTCTCACCTTCCCTCTAATCCTACTGATTACTTTAAAATCTGTGCTGTGTAGTCCATGACCGTGTTGCTGAGGGAACAAGGATCTTCCTGACCACTCTATCCAGGCCCTTCACAACCTTCTACACTTCAATCAAATCTACCCCTTTTTTCAGTTGTCAGGGTGTCGATCACAGCAGTACTGCCGTGACAGATGTGAACTAGTCATAAAGGGAAGAATTATGGCTAATTTAGTTTGATGTAACATCCCTGGATTGATGGTGAACATATTTTCTATAAGTACACTGTCAGGCAATTTTAAAAATTAATTCATGGAAAGAGGGCGTCGCCCATCCCTAATTGTTCAGAGGGCAGCTAAGAGTCAACCACATTGCTGCGGGTCTGGAGTCACATGTAGACCAGACTATATAAGGATGGCATATTCCTTCCCTGAAGGGCATTAGTGTACTAAATCATTTTTTCCCAATAATCAGCAATGGATTTATGGTCATCATTAGACTCTTAATCCCAGATTTTATTTTGTTGAGTTCGAACTCTACCAGCTGCCATGGTGGGATTTGAACTCAGGTCTCCAGTCCATTACCCGGGTCTCTGCATTAACAGTCTACTGTCAATACCTATAGGCCATCGACTCCCCACAATCCTCCTCCCATTGAACATACACTGGGCTGTGCTTTCCCAGGAACAGTCTGCTGCTGCTCTGTGGTTTCATTACAGCTCTTTGTGCTGCCAAAAAAAAAATCGGGCACTGTCTCTTCAAAGTTCTGATACCATACAGACCCAATAAGTGATGAAAAGTAATTTATGGTATATAAATTAAGACCAGTAAATCTATAATTAACTTGCCAAGAAATGTATTAAATAAATTAAGCTTGCATTTGTTTTGGGACTTCCCCAATTGGAAATGAATAGGAAATGACTCATTGAATTCTACATGATATGAGTGCAAAGGTAAGTTCTCAGAAGCCTCCTTCCAAGTAATTGCCACAGTTGAATTGGTGCTCATTTGAATATGGTGGCAACTCAGATGGCGGGCTCTTTGGCTCATTGCTCATTCCCTATAGGGAGCTTCTTTCCAAATGTTTCTTGGGAAATTTGTGGAAATCACATGTTTGAATGCTGCGTCACAGCATTCTGTGATTCATTTTGGCAGTACTATTCACACATGTCCTATTGATATTAATAACTACATGGAAAACATTTTGTTTGTATATATGTGCACATGGTAGATCACTCTGTAGAAGTTTGCCCTGTTTTCTGGTGCCAGAAACTCTTTTTTTTTGCATTGCAGCTTTTGATTCTATGCTATTTCTAAAATTACTCTCACATTAATGATTAGCCTCAATTTTATGCCCTAAAAATGCATGTTTTATTTACCTTATAACTTGATGCAATGGATCCAGCATGCGTTAGAAGCCATCTAATGAAGATGCATGGGAGTTTATGTTATGGCCACATAGACTAGGACTCAAATGGAAAATGGCAAAGAAATAAGTTTTCTGACAAAGCAAATGAAGTTTGAAATTTGTTTCAAGCTAAAAGTTGTAACGTTTTCCATTTTGTCAAATGATTGATGCAGTGAAGCAATGACGTGTCTGTGAAAAACCCATGTGAGAGTGGAACGAAGAATCTGTTCTGAAAAAATGCCCAAGACCAAATGAATCTTTAGAATTCAAGAGCAGCTAGTGACCTGATCTTGAGAAGCACGTATCAAAATGAGTCTTTGAGAATTGTCAGAATGGGTACATTGCCACTAGCAATGCCTAGATGAAGAATAAACCTTATTAGTGTACTGCATGTTCAGTTCTCCATTTAACCGTTGAAACCAAGAAGTGTCTGCCAAAAGTAAAACATACACCGTGCAGCTGTACCAATGGATTTAATGTCAAAAATATAATCTTTGGAAATGTGCCTCAATAAAGCAAAGAAATAGGTGAATGGTTGATGAAGAAAAGAACCTGTTAGAAGAGTGAAAATATGCATGCTGCCCTGCTTGATGTTTTGTGTGATTTGTCATCCAACCTAGAATGCTATTGATACACAAACTGTATCAGATCATTCAAAAATTTGGAATATCCAATTGATTAGGTTGGGAGGAAGATGAGATGGAAATGTGTTGCTGGAAAAGCGCAGCAGGTCAGGCAGCATCTAGGGAACAGGAGAATCGACGTTTCGGGCATTAGCCCTTCTTCATTCCTGAAGAAGGGCTAATGCCCGAAACGTCGATTCTCCTGTTCCCTAGATGCTGCCTGACCTGCTGCGCTTTTCCAGCAACACATTTCCATCTCTGATCTCCAGCATCTGCAGACCTCACTTTCACCCCTTGGGAGGAAGATGGTTTGTTGTGAAGGATTCTTCCGAAACCAAAAGTATCACGTGATCTTTGCAATGCCAAAATCACCTCATGAATTTGATTAACCTTTTAGTGATGGATGCTGAAAACAATAAATTCTGTTGTTTTAAAACACTTCAAATATGGTTAAAGGTATCTCTTGTACAATTCATTTATTCAGTAAACTGTGTCACATTACTATCAATTACGGATTTTTTTTCATATTTTAAAATGACAGCACACATACCTGCTCTGATTGTATATATGTTATCCTCCTGCAAGTTGACCACTTTTCATTTTTTTGGACACTTAAGAGGTCTCTTAGAAGCTTATATTCTTATATAGTAGGAAGCGAAGCAGGAGGCTGGAAGAACACAGCAAGCCAGGCAGCATCAGGAGGTGGAGAAGTCAGTGTTTCAGGTATAACCCTTCTTCAGTCCTGAAGAAGAGTTACACCAAAATGATGACTTCTCCAGTTCCTGATGCTGGCTGGCTTGCTGTGTTGCCTCCTGCTCGTCTACCTTGGATTCCAGCATCTGCAGTTTTTTTTTGTATCTGTCGTAAAGTAACTCATTTAAAGAATGATCAGAAATTGAAGTGCTAACATGTTATGTTTTCCTCACCTATTGAAGGTGAAATGAAAGAAATGTTTGATCTGTTGGGGTGGACAAGGATGCTACTGTATGATGCTTTTCATAACACATTGCTTCCAGCAGAGCCAGGTGTCTAGGCTAAACCAAGAGTCATAGACTCATTGAGTCAGAGATGTACAGCATGGAAACAGACTCTTTGGTCCAACCTGTCCACGCCGACCAGATATCCCAACCCAATTTAGTCCCACCTGCCAGCACCCGGCCCATAACCCTCCAAACCCTTCCTATTCATATACCCATCCTGATGCCTTTTAAATGTTGCAATTGTACCAGCCACCACCACTTCCTCTGGCAGCTCATTCCGTACACGTACCACCCTCTGTGTGAAAAAGTTGCCCTTGGGTCTCTTTTATATTTTTCCCCTCTCTCACCCTAAACCTATGCCCTCTAGTTCTGGACTCCCTCACCCAAGAGGAAAGACCTTGTCTATCTATCCTATCCATGCCCTTCATGATTTTATAATTCTCTATGAAGTCACCTCAGTCTGCGACGCTCCAGGAAAACAGCTGTGAACTTGCATTCCAAGGTCTCTTTGTTCAGCAACACTCCCTAGGACCTTACCATTAAGTGTATAAGTCCTGCTCAGAAAGAAGTCATTTCAGTTCTGTTCTGTCATGAAAACTACAGAAAGATTCTCAAATAGGATGTCAACTACTCTGTAATAATATTTAATGCACATTAGTTTAGATTAATATTTTCCTCAAAAATGAATTGCTGTGGAACGGCTGGATTTAGTATTGAGACAAAAACTTATCATTTGTACCAAATGGTTCGAGGTCTATATAGTTGTTTTTGGAAAGAATTCATTTGCAGCATTTGTTGTGAGTTGCAAACACTTGTATTCCTGATTTCCACAGTTATGTGCATGTATTAGGCAAGGAGAGCTAGTATCAAAATGTAGGAAAACAAAAAGGGAAAGCATTCAGCCCAGCCACTTTCCAAGCTTTGATAGAGACGCACAGAATGGAAACAGACGTGAGTCAAACAGTCAGGGCAGGTAGGGACAAGGTAGGACTAATAAATTAAACTGCATTTATTTCAAGGCAAGGGTCCTAACACAGAAGGCAGATGAACTCAGGGCATGGTTATGAACATGGGACTGGGATATCATAGCAATTACGGGAACATGGCTCAGAGATGGGCAGGACTGGCAGCTTAATGTTTCAGGATACAAATGCTACAGGAAGGATAGAAAGGGAGGCAAGAGAGGAGGGGGAGTGGCATTTTTGATAATGGATAGCATTTCAGCTGTGCTGAGGGAGGATATTCCTGGAAATCCAGGGAAGTTATTTGGGTGGAACTGAGAAATAAGAAAGGGATGATCACCTTATTGGGATTGTATTATAGACCCCCCAATAGTCAGAGGGAAATTGAGAAACAAACTTATAAGGAGATCTCAGCTATCTGTAAGAATAATAGGGTAGTTAGGGTAGAGGATTTTAACTTTCCAAACATCGACTGGGACTGCCATTGTGTTAAAGGTTTAGATGGAGAGGAATTTCTTAAGTGTGTACAAGACAATTTTCTGATTCAGTATGTGGATGTACCTACTAGAGAAGGTGCAAAACTTGACCTACTCACGCAGGGCAGGTGACTGAGGTATCAGTGGGGGTGTACTTTGGAGCCAGCGACCATAATCCTATTCATTTTAAAATAGTGATGGAAAAGGATAGACCAGATCTAAAAGTTGAAGTCCTAAATTGGAGAAACGCCAACTATGATGGCATTAGGCAAGAACTTTTGAAAGCTGATTGGAGGCAGATGTTCGCAGGTAAAGTGCCGGCTGGAAAATAGGATGCCTTCAGAAATGAGGTAACGAGAATCCAGAAAAAGTATATTCGTGTCAGGGTGAAAGGGAAGGCTGGTAGGTATAGGGAATGCAGGATGACTAAAGAAATTGAGCGTTTGGCTAAGAAAAAGAAGGAAGCATATGTCAGATATAGACAGGAGGGCAAAACGGGGACATGAGATAGCTTTGGCAAATAGAATTAAGGAGAATCCAAAGGGTTTTTACAAATATATTAAGGACAAAAGGGTAGCTAGGGAGAGAATAGGGCCCCTCAAAGATCAGCAAGGCGGCCGTTGTGTGGAGCCACAGAAAATGGGGGAGATACTAAATGAATATTTTGCATCAGTATTTACTGTGGAAAAGGATATGGAAGATATAGACTGTAGGGAAACAGATGGTGACATCTTGCAAAATGTCCAGATTACAGTCAAGGAAGTGCTAGTTGTCTTGAAACGGTTAAAGGTGGATAAATCCCCAGGACCTGATCAGGTGTACCCAAGAACTCTGTGGGAAGCTAGAGAAGTGATTGCTGGGCCTCTTGCTGAGATATTTCTATCATCGATAGTCACAGGTGAGGTGCCACAAGACTGGAGTTTGCAAACGTGGTGCCACTGTTTAAGAAGGGTGGTAAAGACAAGCCAGGGAACTATAGACCGGTGACCCGTGACCTCGGTGGTGGGCAAGTTGTTGGAGGGAATTCTGAGGGACAGGATGTACATGTATTTGGAAAGGCAAGGACTGATTAGGGATAGTCAACATTGTTTTGTGCGTGGGAAATCATGTCTCACAAACTTGATTGAGTTTTTTGATGAAGTAACAAAGAAGATTGATGAGGGCAGAGCGGTAGATGTGATCTATATGGACTTCAGTAAGGCGTTTGACAAGGTTCCCCATGGGAGACTGATTAGCAAGGTTAGATCTCATGGAATGCAGGGAGAACTAGCCATTTGGATACAGAACTGGCTCAAAGGTAGAAGACAGAGGGTGGTGATGGAGGGTCGTTTTTCAGACTGAAGGCCTGTGACTAGTGGAGTGCCACAAGGATCGGTGCTGGGCTCTCTACTTTTTGTCATTTACATAAATGATTTGGAAGCAAGCATAAGAGGTACAGTTAGTAAGTTTGCAGATGACACCAAAATTGAAGGTGTCGTGGACAGCGAAAAGGGTTACCTAAGATTACAACAGGATCTGGACCAGATGGGCCAATGGGCTGAGAAGCGGCAGATGGAGTTTAATTCAGATAAATGCGAGGTGCTGCATTTTGGGAAAGCAAATCTTAGCAGGACTTATGCACTTAATGGTAAGGTCCTAGGGAATGTTGCTGAACAAAGAGACCTTAGAGTTCAGGTTCATAGCTCCTTGAAAGTGGAGTCACAGATAGATAGGATAGTGAAGAAGGCGTTTGGTATGCTTTCCTTCATTGTTCAGAGTATTGAGGACAGGAGTTGGGAGGTCATGTTGCAGCTGTACAGGACATTGGTTAGGCCACTGTTGGAATATTGCATGCAATTCTGGTCTCCTTCCTATCGGAAAGGTGTTGTGAAACTTGAAAGGGTTCAGAAAAGATTTGCAAGGATGTTGCCAGGGTTGGAGGATCTGAGCTACAGGGAGAGGCTGAACAGGCTGGGGCTGTTTTCCCTGGAACGTCAGAGGCTGAGGGGTGACCTTATAGAGGTTTACAAAATTACGAGGGGCATGGATAGGATAAATAGACAAAGTCTTTTCCTTGAGGTTGAGGAGTCCAGAACTAGAGGGCATAGGTTTAGGGTGAGAGGGGAAAGATATAAAAGAGACCTAAGGGGCAATGTTTTCACACAGAGGGTGGTATGTGTATGGAATGAGCTGCCAGAGGATGTGGTGGAGGCTGGTACAATTGCAACATTTAAGAGGCGTTTGGATGGGTATACGAATAGGAAGGGTTTGGAGGCATATGGGCTGGGTGCTGGCAGGTGGGACTAGATTGGGTTGGGATATCTGGTCAGCATGGACGGGTTGGACCGAAGGGTATGTTTCCATGCTGTACATCTCTATGACTCTAAACAGACCTTTTGGTCCAACTTGTGAATGCCGATCAGATATCCCAACCCAATCTAGTCCCACCTGCTAGCACCTAGCCCATATCCCTTCAAACCCTTCCTATTCATATACCCATCCAGATGCCTTTTAAATGTTGCAATTGAACTAGTCTCCACCACTTCCTCTTAGATTAATATTGGTACTCAACCTTTGAGATATTAAATCGACGTCAATGTATACGTTCACTCAGGTAGGCCATATGGGCAAAAGAAATGGCAGAAGGAGACCATTTGACCTCTTGAGCCTGCTCTGTCTTTCAATAAAATCATGGCTGATGTGTTTGTGTTTTGAATTCCACTTTCCCAATAATCCTTAGTTCCCTACCTAACAAGAATATACTACAACTGTACTTTCACTGCCCTCTGAGCCAAAAAGTTTCAAATTTGGACCACAATCTGAAAGAAAATCAATTCTCCCCATATCTGTCCTGAAAATCGACTCCTAATTTTTAAAACAGAGCCTCCTACTTCTGGACTGACTTGTAAAAGGAAGCATTCTTTTCATATCCACCATGTCAAATCTTATTCACTTCAATTGAGTCATCCCTCACTCTTGAAAACCTCAAGCCCAGCCTGTCCATCCTCCCCTCATAAAATAATCCTTTTAATCAATGTATCAATCTAGTAAACCTCTCCCAGCGCAGTTGCAACCACGTGATGAAGGAGCGGCGCTCCGAAAGCTAGTGTGCTTCCAATTAAACCTGTTGGACTATAACCTGGTGTTGTGTGATTTTTAACTTTGTACCTTATAGGACTTCTATGCACTTTTAGGCCATTTAATGCCTGTTTATAGACATTGACCAGTCAACACCCTGAACTTGCTCTATCAACCTACAACATGGCTGATTATATACCTTGACACTATTTTCCTTTGATGTAATTAGTAGTTTAAAATCTATCAATCTCAGAACTTCCACAGCTTTACATTAGATTAGATTACTTACAGTGTGGAAACAGGCCCTTTGGCCCAACAAGTCCGCACGGACCCGCCGAAGCACAACCCACCCAGACCTTCCCCTACATTTACCCCTTCACCTAACACTACGGGCAATTTAGCCTGGCCAATTCACCTAACCTGCGCATTTTTGGACTGTGGGAGGAAAGTGGAGCACCCAGAGGAAACCCATGCAGGCACGGGGAGAATGTGCAAACTCCACACAGTCAGTCGCCTGAGGCGGGAATTGAACTCAGGTCTCTGGCGCTGTGAGGCAGCAGTGCTAACCACTGTGCCACCGTGCCGCCCACTATCTCTGCTTTGAGGCAGAGAATTCTAAAGATTCAGTACCCTCTGAGTGAAGGTATCGCTCCTCATCTCAGTCCTCAATGGCTTTCCCATTATTCTGAGACTGTAGTCCCCAATTCTAGGTCCTTGCTGGGCTTTACAGTAAGGCGGTAGATGTGTAACAACTTTGTAGTCCATTTTCAGAGACCCAAAGCCCACAAGTAGACCTTCCCTTCATGTTCGAACAGGATTAGGGTTAGAATTACTGCACCTAGTTCACACTTCGTGTCATTTGGCTCCATAATTGACTCCAAAAGTGAAGTCATTACCCCTTAACAATTGTTTATTTCAAATTTACTTTATTCTACAATCCTGGCCTTTCTTTTCTCCTAATTCAACATACACAAACTCTCTACAACTGCCCTTCTTGATTTCTCTTGTGATTTGAAATCTTATTGTTGATGTGAAGAGATTAATTTCTCTTCACCTTGCTGTGATCATTGAATTAAGAGGATCTATCATCCTTATTGTCTGTATTTGAATCTTTTCCAGTTTTTCCATGGGCCATCCAGTTCTTTTTGCACCTTCTAATCCATACATGCTGTTATCAATGTAAAATCTATAACCTCTGATGAATTACATGTTTAAATACAGTAACAAGAAAAGTATATAATAATACTCTCGTTGAAGAACTGATTTATCTTCCAATAGCCATTCAATTCATTTCCATTCAAAACTCTTTAAAAAAAAAAGTTATTGTATTGAGTTTCTTTTGTGAATACTAGATTCTATGAGGAGGCATTAATTGATGAGGAGTCTAGTGGGCTTGAACGTAATGAGAAGTAATCAGTGTTGCTATGAAACATCATTAAGAATAACAACAGTTAGCCTATCTTCATATAAACACAAGTTCAGTCAGCTATATTGAGGTTAATGTGGCTTGTTTACTGTGTTTGTGTAGAAATGTGGTCCTTCATCCCATATAAATTTGTTTATCCGTTGTTGTTTTTAGCTGCAACATTTACATTATAGTATATGCATGCACGTACACCACTGGATATCTGAAAGCAAAAGAGAAACTGTTGGACGCTTTAAATGTATCAGCAACTTATAAATAAGGAAAAGACAGATTGACAGTCCCAGTGAAGGGGTTAAATTGAAACATTAACCTGATATATTTTCCCTGTCTTGGATATGCTGGTTTCCTGCCAGTTTTTTTCTGCTTTTATAAAAACCAACACATTGGTCATGCTGCTGTAAACATTTATACTTGTGGTTGCTGCAGCAGCAGCTGTTCCACCAATGCACCAACTGATTCATTCTTGAGCTGTGGGCGTTGCCAACAGTGAGGCTCATATTTATTGCCCGTTCCTTTTGAGAGGGATGCTTTTGAGAAGGTGTTAGTGAGCCACCTTCCTAATCTGCTGCGGTGCATGTGGTGACGATACACCCATAACACTGTTAGGGAGGGAGTCCTAGGATTGAGACACAGTAAACATAAAGCAACTGTGATATCTGTCTGTTGTAAGGTGGTATGCCACTTGTGGACTTGATAGGTTGTATGCATTACATCCTGCTCATTGAAGTCACTGTGCTTCATTAAAATAGTCAGTTTTGCTAAGGTGTTACTTTTGTTCTGGTTCTATAAAATGTTAGCAATTAGGACCTTGCCACTAAATCTGGTGAGAATAAATTAATTCTTTGAAATAAAGGCTTTCACTGACAAATATTGAGCTCACCTAGTTAGTTTGATTGTATGGCTATGTTGACAGAGGGTCAAAATGTCTTCAGTTAATGTCATGGACTACAAGACGTGCACCTATAGCAAGGTGAATTCTGAAGAAATCATTACAATCAGTCTTTCTTGTGAAGCTATAATGATAGTGAAATTGCCACGCTCCTAGAATTGGTAACAATATGACGTACAGGGTGAAAACGAAATAAAACTGAATGCAGAGACGAGCTGGGGAGAATCAACCATAGAGACATAAAATGAAGGAGGAGCAGTAGGCTGTTCAGCTCTTTTAGCCTGCTCCACTATTCAATATGTTCATTGCTGATCACCCAAGTCAGTACCCAGTTCCCACTTTTTCCTTCTACCCTTTGATGCCTTTGGCCATAGGAACTATATCTAACTCCTCCTTGAAAGCATCCGATGTTTTGGTGTCAACTGCTTTCTATGGCAGAGAATTCCACAAGCTCACCCCTGTCTTGATGAAAGAAAATTTCCTTATCTCAATCTTAAACAGCCTAACTCCCCTATCCTTAGATGATCACCCCTAGCTCTGGACTCCATGGTCATCAGAAACATTCTACTTGCATCCACCCTGTCTAGTCCTGCTGGAATTTTATAGATTTCAGTAAGATCCCTCCTCAGTCTTCTAAACTCCAATGAATATAGTCCTTATTGATCCAATCTCTGCTTATCTGTCAGCCCTGCCTTCCAGGAATCAGCCTGGTAAACCTTGGTTGCACACCTTCCATAGGCAGAACATCCTTCCTTAGATAAGGAGACCAAACCTGTATAGACAACTCCATGTGTGGTTTCACCAAGACATCCCTATTCCTCTACTGGAATCCTTTCGCTATGGAGGCCACGCACCATTTGGCTTTTTCACTGCCTGCTGCAGCTGCATGCTTCCTTTCAATGACTGGTATACAAGGACAGTTAGGTCTTGTTACCCCTCTCCCTTTTCCCGTTCTGTCACCATTCAGATAATCTGCCTACCTGTTTTTGCTACAAAGTGGATAACCACATGTTTGTCCACATTATACTTCATTTGCTATATATTTTTGCTCACTCATTCAATTTGTCAAAATCCCACTGAAGAATCTCCTCAGTGCACCCTCCTCACAGCTCATCCTCCCATCCAGCTTTGTGTCATCTGCAAACTTGAGAATATTACATTTAGTTCCCTCATTTAAGTAATATACACTGAGGATAGCTGAGGATACCTGTGGTACCCCGCTAGTACCACTTGGAAAATGGTCAATAATTCCTACCTTTTGTTTCCTGTCTGCCAGTCAGTTCTTTATCCATCTCTGCCCCCAGTCCTTTACACTTTAATTTTACATGCTAATCTTTAGTGTGGGAGAGCTTGAGCTCTGTTTTTGGAGCTGCACATATCCAGGCAAGTGGGAAGTATTTATCACACTCTGGACTTGTGCCTTGTTGATGCTGAACAGGCTTTGGGAGATAGAAAGTAAGTTGCTCGCTGCATAATTCCTAGCCTCTGATCTAATATTCCAGCCACAGTATTTATATGGCTGTTCAGTTGTGTTTTTAGTCAATTGTAAACCCCAGCATGTTGATAGTGAGTGACTCCACAATAGAATGCCATTTAATGTCAAGGCATGATGGTTGGTTTCTTTGTCCTTGGAGATGGTCACTCTGACACCTGTGTGGTTCCACCTATTATCCCAAGCCTGGGTGTTGTCCAAGTCTTATATTTGGATATGGGCTACTTTAGTATTTGAGGAATTACAGTGGTGCTGAACATTATGAAATCTTCCACAAACATCCCATCTTCTGGCCAATGTTGAAGGGGAAGGTCACTGATGAACTATGTGAAGATGCTTGGGCCTAGGGAACTACCCTGAGGAACCCCTGCAGAGAAGCTCTGGGGCCGAGACGATTATCTTCCAACAGCAGTAATCATCATCCTTTGTGTTAGAGATAATTTCAGCCAGTGGGGAGATTTTTCCTGATTCCTATTGATTCCAGTTTTGCTCCTTGATGTCAGACTCAGTCAAGTGCTGCCTTGTTAACTCTGCCTCCACTCTGGTGTTCAGGTCTTTTGTCCTTGTTTGGATTAAGACTCAAATGAAGTCAGGAGCTTGGTCAGATGCATTCAGGGTTAGCTGAGCTCTGAGAAGGTGACTTTATATTTTTTAGGTTTTAAAAGGCATTTATTAAAGTACCGCACATAAGACTACTTAAGATAAAAGCCCATACTGTTGGTATCTTAACATGAATGGAGGATTTTGCGAACTAATACATGACAGAGTTGGCATAAAGGGGACATTTTCAGAATGGCAGCGTGTTACTAGTGGCATGCCACAGAGATTAGTGCTGGGGCCACAGTTATTCATAATATATATTACTGACTTGGACAATGGAATGAGTGTACTGTAGCCAGGTTTGTGAATGGCACAAAACGTATGGGAAGGCAATTAATGAGGTTGACCCACAGAGTCAGCTGAGTGATATAGAACGGTGAAGTGAATGGACAAAAGCTTGACCATGGGATATAATGGGAGAAAATGTGATGTTCCACATTTTGGTAGCAATAATAGAAGAGCTTTATTTTAAAGATTGCAGAATGCTACAGTAAAAGGGACTCTGGGATCCTCATGGGTGATCCATTAAAAGATAGCGTCCAAATTCAGCAGGTAATAGGGAATGCAGATGGACAGGTGGCCTTTATTTAAAAGGGAATTGAGCGAATAAAAAGGAAGCTCTTAGAGTCATAGAGTCATAGAGATGTACAGCATGGAAACAGACTCTTCGGTCCAACCCGTCCATGCCGACCAGATATCCCAACCCAATCTAATCCCACCTGCCAGCACCCGGCCCATATCCATCCAAACCTTTTCAATTCATATACCCATCCAAATGTCTCTTAAATGTTGCAATTGTACCAGCCTCCACCACATTCTCTGGAAGCTCATTCCATTCACGTACCACCCTCTGCATGAAAAGGTTGCCCCTTAGGTCTCTTTTATATCTTTCCCCTCTCACCCTAAACCTATGCCCTCTAGTTCTGGACTCCCCGACCCCAGGGAAAAGACTTTGTCTATTTATCCTATCCATGTCCCTCATAATTTTGTAAACCTCTATAAGGTCACCCCTCAGCCTCAGATGCCCCAGCGAAAACAGCCCCAGCCTGTTCAGCCTCTCCCTATAGCTCAGATTCTCCAACCCTGACAACATCCTTGTAAATCATTTTTGAACCCTTTCAAGTTTCACAACATCTTTCTGATAGGAAGGAGACCAGAATTGCACGCAATATTCCAACAGTGGCCTAACCAATGTCCTGTACGGCCACAGCATGACCTCCCATCTCCTGTACTCAATACTCTGACCAATAAAGGAAAACATACCAAACGCCTTCTTCACTATCCTATCTACCTGCGACTCCACTTTCAAGGAGCTATGAACCTGCACTCCAAGATCCCTTTGTTCAGCAACACTCCCTAGGACCTGACCATTAAGTGTATAAGTCATGCTAAGATTTGCTTTCCCAAAATGCAGCACTCGCATTTATCTGAATTAAACTCCATCTGCCACCTCTCAGCCCATTGGCCCATCTGGTCCAGATCCTGTTGTAATCTGAGGTAACCCTCTTCACTGTCCACTACACCTCCAATTTTGGTGTCATCTGCAAACTTACTAACTGTACCTCTTATGCTGGCTTCCAAATCATTTATGTAAATGACAAAAGTAGAGAGCCCAGCACCTATCCTTGTGGCACTCCACTGTTCACAGGCCTCCAGTCTGAAAAACAACCCTCCACCACCACCCTCTGTCTTCTACCTTTGAGCCAGTTCTGTATCCAAATGGCTAGTTCTCCCTTTATTCCGTGAGATCTAACCTTGCTAATCAGTCTCCCATGGGGAACCTTGTCAAACGCCTTACTGAAGTCCATATAGATCACACCTACTGCTCTGCCCTCATCAATCTTCTTTGTTACTTCATCAAAAAACTCAATCAAGTTTGTGAGACATGGTTTCCCATGCACAAAGCCATGTTGACTATCCCGAATCAGTTCTTGCCTTTCCAAATACATGTACATCCTGTCCCTCAGAATTCCCTCCAACAACTTGGCCACCACCGAGGTCAGGGTCGCCGGTCTATAGTTCCCTGGCTTGTCTTTACCACCCTTCTTAAACAGTGGCACCACGTTTGCCAACCTCCAGTCTTCTGGCACTTCACCTGTGACGATCAATGATACAAATATCTCAGCAAGAGGCCCAGCAATCACTTCTCTAGCTTCCCACAGAGGTCTTGGGTACACCTGATCAGGTCCTGGGGATTTATCCACCTTTAACCATTTCAAGACATCCAGCACTTTCTCCTCTGTAATCTGGACATTTTGCAAGATGTCACCATCTATTTCCCTACAGTCTATATCTTCCATATCCTTTTCAACAGTAAATACTGATGCAAAATATTCATTTAGTATCTCCCCCATTTTCTGTGGCTCCACACAATGGCCGCCTTGCTGATCTTTGAGGTGCCCTATTCTCTCCCTAGTTACCCTTTTGTCCTTAATATATTTCTAAAACCCCTTTGGATTCTCCTTAATTCTATTTGCCAACGCTATCTCATGTCCCTGTTTTGCCCTCCTGATTTCCCTTTTAAGTATTCTCCTACTTCCTTTATACTCTTCTAAGGATCCATTCGATCTATCCTGTCTGTACCTGACATATGCTTCCTTCTTTTTCTTTACCAAACCCTCAATTTCTTTAGTCATCCTGCATTCCCTATAGCTACCAGCCTTCCCTTTCACCCTGACAGGAATATACTTTCTCTGGATTCTTGTTATCTCATTTCTGAAGGCTTCCCATTTTCCAGCCGTCCCTTTACCTGCGAACATCTGCCTCCAATCAGCTTTTGAAAGTTCTTGCCTAATACCATCAAAATTGGCCTTTCTCCAATTTAGAACTTCAACTTTTAGATCTGGTCTATCCATTTCCATCTCTATGTTAAAACGAATAGAATTATGGTCGCTGGCCCCAAAGTGCTCCCCCCACTGACTCTTCCGTCACCTGCCCTGCCTTATTTTCCAAGAGTAGGTCAAGTTTTGCACCTTCTCTAGTAGGTACATCCACATACTGAATCAGAACATTGTCTTGTACACCCTTAACAAATTCCTCTCCATCTAAACCCTTAACACTATGGCAGTCCCAACCGATGTTTGGAAAGTTAAAACCCCCTCCCATAACCACCCTATTATTCTTACAGATTACTGAGATCTCCTTACAAGTTTGTTTCTCAATTTCCCTCTGACTATTGGGGGGTCTATAATACAATCCCAATAAGGTGATCATCCCTTTCTTATTTCTCAGTTCCACCCAAATAACTTCCCTGGATGTATTTCCAGGAATATCCTCCCTTAGCACAGCTGTAATGCAATCCCTTATCAAAAATGCCACTCCCCTTCCTCTCTTGCCTCCCTTTCTATCCTTCCTGTAGCATTTGTATCCTGGAACATTATGCTGCCAGTTCTGCCCATCCCTGAGTCATGTTTCCGTAATTGCTGTGATATCCCAGTCCTATGTTCCTAACCATGCCCTGAGTTCATCTGCCTTCCCTGTTAGGCCCCTTGCATTGAAATAAATGCAGTTTAATTTATTAGTCCTACCTTGTCCCTGCCTACCTTGACTGTTTTACTCACGTCTGTTCTCAGCTGTATCCGTCTCTGATCCATCTCTTTCCTCACTATCTCCCTGGGTCCCACCCTCCCACCTTACTATTTTAAATCCTCCCAAGCAGTTCTAGCAAATTTCCCTGCTAGTATATTAGTCCCCTTCTAATATAGGTGCAATCCGTCCTTCTTGTACAGGTCACTTCTACCCCAAAAGAGATTCCAATGATCCAAAAATGTGAATCCTTCTCCCATACACCAGCTCCTCAGCCATGCATTCATCTGCTCTCTCTCCTCATATTCCTGCCCTCACTAGCTCGTAGCACTGGGAGTAATCCAGATATTACTACCCTTGAGGACCTCCTTTTTAAATTTCTACCTAACTCTCTGTAATCTCCCTTCAGAGTCTCAACCTTTTCCCTTCCAATGTCGTTGGTTCCAATGTGGACAATGACCTCTAGCAGGCCCCTCTCCCCCGTGAGAACATTCTGCACCCTCGCTGAGACATCCTTGATCCTGACACCAGGGAAGCAACACACCATTCTGCTTTTTCTCTGCTGGCCACAGCTACGTCTGTCTGTACCTCTAACTACAGAATCCCCTAACACAATTGATCTCTTGGAAGCTGACGTACCTCTCGTTGCATTAAAGCCAGTCTCAATACCATAAACATGGCTGTTTGTGCTACGTTCCCCTGAGAATCCATCACCCCCTACATTTTCCAAAACAGCATACCTGTTTGAAATGGATATATTTACAAAAGACTCCTGCTCTAGTTGCTTACCTCTCTTACCCTTCCTGGAGTTAACTCATGTATGTGACTGTATCTGAGACATCCCCACTTTCTATAACTGCCATCCATCACATACTGTTGCTGTTGCAAATTCGTCATCGCTTCTATTTGTCTGTCCAACCGATCCACTTGATCTGATAAGATTCGCATCCAACAGCATTTATGGCAGATATAATCCGCAGTAACCCTTAAACTCTCTTTAAACTCCCACATCTGACAAGAAGTACATATCACTGTAAAGGCCATTTTTGCTCCTTCACAATCTACAGACCCAGAAAATAACACCGTCTTATTCCTCCACAAACACTGCTTGCTAAAACCATGCAAAGTAGTAGGAGAACACACTCTGAAGACTGACCAGTTTTGGTCTACTTTTCTGAGGAATAATCTACTGGCCTCGGCAACAGTTCAGTAAAGATTCACTAGATTGATACTGGATGTGGAGGGATTCAATGAGGAAATGTTATGTTGGTTGGGCCTGTATTCGGAGTTTAGAAGAATAAGAGGAGACTGTATTGAAACATATAATTAAGGAGCTTGACATGTTACATTGGAGAGGTTGTTTTCCCTTTTGGGGAAGTCTAGGAGCAGAGGGCATAATCTGAGTAAGGAGAAATTTTTTCTCTCTGCGAGTAGTCAATCTGTGGAATTTCTTGCCACAGAGCACTGTCGAGACTGCATCATTGAATATATTCCAGGCTGGGATAGTCCAGATTTTTGATTAGTGAGGGGTTCACAGTTTTTTGGGGTAAGGGAAGCAAGGATGAACAGATCAGCCATGATCTCATTGAATGGTAGAGCAGACTCGATGGGCTGAATGGCCTATTTTTGCTCGTCCATGTTGTAAGTCTTAATTCTGGTTTATTCCATAAACAACAACAAAAACAAAAATTAGTGAATAATGAAGATTTTCACAAAGTACTTACCCATATTTCTGAACATGGTTTCACAGTCTTATTGTTTCTGAATGCTGATCTAATGTGATTTGAATCTATTAAAAAAAAGGTGGTTGATGAATGCCAGAATTACTCCAGCTTGAGCTGGTGGCTAGAACTAACTTCGAGTGAGTTAATGTGATTTTGGACAGCTCAACTCCACGCCACAAGTGTGAAGTACAAGATCCAAAACATCTCCTCTTGTCCCCATTTTAAGAAAGCATCAGAAATATCCCAAGATTGTTAGTGCTGGCAGTTTTGATGCTTCTTGTGTTATTTTGTGTCCAAAGCAGCCTCTGTGGCACACTTGTGCTGAGGGTATAGCTGATGGGTACAGTGAGTGACAGCTTGGAATGTGTAGAATAGATGTTTTACGATGCAAATCAGTAACAGCCGGTGGTGCCATTTGGGAACCCCAGCTAAAACTCCTGTTAACCTTGTTCAGCTGAGTTTATGATAATTAGTTGGAGGAAGTATCCCATAATGAGCGCTGTTCAAAGGGACCATCAACTTACTTACAACTTGGTTGCTTTCTTCTAACTATTGTTTTGATTTTACAACAGTTTGGAGTTTTCTGTAGTTTCAAGTTTCAAATGTCTACAGAGATATAAGCAGGTACTGAAGGAGTTGTTGCTGACCACAGGGTTTCTATACAAACTAATTGCTCATGGACATGGTTGCCTCATGGGCCTTCCCCTTGAAGTACTGCATGACTTGTGGTAAGAACAGAGGATGTACAGAACAGAACAAGCTGTTGATATCAGGACAAGTAAGACAATGGGCAGAAAGCCTTTCAAGTGGAGACCATTTCCACCCAGGTTGCTGAGGGAGCAAGTTCACTGGCTGAACCTCAGCTAGGAATAATGTGTGATACCTGCATTTCATATTCACTGAAGTCTGCCATCTGCTTCAGTCATAACTGTAACCTCAGAGCAGGGCGAGGACGACATTGACAGTGGTTGTGAAGGTGAAGATAAACTTTGAAGTGTCTGGCTTCTTGCTAGCTGGAGTTATGGATGTTTGCAGCATTTTGGGTTTGCCAGCCAGTGTTTTAATGAGGGAAAATTTTGTTTCATATTCAAAGAGCGATTTCATTGTCCCCAAGAAGAGACAATCAGGCAGAACAAACAAAGGTTTGATATGTGTGCAGACTCCCCTGTTTTGTACATGGAGATTTGTCATTTACTGCACACATATCAAATCTGCCAATACTGCAACTAAAAGAGAGTCCACTCCCTCAACATCCAGGTGCTCTGACCAAACGTAAACAATGATGAGAATTGACAGTTGTTACATGGTTGCCAGTACACCAGCTTTGTAATTGCAGATATCTGAAAGCTAATTGGGCCTGCAGTGGATGCAGGCCATGTTGCTATTTGCCTCATGAACTCCTCGGGAAAAGTTTTTCCTGAAGTCATGCATCTAAACTGTCAATGAATTTAAACAACTCTATCAAAACTCCTGTTAGTATTCAGTGCAAAACACTGCTTTGCCAGTCTAACGCACAACTTACCTGTAATCATACACACTTGAAAACATCCTAATAATTTGCTTCTATACTCTCACCAGAGCTTTCATGTACTTCCCAAAGATTGGACGCAGTATTCCATCTTAGGTTTAACTAGTCTTGTGCTGATAATTTCCCAGCATTTGCACTCTATTTGTAAAGCCTCGGATCCCAAATGCTTTTTTAACTGTGTTGTTACCTGTCTTGCTACCTTTAAAGATTAAAAGTCTTTCTCTGCTTGTACCCACCTCATTTAAAATTGTATAATTTCTGTTGCATGGACTTTCTTCACATGTCAACCGAAATCCATGACCCTCTGAATCCGAGGCTGAAGTCTTAGCGCTGAGCCAAGGCTGATACTTTTGGTAGTTGCAACGCATTCAATTACTATAACATCAAGCAAGAAAACCAATTAAAAAATGCTGATTCATAGCCAAAACAGTAAGCTTATTTTATAAAGCCATTCTGAAACTACACAGTGTGCAGGACTGTGTTCAGATCCAGTCAATGAGCCGTGAGGAAGTAATGTAAACCCCAAAGCAAATTTACGAAGAGACTATTCACTTATGTCAGTATCTGTCTTTAGAGAATGGCTTTTCAGTTTTGAAAATAAGTGGGGACAGCACGGTGACTCATTAGTTAGCACTGCCACCTCACAGTGTCAGGGTTTGATTCCACCCCCCGGGTGAATGTGTGGCATTTGCACATTCTCCCCGTACATCCTGGGTTTCCTCCAGGTACTCTGGTTTCCGCCCTCGGTCCAAAGATGTGTAGGTTAGGTGGATTGGGCAATTCGCCATGGCCATAGTGTCCAGGGATGTGCAGGCTAGATAGATTAGTCATGGGAAATACCGAGTGACAGGAATCGGGTAGGGGGGTGTGTTTGGGTGAGATGCTGTTTGGAGAGTTGATGTGGACTCAATGGGCCAAATTACCTGCTTCCACACTGTAAGGATTCTATGATGAATGAATGTTGACCTTGTACTGGGATTGTACGAAGATAGACTATAAATTGAAATGGAAATTGGACTAACTGAAATGATGGGAGAGATTTGCAACTTGAAAATAAATGCTGAACATATCTTTTGAGCTATATAGTAGAATGTTTCCTTTTTAAATATTGCAGGGGAAAATCCGAGAATTAATTGCAACTTGTTTCTGAATTAAGGAAATTCTGCCTAACAACAGCTCTTGGATGAGCTGTAGAACATTAAAAGCTGTAAGTGTCAGACATCCACAGCTTGTAAACAGAAAGCATCCATTTCTCTTATTCTCTCTCTTTCTTACTCTCTCACTCCCACTCTTCTTTTTCTCTCTTTCTCTCTCTCTCTCTCTCTCTCTCTCACACACTCACACACACACACACACACTCCCATTCTCACACACACACTCTTACTCTCACTTTCCATGTAGGATAAAGGGCAGAAAAACCAAGGAAACTTATATTTAAAAAATTGAAACAAGAGAAGATTGAGAACCACCTAATCAAAGAACAACAATCAGCCAAGACAATGACATTGTTACAAAAATCAAAAGGACTAATCACCTTGTGATCCAGATTTTTAATCTTTGGAAATTGCCCTGAATAGCATCGCTCTGGCAAGTTAGTTATTTTGCTAGTCTCATTGGAATTTTAAACATTTATGTATTTGAGACAGTGAGTGGAACAGTGGGGCACAATTATTGGTGTGTTCTTTCCAGTTAAATTGTGACAGAAAGTAAAGTAGAAAGGTATTTGAGTTTAGTAGGAGAAGTCTTTCCATCCGATTGGAAATTGGGTTGCCTATTCACTGGGAGATAAATCCAGTGAAATTGGTGTTGCTTTGGAGCCCTTACATCCTCCTGCACATTTCCTGTCTTTAACCTGCTTGGTTTGGAGTAACCTTCAAGTTTAATTAAAATCACAAGCTTTCGGAGGGCATTTCCACATAATGGAGTAGCCATGAGTGAGACACACCTTTGGAACTGTCCAAGATGTAATTAAGAAAGTTAATAGTAATTATCTTTTCCCAAGGAAGGGGGATTGTCAGACTAGAGGGCACACTTTTTTAAGGAGAGAGATTTTAAAAAGTTATGAGGGGCAAATTGTTTCCACAGGGTGGTTCACGTGTGGAATGAACTCCCTGAGGAAGTGGTGGATGTGGGTACAATGGCAGCGTTTAAAAGATATTTGGATAAGAACATGAATAGGAAAGGTTTGGATGGATATGGGCCAGGAGCAGGCAGGTGGATTAGTTTAGGCACGGAGTAGTTAGATCGAAGGTCTGTTTCCATGCTATATGACTGTGAGATCTGTCTTAATCCTGAATCTTGAATTTCTGCTGGCAAATCTGTTTCCTGACCTATCAGCAGTTTGTCAAAGCCACCAAAACTTTCACCAGCTTTTAACACCATAGCTCAACCAAGGACTGTTGTTAGGCAGGATTTCCTTAACTCAGAAGGCACTCTGTTTCCTTACAGTATGGAAACAGGCCCTTCGGCCCAACAATTTCACACCGACCCTTCGAAGAGTAACCCACCTCGACCCAGTCCCCTACCCTATATTTACCCCTGACTAATGCACCTAACACTATGGGCAATTTAGCAGGGCCAATCCACCCTAAACTGCACATTTGGATTGTGGAAGGAAACCGGAGCACCCAGAAGAAACCCACACAGACAAGTGGAGAACGTGCAAACTCCACATAGACAGTTTGTGAGGCAGCAGTGCTAGCCACCATGCCAGCCACCACTTCGCTGTTTCAAAAAGCACCATTTAATGAAGTGAAATTATTTTAACCTTCAGAAGGGCTTCATTTGAGAAAGTGACATTCTTAGAAGACTTTTGACAAATTACCCTGAAAATCCCCAGCCATGGTTATTTGGAGACTGCTGTTTCAAGCGTGTCCTGTCTTCGAGAGTGCTAACACAGCTTGACAGATGTTTGCCAACTTCTTGCAAGACACTTTACTGCCTGTACTTCACCCTCCTTCAGATGCATTTGCCTATTCCAGCCTTCACCATGGCACCGGCCCACTTTATGTAGCTCCATCTTCCACCTCTGAGAGGTATGAGCAGAAACCACATCACCACCAACAGCGTCAGCAGCAGAAGTAACGGGGCCAACATAGCTAGGAGCACTAGCTGTCTTCCCCTCTGCTGTATGCCTCTTCAGATGGCAGAGGGAATGGACACTGATCCAGCTGGAAGAAGGTCAGACCCCAGAACATTATCTGTAGATGGAGGATCAGATTCCCAACAGTACCAGTGCCTTTAGAAACCTCTGACATTTTTATGGCAGACCCCTGCTTACATTTACAATGTCTTTTAACAAGACCTCCTTCCCAGTGGAGCAGGTTTATAAGCTTGTCAATGGAGGACCATCCTGTCCATCCCTTGTGGGTTTCTGTGTTTTGCTAGCTGTGTGCTCTCTTCTGCAAGGAGAGAATGCAGGGTGGAGAGCTGTGAGTGTTCTTAATGGTTTGTGTGAAGAGGAGGTAAGGATATCATTTGTGGGCAGTAAGGGTGAAGCATTGATTTTTTTGAGGGAAATAGGTTGAGGGTCTGCTCAGATGGAAATGTGAGGTGCCTGCATGGTGTGTCAGTGCAGGAGGCTTCTACGGAAGCCAGGGCGGGAGGGTTAGCCTCTTAAAGTGTTGTGTCACCCAACAGATATAGTCTCCTGTGGTGCTTTTGGTGTGCTGTCTCCAGGTTGGAGGGAGTACGTTCCTGCTGCTGACTTCCAAGGATGGAGGGGACCAAGGAAGTTTCCTCTCCTTCCTTTCAGTGCGAGATGACATTTCACTGTAGTCCTTTTGATCCTGCAGCAAGACCCAGAGAGTGGCCTCACCAGATCTCCTCTGGATTCCTGTGGTTGTGACAGCCTTGGGTCCCAGGCTGGTGAGCCCTTTAGCTGTGCTGGGGTTCGTTTCATTAGAAATTCTTCCTTTGAGAGACAGTTCTTGTCATCATACCCACCCACTCTGTTTGGGGAGCCCCAAAGTTTTGTTGCTCAAGCCGTGGCTGTTTAACTCAACCATGCATTTCCCATGGTTCTGGCAGGGCCAGACTTCTGAAGGACTCACCTGCACACCTCAGAAAAATGATGACAGTTGAACACAGGGACAAAGGTTAAATCTAGTAAAAGGCAGCACTGAAAAAGTGGCCAACATGTCAAATGGACTTTCAGACAACTTTGAATTATTTAGGAAACAGTAACGTCAGTTTTGTTTTGCAAAACAGTTCAAAAAAACATCCTGATTCAGAAATGCAAAGAAAGAAAGAAAAACATGAAGATTTTGCACTTCGACATCTTTCAGATTCTCAACCAGTGAAATACTTTTGAAGTGGACTTACTCCAGCAGGAAAATGTAGCCCATTTGCATGTAGCAAGTTCACGCAAACACAATGAAGCAAATGGCCAATTGAACTGATGTTTCTCAAACATTACTATATGATTGTTTGAAAGTGCAGATGAAGGTTTGGTTTAGCAGCATCTTCAACAGTGCGAAGTTCCTTTCATACTGCATTGAGATGGAAACAAACTGGTGCAAACTTAGATCCATAGTGCTGAATCTCCTTAGCGGGTCTTCCAATACGGATTATAACAATTTGTGTGGGATGAGTTGGTTTCTTTCATGAGTCAGTTCCGGAGATCCTTGATACTATGCTTAGCACTATTATCAGAGCTGGAAAAAGGCTTTGCCTCTGCCCCCTCCCTCTCCTGGGCTGTACTGTTACCAGAACGTGGTGCTATTCCTTCAGACTGGGTGTTTCACAACACATAGACTCTTCTGTCTCACTATTGCTCAGCAATCTATGCTGAAGATGGATGGAACGTGTGATGGTGCCTTCTCAGAAGCAGAGTCCATTTCTGATGTATCTTCAGATAGCTCTTCCTTCTGATCAGGAGTAACAGGAAAGGGAAAAAGGTGCCAATTGGCTGGATATTGAATGCACCGCTGATGACTCCCTGCCATCGTGGTTGAGAGGGCCCTCAGCTGTGACCAACCATGACCCGCACCTCGGCCCTCACCTCTTCCCTCCCACGACAACGATAGGGTCCCACTGGTCCTCATTTACCATCCCACCAGATTCTGCCATTTCTGCCAACTCCAGCCAGATGCCACCAACAGACACGCATTTCCCTCCCCTCACTTTTCAACATTCCGCAGAAGCTGTTCCCTCCGAAACACCCTCATCCACTCATCCTCCACTCCCAACACATCCTCTGTCCCCCACAGCACCTTCCCTTGCAATCACAGAAACCTATCTGTTTACATCGCCCCTCCTCACTTTCCAAGGCTCCAGACAGACCTTCCAGGTGAAGCAACAATTTACTTTCACATCACTCAATCTGGCCTATTGTATTTGCTGCTCACAATGTGACCTGTTGTACATTGTGGAAATGAAACACAGACTGGACAATCACTTGGCAGAACGCCTACATTCTGTCCATAAACATGACCCTGAGCTTCCAATTGCCTGTCACTTCAACACCATGTTGCTATGCTGGTCTTTTGGTTTCATGCCTGCTTACAGTGGTCCAGGAGCTGACAGAACAGCACCACGTTTGCCGACTGGGGACTCTGCAGCCTTCAGGACTAAATATCGACTTCAATATTTGTACAGTCTGAACACCTTCTCTGGACGTTTATTGCTTTTTGACAAAGTCCAAACATGCACTTTCTAATTTGAGTTTTGTGTCAACCAACTACACACCATAGAACCCCACAAGTTCCTAGCTGACTCTCCTATGTATTTTCATAAATATTTTCAATCGACTTCTTCAGACATGTCAAGACACACATTCAAGACAGCTGGGAATTGACTCACTTTCTGGCCTAGAGGTAGGGACACTACAACTATGCCACAAGAACCCCTGTAAGTTTTAATAGATATTTTTAATGAAACTGTTCAGATATGTTATAACACATCTCTGGAGCAGATGGGACTTGAATTTGGCCTTCTTGCCCAAAGGTAGGAATAGTACCACCGTGCCTTAAGAGACCCCTGTACTTTTTAATGTAGTTAACTAATTAGTTCACAATGCAACACACAGTCTAGGTATTTAGCATCCTGCTTGTCTGCACAATTTCATGCAAAATTGAAGCAAAATGCTTTAATTGACAAGTAGACTGTCTTCACTCTTTCCTCACAAAATCACTTGCACAAAAAGGGGATCAGGCCTTCTATCTAGATTTTGAAAATATTAAAGAATTAAGTGCGACTTTTTTGTTTAAGCTGTTGTGATCTTACAAAAGTGAGTTACTTCAGAATTAATGTCGTGCAGAAAAGAAAAGCAATCTTTACACAAATGTGTGCATCATGTTGAAGAGAGGGGCTGTTCTGTCCCAGCTTTTGGGCATTAATTAGATTTGGTTCAGTGGTATAATCACATTGCTTTTCTAAGTGATGAATTTCACTGCATTGCTGCAATACACTAGTAAAATAATGATGATGTGATGGATGGTTGCCATTTAATCAGCACTTTTCTTCAAGTAAATTTGTTATTTACTTTTTCCTTTCCCTTCCCAATTTCTACCCACCCCGTCAAACTCTCAAAGGCAGTAGCTAATTAATCCATCAGCACCAGCAGTACTTCATTACTTTACTGAAATAACTACTCTTCTTGCTAAATTTTGAATCACTCTTTAGCTTTTGCCTCATGGTGGGACATGATTCAAAATTGTCCCAAATGGGGCCAGCTAACTCAGCGCAGACAACAACTGAGATGAAAGGCTGTCTAGCCTTGTATAACTCCAGTGCATTGCCATAACAATGTCTTTGTCCCCTAGGCTATTGGGGCTGCTGAAGTCTCTCTACTGCTGGTGTGATGATTAAACACAGAGGAAAAGAGAGATACTGAAGTTTAAAAAAAATCAGTCCATGGGATTGAGGATAAGTTGCGAATATGTGTTTTTGAGTGATGCATTGCTGAAAATGGACCACTGAGGAATGTTAACCACATAAAGAGTCAATGAATTATGGTGGCTGTATCGTGAATGATTTACTCATTATAAATCACAAGTCTCTGGTGCCTACTCTGTTTATAAAATCTCCATCAGCACATGTGTTTATAAATGGAGGAGTTATATGTTATGCTGTAAATATATTTTTATTTTGTTATATTCATATCCAGGTTGCTTACCTTTCTGACTGTGGAATGACATCTGATAGGTTATGGTGAATGTGGCCATATCATGGAAAGTGTGGGGTTGTTGCATCTGCCTGGTCACTCATTGGTCACTCTGACTGTGACGATTGAACAAAATACAAGTAATGTGATCCTTGACTGCTTTGTTGTTTCTGTCCTGAGAAAGACGAACATAACCAAGTAAAGTGTGCCACTCCATGTGATAGGCACTTTGCTTAGCCAGAAAAAACAAATTTGTTCTCCCACTTGGAAGGGTGGGCTTTATTTGTATTTATTTTGGACTGAGAGCTACCAGCATTTTTGCTGAGAAATTCAGAAGGTGTGCAAATTTGGCTATTTGAGGGATTTACTTATAGAAATTAAGAGGAGACAGAACACTGCTATGTAGATATCAAGCTCAAATAAATGTTGATATTTCTGAATTAGGCAATATATCTGCAGCTATGTATTTCAGTTTTTCACAAATAGTAAAATGGCAACGGAGACCCACTTAACAGAAGATGCCCAACTCTGTCAAAGCTCCCAACAGCAGGCTAACCTTAAACAGTTGTGATTGGCTCCCAACATTCTGCACGTGGTGATGGGAGCTAGGAAAGGGTGACAGTTGGGACCGAGGTGGGGACTGTTGAGGTGGAAGCTAATATGTTTCAATAAATATCTTAAAAGAACAACACTAACAACATTGGTTTTGGAAGCACAACGAATCTCTGGAATATCTAAGGAGGGCCCAGCCAGGTTCTCCAGGTTCAGTAGTGAAGGGCTAGAACTTGTTTTACATGATCCCGGGCAGAGGAAGGAGGCACCATTTGTCCGAGAGAAATATGGTAAGGGACATGACGAGAGGCAAGTGGTAGCAAAAACAATTGGTGCCAACATCCAGCAGCTCAGTGCTGGAAATGTCTTATGACCTGATCAGAGTAGACAAGGATGCAGTGCATGGCTGAGCACATCTATCACTTAGAATGACCTCCCTTTCACAAGTTATTGAAAGATGTAATTCACTTGCTAACAATGCCCAGGAAATTCTACAATGCCATCTAAACCTGTCTTCAACTCAAAATATTCTTTATCCTCAGTCTCTAATGCATCCAGCCTATCAAAAGCCTGTTTTTGAATACTTATTGCCTCCCCCCCACAATCTCACTGGTGCAGTTGGATCTGCTTTCTGACAGAACCCTGGCGATGAGGAGTCAGTGTTCAGTCCTGGCAACACGAGGAGAGTGAGCGTTTGCAATGTTGCCCTTTCTCAGCATTGTAACATGTTCCTGATGCCACTACCTGCAATGTTTATGTGTGGGTCCGTTGGCCCAGGGTCAAGAAACTGGTAGAACAACGTTGACACCTGCAGCATGTTCATGTCGGTGAAGATCTCTGAATTCCAAGATGCTTCCATGCCAGCATGGTAGCCTTCCAGCGAGCAAAAACGTAGGATTTGGGTCGAGAGTTTCTGTAGCATACAAGGAGTATGAAGAAAAAGCATTGTGGTTAGAAGACTAGGGCATGGACACTCTTTATTTAATCTTTGTTCATGCGATGTGGGCATTGTTAGCTAGGCCAGTATTTTTCTCCAATGCTAATTGCCCTGGAAAAGGTGATGGTAAGTTGCCTTCTTGAACTGCCGCACTCCTTGGATTGTAAGGACACCTTAACAGATATATGAATGCGCAAAGAATAGAGGGATATGGACTGTGTAGAGGCAAAGGATGTTCAGTTAGAAAGGCATCATATGGATGTGCAATCTTGTTAGCTGAAGCACATCATCCTGTGCTGTACTGTTCTTTGTTCTCTGTTTACAGAATTGTTAGGAAGAGAATCCCAGGATTTAGCAACAGTGAAGGAACACTGATGTCAAGATGGTGTGTGGCTTGAACTCGAAAGTGATTGTGCTGCCATGTATCTGCTGCCCTTCTGCCCTCGAGGTGATAGTGGGTGTAGATTTGAAGGGTATCATTGAAGGAGTCTTGATGAATTCTTGCAGTGCATCCTTTATTTGATATACTTTGCTGCTGTTGTGCAACGGTGGTGAAGAGAGTGAATATTGAAGGTGGGATCCCGGTTTGGCAGCTACTTTTTCCTGGATGGTGCCCAATGACTTGAGTGTTGTTGAAGTTGACTCATCCAGGCAAGTTGGAAGTAGTCAATCACACTCCGAAGAGTTACACGCGAAACATTGACTTCTCAATCTCCTGATGCTGCCTGGCTTGCTATGTTCTACCAGCTTCCTGCCCATCTGTTTTGTACCTTATAGATGGCAGACAGGCTTTGGGGTGTCGGGAAATGAGTAACTCGCCTCAGGATTCAGAGTCTCTGACCTGCTGTTCTAGCCACAGTATTTATGTGGTTGCTCCAGTTTCATTTCTGGTCAATGATAACCTCTAGGATGATGATAATGGGTTATTCAGTGATGATGATGCTGTTGAGCATCCAACAGCTATTGTCAGATTCTCCCTTCTTGAATAAAATTCTTGTTTGGCATAAACTTTACCTGCCACTTAGCAGCCTAAACTTGATTGTTGTCCCAAGTATTTGTTGTATTTGGGTAAGGACTGTTTCAGTATCTGAGGACTTGTGAATTGTGTTGAACCTTGCACAGCCATGATCGACCATCCCCACTTCTGACCTTATGGTTGAGGGAAGGTCATTGATGAAGAAGCTGAAGATGGTTGGAGCTAGGGCACCCAGTGACACTCCCTTGAGGATTTGATTTCCTGGAGCTGAGATAGTTGATCTCCATCAAGCACAACTATCTTTCTTTCGTGTTAGGTATGACTTGACTCGAGGACAGTTTTCCCCAATTCCAATTGACTCCTGTTTTCCTAGAGCTCCCTAATGCCATACTAAAACATCCTTTGATGTCGAGGGCAGTCACTCTCACTTCACCTCTGGAATTTGGCTCTTTTGTCCGTGTTGGAACAAGGCTGTAGCAATGTCAGGAACTGAGTGATCTTGGCTGAACCCAAACTGCTTGTCACTCAGCAGGTTATTCCTTTGCAAATGCTGCTTGATCATATTGTGAGTGATTCCTTCCATGTTTGAGTACTAGTGAAGAATAAGACATACAGACGTGCAGTGTGGCTGTCTGTAAAATTATGATGGCATAAAGTTGTGCACGTAGATATTGTTCTTGGCAAGGACTGGAAGTTGCTTTGATGAGCTGCAGTGAATGGTAACTGTGAAAATGGATGCGCACAGAGAAGGGTCTGTGGATGCTGGCATATTTGTGGTGGGAAGGGTTACGGAGCTGCAGACAGGACTGCCCATGCAGCTGTTGGATATTTCAGTCAACAAAAAATTCTCCTGTTTCAACTAACAAAAATGTCTTAACAGCCAGCAACATGTTGACTTATGTGCTGTTTTAAGCAACAAATAATTTGCTTGTTTAGAGAGTAATATTCATTTCCGTCAACATATATGAGCATCAATAAAAGGAGCATTTTAACCACATTTGTGCCAGCTGTAACTTCTTGGGCCTTGAGGGATCCTAGCACTTATTTAAATTTGCAGTGTGCTATATTACTGGGCAGCTAGGACTGGACAGCAGTGCATTGAAACTTGCTGGATTTGAGGCATGGATTTACCCACTAGCAGTCGAATGATGACTTGGCATAAGATTTTGGTGACTTTTAATAGCCACAGATGGAGCAGTACATAAGGTTAGCCTGACTGCAGTGTGGAGGATAACTGACAAATGCGTTCATAAAGCAAAGCCTTCTTTATAAATTAAAGCTCTGCTTTCCATTCGGGTAGGAGTGACTCTGGGTGTCCCTGTCTGTCAATATCTGTCTATGCAGGGGTGTGTCATATGAGTACCCATTATGTAGCTACCTTATGGTCTCTTGCCACTGCAACCCGTCGGTAAAAATGATGGGTGGTATAGCAAAGAAAGCAGAGGAAAAGAATAGGTGGCAACCACAAAAAAATTACAAGAACTAAATTAGTATAGTACCTGATAATGTGCCGATTTCTCCCTTTAAATTGATTCCTACTGACATGCATCACCCAGTGCCTCTAGATGTCAGTTTTATGCTGGAATGAATTGAGTTGATGATTGATAACAGGGTGAATGAAGTCTCCAAGTCATTACTGACTCATTTAAATGTTGGCATTTTATCATCTGCCAAAAATGGCAATGCAGCTGGAGTGGTGCTTTTTCTGGCCACTTAGCATTCATAAGGATCTATGTCTACTTCCTGACCTTGCCTACTTGATTACTGTCAAGGGCAGACAGGTCACAGGGTAAGTAAGGTGCAAAATTAAAATGGCAGTGACTGGAAGCTTGGATTCACATTTGCAAATTGAACGGAAATGTTCCAAAAAGTGGCTACCCAGTATGCATTTTGTCGCCCCAGTAGAGAGCAGGCTGCATTATGAGTCACAAATTAGGTGTATACATTGAAAGAAGTACACACAGATTTCTGTCTCCTCCTTTAGACTGTCTTTCACAATGCTCACAGAATAAGTAAAAGTGCAGGTGCTGCACTTCCATGGATTTTATGGAAATGTGGTATAGGAAGGGCAAGGGATTGTTGGAGAATGGGTCAGGGTGTTGTAGAGGGAACTGTATGTGTTTTATTTTATCTTATACTTTTATTTTGGCTGAAACTGAGATTAGTGAGTTCCAGTGTCTGACCTTTACTAATTTCTGGAATGAGGAGAAAGTGAGGTCTGCAGACGCTGGAGATCAAAGCTGAAACTTTATTGCTGGAACAGCACAGCAGGTCAGGCAGCATCTAGGGAACAGAAGATTCGACGTTTCGGGCACATGCCCTTCTTCATTCCTGAAGAAGGGCATGTGCCCGAAACGTCGAATCTTCTGTTCCCTAGATGCTGCCTGACCTGCTGTGCTGTTCCAGCAATAAAGTTTCAGCTAATTTCTGGAATGCCATATGATTTATCTCCTCTATTGTGAAAGCTGACACAAAGTAATTACTCAGCAAGTCTGTATTTTCCTTATTTCATTTGGAGTATTTCTATATTTACTCTTAAAGGAATCACCTTTAGCTTTGACCACCTTGTCTTCCAACCCAATAGTAAAGTTTCTCTCTCAAAGGATTACTTGATGCTGTGAAGTGACAATCAGGGAATCAGCGCAAGCTAATACTTTGTTTCTTGCTTTTTTCAAAAGGTTTTTCGAACAGATCTGATCACTGCCATGAAGCTCCCTGAGTCCTACCAGCTAAACGTGGATGAGTACTACATTCTAGCTGACCAGTGGCGACAGGAATGGGAAAAAGGTGTTCAGGTGCCAGCTAATACGGAATCAATCCCTGAACCAGTGGTGAGGTAGGTCATGATTAAACTGGTTATTCTATGGAACTCCTGAGTGACTAGGTGTAGCAATGCATAGAACGCGCATGTGCAAGTACAATCACAACTTGCATTTATACAGTGCCTCCTATGTTGGAAGAGATGCTTTTGCTGGAGTAGTTCTGGTGATAGTTTGGCAGGTGAAAATGAAACCAAGCCATGGCAGCCCCACTGAGCGGGTTCATGGAAGAGAGGCATTGCAATGAGGATGGTATGGTGGATGTTTCAAAACTTACAGAATGGCTTGGGATCAATAATGCCCCATGGCTGCAGTCAGAAATAGGTGTCATTTGTGACTTTGCTTAGTCTTGTTCCAGTTCTGTGGCAGGGATGGAAGCCTTACTGGGGAAATTCAAGCATGTATCTCCGGCAAAGTTAGTATTGACTCCAACAGGAAGCCTATTGAACCCTGATGGTGACCATAGCATGGGAGCAACTAGGCCAAATTACGTTGGAGGCCAGGATACCAAAGGTGGAGGAGAGTGAGTGTTTGAAAAGGTTAGCAGTTACTGAAGTATCATGGTCAATTTAAAATAAACCTCGACAATGGACTAATTATGAATATTGTGCAGAGAGATCGTTCTAAGGCGGATAAAGAATGATTTTGAGTGCGTAGAGGGATAGGGGATGGAGAAGAATACATGGAAGTGATCAGTGATAGCTTTGTCTTTTAATTTAAAAAAATGTAGGATTGAGAAGCTACATTAAAGTGCAGTCACAAAGGGGCTGGTCATGAGTATTGTCAGAATTTTTAGTGAAAAGAAGGTATACATCAGAAAAGAACCAGCTATGAGGAAGTGAGAATTATACTATCAAAGGTAAACTGAGAGAAAATTCTGAAGAACAAAGAAACAGTAAAACTCCAGGACATCCTTAAAATGCAATTGGTTCAAGAGAAATGTATTTGAATAAAAGCCAAAAGCAAGCAAGCCAGTTCTGGGGCACCTTAGATAATAAAAAAATTGAAGGGAAAATTTGTGTCTATGGAAAGATATATATATAAAACATATTTAGATTTTAAAGGAGAATTGGACACAGGGCAATATAAAGAACTTATGAATGTTTAACAAACAAAGTTATCTGGAAGCGAAAAGAAATTCCAAAATCAAATTGTTAATATAAAAAGTAATGAAGTGTTGCAGTGATACACGAATAACAAAAGGAAAATTACATTATGAATCAGGTCACTAAATGGTGAGCACAATAAACTTGTGGGTGACGGTATAAATGGCAGTTATTGCATAACCACTTTGCTTCAGCTTTTACTAACAAAAACTTGAATAAAATTGACACATCACTAGAGTACGGGTTCTGAAATTTTCCACTGATTCTCTGTAGCACAAGTGTTCTTAGGTTGCAAGAGTTAATCATAAAATTAAGCATATGTTTATTTTTAGTTATGTATTATGAAACTAATCACTGGTTAAGCAACAATTCTGTTGGGTTATGGATCTATCTTTGACGTGTGTGTATGTCATGCGATATTTATGTTGGTTTGTTACTCTTTGGTTAGTTGACTGTCACTGCGTGGCAGGTAGACTGCCATGGTGTGGGGGGTGCACTGTTGCTCTGCAAGGGTTGGGACTGTCACTGTCACTGATATTAATTGGTGGCGAGTGAGACCAAAGATGTTGGTTGGCCAGACCAGCACTTGCTTTGCTCTAATGAGATACTCGTGAAATGAATGTGCCCTGCTTTGGGAGGGATATCATTAAGCTGGAAAGGGTTCAGAAAAGATTTACCAGGATGTTGCCAGAATTGGAGAGTTTGAGATATAAAAACAGGCTGGGTCTTGTTTCACTGGAGTGTGGAAGGTTGAGGGGTGACCTTATTGAAGTTTATAAATGCATGAGGGGCATAGATAAGGTGAATAGCAAGGATGTTTTCATTAGCATGTTCAAAACTAAGCTAAGCTAAGAGGAGAAAGGACATGAGCGACAACTTTTCTACATGGAGTGGTTCGTTTATAGAATGAACTGCCAAAGGAAATCGTGGCTGCAAGTATAGTTACCGCATTTAAAAGACTTCTCAATAAGTGCATGAATTGGAAAGGTTTGGAGGGGTATGGATCGAGAGTGGTGCTAGAAAGCACAGCAGGTCAGGCAGCATCCGAGGAGCAGGAAAATCGATGTTTCGGGCAAAAGCCCTTCTTCAGGAATGATGAAGATGTTTTGCCCAAAACGTCACTTTGCCTGCTACTCGGATGCCGCCTGACCTGCTGTGCTTTTCCAGCACCACACTCTCAACTCTAATCTCCAGTATCTGCAATCCTTACTTTCGCCTTGGAGGATATGGGCCAAACACAGACAAGTAGAACGAGTTTAGTTTGGGACCATGTTTGGCATGGACTAGTTGGTCTGAAGGGTCTGTTTTCATGCTGTATGACTCTAGAAAATAATCCTGCTGAGGTTGGGCACTGTCTCCGCGACAACACAGTGCTGGATCAATGACGATGAGCCTGTGGGGCCAAGTGACAGTTTCCAGGACCACCTCACATGCATTGACACTGGCAACTGAAGTGATACTGTACTGGTGTTGAGTGGTAGTTTGGCCTGAAATGTAAAATTGTCCTGGATAGTGTAACTTTTGGGGAATTAGTATTAAATTTCCATTAAATTGTCTGTGCTGCAGAAGCAGAATGACACTGGTGGATACCTGCTTTAGAGAATAACTTCAAAGATTGAGAAAAAATAATGGACAAATTGGAAACATGAAAAGGAAATAAAACCCATGTTCTGTGGTGTGCAGCTTGAGGAGACCAGGATGGACGTAGCAGAGATTCTAGTTCATATGTACAGAGATTTTACAGAATATGTTGTGCTGGAGAACTGCCAGGCTGCTAATGTCGTTCTTATCATGATAGGCCAACAACCCAGAACCTCAGTCGGCATAATGACAGTGATAGGAAAGATATTGGAATCTGTACTAAGTTAAGTGATGAAGATCATTTGAAGACTGAAGGTATACCCAAAAAAAATCAGTGAGGGTTCCAAAAGTCATGAATAACTAACCTGATAAAGTTTTATGAAGTGGTAAAGGGAAGAGTTAAAAAGGCCAGTGTAGTAGATGTCATATACTTGGATTTTGAAAAAACCTCTGATACCAAACGCGAGGTGAATGACAAAGAGTAGGGGCGTGATGTCATTGAACAAAAAGCTGAAGTAATTGCAAATTGCCAAAATAAAAGAAAGCACAAAGTAAAGATACAAGATACCTTTTCTGATTAGAAGATTGAAATACTATTCCAGAAGGATCCCTGCTAGGATCATAGTTATTCATCAGGTACGTTAATGATCTGAACTTGCAAATAAGTAACTCTATATTGGAATTCATAGAAAGTACCTAACTTTGGTTTTGTTGGACAGAGGTAAACATAGCTAACATTGAGAAAATTGCAGCACAGAAAACATTAGAACATTTGTAGACTGGAAGTTGAGTGGAAAATTTAATGTTGATAAATCTGAAGTGACGCATTTTGCTTGGAAAATCAGAAACTTCACCAAACCATAAAAATTAAGAAGCTGAATGGAGTAGTGGATCAAAGTAATCTAGGAATCCAAGTGTATAAATCATTAAGTGCCACATGGCAGGTCAACAAAACAATTTAGAATGTTAACAAAATACTGGAATTTATTTCTAGGAGTACCAAATTCAAAAATCGTGAAGTTACATGAAACTTGTATTGGACTCTGGTCAACCAAACTTATGGCACTGTGCATAGTTTTAGCCTGCATACTGAAAAAGAAAAGCATTTGGATTACTGGAGAAAGTACAAAAAAGACATACAAGGATGGTAGCAGGACTGTTTGATTACAGCTGTCTCAAATGAGAAAACTTGAAGTTGACTTGATCGAGACTTTTAAAGTTATGGATGGGTTTGAAGGGGTGGATGAGAATAAACTGTTGTCATTTTGTAAGAGAATACAAGAAACTTAGGGGCAATTATACAAGCCAGTTACTAATAAATCCAATAGGAAATGGGGAGATATTTCTGAAAACAGTAAATAGATAGAATGTGGGACTTGCTACCTCAGGAAGTGATTGAGAGAAATAAGTTTCTATACCTTCAAGCCATCTTGTAGTGCAGTGGTACTGTCCCTTCCTCCAGGCCAGAAGCTTCAAGTTTGAGTCCCACCCCTTCTTCTCCAATCAAAATCTATAACTAAAATTTCCCATCCATGGAGCAGTGCTAATATAGGGTCCATCACATCCTCCTTAAAGTGTGGTGACCCGAACTAGATGTAGTACTCTTCTTGTGACTATCTAGAGTTTTCCTGTTTTTGTACACATTTAGGAAATCTCACTTTCCATACATTTTGCCAACGGCACATTCATAATATCTTGCCAACTTCAATAATATATCTCAGGTACCCTTGTCCCTATATGTTCTTTAGCAGTGTGCCAATAGATCTATATTGCCTCTTCCTATTTATTCTGCCCAAGTGTATGCCATCACACTTATCTGATTCAATTTGAATAGCCAGTTGTCTCCCCATCTGCCATCCAGTCTATGTCCTGTTGTAGTTAATTAATATCATGCTCACTGTTTGCTGCTCCTCCTTGCTCTCATCAGCAAATTCTGACATTTTATTTTGTATTATTGTATCTAAGTCATTTATATATGCACAGTGATTCCAGCATTGACCCACTCTCTGCCATCCTTTAATCTGAAAAAATAACCACAACTTGCTGTTTTTCGTGCTGGAGCCATTTTTAAAAATCCAAGCTGACACTTCTCCATGAACCACAATTTTTTAGGTGATGAGTTGTCAAACATCTTCATAAAATCTATATGGACATCATTATTTCCTCATTTCTTTTCCCCTTTGATTATTGTTCCTGAAATGTTACTCCATTAATGATGTTAAACTAATTGATTGCTAGGTCAAGTCTTACACCTATCCCTGAATAAAGATGTCACATTTGTCTCAATCCAGTCCTCTGGCATCCCTCGTATATTGAAGGAATTAAGGTGATTAAGGGAAGCTCTTCTGCTATCACTGTTCCCACTTTGTTTCGCAATCTGTGATGTAAGCCATCGGTACCAGATGACTTAACCAGTCTAAGCATTGCAAGCTTTTCCAAGATCTAATTTTCTCTGAATTTGCAGCTCAACCATCACAATCTTCACTTCTGATATTTTATGTCAGTTCTCTTCCTTTGTAAACAGTAGTACAAACTACTCATTAAGTATTCCAGCCGTGACTTGTGCTCCTAAGAATATAATCGCCTCCTTTTCCCATAATAGAACATAGTCATAGAGGTGTACAGCACAGAAACAGACCCTTCGGTCCAATTTGTCTGTACCAACCAGATATCCTAAATTAATCTAGTCTCATTTAGCGTCATAGAGATGTACAGCACGGAAATAGACCCTTCGGTCCAACGCGTCCATGCCGACCTAATCAAGTCCCATTTGCCAGCACTTGGCTCATATCCCTCTAAACCCTTCCTATTCATATACCCACCCAGTTATATTTTAAAAGCTCTAATTGTACCAGCCTCCAACACTTCCTCTGGCAGCTCAGTCCATACACAACTACCCTCTGCATGAAAAAGTTGCCCCTTAGGTCCCTTTTATATCTGTCCCCTCTCACCCAAAATCTATGCCCTCTATTTCTGGACTCCCCCCCACCCTAGGGAAAAGATCTTGTCTATTTATCCATGCCCCTCATGATTTTATAAACTTCTTTAAGGTCCCCCTCTTCCTACAGTATTCTTCCCTCTATTCACAGGACAATAGTAAATTCTAACACTAACTTCAGTTGAGAAAAACAAATTGAAGTTTTAAAATTTCTTAAGCGTCGCATCTGGAACTTTTCCTGTCTGGATAAATTTAAAAATCAATTGACCTCTGTTAGAATACACATATGTAACTTGGAGCTCCTCTTTACAAACACATGAACAATGAGCATAGCCACCAGACTTTTTGCTGCTTTAATTTCTACTTGGTAAAAGTGATACCAATGCCTGTAGCTTATTTCTCTTAAATTTCAAGATTTCCCAAGGCAGAATTCCATCCTAAGCTCTGTTCCAGAAAGGGATTATTTGCTTTATGCACTAGGTGTAGAAACATCATCGACATTCTTATAAAAAACAAATAAGGCAGCTCCTTGGGCCATTGCTCTTTGGAACGATGTCAGATGGAAGAAATTTGTGGCTAACTTTCACAAGTTTTTATTTTCATTGATGCCTGATGGAAGCAGATATTTGAATGGATGGTGCTCACGATGTGTAAAAAAGATTTGCATCTCTGTGACAATACTGTCATCCTTGGGGACCACTGAGGTATCCTGCCAAAAATTTTTCGGAAAATTATTTTGGCCTTTTCTGACCATTTGCTTGCAACTTGCCAGGTTTCCCTTATGGTTTGACATTGTTTGGCACTTAGAGCCTAGTCTTCACTGAAATCACAACATGGCACAGATGAAACAAGAAAGCTTTGATTTAAAAACTCTTGGCTACTTAGAGCGGAACTTGGACCAACTTCAAAGTCAGCAAAGATCAAATGCTATTAGGTGGGAATTGTGGGTTCATAGGTAGAATGGGGTCAAGTTGATGTTATCTGTTTGAAGTGAATGTGGTCCAGTGTGCTGTGGGTGGGGGTCTGTGAAACTTGAAGCTTCTATCAGCACTTTAGGACCATCAACCCTCAAAAGATTAAAGGTTGAAAGTCGACAGTAAAAACTATTGTCAAAAAGATTGTTGATGTATTGAGTAAAATTACTCAGGGTGGAAAATCCACCACCCTTGAATTGTATATCTGACCCTGAGCATCTATCACAAAGAGCCTGAAATTCATTCTGGAGTTGTCCATATCCAATAATTATAGAAACGTTATTAGATGTTTGCAAGCTTCTTGGTTGGATTTTGTTCTTCTGTAAGTGTGATTAGAATTGCTTTTATTTTTACATTGATGGTTCCTGCTGTTTAAAAAGTTCAGTTAGACTGTCATAAAGAATGATCTAAAAGATTGCTGAGGCCAGTATAATTGTACAGCATCATGATTAGTTACTGACTTCAGGAGAAATTAGGTAGAGGCAGGTGTGGAGAGATAAGAACATTAGATCACAGAAATGTCTACAGGACAAATTTTCACTTAAACAAGTCATGGATACTTGTCCGATTGATTTAGAAAAATAGAAAAGAATTTGATTAAAACAGGCCTGGAATTCTCTGCTTAGCTGCAAAAAGGAAAATTGTATTGGGCACATGATTTTTCATTGTTGATGAAGATAATAGGATGTGCAATTGTACAGCGGAATATAATAATAGAATCCAATAGGATGACTACTCCTGGTTAAATAATTACCTATGTTGTGCAAGTGATAAGTGTGGATGTGAGACTGCAGCAGTGCTAAATGTGAGATTGTGAGTAAAAGCAAGTTGCATGAAGAATTGACTGCAGATTGGGCATTGTTGGTAAGTGAGTGATGGGAATATAGTACATTGAGCAATGGATGAGTCTAGTGATGTAGTTGGTAAGATATGCCATTGAAGATGACCTTGATGATTTTGTGAGGTAGTTGAACTTCTTCCTGCCCTTAGTCTTATTCCTGGCATTGACCTCCACTGCTTTCCCATGCTGTATCTGGAAGAACCCCTGTTACGCTGCAGATAAAGGATGTCTCTCCTTACTTTGCCAACTCTTTTACCAGGACTTCCAGTGCAGTGTTGGAAAACTTTGGTATGTGTTTTCTTGTGTGTCCATCCATTGTGGATCATTCGTAGCCACAGGGCATCTCCCCTTTAAGAGCTGGAGATTGTCTTTAAGTAGCACTCGCTCCAAGTGATATGGGGCCCCTGTTGGTGTGTGTAGCCATTCACAGCATAGTTAACTTTGGCAGTATGCAAAAGCCATGTAAAGCAGTGGCAGCAAAAAGAATTACCATGCTACCTGTAATGCAATGGAAGGAGCAAATTAATCGCGTGCCGTGATTTCTGTGCATGTTTTCCAGGATTAACCTGTTTCTCTCCCATTAAATGCATTAGCAGACAGGACTAACTGAGCTGATTTATGTCAGCAGAATATAATACAGACATAAAACAAGTGACAAATTAATATCAAATACTGACAGTTGAAATGCTTGCTGCTTCTCCCTAATTGGGAGCTAACCTGTCCTGCTACATTGGATAACTCTCATGAGAGAGCTCTTTGTCCTTTACTTTTACATTGGACAAATATATGAAAAATTACACATTAGCAAGACAGGTATATTGCAGTGTGCTAAATTGGATGAGTCTTTGAAATGTAGCAGTATTGCAATAGGGAGACCTTTCAGAGAAAGGATTCCCTTAAAGAAATCTGAGTTATCAAAGAGAAACCAGAATCTATGTAGATCTAACCTTATGGTATGACAAGCTATGCTTTCGTGTTGGAGACCTTGTTCAACTTCAACAGGGCTGACAATATAAACATCTCGCTCTCTCTCATGCTATCTCTCTGATGCACACATTTTCCCTCTTTTTCTTTCTGTCTCTCTCTCTCTCTCTCTCTCCCCCCCCCCCCCCCCCCCCCCCCCAACCATCTGTCTCTCTCTCTCTCCCTCTTTCATGTCTGCAGGAAAAATGATTTTAAACAGGTAAAAAGAATAATTTACAATGTTGAACCCTTCACAATTCTAACTAAGGTTTAACACAGCAGTAAAAACCATTTTCATTGAATAGGTAATAATTAGTTTGATGGAAAACGAATGCATGATTAGTAATGGAACCTCTGATTTCTTTGCAATTGTTTTGGATTCTTTATGGCTCAGTTCACTGGTGTCTTAGTTTCTTCTTTATTCATTTTTGGTCTGTGAGCATCACTATCTGTCTGGCATTTATTGAACATCCAGAATTGTCTGGAGGATAGTCAACAGTGAACCACTTTGCTGTGAGTCTGGAGTCATGTGGGCCTGACCAGGTAAGGAAAGCAGTTTCCTGAAAAGTCCTTCCTAAACTGGATGGGTTTTTCCTGAAAATTGACAGTGGTTTCATTAGTGTCTTAATTCCAGATTTTTAATGAATTCAAATTGGCAGCACGCAAACCTGGGTCCCCAGAACACTACCTGGGTCTCTGAGTTAATAGTCCAGTGAGTGTATGTATGTACGTCTTTACTTGTATCACAGTAAATCAAAGCAAGTGGTTTGTACAATGAAAGTTCCTTAATTCACAGATGCTATTCGTGGTTGGCAAATTGTTTGTAAAAGGTTCGTCCTCATGATGAAATGCTTAATTATTCCACAAAAGGTGGTTAAGATCTCTCAGAAAATCGGGCTATGGCAGCACACCACATAATTTCAAGTGCCATATGTGTTTCCCAAATGACATGATGATCTTTTAAGGTGACTGGCAAAAAAGAGACTAGTTGCTAATTTTGATTTAGTTTTGTTGTGAACATCAGCATAAATGAATATATAGGCATGTATCTATTGTGATAAACTGCAAAGGAAATAAAATTAATCATGTGTGGAAGTGTTTCTAAATTGTTCCAGGTGAACTTAAGCTTCTGACTGCAATGTGATCATTTTTTTACCATGGATATGAAAGGGACTAGTATTCCACTTATATTGTAAAAATAGATTAAACTCCTCTCCTCCACTTTGCAAGTCACCAGTTACAACCATGCGCTGAGTGATCTTTCTTTGCAGGAGGGAGGTAGAAATCTGAAAGCTGAGTTCTTGGTGCCTTCCCGTCAACTTTTGAGCACCTTCTCACAATAAACGATAGAACGCCATTGACTCACCTTGCCCTCCTCCAGACGTCCACAACCTCTCAAATGCTCTGAGATCAGACTAGTCCCAAACATGAATGATTTTTTTTGAAAAAATGACCATCTTCCTTTGTGCTAGCAATGACTCCAACCAGCTGAGAACTTTCCCCTGTCTCATTTTGACTCCAGTTTTGCTGGGATTCTTGGATGACATACTCAAGTCAAAAACCATGTTAATATTAAGGGCAGTCACCTCACTCCCCCACCTTGAGTTCGCCTCTTTTGTTTGTGTTTGAACCAAGTTTGTAATGAGGTCAGAATCTGAGAGGCCCTGGCAGAGCTGAAACTAAGCATCGATGTTTGGGTTATTGCTGACCAAGTGCTGCTTGATAGCACTGTTGACAACCCTTTTCATCAAATTGTTGATCATTGAGGGATCATTGATGCAGTGATAATTGACCAGATTAGATTTGTCCAACTCTTGTGGACAGGACACACCTGGGCAACTTCCCAAGTTGTTGGGTAGATACCAGTATTGGTTAGAGGTGCAGCTAGTTCTGAAACACAAGTGCTCAATATTATTGTTGGAATTTCGTCAGGGTCTGTATCCAGTATCTTCAGCTTGTTGATTTTCTTGATGTCATATAGAATGAATCAAGCTGACCGAATAATGCTGGGAATCTTAAGGTCAAAATGGATCATCCAGTCAGCAGTCCTGACTGCAAATGCTTACAACTGTTTCAGCCTTGGCTTTTGCTAGGCTCCCAATTGTTACAGATGGAGATATTTATGGTGTTTCTGCTCCAATGAATGTTTAATTGTCCACCACCATTGACCACTGGATGCAGTAGGACTGCAGAGCTTACATCTGATCCTTTGGTTCTGAGATCACTTAACTCTGTCACGTGCTGCTTATTCTAAATGCCAAAAGAGCAACTCTATGTTGTAGCTTCACCAGATTGACGCCTGATTTTAGGTGTGCCTGATTGTGTTCCTGGCATGCCCTCCTGCAATCTTCATTGAATCGGAGTTGATACCCTGGCTTGGACTATAATGGAATACTCTCCACTTATTTAACTGAGTGCAGCACCAACAACATTGAAGAAGCTTGACACTTTCCAGGACAAAGCAACCCTCTTGATAGTCCATCACCTTCAATGTTCACCCCTTTCACCACCAACTAATAGTAGCAACATTGTGTATCATCAACAAGATGTACAGCAGCAGCTTGTGCAACTTCTCTGACATCCCCCTCTTAAACCTGTGACCTGGCATTGAGGCTGAGGTGTGCTCAGCCAGGATCGTATCAAATGGCAGGACAGGCTTGACATGCTCAACTACCTACTCTTGCTTGTGGTTTTTATATTCTCTACTACCTAGAAGAATAATGGCAGCTGATAGACTAAAACACCATCACCTGCAAGCTCCCCTTCGAGCCAAACATCGTCTGACTCGAAATTTAATTGCCATTCATTCACCGTTGTGGGGTCAAAATCTTTGAACTTCCTTTGCAGCAACATTGTAGGTGGATCTACAAATCAAAGGTAGCGGTAGTTTAAGAAGACTGCTCACCACTTTCTCAAGGGCATTTGGAAATAGCTGATAATCGCTGGCCTAGGCAGCAACACCCACCACCCGTGAACAAATAATGGAAAAGGTTTGAGGGCTATCGGTGACTCAGAGGAGAGGGAAGTAGGAGCAAAGTAAACAATAGAGCAATATTAAGTATGCTTTTGGATTCTGAATTAAGGTAGGCCTTTGTTAGATGTTCATTGCAACTCTTTGTCTGAATCATTAACAGTGTGCCCATTTGTGTGAAAGGAGAAGGTAGAATTCAGCTCTGTGTTATTATCAACTAGAGCTTAAATGCAAATTAGGAGGCACGGTAGGCCATTTAACCCTCAAATCTGCTCTGCTATTTGTTAAGATCATGGCTGATTTGATGGTGGCTTCAACTCACCTTTCTGCCTCCCTCCATACCTTTGACTTTGACTTCCACATCCATCAAAAGTCTCTAACTGGCCTTAAAAACGTTCAATCATGCAGTATGAAGTGAATTCCTTAGACTAATGACCGCCAGAGAGAAAAATAATTCTCCTTATCTCTGTCTTAAATGCGATACTCGTTTTAAAGTAAGTACTGAAATTCTAGTCTCTCCCACAAACAGAAATATCCTCTCAACATCCACACCCTGTTAATTCTCCTTGTGATCTTGATGTATTTCAATAAGAATATCACTCATTTATCTAAACTCCCCAATGAATGCATAGCAAATCTCTCTAAAATCACTGCGTAGAGGCCGGTATGCCATCACCAAATCAACCTTTATTTACATGTGTACTGTACATGGACTATGGCCAGCCAGCCCAAAGCCAGTCCCTAGACTGAGGAGGCCTTCTGTATCTCCTGTTTATATCTGTCAACCAGAGCTCCCTGATCGACCCAGGTTAACAAGCCCAATCAAGGATCTCATAGTCTGAGATCCACCTGGCCTTGGTTCCAATCACTGCATGTCCAATTTCATTTCAGAAGGGAGCCCCTTCATCCTAGGAATCAGTCGGGTTAACCTTTCTGAACTGCTATGCATACTATTACATTCTTTATGTTTAAAACTGTGCATAATACTCCGGGTATAATCTCACCAATGCAGCATAGAATTGGAGCAATACCTCCCAACTTTTATATTTTCATTTCTCTTACAATAAACAGCAATATTCCATTTGCCTTCGTAATCACTTCTTGTACCTGCATATGAACCTTTTGTGGTTCAAGTAGCAAGACTCCCGCACCCCTTATTGTGCAGTGTTTGCAATGTTCCTCCATTTAAATAACATATTGCTTCTCTAATCTTCCTATAAAAGTGGACAGGTTCACATTTGCCCACATAATACTCCACTTTCCATTTTTTCCCTTACTCACAACCTATCTATATGCCTTACAAATTAATTTGCTTCCTATCTTTTTGTTATCAGAAAATTTATCAACCATACGTTTGGTCCCTTCATTAAAGCCATTTGTACAGCTTTTAAAGGATGCAGCATAAAGGAAATAACAATCTAGGTTTGTTCAATATATCGTATCAGTTGCATGACATTGTGATCTTTTCCTATAAATTCTGTGTCTTATGATCCTGCTCCACAGTTACCTGATGAAGGAGCAGCGCTCTGAAAGCTAGTAGAGTCATGGAGTCATAGAGATGTACAGCATGGAAACAGACTCTTCGGTCCAACTCGTCCATGCCGACCAGATATCCTAACCTAATCTAGTCCCACTTGCCAGCACTTGGCCCATATCTCTCTAAACCCTTCCTATTCATATACCTATCCAGATGCCTTTTAAATGTTGCAATTGTACCAGTCTCCACAACTTCCTCTGGCAGCTCATTCCATGCATGCACCACACTCTGCGTGAAAAAGTTGTCTATTTAGGTCCCTTGTATATCTTTCCCCTCTCACCCTAAACCTATTGCCCTCTAGTTCTGGACTCCACCACCCCAGGGAAGAGACTTTGTCTATTTATCCTATCCATGCCCCTCATGATTTTATAAACCTCTATGAGGTCACTCCTCAGACTTCGATGCTCCAGGGAAAACAATCCCAGCCTGTTCAACCCGTCCCTATAGCTCAAATCCTCCAACCCGGCAACATCTTTATAAATCTTTTCTGAACCCTTTCAAGTTTCACAACATCCTTCCGATAGAAAGGAGACCAGAATTGTACACAATATTCCAAAAGTGGCCTAACCAATGTCCTGTACAGCTGCAACATGACCTCCCAACTTCTATACTCAATGCTCTGACCAGTAAAGGAAAGCGTACCAAACACTTTCTTCACTATCCTATCTACCTGCGACTCTACATTCAAGGGGCTATGAACCTGCACTCCAACGTCTCTGTTCAGCAACATTCCCTAAGACCTTACCATTAAATCTAATCTTGCTTAGATTTGCTTTCCCAAAATTCAGCACCTCTCATTTGTCTAAATTAAACTCCATCTGCCACTCCTCAGCCCATTGGCCCATCGGATCAAGATCCCATTGTAATCTGAGTAATTTGCAGTCCACTGCACCTCCAATTTTGGTGTTATCTGCACACTTACTAACTATGTTCATATCCAAATCATTCATATAAATGATGAAAAGTAGTGGACCTAGCACCAATCCTTGTGGCACTCCACTGGTACTTCTGAATAAACCTGTTGGACTATGATCTGGTGTTGTGTGGTTTTGAACTTTGTCTACCCCAGTCCAATACTGGCACCTCTACATCATAGCTTTTAAAGAGTTGACCTCACAGCACTGGCCTTCCTGCAGCACTTTATTGGTTAGTGTTTTCCAACTTTCAAATGATATATTTTTCTCTACATGCTGCTTCAAGTTAGCCATCCACCCTCTGTCCATGCTTATATGCTACCCCCTGTACCTTGAGCTTGCATTTTTTGCTTTTTTGTTGACATGATACCTTATCAAATACCTTTTGAAAATCCAAGTACACTACATCACAGGATCCTTTGTTTCCAAGTTGCTCGTTACTTCTCTAAAGGAAGCTAGTAAGTTAATCAAACATGACTTCTCTTTCAGAAAACCATGTGGAGCTTGCCTAATTGCACTAACATTTTCAAAATGTCCTTCTGTAAATTCTGTGATATATTCTAGCAGAACCGCAAATCCAGATTGGGAACATAAAGGCTTAAGGTTCAATCTGATGGTCCTAACCCATTGGCGTACATATTTCAATCAGAATTGAAAACCCTTTCTGTATCCCCAATTGGATTAAAACATAGCTACTCAACTTTCAATGGCTTTTGTGCTGGAGATTCATGGTAAGGGGTCTCCTGTTAGGAATCTGTCCAGAAATCCAACAGCAAAGAAAATCTTTATAGAAACCACAACCCCTTTTTGCAGGAATCAGTGAGCTGTGTTCTGTGAATTAAATGTTCAGCAGTGCAACCAAACATGTAGACTGCTCTTGTGAAGGATTACGAATGTAGGGCAAGTATGGGGTGGCAGTTGGTTAAGGGGGCTAAGGTGCCAGGGAAGTAGGCTGCCATGATAGGGAAGGTATCAGGTATGTGATGGGGTGTTTAGGGTTCTTTGATATCAGTATGTTGTCTGGGAGGTGTCAGACTGGCACATGCTGTGGGGTTCAGACCAACAAAGGGCTAACGGGGTCAGGAGGTGTCCAACCTGCATGATGAGAGTGTGTCTCTGGTCAGGCCACAGACGGGGTTTTGCTGGGGGCTATTCTCGTCAGAACCTTCCATTTGTACACAGTTCCCACAGAGTCTGCTACATCTGGGATTCTGCATTGTCCTGACCGTAGCTCCAATCTGGATAATGTGATATCTGGACCAATTATTACCTGTTGATTTGGGATGCCCATGTACTCAGGCCAGTTCTGAAGAAGGAACTGACCTGAGTACATAATTGATGGAAAGTATCACCTTTGTTTCTTTTTCCATAGATGCTGCTCGACCTGCTGAGTGTTTCAAGCATGTTGTTTTTATTTGGGATAGACTAAGGAATCTGGCAGAAGGACAGAATCTCTGCAGTGTGCAAGCAGGCCTTTCAGACCATTGAGTCCACACCAATCCTTTGAAGAGCATCCCACCCAGACCCGCCCCCTGCCTTTTCCCTGTAACCCTGCATTTCCCATGGTTAATGCACCTAGCCTGCACATCCCTTGGGCAATTTAGCATGACCAATCTATGTATGTTGCACATCTTTGGGCTGTGGGAGGAAACCGGAGCACCCAGAGGAAACCCATGCAGACGTGGGGAAAATGTGCAAACTCTTAGAGTAAGATTAGTAGTGGAAAGTTGTGTGCGGAATCTAAGGACATGGGGAAGTGCATAATGAATACTTTTCGTCAGTATTCACATTGGAAAAGGGCAATGTTAGTGAGAATACAGAGATCCAGGCTACAAGATTAGATGGGGTTGAGGTTGACAAAGAGGAGATTTTCGCAGATTTGGAAGATCTGAAATTAGATAAGTCCCTTGGGCCGGGTGGGATTTATCCTCAGATTCTTTGGGAAGCCAGGGAAGAGATTGCAGAGCCTTTGGCTTCAATCTTTATGCCATCATTGTTGGCAGGAGTAGTGCCAGAAGACTGGAGGGTAGCAAATGTTGTTCCCTTGTTTAAGAAGGGGAGTCGGGACAACCCTGGTAATTATAGGCCAGTGAACCTCATTTCGGTTGTGGGTAAGGTGTTGGAAAAGGTTATAAGAGATAGGATTTATAATGATCTGGAAAGGCATAATTTGATTAGGGATAGTCAATATGGTTTTGTCAAGGGTAGGTCATGCCTCACTAACCTTATTGAGTTCTTCGAGAAGGTGACACAACAGGTGGATGAAGGTAAAGCAGTTGATGTGGTGTATTTGGACTTCAGTAAACGCACAAAATATAGCGTTTTGGGATTGAGGGTGATTTGATGGTTTGGATCAGAAATTGGCGAGCTGGAAGAAGACAGGGTAGTGGTAGATGGGAAATGTTCATCCTGGAGCTCAGTTACCAGTTGTGTGCCCCAAGGATCTGTTTTGGGTCCACTGCTGTTTGTCATTTTTATAAATTATCTGGATGTAGGCGTAGAAGGATGGGTTAGTACATTTGCGGATGATACTAAGGTAGGCAGAGTTGTGGATAGTGCCAAAGGATATTGTGAGTTACAGAGGGACATAGATAAGATGCAGAGCTGAGCTGAGAGGTAGCAAATGGAGTTTAATGCAGAAAAGTGTGAGGTAGTTCACTTCGGAAGAAATAACAGGAATGCAGAATACTGGGCTAATGGTAAAATTCTTGGCAGTGTAGATGAACAGAGAGATCTCAGTGTCCAGGTGCATAAATCCCTGAAAGCTGCCACCCATGTTGATAGGGTTGTTAAGAAGGCATATGGTGTGTTGGTGTTTATTGGTAGGGGATTGAGTTTCAGAGCTACGAGGTTATGCTTCAGCTGTACAAGACACTGGTAAGGCTGCACCGGGAGTATTGTGTACAGTTCTGGTCACCGCATTATAGGAAGCATGTGGAAGCTTTGGAAAGGGTTCAGAGGAGATTTACTAGGATGTTGCCTGGTATGGAAGGGAGGTCATACAAGCAAAAGCTAAGTGAACTGAGGCTGTTTTTGTTGGAAAGAAGGTTGAGAGGTGACTTAATCGAGATGTATAAGATAATCAGAGGGTTAGATATGATGGACAGTGAGAGCCTATTTCCTCAGATGGTGAAGGCTAAAACGGGAGGACGTAGCTTTAAATTGAGGGGTAATAGATTTAGGACAGATATTAGGGGTAGTTTCTTCACTCAAAGAGTAGCATGGGCATGGAATGGCCTGCCTGCAGCGGTAGTAGACTCGCTGATGTTAAGGGCATTTAAATGGGCATCGGATGTACATATGGACAATAATGGAACGGTCATAGGTTAGATAGGAATCAGACTATTTTCACAGGTCGGCACAACATCGAGGGCCGATGGGCCTATACTGTGCTGTAATGTTCTATGTTTATGTTCCACACAGGCAGTTGCCTGAGGCTGGAATTAAACCCAGGTCCCTGGTGCTATGATGCAGCAGTGCTGACCAGTGAGCCGCTGTGCTGCCCTATGGCAGAAGACAAAGTTTGATAAAACCTTAATTGGGATTAGCACTGGGATGCTGTTGGCATTCTGAGGCCAAGTAAGTGGAGGCACCTGTAGTACATGGCTCGATTCTGGAAAGCATAAAGCTGGCAGTAAGCCCGTATATCACTGGGGCTCTTTGGCACAGTACATTTGTGATTACAGATTGTAGCTATTTAGCTGGATCTGGCCATTATTGGTCATGAACTTGTAGTGGGTGGAGTGATTCGAAGCAAATGACTCCTCAGATTTGTGTCATGCACCTATTTGTAAAATTTGCACTGACAGAAACTGGAGAGAAAGTTAATGGCCAACTTCAGTATAAAAATTCCAATTTCCAGTTTGCTCAGTATTTTTGAATTATGTCATATCAAATATATGTTCATGGAGAAAAGATCACTTGCTTTTGATTTACATTATTTTGCTTTTATTTATTGTTCTCAACTGATACTTTTACCTTTGATTAAAATACAATGTATTTGTGTTGTAGTATTAATAATAGTGTGGCAGTTCATGTGTGTGTTCTGCAGTAACTTCTCGCAGACTAGACGTTATCATTAGCTGTGTGGATGGGGTGAAAGACTTTCAAATCAACAGTGGTCTGCATTTTCTCAGTTGGGTCGCAGTGCAGAAGTGACTGTGGTAAGAAAGTCTGTCACAACCATCCTGGACATGGCCAGTTATGAAGCTTCCTCCAAGCCCTATTCAATGAAGGACAACAGGCAGAAGTGGGAGGACTTACAGGGAGATCTGCCTGAAAATGAGAATAAAATAGAATCATAGAATTTCTGCAGTGTGGAAGCAGGCCATTCAGCCCATCAAGTCTCCACCAACCCTCCGAAGAGCATCCCACCCTGACCCCATCTCATCCCTGTAACCCTACACTTACCATGGCTAATCCACCTAGCCTGTACACCATGAGCAATTTAGCATGGCCAACCCACCTAACCTGCACATCTTTGGACTGTGGGAGGGAAGCCACGCAGACACAAGGAGAACGTGCAAACTCCACTCAGACAGTTGCCCGAGGGAGGAATCGAACCCTAGTCCCTGGTACTGTGAGGTAGCCATGCCACTGACTGAGCCACCATGCTGCCCTGACACTCTGGGGGAAAAAAAAGTAAAAAGATATTCCCTGGCACTTTGTGGGGTAGGGAAGAATTCTTAAAAATTTAGATGGCCACAGCCTATCAATTTGGAGGCGGATAGTTTGGTATTACATTTGTGGTCATCAAGTCACAGTGAATCCATTCTGGGGAGAGTGGACCTACTGCTGCCAGTTGTCTGCCTCCATTTATCCATGATTCCAATGGCACCTTCAACTTTCCTCCTCTTGGATCTTGGATGGGCTGACTTGGCTCCTTGTCCTGTAGCTGATCAAACTGGTGACTTTAAAATTATTTTCTTGATCCTGACTCTGCGAGCCTTGGAAAATTCAGCCCAGTGAATTTGCAGGTTGCATCACTTAACCAGTTAGCATGGCCGAACATGTATGTATTGACAACCCAGGGAGCCTAAATAAGTGGATGGAGGGTTTTGATTTAAATCAGTGCTTTCAAAGACGTGATTACACATGTCTAGGAGCAGATGGAACTTGAACATGGACCTCCTGGCTCAGGGGTAGGGATGTTACTACTGCATCACAAAAGGCACCTAGTGTGCAGAAGAAACTCAAAGTAGAGAAACCAGGAACTGCTGACAAGCATTTGAATAATGAAGTGGTCATGCAAAAATAGAAGTGATTCATTGTTGGGTTTAATTTTGAATTAGTAGTTTTTAAACTGAACTCTTCATTATTGCAAAAGCCTATTTGATTGTTCCGTACATATTTAATTGGGTGGAACAGCTGGCTTTGTTATTGTTGATTTTTCTGTTTGAACAGCCTGGTCTGCACAAAACAGCTTTGGTATAAAAAGGAGCAGGGGGTCAGGGGATTTTGTTTTTGTCCTTACCTTCTATTTATAATGAACTCCAGAGAAAATGTAGTCCCACCACAGATCCAGAATGCTCATGCACTAAACCATTTTCAGTAACGTACACTTCCCTACATACATATCCCTTCCCCCAATTTTGAGGGCTGTTTTGGCAGTGGTAGTGTTCCCATCTTTGAGGCAGGAGGCCTGGATTCAAGTCTCAAATACGGGTGGGTAGTAAGAACACTGAATGAGTTGATGAGAAAATATCGCCTTCCCCTTCATCCCTTTTTCCCTTCATCCTTTCGTACCCTGCATCCTTTTAAGGCATGAATCTAGACAGAAACTTTTAATTGGCATTGCACATGAACCAGATTCTTCCATG